>NC_064639.1:639481504-640106504 GCF_023864345.2 Schistocerca serialis cubense
ATATATATATTGTGCTGTGTATGTGTGTTTGTCTGTATTTTGGTGTTATGCATTTTTTTTTTTTTTTTTTTTGGAGGGGTGTGGGCTGTGTATGTGTGTGTGTGTGTGTGTGTGTGTGTGTGTGTGTGTGTGTGTGTATGTGTATTTTGGTGTTATATACTTTTTTTATGTTATCATTTCCTTTATTAAGTGTAGTAAGGAGCCTGTGCTGATGTGTGTTTGTTCATTTATCACATGTTTGTTTTCTGCTATGGCTTTCTGGATGTGGAAGTTTTCTTGCATTTGTATAAGATGTTTGTCATGGTTGCTTATTCTCATTATTTTCATTTCTTGTTCCATGTTTGTAGGATGATGGTTGTAGTGTTTTAAATGCTCTGCAAATGTGGAATGGTTTGTTTCATACTTCTAACATCTGATATGTTCTTTGTATCTTGTTTCAAAATTCCTGCATGTCATGCCTATATATACTGCATCACAACTTTGACATTCAAGTTTATATATTCCTGATTGTTGGAATTTGTCCCTCTTGGTAGCTGACTGGCTTAGGTGTGATTGAAGTTTTTGCCCAGGTTTATATGCTATTTTGAAGCCCTGTCTCTTTAGGATGTTTGCAACTCTGTGTGTTAGTTTATGTGTGTAGGTCATGGTGTACCATCTGGTTCTTTTCTGTGTGGTGTTGTCATTGTGTGTGTTTGTTGAGTGTGTTTGTAAGTTTTCAGCTTGTGAGTTCTTTTGTATTGTGGAAATGTTGTGTTTGTTTTTTATTTGTGTTTTTATTTTTTGATTGAACCTGTGTACCACATGTGTGTCATACCCGTTGTTCCTAGCTATTTGTATGATCATGTTCATATCTTGTTCATAGTTTCTCTTACTGAGTGGGATTCTGTTTAATCTATGTAACATGTGTCTTAGTGCTGCAAATTTCTGGCTTTGGGGGTGGTTGGATGTGGAATGTATTATTGTGTCCGTGGCTGTTGGTTTTCTAAAGACGTTAAATGTATGTTTACCATTTTCTTTTTTAATTGTAATGACAAGAAAATTTATTTGATTTTCTTTTTCTTTTTCAAGTGTGAATTTTATGTTCTTATGAGCTTTGTTTATTTCTGAATGGAGTTCATCTATTTTTTCACTTGGCTCGTCTACCAAACAAATAATGTCATCCACGTATCTGTACCAGAAAACCAGAAAGCCATAGCAGAAAACAAACATCTGATAAATGAACAAACACACATCAGCACAGGCTCCTTACTACACTTAATAAAGGAAATGATAACATAAAAAATTTATATCACACCAAAATACACACACACACACACACACACACACAGCCCCCCCTCCAAAAAAAAAAAAAAAATATGCATAACACCAAAATACAGACAGGCACACATACACAGATATATATATATATATATATATATATATATATATATATATATATATATATATATATATAATAATCACACCAAAACACACACACACACATACACAGGACATAAACAAAAATAAATGATTAAATACAATATATTAAAATAAAATTAAATAATATGACACCAAAAAACACTCACACACACACACACACACACACACACACACACACACATACACAAGCGCACACACAAATGCATACACGAACAGACCACAGATACTTCGGTAGTTACACTCATAAGTTTGGCAGTAATATTCGATCTGTGGCAAAAACATTTGACAGTCGGCAACAGAAACCAAAACATTCCATTAGAAAAAGCGTTCAGTGCATAGTGCTGTGGAATGCAGAAAAAACAGCAAATTGGCGCTCATAGGAAGACGAACAAGACCAAAAATGCAACAGGAGCGTAATATGTAAGAAACTGTCTATGCAACCTGTAAGTACAGTTCAAAACATTACTACTTAATAGGAAATACCAACGACCAGAACTGTTTATAACCTATAGGCACAGTGACAAAAATGTAAATAAAATAGCTAACATATGTACATATTACAGGCCACTGATGATGCCTTGCAGAAAATAAAGGCGAAACGCGTATGGCACTAAGATTGTGTTTTATTCAGTTGCTGTCAGACGGTCCATAAGTGAAAATCATCAATATACCGTAGTATTACGCGCAACTGAGGAGGACAGGACCAAAAAATTGAAGATGTCAATACAGCTATGTCAAGCATTCCCTGTCAACGTGTACAACAGGTTCAAGAAAATACATCTGAGACTCCATAAGACGAAACAGCATATAAAATTCAACAGAACATGCAAAAAGAACGATTTAATTCCAAGCTACATTAATGTAAAGGTTAAAAACAGTTCTACAGTGGCACAAAAGTCGAAATCATTTGCAGAACGATATTGGTTACTACATGAAATTAAGATGCTCTAGTCGAAAAAACAGCACCTACACATGATGCTCTATGAGACTCATCTAGAATTGGCAAAAAACGTAGGAAACGCCGCAGTTTTCATGGCACTAGTAGCAAAAACTGAGCACAACACATACATAGCAATGAAACATTTACAAAACCAACATAAACACAAGATAATGAAACTAACAGTAAAAAAGACGCAAAAATACATTTACATTTTCAATGTGAAACCACTTGAACACCAACACTCATTCCATCCACGCTTAGTTAACCTAACAGAGACAGAACTACACGAAAACGAAAAAATGCTCTTGGAAAAAGGTTTGAAACACTGCACCAATAGCAAGGTGAACAATCAATACATAGAAAATCTCATAGTAGAAGCCGAACACATCCTTACACGTGAAGAACAACAAAATAATTGTGAAATAAACATAGGACTGACAAGAGAACTAGTAAAAGAAGAAATAAAAGGCATAATAAAACAAACACAGCAGACACACAATAAGAACAACCAAACAGAAGCAGCTACTATGAAAAGGTTAAAACAAAAGTTAACAAACAACAACGTATTAATAACAAGAGCAGACAAGGGAAATGTAACAGTGCTCATGGATTAAGAGCAATACATCACAAAAACCAAGGAATACATAAACACCAACGCAATACAAAAACTGAAGTCAGATCCAACTACACGATTCCAGGCAAATGTGAAACGAACACTGAAAAACATTGAACACACACTCACAGACAAACAAAAATACTACTTAACACAGAAAAACCCACAAGCACCAACACTCCGCAGTCAACCGAAAGTACATAAAGACGGAATGCCAATGAGACCTGTTATCTACTTCAAGAAAGCCCCAACATACCGCATAGCCAAACACCTCCAAAAGTTAGTTACAAAACACTATAAAGTAGAAAACAACAGAACAGTGATAAACATAGGAAACCTAATAGAAAATATATAGAACATACAGGTACCACACACAGCATCACTGATTTCATTCGATATAGAAAATATGTATACCTCCATCCCTATCACAGAAACAATAGAAATCATAGAACAAAATGTCTCATCCCACAGAAACCTCACCACTGACGCAATAAAAGAAATAACAGATATGCTCAGACTGACAACTGAACAAAACTACTTTCAGTTTGAGGAAGAATATTATCTACAAACTGATGGACTGCCCATGGGATCCCCAATATCAGGAACACTAGCAAACATTTTGATCAGTCACCTTGAAAATCAGATATTTGATAAGATAACCACAAATGAAAGTTTCAAAATCATATATTGGTACAGATACGTGGATGACATTATTTGTTTGGTAGACGAGCCAAGTGAAAAAATAGATGAACTCCATTCAGAAATAAACAAAGCTCATAAGAACATAAAATTCACACTTGAAAAAGAAAACGAAAATCAAATAAATTTTCTTGACATTACAATTAAAAAAGAAAATGGAAAACATACATTTAACATCTTTAGAAAACCAACAGCCACGGACACAATAATACATTCCACATCCAACCACCCCCAAAGCCAGAAATTTGCAGCACTAAGACACATGTTACATAGATTAAACAGAATCCCACTCAGTAAGAGAGACTATGACCAAGATATGAACACGATCATACAAATAGTTAGGAACAATGGGTATGACACACATGTGGTACACAGGCTCAATCAAAAAATAAAAACACAAATAAAAAACAAACACAACATTTCCACAATACAAAAGAACTCACAAGCTGAAAACTTACAAACACACTCAACAAACACACACAATGACAACACCACACAGAAAAGAACCAGATGGTACACCATGACCTACACACATAAACTAACACACAGAGTTGCGAACATCCTAAAGAGACAGGGCTTCAAAGTAGCATATAAGCCTGGGCAAACCCTTCAATCACACCTAAGCCAGTCAGCTACCAAGAGGGACAAATTCCAACAATCAGGAATATATAAACTTGAATGTCAAAGTTGTGATGCAGTATACATAGGCATGACATGCAGGAATTTTGAAACAAGATACAAAGAACATATCAGATGTTGGAAGTATGAAACAAACCATTTCACATTTCCAGAACATTTAAAACACTACAACCATCATCCTACAAACATGGAACAAGAAATGAAAATAATGAGAATAAGCAACCATGACAAACATCTTATACAAATGCAAGAAAACTTCCACATCCAGAAAGCCATAGCAGAAAACAAACGTGTGATAAATGAACAAACACACATCAGCACAGGCTCCTTACTACACTTAATAAAGGAAATGATAACATAAAAAAGTATATAACACCAAAATACACACACACACACACACACACACACACACACACATAAACAGCCCCCCCCCCTCCAAAAAAAAATAAATGCATAACACCAAAAAACAGACAGACACACATACTCAGCACAGTATATATATATATATCACAGCAAAACACACACACACATACACAGGACATAAACAAAGATAAATAATTAAATACAATAAAATAAAATAAAATTAAATAATATGACACCAAAAAACACTCACACACACACACACACACACACACACA
Source organism: Schistocerca serialis cubense (assembly GCF_023864345.2). Taxonomy (NCBI): domain Eukaryota; kingdom Metazoa; phylum Arthropoda; class Insecta; order Orthoptera; family Acrididae; genus Schistocerca; species Schistocerca serialis. The sequence goes on from NC_064639.1 coordinate 639,486,453, forward strand.
CAGACACACACACACATATACACAAGCGCACACACAAATGCATACACGAACAGACCACAGATACTTTGATAGTTACACTCATAAGTTTGGCAGTAATATTCGATCTGTGGCAAAAACATTTGACAGTCGGCAACAGAAACCAAAACATTCCATTAGAAAAAGCGTTCAGTGCATAGTGCTGTGGAATGCAGAAAAAACAGCAAATTGGCGCTCATAGGAAGACGAACAAGACCAAAAATGCAACAGGAGCGTAATATGTAAGAAACTGTCTATGCAACCTGTAAGTACAGTTCAAAACATTACTACTTAATGGGAAATACCAACCACCAGAACTGTTTATAACCTATAGGCACAGTGACAAAAATGCAAATAAAATAGCTAACATATGTACATATTACAGGTCACTGATGATGCCTTGCAGAAAATAAAGGCGAAACGCGTATGGCACTAAAATTGTGTATTATTCAGTTGCTGTCACACGGTCCATAAGTGAAAATCATCAACATACCGTAGTATTACGCCCAACTGAGGAGGACAGGACCAAAAAATTGACGATGTCAATACAGCTATGTCAAGCATTCCCTGTCAACGTGTACAACAGGTTCAAGAAAATACATCTGAGACTCCATAAGACGATACAGCATATAAAATTCAACAGAACATGCGAAAAGAACGATTTAATTCCAAGCTACATTAATGTAAAGGTTAAAAACAGTTCTACAGTGGCACAAAAGTCGAAATCATTTGCAGATCGATATTGGTTACTACATGAAATTAAGATGCTCTAGTCGAAAAAACAGCACCTAAACATGATGCTCTATGAGACTCATCTAGAATTGGCAAAAAATGTAGGAAACGCCGCAGTTTTCATGTCACTAGTAGAAAAAACTGAGCACAACACATACATAGCAATGAAACATTTACAAAACCAACATAAACACAAGATAATGAAACTAACAGTAAAAAAGACGCAAAAATACATTTACATTTTCAATGTGAAACCACGTGAACACCAACACTCATTCCATCCACGCTTAGTTAACCTAACAGAGACAGAACTACACGAAAACGAAAAAATGCTCTTGGAAAAAGGTTTGAAACACTGCACCAATAGCAAGGTGAACAATCAATGCATAGAAAATCTCATAGTAGAAGCCGAACACATCCTTACACGTGAAGAACAACAAAATAATTGTGAAATAAACATAGGACTGACAAGAGAACTAGTAAAAGAAGAAATAAAAGGAATAATAAAACAAACACAGCAGACACACAATAAGAACAACCAAACAGAAGCAGCTACTATGAAAAGGTTAAAACAAAAGTTAACAAACAACAACGTATTAATAACAAGAGCAGACAAGGGAAATGTAACAGTACTCATGGATAAAGAGCAATACATCACAAAAACCAAGGAATACATAAACACCAACGCAATACAAAAACTGAAGTCAGATCCAACTACACGATTCCAGGCAAATGTGAAACGAACACTGAAAAACATTGAACACACACTCACAGACAAACAAAAATACTACTTAACACAGAAAAACCCACAAGCACCAACACTCCGCAGTCAACCGAAAGTACATAAAGACGGAATGCCAATGAGACCTGTTATCAACTTCAAGAAAGCCCCAACATACTGCATAGCCAAACACCTCCAAAAGTTAGTTACAAAACACTATAAAGTAGAAAACAACAGAACAGTGATAAACACAGGAAACCTAATAGAAAATATACAGAACATACAGGTACCACACACAGCATCACTGATTTCATTCGATATAGAAAATATGTATACCTCCATCCCTATCACAGAAACAATAGAAATCATAGAACAAAATCTCTCATCCTACAGCAACCTCACCACAGACGCAATAAAAGAAATAACAGATATGCTCAGACTGACAACTGAACAAAACTACTTTCCGTTTGAGGAAGAATATTATCTACAAACTGATGGACTGCCCATGGGATCCCCAATATCAGGAACACTAGCAAACATTTTCATCAGTCACCTTGAAAATCAGATATTTGATAAGATAACCATAAATGAAAGTTTCAAAATCATATATTGGTACAGATACGTGGATGACATTATTTGTTTGGTAGACGAGCCAAGTGAAAAAATAGATGAACTCCATTCAGAAATAAACAAAGCTCATAAGAACATAAAATTCACACTTGAAAAAGAAAAAGAAAATCAAATAAATTTTCTTGACATTACAATTAAAAAAGAAAATGGAAAACATACATTTAACATCTTTAGAAAACCAACACCCATGGACACAATAATACATTCCACATCCAGACTATGAACAAGAAATGAACGTGACCATACAAATAGCTAGGAACAACGGGTATGACACACATGTGGTACACAGGTTCAATCAAAAAATAAAAACACAAATAAAAAACAAACACAACATTTCCACAATACAAAAGAACTCACAAGCTGAAAACTTACAAACCCACTCAACAAACACACACAATGACAACACCACACAGAAAAGAACCAGATGGTACACCATGACCTACACACATAAACTAACACACAGAGTTGCAAACATCCTAAAGAGACAGGGCTTCAAAATACACTCTTGGAAATGGAAAAAAGAACACATTGACACCGGTGTGTCAGACCCACCATACTTGCTCCGGACACTGCGAGAGGGCTGTACAAGCAATGATCACACGCACGGCACAGCGGACACACCTGGAACCGCGGTGTTGGCCGTCGAATGGCGCTAGCTGCGCAGCATTTGTGCAGAGTCGCCGTCAGTGTCAGCCAGTTTGCCGTGGCATACGGAGCTCCATCGCAGTCTTTAACACTGGTAGCATGCCGCGACAGCGTGGACGTGAACCGTATGTGCAGTTGACGGACTTTGAGCGAGGGCGTATAGTGGGCATGCGGGAGGCCAGGTGAACGTACCGCCGAATTGCTCAACACGTGGGGCGTGAGGTCTCCACAGTACATCGATTTTGTCGCCAGTGGTCGGCGGAAGGTGCACGTGCCCGTCGACCTGGGACCGGACCGCAGCGACGCACGGATGCACGCCAAGACCGTAGGATCCTACGCAGTGCCGTAGGGGACCGCACCGCCACTTCCCAGCAAATTAGGGACACTGTTGCTCCTGGGGCATCGGCGACGACGATTCGCAACCGTCTCCATGAAGCTGGGCTACGGTCCCGCACACCGTTAGGCCGTCTTCCGCTCACGCCCCAACATCGTGCAGCCCGCCTCCAGTGGTGTCGCGACAGGCGTGAATGGAGGGACGAATGGAGACGTGTCGTCTTCAGCGATGAGAGTCGCTTCTGCCTTGGTGCCAATGATGGTCGTATGCGTGTTTGGCGCCGTGCAGGTGAGCGCCACAATCAGGACTGCATACAACCGAGGCACACAGGGCCAACACCCGGCATCATAGTGTGGGGAGCGATTTCCTACACTGGCCGTACACCACTGGTGATCGTCGAGGGGACACTGAATAGTGCACGGTACATCCAAACCGTCATCGAACCCATCGTTCTACCATTCCTAGACCGGCAAGGGAACTTGCTGTTCCAACAGGACAATGTACGTCCGCATGTATCCCGTGCCACCCAACGTGCTCTAGAAGGCGTAAGTCAACTACCCTGGCCAGCAAGATCTCCGGATCTGTCCCCCATTGAGCATGTTTGGGACTGGATGAAGCGTCGTCTCACGCGGTCTGCACGTCCAGCACGAACGCTGGTCCAACTGAGGCGCCAGGTGGAAATGGCATGGCAAGCCGTTCCACAGGACTACATCCAGCATATCTACGATCGTCTCCATGGGAGAATAGCAGCCTGCATTGCTGCGAAAGGTGGATATACACTGTACTAGTGCCGACATTGTGCATGCTCTGTTGCCTGTGTCTATGTGCCTGTGGTTCTGTCAGTGTGATCATGTGATGTATCTGACCCCAGGAATGTGTCAATAAAGTTTCCCCTTCCTGGGACAATGAATTCACGGTGTTCTTATTTCAATTTCCAGGAGTGTAGCATATAAACCTGGGCAAAAACTTCAATCACACCTAAGCCAGTCAGCTACCAAGAGGGACAAATTCCAACAATCAGGAATATATAAACTTGAATGTCAAAGTTGTGATGCAGTATACATAGGCATAACATGCAGGAATTTTGAAACAAGATACAAAGAACATATCAGATGTTGGAAGTATGAAACAAACAGTTTTACATTTCCAGAACATTTAAAACACTACAACCATCATCCTACAAACATGGAACAAGAAATGAAAATAATGAGAATAAGCAACCATGACAAACATCTTATACAAATGCAAGAAAACTTCCACATCCAGAAAGCCATAGCAGAAAACAAACATGTGATAAATGAACAAACACACATCAGCACAGGCTCCTTACTACACTTAATAAAGGAAATGATAACATAAAAAAGTATATAACACCAAAATACACACACACACACACACACACACACAGCCCCCCCCTCCAAAAAAAAAATGCATAACACCAAAATACAGACAGACACACATACACAGCACAATATATATATATATATATATATATATATATATATATATATATATATATATCAGAACACACACACACATACACAGGACATAAACAAAAATAAATAATTAAATACAATAAAATAAAATAAAATTAAATAATATGACACCAAAAAACACTCACACACACACACACGCACACACACAGACACACACACACATATACACAAGCGCACACACAAATGCATACACGAACAGACCACAGATACTTCGATACTTACACTCATAAATTTGGCAGTAACATTCGAACTGTGGCAAAAACATTTGACAGTCGGCAACAGAAACCAAAACATTGCATTAAAAAAAGCGTTCAGTGCATAGTGCTGTGGAATGCAGAAAAAACAGCAAATTGGCGCTCATAGGAAGACGAACAAGACCAAAAATGCAACTGGAGCGTAATATGTAAGAAACTGTCTACGCAACCTGTAAGTACAGTTCAAAACATTACTACTTAATAGGAAATACCAACGACCAGAACTGTTTATAACCTATAGGCACAGTGACAAAAATGCAAATAAAATAGCTAACATATGTACATATTACAGGCCACTGATGATGCCTTGCAGAAAATAAAGGCGAAACGCGTATGGCACTAAAATTATGTTTTATTCAGTTGCTGTCAGACGGTCCATAAGTGAAAATCATCAACATACCGTAGTATTACGCGCAACTGAGGAGGACAGGAGCAAAAAATTGAAGATGTCAATGCAACACATTTTTTTTCTCGGCCAATTTTGGTTGAAAAAACCGGAAATTTCTTGTGGAATATTTTCAAACATTCCCGCTTCGTCTCGCATAGTTTCATTGACTTCCGACAGGTGGCAGCGCTGTACGGAGCTGTTAAAATGGCGTCTGTAACGGATGTGCGTTGCAAACAACGGGCAGTGATCGAGTTTCTTTTGGCGGAAAACCAGGGCATCTCAGATAGTCATAGACGCTTTGCAGAATGTCTACGGTGATCTGGCAGTGGACAAAAGCACGGTGAGTCGTTGGGCAAAGCGTGTGTCATCATCGCCGCAAGGTCAAGCAAGACTGTCTTCTCTCCCGCGTTCGGGCCGGCCGTGCACAGCTGTGATTCCTGCAATGGCGGAGCGTGCGAACACACTCGTTCGATATGATCGACGGATCACCATCAAACAACTCAGTGCTCAACTTGACATCTCTCTTGGTAGTGCTGTCACAATTGTTCACCAGTTGGGATATTCAAAGGTTTGTTCCCGCTGGGTCCCTCGTTGTCTAACCGAACACCATAAAGAGCAAAGGAGAACCATCTGTGCGGAATTGCTCGCTCGTCATGTGGCTGAGGGTGACAATTTCTTGTCAAAGATTGTTACAGGCGATGAAGCATGGGTTCATCACTTCCAACCTGAAACAAAACGGCAATCAATGGAGTGACGCCACACCCACTCCCCTACCAAGAAAAAGTTTAAAGCCATACCCTCAGCCGGTAAAGTCATGGTTACAGTCTTCTGGGACGCTGAAGGGGTTATTCTGTTCGATGTCCTTCCCCATGGTCAAACGATCAACTCTGAAGTGTATTGTGCCACTCTTCAGAAATTGAAGAAACGACTTCAGCGTGTTCGTAGGCACAAAAATCTGAACGAACTTCTCCTTCTTCATGACAACGCAAGACCTCACGCAAGTCTTCGCACGCGAGAGGAGCTCACAAAACTTCAGTGGACTGTTCTTCCTCATGCACCCTACAGCCCCGATCTCGCACCGTCGGATTTCCATATGTTTGGCCCAATGAAGGACGCAATCCGTGGGAGGCACTACGCGGATGATGAAGAAGTTATTGATGCAGTACGACGTTGGCTCCGACATCGACCAGTGGAATGGTACCGTGCAGGCATACAGGCCCTCATTTCAAGGTGGCGTAAGGCGGTAGCATTGAATGGAGATTACGTTGAAAAATAGTGTTGTGTAGCTAAATGATTGGGGAATAACCTGGTGTATTTCAATGCTGAATAAAACAACCCCTGTTTCAGAAGAAAAATGTGTTGCATTACTTATTGAACTGCCCTCGTACAAAAATTTTAATTCCGAGTTCGCCTTACTCAGCATTTCATCTATGTCACTCCTTAATAACGTTCGCTACGGACATACAAATAACACAGATTTCTGAAATAAAACGCTGTTAGAGGAACACGACCGGTTTCGTGATTTCAAATCACATCTTCAGGTGTACACACGTCAGTGAAACATGTAAGCCCGTATACGTGAAGGAGACCGAACTCAGCCATCTCAAAATGAAATACAAATAATACAGTTCTGTAACAAATCTGTAACTAACTTAGCTCACCATACTTCGTTACCGAGTGCTGCAGTGGACTGCGGCAGGCTGCTGGCTCGCTGTGAACACATTGTGTTTTTCTGCTGTAGCAGTCTGCTGCTGGAAATCCTATTGTGTGACCGGCGACACGTAAACGCGCGGGACCGTAAACCAGGCGCCGATTTTAACTGCTCTAGCGAGGTCCATCAGATTCTAAGGCAGCGTTACTCTTCTTCTCCGAGTCCGATGTAAGCTCTTCCGTGTTGTAAGTTGTATTGTACGTGCGTGACTCGTGTATACTTCTTCGTAAAGAAGAACAATAACGGCAATAAAATTCTTCTGGGCTGCTGACCGCATTCTCATTGTATAAAATTATCTCACCATAAAGCCCGATCCGACCGAGGTGGCCGAGCTGTTCTAGACGCTACAGTCTGGAACCGCGCGACCGCTACGTTCGCAGGTTCGAATCGTGCCTCGGGCATGGGTGTGTGCGTGATTCAGAGCCATTTTTGAACAAAGATCGAGGAAAGCTATGGGCAACAGTGGCCGAAACGTCGGACAATTTTATATAATGCCAATGCGAGCAACAGCCGAGAAGAATTATATTGACAGTGACAACAGCCACGGAAGTCTGCGATTATAAGCAATGTAATATACCGGATGACTACATCAATAAACACCACCACAATTTATATCCTCCAGTTCCCCACAAATTTCTTTCTCTTCTCTCTCAGCCCACACGGATGTCTTTCGCTTTAAAATACGGGCAGTTCGAATGAAAAAATTTTTTTTTAAATCCTTCCGTTTTGTGTCTTTCTTTGTACATTCTCTTCGCGCCAAGCACCGACGTTGCCACATGAAATGTTTCATAGATTTTTATATTCCTAATGAACAGGCCGTTGAAACAGTCCAGTAGCCAATCTGTAAATTCTGTATGGCGATAGGTTTCGTGCTTCCCTTACTTTTTTTCATGGTCGCCGTACAAAACCAATGCTGCAGGAGTTATGCTATTCATTACTCTTGAACCTTAACACAGCTTTTCTCCGTGGATTTAGATCCGTTGAGTGGAAGATGCTGAAAGAGATTTTCCTTGTTCCAGCGTAACAACACACTCAGAAAAGTTAAACTCAATGTATTTCCTGTAACATAAAATTCTAACTTCTCTTAATGAACCGACTACAAATGCATTGCATCCCAGTTGGATATTGTTATGCGTCCGTCTCATATGAGGCTGAGAACAATAGTAGAATAAAGTCTGAACATCATTTCCATGATGATTCTTTAGGCATCATTGACGTCATGTGCGCTCCATGCCTTTCCCTCGCGGCCCCACTGAGCAAACGATTCCGTCCACCAGGCACGAACGCCAGTCCGCGCCTCGCATGACCGACAGCACAGGGTCGGTAAATTTCCGATCTGCACAAGTCATCAAAAACTTTCCGGAAGTGATATGCTTCCTACTTACTAACTACTTAACCTACTAACATCTTTCGTAAGGCAATGGATGTCAAGGACGTGGAACATTTCACTCCTTGAATTACACGTTACTCACCTTCCCCCACTTTGGTCCAACGTTGCTTAATTCTCCCTCTGAAACCCTCAACAGCTTATGAGTTTTTCAGTTTATCCGGATTCCATATCCTTAAAATACTACCTTCTTGCAAGTCTCTTCAGTTGTAATTTGTAGTTCTTAACCAATAATTTAAGGAGAATTACAGTAAATTATGGTAAATAAATTTCTAAAATGCAGTTAAGCTTAAAATGCATGCAATGATATACATTACCAGGAATAATAAGATGTCATCGAAGGTGCCATGCGAAGGAGAATGTGGTAACAGCAAATAATTTACCAACGTACTTTAGATGACCTCCCCCCCATGAACCATGGACCTTGCCGTTGGTGGGGAGGCTTGCGTGCCTCAGCGATACAGATAGCCGTACCGTAGGTGCAACCACGACGGAGGGGTATCTGTTGAGAGGCCAGACAAACGTGTGGTTCCTGAAGAGGGGCAGCAGCCTTTTCAGTAGTTGCAAGGGCAACAGTCTGGATGATTGACTGATCTGGCCTTGTAACAATAACCAAAACGGCCTTGCTGTGCTGGTACTGCGAACGGCTGAAAGCAAGGGGAAACTACAGCCGTAATTTTTCCCGAGGGCATGCAGCTTTACTGTATGATTACATGATGATGGCGTCCTCTTGGGTAAAATATTCCGGAGGTAAAATAGTCCCCCATTCGGATCTCCGGGCGGGGACTACTCAAGAGGATGTCGTTATCAGGCGAAAGAAAACTGGCGTTCTACGGATCGGAGCGTGGAATGTCAGATCCCTTAATCGGGCAGGAAGGTTAGAAAATTTAAAAAGGGAAATGGATAGGTTGAAGTTGGATATAGTGGGAATTAGTGAAGTTCGGTGGCAGGAGGAACAAGACTTCTGGTCAGGTGACTACAGGGTTATAAACACAAAATCAAATAGGGGTAATGCAGGAGTAGGTTTAATAATGAATAGGAAAATAGGAATGCGGGTAAGCTACTACAAACAGCATAGTGAACGCATTATTGTGGCCAAGATAGATACGAAGCCCACACCTACTACAGTAGTACAAGTTTATATGCCGACTAGCTCTGCAGATGACGAAGAAATTGAAGAAATGCATGATGAAATAAAAGAAATTATTCAGATTGTGAAGGGGGACGAAAATTTAATAGTCATGGGTGACTGGAATTCGAGTGTAGGAAAAGGGAGAGAAGGAAACATAGTAGGTGAATATGGATTGGGGGACAGAAATGAAAGAGGAAGCCGCCTGGTAGAATTTTGCACAGAGCACAACATAATCATAACTAACACTTGGTTTAAGAATCATGAAAGAAGGTTGTATACATGGAAGAACCCTGGAGATACTAAAAGGTATCAGATAGATTATATAATGGTAAGACAGAGATTTAGGAACCAGGTTTTAAATTGTAAGACATTTCCAGGGGCAGATGTGGACTCTGACCACAATCTATTGGTTATGACCTGTAGATTAAAACTGAAGAAACTGCAAAAAGGTGGGAATTTAAGGAGATGGGACCTGGATAAACTAAAAGAACCAGAGGTTGTACAGAGATTCAGGGAGAGCATAAGGGAGCAATTGACAGGAATGGGGGAAATAAATACAGTAGAAGAAGAATGGGTAGCTTTGAGGGATGAAGTAGTGAAGGCAGCAGAGAATCAAGTAGGTAAAAAGACGAGGGCTAGTAGAAATCCTTGGGTAACAGAAGAAATATTGAATTAAATTGATGAAAGAAGAAAATATAAAAATGCAGTAAGTGAAACAGGCAAAAAGGAATACAAACGTCTCAAAAATGAGATCGACAGGAAGTGCAAAATGGCTAAGCAGGGATGGCTAGAGGACAAATGTAAGGATGTAGAGGCCTATCTCACTAGGGGTAAGATAGATACTGCCTACAGGAAAATTAAAGAGACCTTTGGAGATAAGAGAACGACTTGTATGAATATCAAGAGCTCAGATGGAAACCCAGTTCTAAGCAAAGAAGGGAAAGCAGAAAGGTGGAAGGAGTATATAGAGGGTCTATACAAGGGCGATGTACTTCAGGACAATATTATGGAAATGGAAGAGGATGTAGATGAAGATGAAATGGGAGATATGATACTGCGTGAAGAGTTTGACAGAGCACTGAAAGACCTGAGTCGAAACAAGGCCCCCGGAGTAGACAATATTCCATTGGAACTACTGACGGCCGTGGGAGAGCCAGTCCTGACAAAACTCTACCATCTGGTGAGCAAGATGTATGAAACAGGCGAAATACCCTCAGACTTCAAGAATAATATAATAATTCCAATCCCAAAGAAAGCAGGTGTTGACAGATGTGAAAATTACCGAACTATCAGCTTATTAAGTCACAGCTGCAAAATACTAACACGAATTCTTTACAGACGAATGGAAAAACTAGTAGAAGCCAACCTCGGGGAAGATCAGTTTGGATTCCGTAGAAACACTGGAACACGTGAGGCAATACTGACCTTACGACTTATCTTAGAAGAAAGATTAAGGAAAGGCAAACCTACGTTTCTAGCATTTGTAGACTTAGAGAAAGCTTTTGACAATGTTGACTGGAATACTCTCTTTCAAATTCTAAAGGTGGCAGGGGTAAAATACAGGGAGCGAAAGGCTATTTACAATTTGTACAGAAACCAGATGGCAGTTATAAGAGTCGAGGGACATGAAAGGGAAGCAGTGGTTGGGAAGGGAGTAAGACAGGGTTGTAGCCTCTCCCCGATGTTGTTCAATCTGTATATTGAGCAAGCACTAAAGGAAACAAAAGAAAAATTCGGAGTAGGTATTAAAATTCATGGAGAAGAAATAAAAACTTTGAGGTTCGCCGATGACATTGTAATTCTGTCAGAGACAGCAAAGGACTTGGAAGAGCAGTTGAATGGAATGGACAGTGTCTTGAAAGGAGGATATAAGATGAACATCAACAAAAGCAAAACAAGGATAATGGAATGTAGTCTAATTAAGTCGGGTGATGCTGAGGGAATTAGATTAGGAAATGAGGCACTTAAAGTAGTAAAGGAGTTTTGCTATTTGGGTAGCAAAATAACTGATGATGGTCGAAGTAGAGAGGATATAAAATGTAGGCTGGCAATGGCAAGGAAAGCATTTCTGAAGAAGAGAAATTTGTTAACATCCAGTATTGATTTAAGTGTCAGGAAGTCATTTCTGAAAGTACTCGTATGGAGTGTAGCCATGTATGGAAGTGAAACATGGACGGTAAATAGTTTGGACAAGAAGAGAATAGAAGCTTTCGAAATGTGGTGCTACAGAAGAATGCTGAAGATTAGATGGGTAGATCACATAACTAATGAGGAAGTATTGAATAGGATTGGGGAGAAGAGAAGTTTGTGGCACAACTTGACCAGAAGAAGGGATCGGTTGGTAGGACATGTTCTGAGGCATCAAGGGATCACCAATTTAGTATTGGAGGGCAGCGTGGAGGGTAAAAATCGTAGAGGGAGACCAAGAGATGAATACACTAAGCAGATTCGGAAGGATGTAGGTTGCAGTAGGTACTGGGAGATGAAGAAGCTTGCACAGGATAGAGTAGCATGGAGAGCTGCATCAAACCAGTCTCAGGACTGAAGACCACAACAACAACAACAACAACTTTAGATGAGAGAGAGAAAAAAATCACTCAGCAAAACGACATATATTCAAAGGAGGAGACAATAATGTAAAACGAAGCTTGTTTCAATTCAATAGAGGCTTAGTTTATGGAGTCCATTAATTATTATTCAAAAAGAGAAACACATATGAAAACTTTGAGAGAAGGTAGGGACTCTAACTAATAGGAAAGAGATTTCTGAATTTCTTTTGGAATTGTTACTAACGGGGTGTATAGAAGAGAAAACTCGAGAACATTGCGTGAAGTCCTGGATGAGAATTATGGCCTTCATATTTCAGTTACGCCGTTTGCTGAGGGAAAAATGAAAGATGCTCTACAGTAATTAAAGAAAAGCTATTAGGTGTGATTATAAAGGAAAATAGCACTAGTGATGATCTACAAGGAAGATGACAATAAGGATCTACCATTGGCTGAGTCCTATGAAGCCAAATGCCTTTTAAAGACCTCAACAAAATTGGAGTGATTTGGTTTCCAATTGAATAACAGAGAGGCATTCTGACGTTGCGGTTGATAGTGGGAACAAGACTAAAGGAAAATCAAAACACGTTCATGGGGTTTTTCGACTTGGAAAAAACGTTCGACAACGATAAATGGTGCAAGATGTTGGAAATTCTAAGAAAAATAGGGGTAAGCTATGGAGAGAGACCGGTAGTATACAATATGTAAATGTGCCAAGATGGAAGAATAAGAGTGGAAGACAAAGAACGAAGTGTTCGGTTTAAAACGGGGACGTATCCTTAGCCCCTACTGATCAATCTATACATCGAAAAACCAGTGACGGATATAAAAGAATGGTTCAAGCGTGGAATTCAAATTCAATGTGATAGGATATAAGTGATAAGATTCGCAAATGTCGTTCATATCTTCAGTGAAAGTAAGGGAGAAATCCAGCATCTCTTAAATGGAATGAACAGTCTAACAAATACACATTGTGGATTGAGAGTAAATCGTACAAAGTCGAAGATAATGAGAACAGCCAGTGACTTGACGTCAGGATTGTTAATAACGAAGCAGGTGACGGTAAGAAATTCTGCTATCTAGACCACAAAATAATATTTGACACTCGAAGCAACAAGGACATGAAAAACAGATTAGCACTGGCAAAAGGGCATTCCTGGCTAAGCGAAGTCTACTAGTATCATAGCCCTTAATTTGAGGAAGAAATTTCTGAGACTGTACGTTTATAGCACATCATTGTATGGTAGTTCAATACGTACTTTGGAAAAACCGTAAAGAAGCGAACAGAAGCATTTGAAATGTGATAATTACATCGACACCCTAGCTGCAAACAGGCGTTGATATACATCACTGGGGACATGTTGAAAATGTGTGCCCCGACCGGGACTCGAACCCGGGATCTGCAGCTTACTTGGCAGACACTCTACCCATCTTTATTTTTTTTTTTTTTCGTTGAATTTGTTCGGGGCGGACATCCCATGACGCCCATTTAGGTTCTCCGTTGATCTGTTCACTCAGTTTTTCGTTACAGAATATAGCTATTACTCTGAACGAACACGCTGAACTACCATGCCAGCATCCATCTGAGCCACCGAGGGCATAGAGGTTAGTGCGCCTGCAGGGAATTATGCCTTGTATGCTCCCAGTGAGACCCACGTTCCCAACATGTCCACACTACTAAATTCGTAATGCATCATGTTTGGAATTTGGGTCTCACGGGGAGCGTGCAAGGGATAAGTCCCCGCAGGCGCACTGTCCTCTGTGCCGTCGGTGGACCAGATGGACAGAGCGTCCGCTATTTAAGGAGGCGATAAAAAAAATGGTTCAAATGGCTCTGAGCACTATGGAACTTAACTTCTGAGGTCATCAGTCCCCTAGAACTTAGAACTACTCAAACCTAACTAACCTAAGGACATCACACACATCCATGCCCTAGGCAGGATTCGAACCTGCGACCGTAGCGGTCGCGCGGTTCCAGACTAGCGCCTAGAACCGCTCGGCCACACAGGCCGTCCTAAGCAGGAGATCCCGGATTCGAGTCCTGGTGGGGGCACAAATTTTCAACATGTCCCCAATGATGTATATCAGGGCCTGTTTGTAGCTTGGGTGTTGATTTAATTATCATTTCATTCTAGAGAAGCTCCACGGTCATCAATGGTACCTGTTCTTTCGGAAACAGATACTACCTTCATATACATTTGAAACTTGGTGCTACAGGAAAATGTTGAAAATTAGGTGGACTGATAAGGTAATTAATGATGAAGTTCTCCGCTGTATCGGCGAGGAAAAGACAAGCGACAGAATGGTAGGACATCTGTTATGACAACAGGTAATAATTTCCATGCTACTAGACGTAACTATAGAGGGTAAAAGCTGTTGAGGAGGACAGAAAGTGGAACACAGCTAGCACATAACTGAGGTCGTAGGTTGCAAGTGCTTCTCTGATATGTAAAGGCTGGCACAGAAGAATAATTCATGGCGGGCCTTATCAAACCAATCAGAGGGCTTACGACTCCAAAAACAGAATCAGGGTAAGAGAATTGTAGGACTTACTGTGGCTTTCGTGAAGAGACATCAACAGAAGATATGACAAAAAATAACGAGGAACACAGCAAGATCATTTTCTATGAATTGTGAAGTCAATGATAATTTTGAGCCATAGTACCATCAAATATCACAATGCGATATAAGTTCATTTTTCAGGCACTATTTTGTTCCTTGGTCTTGTTTATGTCCAGATTGGCTGACTCATAACGTTGTCCAATGAGCAGCTGCACCTTTGGAGATTTGGATGGCAACCGTCATGTTGAGGATTGGAAGCTGAACAAGGTAGGAGTGGCGACTGAGTGGAGGAAGTGGCATCTACTTGGTACTAGTGTTTGGAGGCTGCCGGCATTGGTTTACTAGTCTTAGGGGGCAGCACCAGGCCAAGCATGGCTAGCCCAGGAAGATTTATGTGATCGTGGCTCCATGTAGTTGACGGAGATTACAGCTGTTGTCCTTATCTGAGCAGGAGGCTCAAGATGGCTAGCAAGAATATAGTATGACAGACAGCTAGAAGGCATAGGGCTAACGACTTCCGAGGATGCAGTGAAGCAGGACGTCATGGAGCCAAATAGCTACGCAGCCTGGTTGTCTTACAGCTGGAACTGACGGTGGCTTGGTGTCAACATAGGGCAGTTGGACAGTTAGCTCTGTAGTGGACAGTGCTTAGCTCAGTGAATCAACTAAATGCAGTGCAATCAGGAATCTAGCAGCGTTAGTCGCAGTGTGTTTTTGACTACGACATTTGAAGGAGACTGTGCAATCTTCTAGTGCAGATTAGAATGATTGTGTTGCCCAAATGAAGTTACCAAGACGCCACAATTTTCAACCTTGGCGAGGTGTCTTTTGGGTCCAGTCTATAAAACTGTGCCAGTTTTATTTTATTATTGTAGTAAATAACATTTTGATCCTTCCTTAATGCTAGCAATGACTGTTTTGATGTTTTCATGTAGTGTGTCCAACGGAGGGCAACCTGGGATGGCGCATTCTAGTGCTGATTTTAGATTTCTTGTTAACTGTTCGTTTCGTATTAAATAGGGTACTGACTGTTTTAGGGTACATTTTATGCTTTGTTTCTGGGTTGACATTGATTATTCTGTGTAGTTTTGTTCTCCTTTTACTGTTATGTTATTATTTTTGGTGTAATGTTTCTTGCCCTCTTTATTTAAAAAAATGGTTCAAATGGCTCTAAGCACAATGGGACTTAACAGCTGAGGTCATCAGTCCCCTAAACTTAGAACTACTTAAACCTAAGTAACCTAAGCACATCACACATATCCATGCCCTAGGCAGGATTCGAAACTGCAACCGTAGCAGCCGGGTTTTTTCCCGGACTGAAGCGCCTAGAACCGCTCGGCCACCGCGGCTGGACATTTATTAAAAGTAGGTGAAATTCAGAAGTGTCGATTGTTTGATCCTGTATTCTGTTCGTGTCGGATATAAAGTTTCGCATTTTAGTAAATTGAGTGCTGGATACCCTTCTTGTGTAATCTTGTATACGCAGTCGGAGTTGTGGCAATTGATTAGTAAATTCAGATACTGATAACCATATAGATACAGAGATTGTTAAGGTTTAAAGCCCATGCACCCCTCAAATACTTTCCTTTGCTATCGTTTCCTGTATTTAGTTACGGGGGACGTAACTTGTCCTCACGGCTTTGTTATTACCAATATCCTACCGCCTTGCACTAAAATTTGCATTTGGATTTAAGCGTCACATGCAAGCCTGACTTACTTTCCCACGTATTTCCCACACCACAGTTGTGTGGAGGAGGCGGCAGCGGGGGTTTTACTGACATTAACAATGGAAAAGTACAGAAAATCGACAGTGGAGTTACGGTTATGTATTGTCTCGGTTAACACACACCTCCCTGTTGCCACCAAAAGTCTCTGCGCAGATGTGTAGTACTCTCTTCGGGTATTTACGGGCCGTAATATGTAGGTACCTGCCATCAGCTGGTGTTATTAACTGCGAACGACCACTTCGAAGCGGCTTTTGGTCTCATGGTAGCGTTTATGTACCCAAACGTCGTTTCTTTGGTTCACATCAATACGGTGGGCAACGTCCTGCGAAGACAGTCTTTCCTGCTTGTCAAGTGACAAGTCTGAAATGAATCTTGGAGCTTTGTTGACAGACTCGGTATTGTCTGCATCACAACTGGCTGTACTGTGCACTGTACTGTAATGATTATGAATATTTACTCGTACCTCCATTACAATAGTTCAAGGATTCTTAGAGGAGGTTTCCGATCAAGATTGATAAATCTTTGCAAGTTATGAAAGCGATGCAAAATTTGTATTGAAATTTGCTGACGCTTAGAGCGATTTGCCGTTGGTAAACAATGAACAAGAGACCCACGCCGTAATTCACCACATCTCTGCACAAGAACAGTGTATTTGTAAAAAATGTAAGTGTAAAATATGCTGCCTGCTCATTTATCTCGCTTAAGACTTTACATTAATTATCCATTCCAACAAATGATGTAGACACAAATGAAAAATACAAAATTAAGTATAGTAAACTAGGACAACTTATCCTGTCCGTCAGTATTTCCCTAGCGAATGAGTAA
This sequence comes from Schistocerca serialis cubense, assembly GCF_023864345.2. Classification (NCBI taxonomy): domain Eukaryota; kingdom Metazoa; phylum Arthropoda; class Insecta; order Orthoptera; family Acrididae; genus Schistocerca; species Schistocerca serialis. The sequence continues at coordinate 639,503,558 of NC_064639.1, forward strand.
TTCGTCAATATGAATGCCGCAGGGGATATTTGAATTACCTCCTCCATCTAACTTGACAACAGTTCCTTATCGCACTCACGATAGTTTGCACTTCAGACAGGTTTCGAACGGGAGACATTAGCCAACCCAAATGGTATAGAGCAGAAGCCCTTCTTCTGATACCACAGCGTGCGCTCTTTCGTTTGGTAGAGATGGAAAAAGGGAAGCATCAGGTTTGCGGATATTGACGTGACTGTAAGGATGCCAATGAGACCATTCTTGTTGCCACGCTTCTTCAGCCGTGAAAGAAGAGTCATCCAAGCCTTGGGCGCCGGCCGAAGTGGCCGTGCAGTTAAAGGCGCTGCAGTCTGGAACCGCAAGACCGCTACGGTTGCAGGTTCGAATCCTGCCTCGGGCTTGGATGTTTGTGATGTCCTTAGGCTAGTTAGGTTTAACTAGTTCTAAGTTCTAGGGGACTAATGACCTCAGCAGTTGAGTCCCATAGTGCTCAGAGCCATTTTGAGCCAAGCCATGGGCCATCTTCCAGGCAAAATTTAGAGGCATCGAACTCACTGCAACTCTTGTCTCTCTTTTCTAAGGGTTTTTCATTAGCTTCGGCAATCTTCTGAAAGGACGTTTTGCTGTTGGAAGACATGGCGTTGCCCAGTATCGGTAAAAACTTGACAAGGATGGACAGAATCATACGGGATTATTTCTGATAAAAGAAAGGAAATCTGAAGTCAAGCTATGAAGTAGAGTTGACTGAGAGGAAGCTACCCAGAGCAGAAAAGAGGCTTGATGAAAGGACAGTGACAGTATTACGATGAGTAGCGTATCAGGATTACGTTCAGTTATCAACCAACAAAGCATCAGCATTTTACTACAAACTGAAGGTAAGTCACTTAAATTCTACTGTTTATCAACTAAAGAGAAACGAATGGATTTACTGTGGAATTAGGCAAGTGAGTATAAAAAAATATTAAGTTCATAAGTATTAGCAGGGAAAATGATAAGACTGTACTAAAGCCATATTCTACTCAGATAACTGTGTCAACGAACAATAAATAAATTAATTATTTTTTAATGAGAGCTTTATTTGGGAATAAAATCTGTAACCAGATGTATTTGTTCCAAGACCATACACAGTAAGAAGACAACTCAGGTCTGACTGAATTACAGATTACGCATTATTTGTGAAATACGCCTCTTTATAGTACCTCAAGTTTTGTGGTACCTATGAGCCCCCATGGTCTGAACAGTCTTTGTACTCCGCTTTTTTCCATGATTTTTTAATGTGCCTTTTTCCCAAGGAGAGTTGATAATTTTTTTTGTTTCTGTTGTCATCCAGAAGAGAAATTTGTTGTATTATTTCCCCACGTGATGACATTCATTATTTTTGTTTCCATGAAGTGTTTATTTCATTCGTTTACATGAAGAATTTATTTATTTTCCATGGAGCACCTCATCTTCTACTAAGACGAGATTTTACTTTTCAGAAGAATTACTTGAGCATCCTGGAGAAACTTTAGGACAAATTTCCAGGAGGGCAATTTCGTTAGGCGTGTAAGATGTGACCAAAAGGTGGGAGGGAGACTCCTTTTTCTAAGTTGTCTGAGTGTATAGGTTTTTAATAAGAGTCATCAGCCATGTTGGCCGAAAACTACCGGTATAGGGAGTCAGCTTCGTCGTGCCAACACCAAAGTGAACCAGTGTCAAATATTCTTAGCTTAACAGAGATGTGGAAGGCTTCGCAGTTTCTAAAAACGAGACATATAATCGGACTTCCAGAAAACATATTCCCCAAAATTCTTAGTATAGTGCGGGTAGATATGTGCGAGAACTATCGATAAGTCAGCTTAACAGTAAATCGCATGACGTTTCTGAAGAGAGTAACATACTGAAGAATGGGAAAGGAAACTGAAGATCTATTAGAAGACGACAAGTTTAGCTTCAGGAAAGATACAGGCACCAGAGACAGCCAGTTCTCAAGTAGATCTTAATAACTGACGTAAGAAGTAAGAAATACAGTTAGTTTCTTACGGTTTACCGACATACGACAGTGGTAGTCAACCTGGTCCCTACCGTCTACTATTGGACTTTCCAGCTTTCATGGTGGGTGGAGGCGAGGGGATTAAGGATATTTTAATTAGGTTGCCATAAACTTTTGACGGAAATTATTTGGTCAGTAATTATTATTATATACTTTAACTTGCTACATCTCTGCTCTATAAATTCCATAACTTAAAGGTACTTCTCTACTTTCTGAATCACCATTACTGTGGAACTAGCGGATGGATAGAAAATCTTACTGCTAACAGTGATACGAAAGTTGGCAGTAAGTAAAAGCAGTTGAGTACTACTAACGTATAACAAGCGTTCAACAGTGTAAAATGATGGAAGATGTCCGAAATTCTCATAGTAATAGGCGTAAACTATAAGCAAAGATACAGTAACTAAGAGAAAAAAATTTCGGTGTGCTCAGACTGAAAAGGATGTGAGACAGGGATAAAGTCTTTCCCTCCTGATCCAGTCTGTACATCGAAGAATTCAGAGTGAAAGAATATCAACGATAAGATTCGCTGACAATATTTCTATCCTCAGTGAAATTGAAGAAGAATTATAGGACCTGTTACATGGAAGTCTAGTAAACACACACTACGACTCAATGGAGTGTAGGTAGACGGTATAGCGAAGAAAGTAATGACTTGTACTAGAAATTAGATTAGCAATAAACGAAACATCAAACTTGTAAACCATTAAGTAGATGAAGCGAAGGAATTTCGCCACCTTAAGAGCAAAATAACGTAAACTAACACATACTTACAAACTTGGGAGGATATAAAGGGCAGACTAGCAAAGGCAGGTAGGGCATTCCTGATCTAAAGAAGTCTATTGGTATCAAGCATAGCCCTTAATTTGAAAAATAAATTTCGAGTATGTGTGCCTTAGGAGCACAGGACTATCCAGTAGTGAGACATCAGCTGCATGAAAACCGGAATTGGAGAGAATATAAACGATTAAAATGTTCTGCAAAGGGTGTTTAAAATTAGATGAACTGATAAGCTAAGAAGTGAGAATTTATTTTGTGGAATCGGTGAAGAGAGGATTATGTGGAGTACATTAACAAGCACAGTGGATAGATTTTTAGGACACAAGTCAGGTCATGCAAAAAGCTGTAGACAGTAAAAAATGAAAGATGTAACATACCACTTGAGTAACGTTATACTGAAGGAAGTGTCACTGAAGGTATGATGACTTTACCAAAATACAACTTTTTACTTAACTGATTAACTTGAAGTTAGCTTTATTATATTATATTCTATTCAGAGCAATAATATCTGCAGGTCTTCCTTGTACAAAGAAATTCCACAGATTCAAGGATGTCAGATGATGTCTGATAAATAACTAGCTACGAAATTAAATATGGTTTGAACTCTTTAAATATCAAATTGACATTATGTAAGATCTGTTGGTTCCTTTGAAATAAAAATTCCAATCAAATACTACTGCTATCTACAGCATCTCAAACATGACTTGATTCCTTTATGCAACACTTCCACCAAGTACCAACAAAAAGAAGGGAAAAGATAAGGTATGAAGAAAATTATTTACATCATTACCAAAGACATTGTGCCAGTTAGTTCATATACACTTATTAATGCTTACTAAAATCTGTGGATTCTTATTTGAAACATCAAAATTACCAACATCACATAAAATATAAATAGTTATCAGTTATAGTGAAGTTATTTCATACAATCTTTCCTATTTATAAATGAAACTATCGATACCCATAGTATTGGATGGTTGAAAATGCATATCAGACTTGATTACAACAGAATTACAAAATAAACATATATGTTTGTGAATCTGCTAGCACAGTGATAGAACAAGCCAACATTAATAATTTCTTAACAAAAAAGAGAAACTTTCTGAAATTCGTGGATTACAACATGTAATTTTTTGTACTGACTCACAATGCTTTACCAACAGTTTCAGTCTTTACTCTGCACTTCAGTCTTTTATTATAACCTCATTGGAGTGACCATCTGTTCAAACATAACGGAAATAGTTTCACCTTACTGTGTTACCATAAACTTTTTCTGCAAAATACATTGCCAGCTTTAGTAAACAGAAATGGGTTTTCCTGTTACATGACAAAATAGAAACATAATAAAACAGTTAACTGAAACTGAAAAACTGATATTGATAGATGAACCTGTCAAATAATATGAGGCAAAATTTCTTAACAGATTGACAATGAGACAGAAATCATTATCACTAATTATTAACTAAAAATAGTTTCATGTATGAAGTTAGGTGATTAATCATAGTCTCTAAGTACCTATATCAAGCAATAGATCTCATTAAGCTATGTTATAGCATTTTCAAATAACAACCAAACAACTTCAAGTGCAGGTTAGTTCCATATACATTCAAGAAAACACTACCATAAAATACTGTACAAGTTTTTACCAGTGAATAAGTAAATAATAGTGACAGTGCACTGAAACAGTAGAGAATATGACTTGTAACCATTTAAGTGTGTTTTTCAATATATGTAATCTGTTCATGTATGATAAATTTAATTCACTTAAAATTTTTCATATATTTTCTTTATTGATATTGACCCTCACCACACCTGATGCTGTGTTCTTCATTATAGTCATTATGTTTGCCAGGATAAGTTTCTACAGCATTTTATGGTGTCAGTTAATACCCGTCAACATCTTATTATTTTTGTGGTGTTTCCAAATAGTTTTCAACAATATAGCACCTCACATATTTACGACAGTGTATTTATCATAATTCTTCCATGCAATGCAACTGTATACGACACATACCGTCAGAACCGCAGTTAAAGTACCATATATATTTTTTCAATGATGACACATTTACTTGCTCATAAAAATTGTAAATACATATATATAATTATATTCCACACAACATAATTAATTTGCTACACTTCATTTCATGACTTTAGATCCTTACCCCCCCCCCTCATGGTCTCTCACAATTTTTTCCATACAACACTATAAGTATAAACATCATTATCTTCATGAACACTATCATCATCTTTCTAGAGCCTTCACATACAATTATTCCTGAAACATCTCTACATTGTACTATAAATCTCTCTTCTCATGAATGTCTAAGACTTCATGAAATTAGGACAGTAATTTTTACTACCCGTCAATTCATTGTAGATGAACAGAAATATTGTTACTTCCGTATGTTCATCTTTACCACAACTTGATCATGTGAACACCTACATAGTTTACTTCATTTTCTGCTTTCCATTCTCACAATATGTGGTTTGACTTCAACATCAGTTTTCCCAGTTTTATAGTTACTTTATGAATATGAATGAGATGCTTCTTAATGAATCTTACTAGGACATGTTTTCTCAGTAACTTTACCAGAACTTCTAGTATTGTCCATAAAAATAATCATTTGTTACTAACTTCACTGTATGTGTTTACTGCAGAAACTACAATTTGGAGATTTTTCTCTCATTAAGCAATTTAACATTAGTATAATTTTAAAATACATGTCATAATGCTAGTAAGTGAACAAAATTATCTCCCATGTTAAATGTAACACAATCGCAATATTATAAAACTGTTGACTGAAACAATAAAATAAAAAATACGACTGTGAATGAATAACTGACATCTCAAAAGATTCAATAAAGTTGGTGGTATTACTATGTCTTATCTTGCAGAGATGGTAAGTGTTTTCAGTGTGGTAAAGTCTTCCTCGAAAAGAAGAGAAAAGCTATCTCCAGATGATGAGAAAAGAAGTATAATATTTCATTATAAAAATGGAAAAGCGTATATAAAGTAATAACAGATAGTATTTAACATGTAATTAAATTCACTGGCAAGTCTTATCATCACATAGTAAAAAGATTGTAAATATGAATACAAACTACAGCAAAATTACATACTTCATTAACCATTACTTACTAGAATCCATCACATTAGGTGATAATATTCATTGATGTCACTCATACTGCGTTTCCCTGAACCATATTCAAAGTCAAGGTAAAGTAAGTATCAGTAGTTACCCAATAGACTCAAGATAATGGAATTACAAGGAACAAACGTTAGGTCATATAGCTTGCTGGATCCATTTCCTAAGCTTTGCCATAACACTGACAAATAAGGAATATTCAAATGCATAAAGAAATGATAATAATCATCAACATATATAATTTATTAAAATCTTCAACAACCATTGTATCACTGGATGGTGTGGAGCAGGCTTTAAGTACAATAAGCTCTGAGTGACAGTGTGCACAATGTTATTTTAATAATCTGTGAGATTAAATTTTACACATTTGATTTAACTTAACATTCTTGGAGAATAGGACACAAATTTTTAAAACACAGTTAATCGTAGTGTATACATTAAACACAGGTCGGCCAAACAAACTGTTTTGGTAGTAAATCCGAAGAAGTTCTGGTCGTATGTAAAGTACACAAGCGGCAAGACGCAGTCAATACCTTTGCTGCGCAGTGCCGATGGTACTGTTACCGATGACTGTGCCGCTAAAGCCGACTTATTGAACGCAGTTTTCCGAAATTCCTTCACCAGGGAAGACGAATGGAATATTCCAGAATTTGAAACACGAACAGCTGCTAGCATGAGTCTCTTAAAAGTAGATACCTTAGGGGTTGCGAAGCAACTCAAATCGCTTGATACGGGCAAGTCTTCAGGTCGAGATTGTATATCGATTAGGCTCCTTTCAGATTACGCTGATACAATAGCTCCCTACTTAGCAGTCATATACAACCGCTCACTCACCGATAGATCTGTACCTACAGATTGGAAAATTGCGCAGGTCGCACCAGTGTTTAACAAGGGTAGTAGGAGTAATCCATCGAACTACAGACCTATATCATTGACGTCGGTTTGCAGTAGGGCTATGGAGCATATACTGCATTCAAACATTATGAATCACCTCGAAGGGAACGATCTATTGATTGGCTTCAGAAAACATCGTTCTTGTGCAACGCAGCTAGCTCTTTATTCGCACGAAGTAATGGCCGCTATCGACAGGGGACCTCAAGTTGATTCCGTATTTCTAGATTTCTGGAAAGCTTTTGACACCGTTCCTTACAAGCGACTTCTAATCAAGCTGAGGGCCTATGGGGTATCGACTCAGTTGTGCGACTGGATTCGCGATTTCCTGTCAGGAAGGTGGCAGTTCGTGGTAGTAGACGGCAAATCATCGAGTAAAACTAAAATGATATCAGGTGTTCCCCAGCGAAGCGTCCTGGGACCTCTGCTGTTCCTGATCTATATAAATGACCTGGGTGACAATCTGAGCAGTCCTCTTAGGTTGTTCGCAGATGATGCTGTAATTTACCGTCTAGTAAGGTCATCCGAAGACCAGTATCAGTTGCAAAGCGATTTAGAAAAGATTGCTGTATGGTGTGTCAGGTGGCAGTTGACGCTAAATAACGAAAGGTGTGATGTGATCCACATGAGTTACAAAAGAAATCCGTTGGAATTTGATTACTCGATAAATAGTACAATTCTCAATGCTGTCAATTCAACTAAGTACCTGGGTGTTAAAATTATGAACAACGTCAGTTGGACAGACCACATTGATAATATGGTGGGGAAGGCGAGCCAAAGGTTGCGTTTCATTGGCAGGACACTTAAACGATGCAACAAGTCCACTAGAGAGACAGCTTACACTACACTCGTTCGTCCTCTGTTAGAATTTTGTTGTGCGGTGTGGAATCCTTACCAGGTGGGACTGACGGAGCACATCGAAAGGGTGCAAAAAAGGGCAGCTCGTTTTGTATTATCACGTAACAGGGGAGAGAGTGTGGCAGATAAGATACGCGAGTTGGGATGGAAGTCATTAAAGCAAAGCGGTTTTTCGTCGCGGCGAAATCTATTAACGAAATTGCAATCACCAACTTTCTCTTCCGAATGCGAAAATATTTTGTTGAGTCCAACCTATATAGATAGGAATGATCATCAAAATAAAATAAGAGAAATCAGAGCTCGAACAGAATGGTTTAGGTGTTTGTTTTTCCCGCGCGCTGTTCGGGAGTGGAATGGTAGAGAGATAGTATGATTATGGTTCGATAAACCCTCTGCCAAGCACTTGAATGTGAATTGCAGAGTAATCATGTAGATGTAGATGTAGATATTCTGTCAAATAAGCAGTAGCTGACGTTTACATAACAGCACAATCTGTTCTGTTTGGTCCCCTGATCAGTATACAATTTGCATCAGACCACTGCATCGTGTAACCGGGTAGTACACAAGTTAATTACAATTTAAATGCCAGTAATATGCTCATCTACAAAGAAAACAGTATTTATGTCTTGCCATACAATTAGTGATCACCCACACACATTGACTATAGTGTTGGCACTTGCTTACAGCGAATTGGACACAGTTTGAAAGCATATTAAATAATCCCCAAAATCTTGATAGGTACTCTCACCACGACCATGAATACCAGTTTCCGCACAGTGCCCTTTCAGCAAGCAAATATCATACAATCTTCCACCATCCTAAAAGAGTTTATATTATTTATAATTTAGCATACACTGTTATACACATATATGCTTGTAACACTATCTTGCTGTGACCCACTGTATTAAATCTACACTAGATCACTACATGCACGCACACACACACACACACACACACACACACACACACACACACAGACACACACACACACACACACACACACACACATATATATATATATATATATATATATATATATACATACGCAACATTCAATATATATATATTGGGTTGGGGGCAGTGGTAGACAATATCACAAAACGAAACGTCACACAGTCTCAGTGTAAACTGATACAACTGAAAGAGCCACACAAGGTTCAGTCTTCTTCTTCTTCATGTGCCGTCTCCTCTAAGAAGGTTGGCTGTCATCATGGCAATTTCTGAACTTGATTTGGCTGATCTAAGGAGTTCTGACGTTGAACAGTTGTACCAATTTTTTAAATTGTCAATCCAGGATGTCCGTCTTCTACCCCTCGTTCTCTTCCCACAAATTTTCCCTTCTAGTATTATTTGCAATATTTTGTAATTTACTCCCCTAATAACATGGCCTAAATATTGTAGCTTCCTTACTTTAATAATTTTAATTAATTCTTTTTCCTTTCCCATTCTTCTTAGGACATCTTGATTAGTAATCCTCGACACCCAACTAATTCTAAGTATTCTTCTATATGCCCACATTTCAAAAGCTTCTAAACTGTTCATGTCCTTCTTTTTCAGTGTCCACGCTTCCATTCCGTATAATAATTTTGAGAATACATAGCATCTTAGCAACCTCATTTTTGTGTTTAAACAAATGTCTCTCGAACAGAATGCATTTTTCATCTTATTAAAGATACTTCTGGCCTGTCCTATTCTCGATTTAATTTCTTCTGAGCTTTCAATCTCCTCATTTACAATTGTTCCGAGATATTTAAATTTACGTACTTGATCGACTCTTTCCCTATTGATTGTAAGATTTTCTTGTTGGTGTGTTTTAGATATCACCATGAACTTAGTCTTGCTTACGTTAAGAGTCAAGCCAAATTCTTCACTTTTTTCTGCGACTTTGTCAAGAAGTAATTGTAGATCTTTGAGGTTTCCAGCTAGTAGTGCAGTGTCATCAGCAAACCTAACATTGTTAATGTTTAGCCCATTCACTTTAATGCCAGCTATTTCATCTGATAGAGCTGCCTGGATTATGTCTTCTGAATACATATTAAACAATAAGGGTGAGAGAACGCAACCTTGTCTCACACCCCTCTTTATTTCTATATCATTCGATAACTCATTTTCTACCTTCACGGTTGCGGTTTGATTGTAGTAGAGGTTATATATAATGCGGATGTCTTTCTTATCAAGTGTTTTCTTTTCTAACAATTCTATGAGATGATCATGACGAACTTTGTCAAATGCTTTATTATAATCCAGGAAGCACACATATAGTGGCTGGTTAACCTCCATACATCGTTGCGCTGATATGTTAAAAGCAAACAATGCTTCTCTTGTACCGAGGGAACTTCTAAAACCGAATTGTGTTTCACTTATACCTTCTTCTACTTTTTTGTATATTCGTTGGTGTATAACTTTTAGAAATATCTTTAAGGTGTGACTCATTAAGCTTATTGTACGGTGTTCAGTAACAGTTCACAAACGATGTTCCGGTGCCTACAGATTACAACAGTTGCACGAGTCCAGTCACTACGCTGATAACACCCTCCTGTCGTTAAAAGATAGCACCATACATACCTGTTCGAGCTGCATTAGTCAAGCACTCTTGCACATACTGTACACAAAGACAGGATGTAATCTGCAATGGAATCTGCTCTACATAAGACAAAAAGCTAATGAAGGTACCCTCTACTGGCATGAAATCTATTTAAAATATTCACATCCCGTTTACACACGGCGTCCAACTGCATCATGCAATTGAGCCTTCAGGCTGTCCCACGAGCTTACACTGACAATGTGTCCATCGAACATAAGCTGGGCAGCTATCCCTTCCAGACCATTGGAAGAAGTATTATCCAGGAGGTCCACTCGGCTGGCATACACAGGTGAGTCCGACAACCAACTGACAACACTTTTGCATGAAGTCCCTTCTGTCTTTCTAACACTGCTGGGTAATGCTAACTGCCCCAGCGACTGCCAAGTGCGCTTCTCACCAGTTACTGATGGTGGCTGTAGAATCTAGAATAGGTTACTTCAAACCAAAGAAGTGCTGATTCACGGCGCACTGTCATGACGGAACAGACAGTGACACAACAGATGGAACTTTGAACTCGATATAGCACATTACATACAAAGAATGTATGTCCTCCTGAAGTTTTCTTTTGAGTATGACAAAACCATATAGTACACAAACTGTTAAAGCAATTACGAACAAAATATCTGAACACCAATATTCAGATTTGTTAATAAGCAATAAAATAACTATAACTGATGCACAACGTAATTTTAAGTGGAGTGTTTCCTTTAAACTGAAGAGAAAAGTTTGAAATCTAAGTTCAAGTAATAAACGTAAATACTCTGGACATATAATTTCAGTTCAGTAATATTCCTTGGATGAATACTATGTTGCACAACATGTCGAGAATATCAACGTAATGCATTACATTTCCTAAGGTCTTCCGCTGATAAGTGGAGAAGAGCTATCTGAGAACTTTAATTTCAGAGCTGTGTAGGGAACGCTTTAACGAGCAAAACATTTCACATAATTGTGGGTGGTAAATGCATCGCTGTAGAGCTCTGGCCATAAAACGACGTCCAGGCAGCGACGACCTGAAGCTCACTTGCCGTACCTAATACTGACTAATACCTTGTAGCTTTTGTGAGCCATGTCAACCAACATTTTATTACGGTGAAGTGCCAAAGAAACTGGTTAGGTACGTGCATTCAAATACAGAGATATATAAACAGGCAGAATACGGCGCTGCGGTCAGCAACACCTGTACAAGACAAGTGTCTGGCGCAGTTGTTGTATCAGTTAGTGCTGCTACAATGGCAGGTTATCAAGATTTGAGTGAGTTTGAACGTGGTGTTATAGTCGACGCACGAGTGATGGGACACATCACCTCCGAGGTAGCGACGAAATGGGGATTTTCCCGTACGACCATTTCAGGAATGTACCGCGAATATCAGGAATCCAGTAAAACGTCAAATCTCCGACATCGCTGCGGCCGAAAAAAGAACGTGCAAGAACGGGACCAACGACGACTGAAGTGAAACGTTCAACGTTACTGATATGCAACGTATCCGCAAATCGCTGCACTTTTCTATACGGGACATCAACAAGTGTTAGCGTGCGAACTATTCAGCGATACGTCATCAGTGTGGGCTTTCGAAGCAGCAGGCCCACTCGTGTAGCCTTGAAGATTGCACGACACAAAGCTTTACGCCTCGCCTGGGCCCGTCAACAACGACACTGGACTGTTGATGACTGGAAACATGTTGCCTGGTCGGACTAGTCTCGTTTCAAATTGTACCGAGCGGATGGACGTATACGGAAATGGAGACAATCTCCTGAATCCATAATCGCTGCATTTCAGCAGGGGACTGTTCAAGCTGGTGAAGGCTCGGTAAGGATGAGGGGCGCATGCAGTTGGAGTTACATGCGATCCCTGATACGTCTAAGCTCTAACTGATCGTCGGCATCCATTCTTGCCTATAGTGCATTCCGACGGACTTGGGCAAGCCCAGCAGAGCAATGCGACACCCCACACGTCCAGAATTTCTACAGAGAGGCTCCAAGAACACTCTTCTGAGTTTAAACACTTCTGCTGGCCACCAAACTCCCCAGACACAAACACTATTGAACATGAAACTTCCTGGCAGATTAAAACTGTGTGCCGGACCGAGACTCGAACTCGGGACCTTTGCCTTTCACGGGAAAGTGTTCTACCAACTGAGCTACCCAAGCACGACTCACGCCCCGTCCTCACAGCTTTACTTCTGTCAGTACCTCGTCTCCTACCTTCCAAACTTTACAGAAGCTCACCTGCGAACCTTGCAGAACTAGCACTCCTGAAAGAAAGGATATTGCGGAGACATGGCTTAGGCACAGCCTGGGGGATGTTTACAGAATGAGATTTTCACTCTGCAGCGGAGTGTGCGCTGATATGAAACTTCCTGGCAGATTAAAACTGTGTGGCGGACCGAGACTCGAACTCGCTGTGAGGACGGGGCGTGAGTCGTGCTTGGGTAGCTCAGTTGGTAGAGCACTTGCCCGCGAAAGGCAAAGGTCCCGAGTTCGAGTCTCGATCCGCCACACAGTTTTAATCTGCCAGAAAGTTACATATCAGCGCACACTCCGCTGCAGAGTGAAAATCTCATTCTGTAAACATCCCCCAGGCTGTGCCTAAGCCATGTCTCCCCAATCTGGGACGCCTTGCAACATTCTGTTGAGAAGAGATCTCCAACCCCTCGTTGTCTGATGGATTTATGGACAGCCCTGCAAAATTAATATTGTCGGTTCCCTCCAGCACTACCTCAAACATTAGTAGAGTCCATGCCACGTCGTGCTGCGTGCTCGCGGGGGCCCTACATGATATTATTAATGTGTACCAGTTTATCTGGCTCTTCAGTGTATATTTCATCATATAGTGTAGCATATGAGATCACTGACAGTCCCTATCCCAAAAAATGGCAGATGGTGACAGAGCGTGAAATTGGAGGTGCGGGTAAGAGCTATGCTGTACTAGAATGTACAGAGGACTCACACTGCAAGGCTTGCTGGGAAACACTTCACACTGTTAATTAACTTTTTAAATGTCGACGTTATCTGGGCTGCCAGATCTATAACCATGATTTCAGTAGCTTCAAAATTAAGCTCACATTTTGGTTAAAATTTTATATGATGGTATCAATAATTGGCTAACCAAGCCGAAAACCCAGAGACGTCCTCTGAGCAGGCAGGCGCTAGCTAAATACTCGTCTAGAACTAACTTTCGCCCCAACATCAATTAGTCTGCTTGATGCGAGTGTATGATTGTGTTACATAATAATTTTGAACGTGGTACGGAAGCTAGAAAATCTGAAACGCGAAATGCAAAAGCCCAAGCTAGGTACAGTGTCAGTTAGTGAAGTTAAATGGAAAGAAGTGAAGGATTTACTGCCAGATGAATATAGGGTAATACCATCAACAGCAGAAAATGATATCACGACAGTAGGATTCCTTGTGAATAGGAAGTGAGGGCAAGGAGTGAGTTACTATGAACGGTTCCGTGATAGCACTGTTCTCATCAGAACCGACAGCATATGGATACCAAGAGCAAGAGTTCAAGTATACACGCCGAAGTCGCAAGCCGAAGGTGTAGAAATGGAGAAAGTGTACGATGATATGCATCTGATAATTCAGTACGTGAAGGAAGATGGAAATCTAATAGTCGTGGTAGCTAGTAACACCGAATGCTCTGTTCGAGAATAACAAAAGCAGGAGGTTCATTTGGAAAAGGTCGGGAGAAACAGGAAGATTCCAGTTAGATTACGTCATGGTCAGGTAGAGTTTTCGAAATCAGGTACTGGATTGTAAGGCATACCCCAAGCAGATGTAGACTTGGATCACAATTTTTTAATGATGAAGAGCAGACTGAAGTTTAAGAGATTAGTCAGGAAGAATCAATGTGCAAACAAATGGGATACGGAAGTGCTAAGGAACGAAGAAATACGCTTGAAGTTCTCTGAGCCTGCAGATACTGCGGCAATGAATATCTCAGTAAATAGTTCATTTGAAGAGAAATGGACATTGCTAAAATGGGGAATTACTGTAGCTGGGGAGAATAATATGGGCACAAAGATGGTAACTGCGAGGAAACCATAGGTAAGAAAAGAAACACTTAAGCTGATCGAGGAAAGAGGGAAGTACAAAAATGTTAAGGGAATTTCAAGATCACAGAAATACTTAGGAATTAAATAAACAGTACGTGCATGGAAGCTAAGGCGAAATGGCTGAATGAAAAATGTGAAGAAATAGGAAAAGTAATAGTTGTCAGAAGGACTGACTCAGGGTGTAGAAAAGTCGAAACAACCTTAGGTGAAATTAAAAGCAAGGGGCGGTAACGTTAAGAAAACAGTGCAAATTCCCCTGTTAATGCAGAGGAGAGAGCAGATACGTGGAAATACGACACTGAAGACCTCTGTGAATGGTAGATCTTGTCTGATGACACGATAGAAGAACAAACAGGATACGATATGGAAGAGACAGGGGATCTAGTATCAGAATTCAATAGAGTCTTAGACGACTTAATATCAAATAAGGAGGAAGGAATAGACAATATTCCATCGGAATTTCTAAAATAATTGTAAGAAGTGGCAACAAAACGACTATTGATGTTGGTGCGAAGAACGTATGAGACTGGCGATATACCATCAGACTTTCGAGAAAATCATCCAGTAAAATTAATCCCATTCCACGCTGGACACCTGGCACAGCAACCGCTTATGAACTTCTTGAAATAAAAGAGTCATGGCTGCAAATTGTTTTATCTGTTTACTAGCAATGCCACGTTTGCTGTATATATCGTTTGCTGTGTTTCCCTAATGATGATAGGACGATGTTTCCTTGTAATTTTTATCTCAGTGCCCTATCCTGGTGGACGGATGTTGGCCTCATATCACTTCTTACATAAGTTCACAGATATTATCAGTTGTACAGACGGCTACAAGCCTGAAACTTTGCGTCTTAATTTTCCTATCCTCCAGTTTTAATGTTGTTTTAGACCACTAAATCAATCTGAAGATGCCCCAGAAGGGTGAGCGTCATTGCCAATAAATAGATAAAAAAATTTTGCAACCAAGACACATATTTCAAAAAAAATTCTCCGCACAGTTTCTAGCATTCCAAGAGCCGAACAGTACCAGAATTATCGCATAATCAGCTCACAGTTCATGCGTCCCAGTTGCTCACAAGAGTAAAATGCGGGAGAATGGAAAAGAAAATTGGGGATGTGCTAGATGACGAGCAGTTAGGCTTTAGGCAAGGTAAAGGCACCAGAAAGACAGTATTCACGTTGTGGTTGATAATGGAAGCAAGACTGAAGAAAAATCACGATACGTTCGCAAGGTTTGTCGGCCTGGAAAAAGCGTTCGACAATGTGAAATGGTGCAAGATCAGAATTTCTGAGAAAAATGTGGGTGAGCTATAGAGAATAACGGCTCCTATATAATATGTACTAAAACCAAGACGGAACAAGAAGAATGGAACACAGAAAATGAAATGCTCGTAAATGAAATGGCGTAAGGCAGGAATGTGGCCTTTCGTTCCTACCATGCAGTTTGAACAAAGATGATGTAGTGACGGAAATAGAAGAAAGGTTGAAGAGTGAGTTTAAAATTCAGAATGAAATAATTTGAGAATAAAACGAAGAAAGACGAAAATAATGAGAAGTAGGAGAAATGAGAATGCCTAGAGACTTAACGTCAGAACTGGTCGTCACTAAGTAGATGAAGTTAAAGAATTCTACTTCCTAGGCGGCAAAATAACCCATGACGGACGAAACAAGGAGGACATTAAAAGCAGACTAGCACAGTCTAAATGGCGCTCCTGTGCACGGGAAATCTAGTAGTATCAAACCTAGGCCTTAGTTAGAGGTAAATATTTCTGAGGCTGTACGTGTGGAGCACAGCATTGTATGGTAGTGAAAAACCGGAACAGAAGAGAGTAGAATCATTTGAGATGTGGTGCTACAGAATAATGTTGAAAATCAGGTGAACTGATAAGGAACGAGGAGGTTCTCCACCTAATTGGCAAGGAAAGGAATATAGAGAAAACACTGATCAAGATCATAGGACATCTGTTAAGACATAAGGGAATAACTACCACGGTACTAGAGGGAGCTGTAGAGGGAAAAACCGGTAGGAGAAGACAGAGATTGGAATATATACAGTTAATAACTGATGGCGTAGGTCGAAAGTGCTACTCTGAGATGAAAAGTTTGGCGTAGATAAGGAATTCGTGGTAGGCTCACATCAAACCAAACAGAAGACTGATGACTAAAAATAAATATTGAGGCCGACATCATGTACTTACCGCGAGTTAATATTTTATGTTCTTCAAGTTGAGTGCAAATATTTTTCGGCCTCCGAAAACGTTTTGTGCAGTGTCACGTGCGTGCGATATCGTGTGGTCATTAAAGTTGTGTGGAGTTTCTGATGTAAGCATACTTGCAATTGTGCTCGTTAAGGGAAGATTATATTTCGCGAACTCATAATCAGGTACTGTGGTTAGATGGGCTCAAAAGACCCTCTTTCCCTTATTTTCATTAAACAGTAAGGTGGCATCCCTTCTCTTCGAGACTTTCACTGAACTATCCACGTGCCACAGTATCACTCGCAATTTATTGTATTCGTGTTAGAATCAGTGACCGACGAAGATGAAAACCAGTGGCGTCATCGAGACAGCTTTACAGGACACGAGGTAGGCAAACCTGTTGCTGTTGACCTGGGGTAGCTGCAAGAAGTTTGCAGGAGTTCCTCGTTACGAGTTGTAGCCTTCGGCATGCAGAAGATAGTGAGGAAGAATTAGCGGTGTTAGCGTGTGCGTCGCAGTAATATGTCACGTCAGAAACATTCCTTATATCTCGATCTATTCAATTAATCTGGTAGGAACTGCAGTAAAAAAATAACGAACCGCAAGAACCTATCATGCTGAAGAGTGCAGTTAGTAATTAGATTTGTTGAAGACATAGTTTCATCTGAGCAATGGAAGCTATGCAAACTTAAAATTTTTATCCATGGCTAATTATGTTATACGAGAATTTTGTGTGATGTTTACTGAATAGAGTTCGACTATCTACAACGGTAAAAGTACCACAGTGGGTTCAATATGTCAAAAAAAAAAAAGCTCTACTGCAAAACGAGCATTGCTGCGGGAAAATCGACATGAAGTACTGTAATTTACAATTTTATTAATAATGAAATGTAAAGCTACATGCTTTCAGTTTTCCTCATGTATGGAGATTGAGAATGAACTTTCATTCTACAGCAACAGTTGCTGTAGATGTGGAACAGCACACATACTCAAGAGGTTCAGATACCTACGGAGCCATAGGCCGACGTGACTGTAACGTCGGTACCGGTTGCCTAATAAAACACTATTAATGTACCTGCTGTTGCTACAGTTTTATTACATTCCATAGTCCAGCTGCTGTCCGACACTAATGAACCCAGGTTGGAGCTATATTTACTAAAGACAATAAACCCATCAAGAAGGCTAGGGGAGCATTTGTGCTAGAAAAAGCAAATAATCGGTTGTTAGACTCCCATTTATACAATGAATGGGAATCATTTAGCTCTGATCTCACAGATTATGCGCTCTGTAGACGTATGTACCAAATAAGCAGTTTAAGGATGGGAAGGACACCCTGTGGTTTAATAATCAAATTCGGAAAATGCCGAGGAAACAGGGTTTGTTGGGCTCCTGGTTCAGAAAAAGAACGCACAGATGTTGACAGATGGAAGTTAGTTAGCAGAAATTAGTGTGCCCTTAAAAAGGTCAATTACCAGAGCATACAAAAACATCCACCGTCATACCTCATCGAAAGATCTTGCCAAGAAGCTGAGAAAATTCTGCTCCTACGTAAAATCACTAAGCGAATTGAAGGCCTCTCTATCCGGTCATTCGTTGACCAGTCTTAGGTGGCAACAGAAACACCAAAAGGATAGCTGAAGTCTTGAGTTTCACGTTTAGGAAATCATTCGCGCAAGAGGATTGCACAAACACACCGTCGTTTGACTGTCGTACAGACCCTCGCACGGTGGACGCAGAAATAGACGTCCGTGGCGAAGAGAAGCAAGTGAAAGAGTTGAAAACAAATACGTGGCTAATCAGCACAAATTTAGAAACCATCACTCGTAAGAAACTCAGCTGGCGCAAGGGGCAGATCCCGTATTACTAGATTTTCGGAAAACGTTTGAGACGTGGCTCCACTGCAGACTGCTGAAAGTCGTAGCAAACTGATTAGCTACCCAGAGATGTGAGTGGTTTTAAGGGTTTTTAAGTAGTAGAATTCAGTACGTGGTCCTCGACGGCGTGTGTTTATCAGAGACAATGGCATCGTCAGAAGTGCCCAGGGAAGAGTGATAGGAGCGCTCGTATTCTCTACATACATACATGACCTGATGGGCAAGCTGAGCAGCAATTTATGGCTATTTGCTTATGACGCTGTGGGGTACGGGAAGGTTATATGAAAGAACATTCATATAATTGAAGAACCTGGCTGGGCAATGGATCCACTTCCTTCAGTGCGAATGCACGAAAGACGTCCGACCTCCTGTGAATATCCAAGACTAGCAGACGGGAGTACAAACAGACAAAGAAGCGGATAAGTGGCGCTCGGCGGGAGGGTGGATTGGCCATGAGGCGTACCGACATAGTTCGTGTAGTGACAACAAAGTTGTGCCCAGAAAGCCGCAGTGATTACCACACCTGCCTAGTAAGTAGAAGATCCCGGGTTAGAATCCCGGTCCGGTACACATTTTCGGTCGTCGCCACTGATTTCGCTTAACGTCCCACTGCAGGTGACAGTAATGGTACCCCTTCCATTTACATATGCACTACTGGCCATTAAAATTGATACACCACGAAGATGACGTGCTACAGACGCGAAATTTAACCGACAGGAAGAAGACGCTGTAATATGCAAATGATTAGCTTTTCAGAGCATTCACACAAGGTTGGCGTCGCAGGCGACACCTACAATGTGCTGACACGAGGAAAGTTTCCAACCGATTTCTCATACATAAACAGCAATTGACCGGCATTGCCTGGTGAAACGTTGTCGTGATGCCTCGTGTAAGGAGGAGAAATGCGTACCATCAGGTTTTCGACTTTGATAAAGGTCGGATTGTAGCCTATCGCGATTGGGGTTTATCGTATCGCGACATTGCTGCTCGTGTTGGTTGTGATCCAGTGACTGTTAGCAGAATCGGTGGGTTCAGGAGGGTAATACGGAACGCCGTGCTGGATCCCAACGGCCTCGTATCACTAGCAGTCGAGATGACAGGCATCTTATCCACATGGCTGTAACGGATCGTGCAGCCACGTCTCGATCCCTGAGTCAACAGATGGGGACGCTTGCAAGACAACAACCGTCTGCACGAACAGTTCGACGACGTTTGCAGCAGCGTGGACTATCAGCTCGGAGACCATGGCTGCGGTTACCCTTGACGCTGCTTCACAGACAGGAGCGCCTGCGATGGTGTACTCTGGAAGCGTGTATTCGTCATCGCCACACTGGCGTATGACCCGGCGTGATGGTATGGTTTACCATTGGTTACACGTCTCGCTCGCCTCTTGTTCGCATTGACGGCACTTTGAAGAGTGGATGTTACATTTCAGATGTGTTATGACCCGTGGCTCTACCCTTCAATCGATCCTTGCGAAACCCTACATTTCAGCAGGATTATGCACGGCCGCATGTTGCAGGTCCTGCACGGGCTTTTCTGGTTGTTGGTTGTTTTTGGGGGGAAGGAGACCAGACAGCGAGGTCATCGGTCTCATCGGATTAGGGAAGGAAGTCGGCCGTGCCCCTTGAAAGGAACCATCCCGGCATTTGCCTGGAGCGATTTAGGGAAATCACGGAAAACCTAAATCAGGATGGCCGGAAGCGGGATTGAACCGTCGTCCTTCCGAATGCGAGTCCAGTGTGCTAACCACTGCGCCACCTCGCTCGGTAGGGGGGCTTTTCTGGAAACAGAAAATGTTCGACTGCTGCCCTGGCCAGCACATTTTCCAGATCTCTCACCAATTGAAAACGTCTGGTCAATGGTGGCCGAGCAACTGTCTCGGCACAATATGCCAGTCACTACTCTTGATGAACTGTGGTATCGTGTTGAAGCTGCATGGGCAGCTGTACCTGTCCACGCCATCCAAGTTCTGTTTCACTCAATGCCCAGGCGTATCAAGGCCGTTATTACGGCCAGAGGTGGTTGTTCTGGGTACTGATTTCTCCGAATCTATGCACCCAAATTGCATGAAAATGTAGTCACATGTCAGTTCTAGTATAATATATTTGTCCAATGAATACCCGTTTATCATCTGCATTTCTTCTTGGTGTAGCAATTTTAATGGCCAGTAGCGTAGTACGGGAAGATGTCGTGGCTAGGTGACTCTAGGAGGATGGAGGATGCAAGATGATTTACACACCTGTTTGTGTGATGAACGGCAGTTTGCTCTAAATGTAGAAAAATGAACAGGAAATACTATTTTTAACGTTCGAATACAGCATTAGCAGCATGTGGAGTGACACAGCCATTTTGTTGAAATATCTAGGCCCAACATTGCAAAGCGATGTGAAATAGAATGAGGACGTCAGGTAGGTAGTACAGAAGGTAAATTGTCGACTTAGTTTAATAAGAAGAATTTTGGGAAAGGGTAACTCGTTCGTAAAGGGGCAGGAATATACGTAAAACGCTAGTGGACCCACTCTCAAGTACTATTCCAGTGTTTGGGATCCTCATCAGTTCGGGTTGAAGAAATACATCGAAGCAGTTCAGAGATATTCTGCTAGATTTGTTACTGGTAAGTTCCATCAGTACGCAGACATTGCGAGAGTGCTTCCTGAACTCCATCGAAGGAAGACGACGCTGTTTTCGCGATGCGCTATTGCGGAAATTTAGAGAACAGATATTGGAGGCCGACTGCAGAACGATTCCACTGCCGCAAACACACGTTTCGCGTAAGGTTAAGGAATATAAGATGCGAGAAATTAGGGCTCGTGCGAACCCCTTTATACAGTCGTTTCTCCCTCGCTCTGTTTGCGAGTGGCACAGGAAAGATCATAACTATTAGTGGTACGTAGTTCCCTTCGCCACGTACCGTACGGAGGCTTTTGGACTACGTATATACATAGATGTAGGTGTGAGTGGAAGTGCCGATAACTATGCAACGTGTCAACCATCCATGCAAGCCGGGCGCCTTGGGGAACCACAAAAATAACGCTGTAACTGGCCAGCGGAAGAGAATTATCTTTGGGTTGCCAGACGATAGCTGCGCACGCTAAGTCGATGTCTTCTCTCCGACACTGCCACTGGACTGAGTACGACTCGCTCAACTCAGTTGGTCTGTGCCGAATCCATTGTCTCGCCCTGATGTACTTCCACGGTCAGCAGTGCTCTTCTACAGATGATGGGCACTGAAATACTTTCTCTGGATCTCTATGCGACCGTGGGCTGGGTCGTGTGGTCCACGTCGCTCACGGTATTATCATGTGACACTGATTGCATCCTCTGAGAGGTGCAGAATTTCTGGAGCTTCAGTTATCACTTCCAACTACTTCGTTTGCCTTTTTGTTAACTTTAATCTTCTTCAAATATGAAGAACAGGCAATGTAAGTTGTACTTTCTACGATAAAAAAGAGTATACGACCCACCAGCAGGAGGATATATCCAGATGATTATCCAAAAAAGGACTGTAAATAGTAGATGTGATGTACATCTACAGTTTCAGAAAAATTGGATAGTTAATTCAAGAGAAAGAGTTCCAGAAATTGAGCAAGTCAATAACGCTTTTCGCCGGCCAGAGTGGCCGAGCGGTTAAAGGCGCTGCAGTCTGGAACCGCACGACCGCTACGGTCGCAGGTTCGAATCCTGCCTCGGGCATGGATGTGTGTGATGTCCTTAGGTCAGTTAGGTTTAAGTAGTTCTAAGTTCTAGGGGACTTATGACCACAGCAGTTGAGTCCCATAGTGCTCAGAGCCATTTGAACCATTTGAATAACGCTTTTGTCCATTCCTGGACCATACGCAAGCGGTATTCGACTTGTCTTTGTTGGATCTTCTCCTGAGGTATGTCAAGCCAAATTCTGTCTAAATGGAGCTTTAGATCGTTAAAATCCGGAAATGGTTGTGGAGCCGGCCCATAATGCCCCAAACTTCTTCATCTGGGGAGAAATGCGGCGACCTTGCTGGCCAAGGTAGTGCCTGACAAGCACGAAGACAAGCAGTAGAAACTCTCCCCGTCTGCGGGTGGACATTATCTTGGTGAAATAGAGGCCCAGGATAGTTTCGCATGAAGGGTACCAAAAAAAAAAAAAAAACGTAGCATACCGTGGACATACCGTTGGCTGTAAGGGTACCGCGGATGAGAACCAAAGGGGTCCTTCTACGAAAAGGAATGGCAACCAACCATCATTCCTGGTGGTCGGATCATATGGCGGGCGGCGGTCAGGTTGGTATCCGACCACTGCCCGCAGCGTCTCCAGACAACTCGTCGACCTGGAGTCTCATTCACTGGTGTAGAATTGTCCTCAGTAGTGAGTCCCACTTCGAACTGACCCAGAAAGACCAGCAAAGAGGTGTCTGCAGGAGTCCTGCAAATTACGGAAATACAAGGATATTCTGTGTCATTTCTATAGAATTTGTAGAATTTTGATTTCTTCCCTTGACACTCCACGGACTATTTTCCTATGGGATTGAATCACCGTCAATTCCAGGAGTTCCTCAGAAGTCTGGATGCAGAGAATGGTGATACAAGATATTTTCCAGAAGTAAGGTGGCTCAGACATTAATAAGTCTTTATATCACAATTAATGAAATCAAACCGTATATGACATCAAAAGCAAAATATGTACCAGCACTTAGAGATGACAACTGGGTGGCAGATTTAATATTTTTGATAGATCTGACTAGTCATTTAGGTGAGTTAAGCAGTCGTTTTTAAGGTAGAAAGCACTTATCAGTGGAATGTTTCCAATCAACATGTTCCAAATGAAACTGAAATTATAACGAGCACAAGTAAATGCAAACTTTTTTTTCGTTTCTACATGCTGACCAAAAAAATCGTAAAGACGGGATGAAATATGCAGCTATAATTTTCAACGCCATACAACAATTTGAAACCGATTTCAGGATTTTCGAAAAAAATAATAAAAAGTCTGTGTTTATGCGAAACCTTTTACGAAGAATATACGTGCGTTTCCAGAAGACTTTCAGATGGAATACATAGAACTGCTGTCTGACACCCAACTAAAAGAAAAAATTTGATCGTGTACCTTCGTTGGGTTTTTACAAATCATACTTGCCCAGAGAGAAATATCCCTTGCTGCATAGTCATGCATTATATACGTCACATTTGTTTGAAAGCTCGTAAGTTTTCGTTCAGTTATTTTCTACAGTAAAGCACATAAAGAATAAAATCAGAACCAAAATATCAGAAGAACGCTTTGAGAAGAGCTTGAAATTTACCACTTCCATCTAACCGGATACTGATACTGATTCAGTCAAATGTCACATTAATTCTATGATTTGTAAATAGGCTACTTATACATAAAATTGTTAAAATTGCATTAAAAAATCTCATATATAAAATATCTAATTAATTTCTTATTGCTATTTAGATTGAAGAACCACAAATTAATAAAGTCTAAATTAATTACATGTCTTAACTATATATAATAGACCGTTCTTACTGTTATGTTAGGTATAATAAGTGCGACCTAAAACTGCTCATCTTTTTCCAATGTGGCCTAGGTAAACTAAAAGTTTAGACACCCCTGTCTTGAGTGTATCAATGTTTGATGATCAATAAACACTGTAATTGTACAGTTGTTTACCTATTTCTGTGAGCTACAATAGTATGGCCTTATACGAATTAAAGTTTTAGCGGACTGCAAATCAATTTAGCATTCTCTCTTCGGTCTGGCCGTGCTGCAGTAGCGAGTCGCCACAGCCAGCGCTGGACACGACGCCCCAGAAGTCGTCGACCCGCTGGCAGTCTGCGATGAGCATCATTGCGGACGCCGCCGCTTGTTAGGCCGGGCCGAGCGGATTGCTGCCAGCTGCCGGTAATTAGCGCTGCCCGTTGCTCAAGTTGATTAAGTCCCGGCTTACGACAGCGACAGGCCAAGGCGCGCGCCACGCTGCGCCACTGCGAGAGCGCCTGCGGCCGCTGCCGACGCAACCGGGCCGCCGTCTCCCCCGCGTCCAGCGGAGCTGCCTCGTCGTCCGGCCACCGGCCGCCGTGGAATGCAGGCGCTGCGGTCGCCCTGTCCAGGCGCGACTCCGAGACCATCGAGCGCGTGTGCAGCGTTTCCGGAACAACACTGCTGGACAGTAAAATAGCAACACCAGCCAAGGTAGCAAGTAATTAAATTAGACTTATGTGACAATATAGGCCGGCCAAAGTGGCCGAGCGGTTCTAGGCGCTACAGTCTGGAACCGCGCGACCGCTACGGTCGCAGGTTCGAATCCTGCTTCGGGCATGGATGTGTGTGATGTCCTTAGGTTAGTTAGGTTTAAGTACTTCTAAGTTCTAGGGGACTGATGACCTCAGCAGTTAAGTCCCATAGTGCTCAGAGCCATTTGACAATATAGTGTAGCAGCAAAAATGTGATTAGGAGGTGTACTGGATGCGGAAATTGATACGCAGATCTGAAACGGTTAGTAGTAGTAGTAGTAGTAGAGGATTTTTTTCGGGGGGCACACGACAGCAAGGTCTTCAGCGCCCGCTCAGTAACATAGTGAGACGGGAGTCGAGAAAATACTCAAACAGTAAGATAAAACAGAACATAAAACACAGGTAACAAGCTTTGAAAAATATATGCCTACCCACACCAATGCGTGGGACGAAGCATGTCGTCAGCAGTAAAACATGGACAACACAGGAAGAAAGTGGTAGAGGGAGCTAAAACAATGTAGCAGATGGAAGTGGCTGGCTGACCGCAAGGAAAAAATGGAGGAGTCAGCCACTATCCAATACACTAAAACCTCCAGCCTAAAAGTTTAGGCCAGAGTCCAGACACATCACAAAACATTACAACCCTAGACACACACGTCTCATCGTTAGCTAAAACACAAGGCAGATCCCCATCAACTCGTGCTTCTGTCCTTGCATCACGGTATAAAATGCAGTCTGTTAAAATGTGCCGGACAGAGATGTGCACACCACAAGCATCACAAAACGGATCCTCCAGTCGTAATAAAAAGCTATGTGTGAGAGGACAGTGCCCGATCCGAAGACGTGTGAGGGCCACTTCTTCCCGCCTGAGCAACCGGCAGGAGGAAGGCCACGGCCGAGTTGTTGACTTCACCAACCGTCACCGACAGCCATTCTTCCTCCCACAACTCCAAGCACTTCCTGTGCAGTGCAGAGATGACAGACTGCAAGGGAACAGGACACTGGACCACATCCTACTCTCTGCAGGCCTCCTTGGCAGCCCGATCGGCCTGTTCATTGCCCCATATTCCTACATGACCAGGCACCCAGCAGAAGGATACCTCCTTACCCCGCCGTTGGAGCAAGTACAGTTGCTCATATATCAGCTGGACCATCTCCACGGTTAGGTCAGCTACTTATGCTATTAGGGTTATTGCAAATTTTGGTGATAAAAATATCAGTAAATTAGCCTACTATGTCTATTTTCATTCACTGCTTTCATATGACATCATATTTTGGAGCAATCCACAATTAAGAGAGAAAGTATTCATTGCACAGTCCGCAGCTCGTGGTCGTGCGGTAGCGTTGTCGCTTCCCACGCCCGGGTTCCCGGGTTCGATTCCCGGCGGGGTCAGGGATTTTCTCTGCCTCGTGGTGACTGGGTGTTGTGTGCTGTCCTTAGGTTAGTTAGGTTTAAGTAGCTCTAAGTTCTAGGGACTGATGACCATAGATGTTAAGCCCCATTGTGCTCAGAACCATTTGAGCCATTCATTGCACAAAAGCGTGTAATCAGAATAATAGCTGGTGCCCACCCAAGATCACCTTGCAGACATTTATTTAAGGAACTCGGGATATTCACAGTACCTTCGCAATACATATATTCACTTAAGAAATTTGTCATTAATAACCCATCCCAATTAAAAAATAACAGCGAAGTGCATAGCTACAACAGTAGAAGAAAGGATGATATCCACTATTCTGGATTAAGTCTCACTTTGGCACAGAAAGGATTGAATTATGATGCCACAAAAATCTTTGGTCATTTTCCAAAGAATATTAAAACTCTGGCAGATAGCCAACCAACATTAGAAAGCAAATTAAAAGAATTTCTGACTGACAACTCCTTCTACACAATAGATGAATTCTTAGATATAAAGTAGTAACTGTAAAAAAATTAATTAATTAATTATTTTATGTAAAGAAAACTTATGTTAAAGTGACGCGTTCCATATCATTACGAAATGTCGTATTCATCATCTATGGAACAAGGATTAATGTATGTATGTATATATGACATTTCTGGCAGCATAGATGCACTAACACAACTGGGCATCGCGTCGAAATGAGCTTGGATGACAGATACGAGTACGCTATACCACGTTGCTTCACCTCAGTCTCAGAATTAATCAATGCTAACCGGTGCTGAGTGGTTGCGTGCATATTTCCTGCCAGTCCATATGAGTATAAAGATCTTTTCAGTGGACCTGGGTTATCTTTATCGAACATACGTCACAGAGATCTCGCAGGGAAAGCGCAGCCATCCGCCTAAACAAACAGATACGTAAGGGCTCCTGTCCAATTTATCTGCAGTGCGAACGACAGGTGAACAAGTTGTGTACCGAAAGGATTTACCATCGCGCCAAATGTAGGGCCGGTATGATGAAGACGAATGCAATATTGCAACTTCGTACCCTTCCCTATGTCCATCGTCACGCTTTACGCAGAACTGAGACTCATCTGTAAAGAATTGGTGCCTTCCTGTGTCCTGTACTGTCGCTGGCGCTCGAAGTTCAGCGCACCTCCCTCCGCTGCCGCGTCAATGGAAGCTGCAACAATGCTTGCCGAGATGACGGTTTTTCTCTAGACGTCGTATCCATATAGACAATGATACTTACTTTTGATGCAGACAAGCCCTCTTCCTCGTTCTTGGTTCGTTACTTGCATGTAATATCCAGCAGGGCCAAGCCATCAATAGCTCGCTCGTCTCCGGCGCTATTCCCGTGGGGTCGAAGAGATCCTGCATTACCTTATGGCCCTCCTGAACGTATCGATTTCATATTCACACAAGAATCGTGAAATTTTTTTGAAAGACATCATGTTTACGCTAGTGGCTGTTAAACTTTTTTATTTCTACTATTGCACTTTCGGTCCTAGGCCATTATCAAGTGCAGCTGTTTTGGCTTTAAGCCATATCTTTCAAAAACTTTTACATGACTGTGAATCCCAGTTATGAAAACTTAATTAATCGTGAAAATCTCACCAAAACGAGGAGCAATGACAAATTACCTTGTTCGGTTCTGCCTTGGGTCCTACCGCCACGAACGACCGCTGCAGGGAACGAGACAAGAACTACTACGGTAATGACCATGTCAAAGCCCTTGGATGTTGGCACACCAGACACACACGTATAAACCTCGGCCGCGAGCTCGGCTCCAGTCCATCACTAGCAATGGAGGTTGACGCTTTGACGATGCCAGCCACTCGTGCTGGTGAACATCAGAAAATTCGTGAAACCAACGTCAGCCAAAGAACTCAATACAGAACCCAACAAATAGCCATGAAGCCTTAAACATCTATCATGAGCAACCGTAGTCAAGGGGTTGCGTCTTTAATTAGTAATAAAAATGGCCTTAGTCCCTGGTTCGAACCCAGTCAGTGATCGAATTTTGAATAAAAATCGCCAGCAATGGTGGCCGAAGACTTGCGGCGTAAGAAGTCATCCCTCATTCAGCTAATGGCCTTGTCACAAAGGGCGGAGGAGCGGACAGGGGTTAATGGCACTCTCATGCCCTTATGATAGGAAATGCCCCTAAAGGCGGAAGAATCAGCATAAGGATGGATAAGGTAATATAAACCAGTCTATCCATAGGACATGTGGCCTGTAGTAGAAAAAATTTCATGATGATCTCTCCATTGGCGAAATATTCCCAAATAGTCCTCCTCTCGGATGTCCCGGAAGGGACTGTCAGAGATTTCGAAATCAGATACTGAATTTTAAAGCTTGCCCATTAGCAGATATAGACTCAGATCACAATTTAGTAGTGATGAAAAGTGAAGCTTAAGTGAAGAGACTAATCAAGAAGATTCAAAGGGCAAATAAATGGGATAGAGAAGCAGTTCAGTTGAAGAGGAATGAACGTCTGTAAAAGGGCAACCATAGAAGTTGGAAAGAGAAACATAACTACTAAGAACGTAATTACGAAAAAATCGTGGGTAACAGAAGAAATACTTCAGTTAATAGACGAAACGAGTGAGTACAGAAACATTCAGGGAAATTCAGGAATACAGAAATGCAAGTCACTTAGGACTGAAATAAAAAAAGAAGTGCAGGGAAATTAAGGTGACAGAGGTGCATGAAAAATGTGAAGAAATGGAAAAAGAGATGTCGTCAGAAGGACTGACTAGCATTTATAAAAGTCAAAACAGTCTTCGGTGAAATTAAAAGCAGGGATGGTAACATTAAGAGTGCTATGGGAGTTCCACTGTTAAACGCAGAGGAGAGAACGGGATGTGAAAAGAGTACCCTGAAGAGAGGGAGAAGACTTGCCTGATGACGTGGTAGAAGACGAAACAGGTGTCGATATAGAAGGGATAGGTTACCCAGTATTAAAATCGGACTTTAAAAGTGCTTTGGAAGACTTGAGACAGAAAAAGGCAGAAGGGATAGATACGAGTAACGTTTCATCAGATATTCTCAAATCATTGGCGGAAGTGGCAACGTAAAGACTATTCACGTTGGTGTGTAGAATATATGAGTCTGGCGATATACCATGTGACTTCCGGAAAAACTTCATCCACACAATTCCTAAGGTTGCAAGAGCCGAAAAGTTCGAGAATTGTCACACAATCAGCTTAACATCTCATGCATTCAAGTTGCTGATCAGAATAATATGCCGAAGAATGGAAAAGAAAATGGGGGACATGTTATATGATGATCAGTTCGGCTTTAGCAAAGATAAAGGCCCCAGAGAGGTAGCTCTGAAGTTGCATTTGATATTGGAAGCAAGACTAAAGGAAAATCAAGACACGTATGTAGGATTTGTCGACCTGGAGAAATGGTCCAAGATGTTCGAAATTATGAGAAAAATGAGGGTAAGACGGGTAATATACAATATCTACAAGAATCAAGAGGGGACAATGAGACTGGAAGACCAAGTACGACGTTCTCGGATTAAAAAGGGTGTGAGACAAGGATGTAGTCTTTCGTGCTGGTGTTCGCTCTACACATTGAAGAAGCCATGACGAAAATGAAAGAAAGGTTCAAGAGTGGGATTAAAATTAAAGGTTAAAAATACCAATTATAATATTTTCTGATGACATTGTTATCCTCGGTGGAAGTGAACAATAATTACAGGATGTATTGATTAGAATGAACCGTCTAATGAGTATAGAATACGGATTGTGAGTAAGTCGAAAGTAATGAGAAGAAGCAGAAATGAGACAGTGAGAAATTAACATCAAAACTGGTGACCTAGAAGTAGGTGAAGTTATGGAATTCTGCTACTTAGGCAGCAAAATAACCCATTATGGATGGAATAAGGTGTAATTAAAAAACAGACCAGTGCAGGCACTGTTCGCCAAGAGAAGTCTGGTTAGTAGAAGACAGACTGGAATGGAACAATCCATAAAAAATTTAAAAAAATAAAAAAAGCTTCCACAATCTTGCCGCTGACGAATTGTGACGCACGCTGGTAGGAGATTCTTCTTGTTACACGAGCTATAACACGATCATCTCATGAACAAACCGCATACATAACCGATTTCTGAATGACATACCTTTCATTCAAAATGTAGATTGTATTACTACTGTGTATTATCTGCTAATGCTTTGCTAATCAGTTGGATAGCCAAGCCTGCAGTGCACTTCATACTATTTCAGTTTTTGTTGTAGTTCATCATCACATTGTTGCAGTTTTGCTAACCAGAAGTGTATTAACTAAGAGAAGAAAATATTCTTTTCGCCCAAAGGCTTTGAGGGACATAATTTCTGAGATGAATATGTTTAAAAGTACTTCTTATTTTATCAAGCACTAGTACCACACAACTAGTCCTCTACAAATGGAGTGTCACGGTACTTCGATAAAATGTAATACATGCTAGTCTATAGCTGATCTTCGCTGGTCGCGTTGCCTACGATCGGAACCGATATACACTGAATATCCAACAATATCCTCTTCGTGGAAGAAGAGGGAATTCACACCACATTATCACCACTACAGTCCACTCATCAGTTCTTTCACACGAACAGAAGCAACTTCTTTCCTGTAATGTCCCGTACAATGCTATCTGGTACCAGGAGACCCAAACCCTCCTCCCCCCCCCCCCCCCCCCACATTTTTTTCTCTTTTTCTCCATCGTCAGTTTCACATAATAAGACATAGCTCCTATCATATTCCTCAAGTAACCCACATAATCGCTGGTCTTTCCTGTTAGGCTTTTTCCATTGTGTACTGGTTGACATAGCTAGCTAGTTACACTGAAGACCCGCCTACAATTCCCAGCGACTTCCTGTGAGATAGAAAGGTCTGAAACGGAGCCCATGCAATTCCCCGAAATGGCGTCATATTAGAAGGCTTGTGTCAGGTAAGAAGTCGTGTGACATTTGTTTTAATTTCGTTAGCCTCTCGGATGAGGGCGTTAGAATAGAGAAGGCTGAGGCCCGTATGCAATTTCACCCTCTTCGATCCCTCTCGCATTATATTCAAAACCGGAACAATATTTTTACAAAATACACGCACAGTCGCTGCTTCTATACATTTGCTCATGACACAAACAGGCCCTTTAAAATGTTGCCCTGTAGAAGAGCTCGCACTAAGCAATGAACCTCGCCAAAAATAAGTAAGCAGAGCGTAACGCCCAGCACAGTGCATATGCTGAGAATGGACCCTGTCCTATCTTGATCTCGTGAATACAGCATCACTTGTCACGGTTCTTCTTAATCTCGTGACAACTACTCCACCTGTCACGCTGATGCACGCTTCATGGGAAACGTCAGACACTGGATCCCTCCTTTCTGCAAAGAATGTTAACGCATTAATCCTAATAAACTTTTTCTGTTCTATACTCTTTCTTAAAACTGTCTCTTTAATACTTGGACAATACTCTTAGAACTCATGTACTGTCCCTTCTTTTGGTTGATTTCTGTGTTGTGGAAGGATCTCGAATGGGGTCCACTCAGCCTCGTGAGTCTTAATACGAAGTTGCCTAAAATAACAGCTAAATTGGTATGCAAGCACCAAATCGACGCATGCTCGGCCCTTTCCGTGAGCGTTGACTTCAGTTCTTGTTTAAGTTTTATTTTATAGGCACAAAGGTGCAGACCTTTTATCGGAATTCATTACACACTGGTTCAGTGAATATGTAATTGTTATGAACGACCGGCGATACTTTCCACACAACAACTATCACACTAACCGAACCGCTTTTCTCAAATGCAGGAATCAGTTTATTCACAGTCGAGTTATTCGGTGCATTATGTTGATCAAACGTTCCACGAGTTTTTTCAGTATGACAACACGCTCTTCCGTGGAGAAGCATTCCGTTATTGACCAAAAAAACAAAAGAAAAATTAAAAATTTAAATCAAACAATGATCAGTGCAGCTGGAATAGTATGGCGGGCATTTAAAGAGTACCTTGTTTTTGCTAATTAAAGAAGATTTACACTTAGAAACTCTTTCAATTTATTTTCTAGTTAGTAAACTGCGTCGTAAACTGATTTCCAAAGCTCTTCATCATTTAACGTGAACATCAACCTTTCAGTTGCCACATTCTCTCCTTTTTAGTAGTGATGGGATGAGCAGCATCATTCTGAAGTATCAGAATACTTTCTCAATTTTTTTATACAATTAAGTTATGTACTGTAAGAGACACATTGTATTTTATTTTTCCTGACAAATGTGAGCTCTGGCACTCAACTTCTTCACTTCTACAGTTCTGTTATATACATTGTATTGTTTTCATTTATCTTTTAAAAAGGGGGAAAGAAGTTTACTGATTAAAATCATCTGCAACTGCGCTTTAATGCAGTAACATTAATGATGTTAATAATTTTCTATGTTACTCCGCTTTATCTATCCTATATAGGTGCCTGTAAAACAGTGGGAGTCTTTTCGTCTATTTGTCTGCAGTGTTGTCTGTGTTTTAGTAGATTTTCTTTGCAGGTCTCTGACTCAAGTTCTATAACGGAGAACAGCACCGTGTACTTTCCTAAGAATTTTCCGTTCTTGCTTCTCGACGTCGTGGATTTTCGTCATCCCTTTAATCACAGTGGATCCTGGTATTCCTAAGAACCAATGTACATGAAAGAGCAAGACTAAATGGGGAAGACATTGAAAAGGAGTGAAGAGATATACGCCGGCCGAAGTGGCCGTGCGGTTAAAGGCGCTGCAGTCTGGAACCGCAAGACCACTACGGTCGCAGGTTCGAATCCTGCCTCGGGCATGGGTGTTTGTGATGTCCTTAGGTTAGTTAGGTTTAACTAGTTCTAAGTTCTAGGGGACTAATGACCTCAGCAGTTGAGTCCCATAGTGCTCAGAGCCATTTGAACATTTTTGAAGAGATATAAAGTGAACAAATACAATCTAAGACACTGTTGAATCCCTAGTTCCACACAGTTAAAGAGAATAAAATGCTATAATTTAAATAATCTGCTTGAGATTCAGTTGTACTTTGTTACAATGTCATTTCCACTGAATATATAGAGAAATTAATCGTTACTGTAAATGGTAAGATAATGCTACAATTTCTATAATCGGCTTGAGATTCTGTTTTAGTTTGTTACAAAGTCATTTCTACTGAATATATAGAGAAATTAGTCGTTATTGTAAATGGTAGAGAATAAAATAATTATATATATAAATAACATTTTAGCCACACACGAATTGCGTGGAATTCATCAACCAGTCTGATAAATCAGGCATTACCGGTAAGAAGGTAACCCTCCTCCGTCAGTAAAAAGTATATAGATTGGAAAAACAACAGAGTTATTTCAAAATGATCCTTTGCTGTAACGGCTTCGAAAATTGTCAAAATGGAGAGAGATCGATAGACTTAAGACTTATCTATTTACTTATACGAGTCCAAAGAACACTAAAATGTGCAGTCTAATGTTAATTACAGAGAGTTCCACACTTTATGAGTTCTGTGTACAGCAAGCAGAAACGCACGGTTATTCTCTGCTAACCTTTTGTTCCATGTCACATGGTTTGCTTAGGATACTGCAGTCCCGCCCTGTCCCACTTTCACAGCATTCATCAACTTTGATAGCCCACTGCTTCAGATTAGTCTTACACCTTATCACCCCTGTTCTCAACCAGTTGATGGTTTCGGAGTTGGCAACTTGATTATAGCTCCTCTTTTGCTGTTTTGCTGTCCATAATGATCCAGAGTTCAGTCCGTCGGAGGGGTTCTACTGAACTTGCAATTGATGCTGTTGTAACTAGGAAGCTTCTTCTGGACTTTAGTTGTGATAGGTAGATGTCAATAACGAACAATGGATGGATCTGTTTCTTGCTTCTTCTTTTCATTCTCTGCTGCTACCCGTCTTCTTACATCTGGAGGTGCTACTCCCATTGCGGGAACATCTTGCTGACTGGGGTGGTCTTAGGCACCCTGTGACTATGCCGCTCGTGAAGATCCACATCCACTTGACTGTCATATGCAGAGTTCCTCTAGACAAGTGCGGCGTTCTCGGCAACAAAGAAACGCAGAGCAGGTGTGGATGTGCAGAGGGTGCTGAGCTGCGCTCCCCGTGTGGTGTTTTACAGCTTGCGGTTGTTCTTATTGCATACCTTCTGTCTGGTGTCTACACATTGTTGTTTGTAGGTTAAGCGCGATCCAACTTTAACCCTAGGTATTGGGAATGGACACAGTGATTTTCATTGCGTCCTCCCCAGGTGATGTTCAAGTGTCTTCTTGCCTCCTCAATGCGTAGTTCGAAAGCGCACACTTGAGTTTTATGCGGTTTAAGTTTCAAATGGTTTACTTAAGGCTTAGGCACCAAAAAGTAAAATCTTCATTCTTTTAAAAAAAGTCTTTATTCATATTATTGTATTACACATATTAACCAACTACCTGAGTACATTAGTGGGTCCTAATTTCATACGCAGTATTGCAGCTATTTTCCCGCACTACAGCTAAATCTTAGATTTTGATCTTACCACTACAGGGTTCCTATTATCTACTTAATCTACAAAACTTATGCTACCTGCAGCTTTACAGGTGTGCCAGTGATGTATAAACCTGATGGATGTTTGGCCTGGCCCACTGAGCTACTCCCAGTGGGCGTGCCCCTGGCACTGGACTGGCCGCAAACTTGGTATCGCTGCAGTCTGTTCTAGAAAAACCTTATCCTATCTTGCTACATGCTAACCTATTTTTAAATCTAGTGTCACAGTTGGTGGGTGTACTATCCGTTACGTTGTACCCCCCCCCCCCCCCCCCCTGTAGTCCAGAGCAAGGCGGATCCCAGCCGTGAAGCGGCTGGCCAAGTCCAGGCCCGGCGGAACAGGAAAGGTGCACGGAGTCTAAGTTGGTGTGATTTTTACTGGTTGTCCCTAAGATATTTCCTAAGGACTTTATCCGAAATCTCATCTGTCAATTTGTTTAAGACATTGAAGGTGTCATCTTGCCTTAGCAGATGGTACTTGTTATTCGGAAGTTATGGTTCAAATGGCTCTGAGCACTATGGGATTTAATATCTGTGGTCATCACTCCCCTAGAACTTAGAACTGCTTAAACCTAACTAACCTAAGGACATCACACAACACCCAGTCATCACGAGGCAGAGAAAATCCATGACCCCGCTGGGAATCGAACCCGGGCGCGGGAAGCGAGAACGCTACCGCACGAGCACGAGCTGCGGACATATTATTATTCGGAAGTTGTTGTCTTAGTTTGTTTGCTACGTCATCGAAGAGGGGGCACTCATACACCACATGTTCTGGCGTGCCTTGCACAGTGCCACAGTCACACATGGGTGTAACCTGCTTCCCAAACCGACATAGATATGTCGGGTAGGGTCCATGTCCAGTAAGAAAGTGCAGCATTACTTTCATAGGCATCAAGTACGTTAGCTTTACTCGTTTCTCTATGTCCGGTAACAGCTCATAAGTTCTGCGCCCCGTATCCTCGTTGTTCCACTGTTCCTGCCATAGTTCTATCCCCCAGCATAAACCCCCAGTATCTCCATTATCTTATCCCTTTTCTCCTTCTTCACCCAGTAACTGGCGGCCTGCTCTCGGTTTTTAATGTCCAGTGGACAGATCCCCATTAGCACAAGAAGTGCCCCACCAGGTGTTGTTCTGTACGCTCCTAGCGAACGCAGGAGCACATTACGCTGCACCCTTCTTACGGCCATTGCAGGCATGACCCTCGTGAGTCTGTGTGCCCAGACCCCCGATCCGTATCCTACTACTGGTGTTAGAATACTGTTGTGGTACAGTTTTATTAGATTGGGTGGAAGATGAAAGCGTTTGTGGCCTATCCCAATGAGGTTATTTAGCAGTACTAAAGATCTGTGAGATACGGTATCAGTATGCGATGTGAAGTTCCACCTCTCGTCGATGACTACACCTAGATATCGGGCCTCACGGCTCCGATGAACTGGTGAGCCATTGATTCTCACTGTGGGATTTCTGACAAGTTGGCCTTTGAGTAAGAGATATATTGATTTACTAGGCACGATAGTCATTTTAGCATTGTGGAACCATGTTGTCAGTATAGTTATGGCTATCTCTCTACTCTGGGCTCTAGGTCCACGCGGCTGCAGCCGCTGACCGGCAGGAGGAGGTCGGCAGCGTAAACTCTTCATAAATAAATGAAGTAAAATCTTCACTTACTTAAACTCAGCAAGGTTTCAAACCGAGGAACTTAACACGCTAAAAATGCTCTAAGGTTCTTCATATGGAAGTCCTGGTGTCAGCGAGTTCACATTTACACCAGCACCATAAGACGAAGTCTCTCCTACAGCGTACACACACTATTTTGTACTATTGACAAATAGTTACGGAAACAGTTCGTGTCAATTTTCTGACACTACAATTAATACCTTTCACTGCTGTGATTTCTGCCGCAGACGGTGGGCGCATCGCTACCCTGGCCCAGGCGTACCTGTCGCGACAGAAGTATCACGACCAGCCGGCGAGTGATTTATGTTTCGTTCGCAAGCAGTAATGCCACGTGACAGCGCATCAGATAATAGGGCTAAGTGTTTCGCATGGCTAAACCGGATGATCGCTGCACAAGGCGGCCGATGCAATCTGGCGGCGGTGGGCGTCGCCGGAATGCAGTTTGTTACCGCGGCGACGTGACGTGCTGCCCGAGCCCCGCGCCGGGCCGGACTGGATCGGTGGCCTTTGCAAACAGGCGCTTCCGCGCGGGGTCAGCGGCGCCCGCAGTCGGAAAATACGACTGGTCCTCTGAGGTGGCAGGCGGTACAAATTTCGTACAGCTACTTGCCTCACACGCCACCGCTTTCATCAAGATGCCGTCTTCCTCGACTTACGGAAGGCGTGCGATACAGCCGCGCACTGTCCTTTAGTGAACAGAAAACCAGCTTACACAGTACCGGATCACATTTTTGACTAGATTTATGGCTTTCTAAGAGGTAGAACTCAACGCGTCGTTCTTAACGTAACGAAATCGACAGATGTGGAGGTAATTCCTGCAACAGTCCTAAAGTGTGTTGCAGGCCATTACTGTTTACAATATACATAAACGATTCTGAAGATGGCAGTGGTAAAATACAGGGAGCGAAAGGCTATTTACAATTTGTACAGAAACCAGATGGCAGTTATAAAAGTCGAGGGACATGAAAGCTAAGTAGTAATTGGGAAGGAAGTGATACAGGGTTGTAGCCTTTCCCCGATAATATTCAATCTGTATATTGAGCAAGCAAAGAAGGAAACAAAAGAAAAATTCGGAGTAGGTATTAAAATCCATGGAGAAGAAATAAAAACTTTGAGGTTCGCCGTTGACATTGTAATTCTGTCAGAGACAGCAAAGGACTTGGAAGAGCAGTTGAATGGAATGGATAGTGTCTTGAAAGGAGGATATAAGAAGAACATCAACAAGAGCAAAACGAGGATAATGAAATACAGTCGAATTAAGTCGGGTGATGCTGAGGGAATTAGATTAGGAAATGAGACACATAAGTAGTACAGGAGTTTTGGTATTTGGGGAGCAAAATAACTGATGGTGATCGAAGTAGAGAGGATATAAAATGTAGACTGGCAATGGCAAGGAAAGCGTTTATGAAGAAGTGAAACATGGACGATATATAGTTTGGACAAGAAGAGAATAGAAGCTTTCGAAATGTGGTGCTACAGAAGAATGCTGAAGATTAGATGGGTAGATCATGTAACTAATGAGGAGGTATTGAATAGAATAGGGGAGAAGAGGAGTTTGTGGCACAACTTGACAAGAAGAAGGGACCGGTTGGTAGGGCATGTTCTGAAGCATCAAGGGATAGCAAATTTAGCATTGGAGGGCAGCGTGGAGGGTACAAGTCGTAGAGGGAGACCAAGAGATGAATACACTAAGCAGATTCAGAAGGATGTAGGTTGCAGTAGGTACTGGGAGATGCAGAGGCTTGCTCAGGATAGAGTAGCATGGAGAGCTGCATCAAACCAGTCTCAGGACTGATGACGACAACAACAAACGATATGCTGGACAACTTCGGAAGGTCTATCAGGTTTTCTTTGCAGATGACGCTGTTGTCTGTATGAAGGTTACAACACTAGAAAACGGTAGCGAAATGCAATGTGAGCTGCAGAGGATCGGACTGGTGACGGGGTAGGCAATTGACTCTGAAGGCAAATGAACTGGGAGTCAACAGACGAAGATATTCATTACGATACAGCTACGCCACTGATGAAAAATCAGTGTAAAGATTAACGTCCGTAAGATACCTAGAAGTAGGTGAGCTAAGCTAGAATTCCTTTTTTCTGTTTTTGATACAATTTTTCAGGGGAGAGATATTTTAATTCGTGGATTTGGCAATATTGACGACAGAGTGTCATCGGATGCCATTCCTAATTCCCTCTTTCTCCCCCCCCCCCCTCCCCCTGCCACGCTCCCCCCCCCCCCCCCCTTCACGCGTGGAGTTTGTGTACACAATCTGTCTGCATTTAGTATTATCCCACGTGAAAATACAGGAACATTTTCTAAATGTTGCATATCATTAACTGAGGCAGAACGTGGTTAATGAGCTATTCCAAAACCATCGCAAGATAGAACTCTGAATCCTGTAGTAGAAGACATCATGCACAAATACCGATAAACACGTTCAATTTTTTCATTCAACTTCATTCTACCAAATAGCTCTAATAAAAACGGCCAGCTCAAAAATTTGAAAAACAGCAATATAGGCTACTAGTGGGAACAACAATATTTCTTTAAAACATCTACAGTTTAAGCGTTAAATTAGATGCAACTCCTTCCAAAATGTTCCCCTCTCGGACAGATTAATTACGATACAGATGTAATAACGCCCTTCAATGATTTAAAACACACATAAGAAACAATTATAACATATGTCTTGAAATGCAAGTAACTAAATCCTTTACACTCTCAAAAGGGAGGAACACTCTCTTGGGTAATGTCATCTGAAAACCAAGTAACGCTGCTAAAACAGTTCTCAAATTAAGAGCCCCATTGAATAATATCCTACTCCCAAAAATGGCTTAAATAAACAAGGTTTTATCAATTCTTAGACAAAATATCAAGCAGTGAATGATGAAAACAACTTCCCCACAATATGGTTTCAAAGGCACATTGCATCACATGAATCGTATGTCAGTCAGAATCCCTCTTTCTAAGGAAAACACGTCACTAATCTCAGCCATGAGTACAGCTATTAAGAAATAAAATATTTGATTTTAAAATATAAAAAATATCATGAATAAAGGTGCCTTCTTATATGCAGCATAATTTTAAAAGCACTACATCAATAAGCACGAACATGAGTGCCTCGCGGGGTAGCCGCGCGACCTTGGGCGCCTTCTCACGGTTAGGGCGGCTCTCCCCGTCGGAGGTTCGACTCCTCCCCTGGGCATGGCTGTGTGTGTTGTCCTTATCCTAAGTTAGGTTAAGTTAAGTAGTGTGTAAGCCTAGGCACCGATGACCTCAGCAGTTTGGTCCCATATTACCTAACCACAATTTAAAAAAAAAAAAGAAACGAACTTGAGTACACAAAGCTAAAAGGCGCTCATGCAAAATAAATAGTGAAAAATCAGGGAACCGTCTAACCATACACTGTGCTGCTCACAATACAGACTTGAACACAACGCTCTCAGACAACGTCAGGCTGTTAAACGAGATTAAGCGGTGGTGCATATTAAGGGCAGCACGAAAGGCAGTGTGGGTGAAACCGTCAATTTTTAATTTTTCATGGAAAATTTTTGTTTGGAGTCTTCTCTTTTATTATATGTTGGTTTCGTTGATTCTGGTTGACAGTAAGTATTGGTAATTTTATTTTGAAATAGTTTACCGCACAAGTAATTTCTGCACGTTCAATGAGAACTGGTTCAGTGACGAGGAGATGCCTCGGGAACTATTTGCTGTATAAGATGCAGATTTACGTTTGTTTGTGGCAAATATTCTCTGCATAAGTTGTTACATTGTTTGTAGCAATATGACTTCCTGTATGTAGTATAACGTATGGTATGATGCATGTTTTGCAAGGAGCATTACGTCTTTCTTTGTATGGATTTTGACCTGTTGCTCGTTGAGTTTTGTTTCTGTCTTTAATATGACTCCACCAGACGTAGTATTTAAGAAAACAGGAGGTAAGGGAAATGGATTATATAGATGTCCTGTTGGAGGTTCACATCCACAGAACAAGGTTAGGGCAAACAACACTGAACAAAGTTCTTCACCATTAAGTGCTTTCAAGAACAAGCTTGTGGACAGTAATGAAGTGACACCAGTGTCAGTGATATAAGTTTAACATTACGCTTAAAAGTACTAGAGACAATGTTCAATCGAATGGCATGCTGTAATTTGTGTGCTGCAGAGATAATATTTTTTAAAAACGCCTTCAAATGAAACGATTTAGTTCATTGTTTGCGAGTCTCTTGTTCTAGTTATGAAAGCAAGAAAGAATTTTGGAAGTGTGAAAAATGTACAAACAATATTCTTTCTGAGACAAATGTCAGATATTTCTATGGGCTAAGATGCACCGGTAAAGGCCCTAGGGCTCGAGAAAATTCTGTGTCCTCTTATGACCCTGTCATATCCCCCCCCCCCCCCCTACCACACCTCATCAAATGGTTCAAATGGCTCTGAGCACTATGCGACTTAAATTCTGAGGTCATCAGTCGCCTAGAACTTAGAACTAATTAAACCTAACTAACCTAAGGACATCACACACATACATGACCGAGGCAGGATTCAAACCTGTAGCGCCTAGAACCGCACGGCCACTCCGGCAGGCCTCTACCTCATCCCCGCCCCCCCCCCCCAAGCAATGTTTCAAGGTACAAAGATATTTTAGGGGAAACAATAAAAGTCACTGCAGGAGAATCAATGAAATCTGCAACACTGGAAGCAGTCAAATAAATCGATGGTAACGACGACATTTGCATAGCGTTTGAGAGATCTCGGGAGAAAAGGGACCATCAGTCTAAAAATGATACTGTAAATGTGTTTCACGCTGAAGAATTGTCAAAACATTGCCATGGATGCACGAAAGTGAGTACCAATAATGAAAAGAAACATCTGTTAGGAAGTCGAAAGGGTTTAAAATTCAGTGGCGTCCCTCCCTACAGCCATTAAGACGTACAGCACGACAGACGAGAAGGTACTACCAAAGACCTTTAAGGAAACAGAACGACAAATAAGGCTGATTTTCTATCGAACATTCAAG
This sequence comes from Schistocerca serialis cubense, assembly GCF_023864345.2. Taxonomy (NCBI): domain Eukaryota; kingdom Metazoa; phylum Arthropoda; class Insecta; order Orthoptera; family Acrididae; genus Schistocerca; species Schistocerca serialis. The sequence goes on from NC_064639.1 coordinate 639,544,813, forward strand.
CAACACTATAAAAAACTACTGCACCAAACAAGAGTATAATAATGGGAGGCGTTCATTAAGCAACAAATGGTAACAGATGTTTGAGGTTTTCCATACCGACTTGCAACAAAAAAGGTTCGGTCACCCACTGTATTATAAAGCTTGGGGAGATGACGACAGATTGGGAAACATCAGTGCAGTACCTACTCAGAACTGTATTGCCGGACGTTACAACGATGGAGGACAAAGAGTTCCACCAGCATCTTTGCTCTGTATTACTAGAGCAGCACCTGAATAATAGTGTTATGATTCCATCTGCTCAAGAAGAAGTAAGACTGGCAAAAACGAGGTTAAAGTAGAAGAAAGCACCATGACCTGAAAGAAACTGCGTGGCTGCTGTCCCTAGATTTTGGTTTGATGTTCACGCTGACAGGTATTTTTGATGGGTTCCAAAACGATGGTTTTTCTGGACATAGCAAATGTTTGACTACTCTTGAGGTATTTCGAATGTTAAATGGTCACGGTTTTTTCTGTGAAGTTGAGAGAATTTTCTTCGGAAGGCAGTAGTGTCTGAAGAGAATACGATAATGCTCAAGCCATACTAGTAATAAGGCCATGAAGAAGCAGAACATCTACAAAAACAACTAAGGCAGAAGGAAACGAATACTTCAACTCATCGAAGTGCAAATCAGCCCACGCGAGAAATGAGGTAATGGCGAATAATTAGTGAGTTTATTGCAACCAGATGCTTAGTTTAGTTTCTGACGTAACACGATTTCTGCACTATTTGTTTATGTAAAACACCTGAAATCAGAAATGAGAGTGCAGTTAACGGGAGGTAAGTTCGTGAGAATACTTACGGATGGACTGTTCCAGAAAAATAATTACTCCTGAAGAAGATCATTCGGAGAGAGCAGCTTTGGGAAACGGTGAAGCTCCTATCAGAGAGATTTTTGTGTACAGAGGCATTTCTGTATCGAAAAAGAAACTTAACCAGGCGCGCTAACGACGATGCGCTCGGCTTAGCGCCAACTGCTGCTGACCAACTATGCTGTGAATGCAAGGCTCATTAAAGATACCAATAACAGGTCATTTTCACAATCAATTACTGCAGCAGCATGCTTCCACAAGTACAATAGTAACTTTTTCATTCTAAACATGGTATTATTGATTAACTGTATCACTTTTCGTTCCTTATAACATTAATCAGAGGAAAATTGTTTGATATATGAGTCTGTTCAAATGGTTCAAATGGCTCTGAGCACTAAGCGACTTAACTTCTGAGGTCATCAGTCGCCTAGAACTTAGAACTAATTAAACCTAACTAACCTAAGGACAGCACACACATCCAAGCCCGAGGCAGGATTCGAACCTGCGACCGTAGCGGTCACGCGGTTCCAGACTGAAGCACCTAGAACCGCACGGCCACACCGGCCGGCTATGAGTCTGTAATACGATCTTTTCAATACGTGTTTCGAAAAACAAAATGCTGCCTATGTAGAACTAATTCTGCTTTAGGTAAGTAATAAAAGAAAGGTACTACTACTATTATTATAAATATTACCTTTAGATTCTTTCTGGACTGGAATATTGTTAATTTTGATTTTCGAGGGCAGCACAATACAGAATTCGTTGAACAACCTACTTTCAAGAGGCTGTATTGCATCAGTTACAACATTTTAGTGTCAATAAATACTCAGGTCCATTTGGTAGATTGTGGAGTATTTGTCAAGATTACACTATAAGCTGTGTTTCTAATTAGGTCCCTCTCTTAGTCATAGAAACTTGTTGTAGTGTATTCAAAGATCATTCCAGAACTTACTTAGATTTTAAAGATTACGGTTTCTAATGTTATTTTACCCGACATGCATTGCCTGTCCTGTCTCAGACCTCTTTTCTTTTGACACCAGAACCAATTTTAAATGGAAGGCGTGGTCTTGGTACACTGTCCGCCGTCGTAAAAGTTACTAGAATTGCCAACAGTACTACAGTGGCAGTGGTTCGAAATTTCTTTGAATCATATGCATCAGCTGGTAGTCTGTGGGATCAACGCGGCTCATAGGTTAGTGATCAGCCGTAAATTAAAAATGCTCTACGGCTGGTCTCTCCTGTTTTCAAATTCTGGCGTTTGCCAGTATTTTCAACTCCTATGCTGTCTGTATTTCTTAGCTTATTTGGGGGGGGGGGGGGGGAAATGCAGTCTACTTTCTAAATTAGCTTGTTTAATTGAATAACGACTGATACGATTCAATGTAAGAAGTCATTCTTTCCCGATTGTTTAGTAATATCATCTAATGCTACCAACTTAATACAAGCTTAATCCACGCATTTAGTCCACGTTTTAGGCAGTGGGCTACTTCCCTCTTAGAGCAGACGACCATGACTGATTCGCTCCGGTGATTACTCTGCACCCACGGGATCCATTGTGAATCAGTAAAAGTAACAGTTATAGTGATTCATCAACAGTTTGTCCAATCAGCTACCTATCCCTCCGAGACTTCGTACCGCATGGCTATATTGTCCACAAGTAATTGTGCTCTTTCTTCTCTTGCATAACGTAGAAAAAGCACGTTATGACGTGTAATATGACTGCCAAATATCAGTTTGAAATTTTGTTTCAGCTCTATTATGATTACATGATAATTAAGTGTATCGGCGTGGTACACTGCGCTGGGAGAGAAAATCGATTTTTGGATCAGAAGTGAGTTTGTTTGGCTCAGCAGTCCCGTGGGGATAGCGGAAGGCTTTACACAGTATCTCAAAAGCAGGGAGCGAGTGTCTTCTGGGCGGAAACCAGTTTTCGCGGAAACTTTTCCTGTTTCCTGAAATGGTTTTTGTGGACCCGTTTGCCACAGGCACGGTTCCGCTGGTTGCCACAGCTTTCCCCTGAGGGCGAAATTTGCCTTTCTGTCCGTACATCAAAGAGGAGCCACCTATCGGCACTTACCTAGCGTGAGGAAATCGTTGTTTCCCTCCAAGAGTACGGACTCTCCAATTCAAATTAACACCCCTACCACCGCATGCAGTTCTGACCAATGGAGAGAGAGTCCCTGAGACCAAAACCAACCTCAAGAATCATATTGATATCTTTGCAACGTTTGAGTGGGAAGTTTATGCTGCTTTCACCAGATTTATTGCGAAAAGGAAAAATTTTTGTTTGCCAGACTGGCAGCAGCATTAAAGCTCCGCTCCAAGTGGAACATCTACATGTACATCTACATTTATACTCCGCAAGCCACCCAACGGTGTGTGGCGGAGGGCACTTTACGTGCCACTGTCATTACCTCCCTTTCCTGTTCCAGTCGCGTATGGTTCGCGGGAAGAACGACTGTCTGAAAGCCTCCGTGCGCGCTCTAATCTCTCTAACTTTACATTCGTGATCTCCTCGGGAGGTATAAGTAGGGGGAAGCAATATATTCGATACCTCATCCAGAAACGCACCCTCTCGAAACCTGGCGAGCAAGTTACACCGCGATGCAGAGCGCCTCTCTTGCAGAGTCTGCCACTTGAGTTTATTAAACATCTCCGTAACGCTATCACGGTTACCAAATAACCCTGTGACGAAACGCGCCGCTCTTCTTTGGATCTTCTCTATCTCCTCCGTCAAACCGATCTGGTACGGATCCCACACTGATGAGCAATACTCAAGTATAGGTCGAACGAGTGTTTTGTAAGCCACCTCCTTTGTTGATGGACTACATTTTCTAAGCACTCTCCCAATGAATCTCAACCTGGTACCCGCCTTACCAACAATTAATTTTATATGATCATTCCACTTGGGAATAAAGAGAGTTGTAGAGAGAACTGAGACTGGGGAGGATCCGCTTACCAGCTCTTGTCTGGTTCTGACTGCCGTCCTCTCGCTGTACTTGAAGAATGTTAAGTTTAGCTCAGAGAAGAGCCTAATCCATCTTCTGAGACGCTCGCATTTATTTGATTTATTTATTCATCCTAAGTGATCAGTTATCTTATTTAATATTTGTCTCATTTATCTTCTTTTGTCAGTCGCCCAGATGTGGAAGTCACTTTAATTTTTGCTTCATGCAGTCTTCCATTTAAATGCAAATCCCACACAGTTCAGTTTAGAGTCATTTTATTTTAGTTTGCTACCGTCCTGAAAACACTGCTTTGAATTACTCATTATCAAATGATCACCTGATTAGATTAAATAAAAATTTTGTATTCTCGTTTGACGTATATCTTGAGCTCTCTAATGTCCTACATCTGTGTTATGGTTAAGCGACACCTAAATAATAAGTATAATCGGCTGCATATTTAGAATGTTTACTTCATTGTGATTAGTTTCCCTTGTATGCAGAGGGTAATCACTACTTCTAAACATGTAAGAGATGCAGAGGTGGTAACGTGTGCCAAAACTCACATGTTTTAGAGCAGGAGTGGTTGGTGCACGAGCTATAAGACTTATTTTGACCACTTTCATGTCTGCCAACTGTGTCATAATTCATGTTAATTGTGTCATAATTTCCATAGGGAACATTTTGCATATTCCACAATTAATTTCCGCGAAAGTAAAACAGCTAATTACAGGCCGATATTGAAACCTGGTAGTCAAGGGAAGGCAGGATTCGGTTACAATTGTGGACGAGGCCGTAATCAGTAACTATTCGTGGCCTTTTACAGTTACACACATTTATTTTTGAAACAGTGATTCCAGACTCAACAATAAATTTTAAAAAATACCACACGTCATTAATGAAGGAATAAACAACCGTGTAAATAATAGTATTTTCAGTGCGTTAAAATTTAGAAAATCACAATAAAATACATATAACGTTAAAAAAAAGAATAAGCCACTGTGATCACGGCTGAAGGTCTTAAACACCAAGAATGGCAGTAAATTAAGAATGTTTAAGAACTCGCTGCAATTACAACTTACAGGTATTGAAATATTAAACAGTAAGTGGCCACAAACACAGCAGAAGGTATTGGACTCTAGGAATGGCAGTAAATAAGGTTTTAAGGCTCACTGCTAAAATACAAATATCGAATTATTTATTTCAAAGCAAATGACCACAATGACGGCTAAAGGCCTTACACGCCAGGAACGGCAATCATATAAAAAATTTCGAAAGATGCTGTAAAACAGCAAATACAATCAAAGATTAATTAAAAGAAACAAGCAACTGAACGCCAAACGGGTGAAATAAGATGATAGTAACCTTGTAACACAACCCTTACACTGCTAGATTTATTCCAGAAGACGACAGGAACTATTAACTAGACATACATAACCTTTAATGTAGGCATTAAAAGATATGGTAATACATAATACAATATTAAAACACAAGGACCAGTCACAGACGGTGGTCCAGGAATCAACCTCTGAGAGGGTCTGGCAACAAACAATTTCGCAAGCGATGAGATAGGCAGCCAAGAGTTGCATTCACTTCACAAGATGACAACTCAGACTAGTGGCAGTCCAACGAACTAGTGATAATCTTGCTGAAACTACCTGACGTCCGATAACCAGATGCAACGATGGTACCATGCGCCAAAGCCAGAACTGGTGGTCTGCACTATGTCCCCAGAATACTGTGCTTAGAGCGCCAGGAACGAGAAAGGAACCACTACCAGATTTCGGTCCGATTCCACAAAACGGAAAATCTGAAGAAACAAGTCACAAACTAACAGTAACTAAAACCCACTCAATTTTCTTGCGAGGCAAAACCGAAATGTAACCAACCAGAATCAGCAACCACGCGTCATTGCGGAAACAATCGAAAAGCGAGCCAAAACCAAGTACCAAATGAGTGACATCAAAATCATTAGGCACACAAGCGCACACTGAACTCACTGTGGCAACGCTGATGACGGTTGGCAGAATGAAACAAATCTCTTCATTGCTTTATTAATTCACACACCGTCTAATCACTGAGCCAAGTGCTCTTAACATAGTAGGGACTTCAAGTACTAAGCGATACGCAGATCCACCAAACCGCACATGATGACTTGATGATAATCTGTCACAACATCACATACATAATACGGGGTCCACATGGGTGACTGAATCCACTCTACTTGGATTGAAATGCACCCACCTTAAAGCTTGCTGGATCCAGTTTACGACGAGGTCGTTCACCCTCGTGACCGCAGCCCTTCCATCCGGCAGTACATAGGTGCCACTAGAGCTCCCTGCTCCTGCTGGCTGCTCCTGAGTCCCCAACCAAACTGCCACACTCACACGACACCGAAAAACAAGGACGCCGTCCCAAAGATAGGGCAACAGTTACTACATATCGATAACCGCCGCTGCCGCCACTAGCGGACAGGCAACGCTTACGAAACGAGTGGCGCCAGGCAAGACGAGAAGAAGACAAACAACCGCAACCATGCCAACTAAAGGATACGGTCTGGCCTCCAACAGAGGGCGGAAACCTACAAACAGCACCAACTCGAGTCGCAGCATGGCTCAGATATACTTCTTTGCAACATGAGGCATATGCCTTTCAGACTGTTAACTTTAAGAGCATCCCCTGTTCATTATAATCAGTCGAGAGAAGAATGAATCCTCTGCACTAAGGTGAGTGAGGTGTACATGTACCTCATTAATAGATGAAGTGGAAAAATGGTCACCTCTGGAGACGATAATATTGACTGGACTACACTCTCTGGAATTTTGAAGTTAGCAAACATAAACCGCAGGGAGCGAAGGGTTATTCAGAACTTGTACAGAAATTAGACTGAAGTTATAATACTTGAAGGATATGAAAGTGAGGCAATAGTTGAGAATGGAATGAGACTGGGCTGTATCCCATCCCTGATGTTATTCAGTCTCTACACTGAGCAAACGGTAAAGGAAACAAAAGAGAAATAAGTAAAGAACAATGAAGTTCAGATAGACATTTTGAGGTTTGCTGACGACATTGAAATTTTGTCAGGAACGGCAAGGGACTTAGAAGAGCATTTCAACGCAGTGGCTGGTGTCTTGGAAAGAGGTTTAGAACATGAGCGTCAACTGACGCAAAACGAGGTTTGTGGTATATAGTCGAATTAAATCAGGTGATATTGAATACATTAGGTAATGAAATGAGACACTGGAAGTAGTGGCCGAGTTATCGGAAGAAAGGTAACGATGAACAAAGTGGAAAGGATATCAAATGTAGCTCGATAGTAGCAAGAAAAGCATTTCTGAGAAAGTTAAATAAGATCGAACATAAATTTAAATGTCAGCTACACTTCTGTGAAGGCATTTGACTGGAGTGAGCTTTATAGAGAGTCAAACGTGGCGACAAGCAGTTCAGAAAAGGCGAGAACAGAAGGCTTTGAAATACGATGCTACAGAACGATCATGAAGATTATATGTGTGATTCGAGCAAGTAATGAAGAGGTACCGAGCCTTTTTGGAGAAAAAAGAAATTTATTGCATATCCTGACTGAAAGAAATGATCGGTTGATAGAACACATACTGAAGCATCAAGGAATCCTCAATTTGGTAACGGAGGTATGTGGGGAGTGTAAAAATTGTGTAGGAACACAAAACTTGGAATATCAAGCAGGTTAAAATGAATGTTGCTTTCACACAAGAGACATACAGAGAACGGTCTAACGTGGTAGGCTGCATAAAACCAATGTACGACTGACCGTATCAACAACAGGACACCAACAAAGAGGAAATGGTTTACAATGAAGTGCACAAAACACGCCCTGCATGAAAACTTTGATACTACAGTCGCAGCTGCATCATATTCCGCAAGCCACTTAATGGTGTCTGGCAGAGGGTACTGATGACTCCAACCCCGTTCCACTTGCGAATAGTGCGTGGGAAGAATGATTGCCGGTAAGCCTCTGTATTGGCTCTAATTTCTCAAATTTTCTCCTCGTGGCCAATACGCGAGATGTATGTGGGGGGAAGTACTATGCTGTCTGATTTCTCCTGAAAAGAGCTGTCCCGAAATTTCAATAGTAAACCTCTCCGTGATGCACAACGCCTCTCTTGTAACGTCTGCCAGTGGAGTTTGTTTAGCATCTCCGTAACGCTCTCTCGCCAGCTAAACGATCCCGTGACGAAACGGGCCGCTCTTTGTTGGATCTTCTCTATCTCCTCTATCACTCCTACCTGATTGGGATCCCAGATAGGTGAACAATACTCAGTAATCGGACGAACAAGTGCATTATAAGCCACTTCTTTCGTGGATGAGTTACATTTCCTTATGATTCTTCCGATGAATCTGAGTCTGATGTCTGCTTTCCCCACTATCTGTTTTATATGGTCATTCCACTTAAGGTCGCTCAGGAAAGTTACGCCTCGATATTTTACAGCGGACGCTCTCTCCAGCTGTTTGGCATCAATAGTGTAGCTGTACACTAGTGGATTTCTTTTCCTATGTAGGTGCAATATGTAGCACTTATTTACGGTCAGGGTCAACTGCCAGAGTCTGCATCATTCATCAATCCTCTGCAGGTCGTTATGCAAATTCTTACTATCTTCTGGCGTTGCTACTTTGGTACAAACAACTGCATCATCTGCGAATAAATTTAAAGAGCATTTATATATATTGCAAACAGCAACGGTCCTATTACGCTTCCCTGTAGTACTCCAGATATTACCTTTACATCTGTCGATTTACAACTGTTTTTGATCAGCCAGAAGCTCTGGATGTTACTTCATATCCACCATTGCACATGTAGAACTATAGCTTCCAGCTTAATAAACTGAATTTCCATGGCGAACACGTTTTTTAATTAGGTGTCAGCTGTGTATCATGGTCGGCCTACACCGCACCAGGAGACTCGTCAATGAACACGAAGCAGAATCATCCTACTAGCTTATCACAATTTTCCGTTATGTACCCATCCTTCGCACAGCACCACGGACAACCACAAGGTCACGAGGTTTGAAGGGCAGCCCTTTCCCGAATCCCGACTTACGGAAAACATAATTTTATGTTCACTATCAGAAATGTTGAACCTAATTTGTACTGCATTGACTGTACCTGAAGCAACGGTTGGTCGTCTGGGACAAAGCGGTCTGGTACCAGAACGACGAGAGTTTTCGCCAAAACTAAACCACCACCGCCAATACAGATACACAGCTGATACGTCAAAAAATGCGAATGTGTTCCAGTTTATTTAAAAGACTCCTACTGAAAATTTGGTACGAGATGCTTCATTCTACCTTGCTCAGCGCGTTCAAAAATTTCCAAAAAGTTTTGGCAAGCCAACGGATTTTCATTTTCTTTAACATGCAGCTCACCTCAAACTCCCTCGACCTCCACTAACTGGAAATGACTCATATCCATTAGTCCTTCACTGCAAGTTGCTCATTCCCATCCACTCGCAGTTGTCTTATCTCCCTCAGTCATTCAGTTCAACTCAGCCTCTTTGAATTTCTCTGACATTGTCTCCTGTGTCACAGCCACAGTCCTCTTCGTTCTGTACTACCCCTACTGTCGTCAATAAGTACCAGAACAAAGAGAAAAAAATACAACGGAAGACCAAGAACGAAGTGCTAGGGTTACAAACGGTATAAGACGAGGATGCAGTATATGATAAAGATGTTGCCTGTCATGTCTACTGTACAATCTGTATATCGACGAAGCAATGACGCAAGTAAAAGAAACATACAGAAGTGGGATTAAAATGCTGGGTGACAAGATATCGATGATAATATTCGTTGAAAGTGAAAGTAAGGAAGCATTTCAGAATCTGATAACTGGAATTAACTGTCTAATGAGCACACATTATGAACGGAGAGTAAACAGTAGGAATATGAAAGTAATGATGAGTAGCAGAAATGACGCTAGCGATAAATTTTGGGAACATGAGGTAGAAGAAGTGAACGTATTCTGGCACCTTCAGAGCAAAGTAAGATTTGGCAGCCGATTAGAGAGATATTAAAAGACAGACTGACAGAGGAATAAAGGTTATTCCTAGACAAAACAAGTTTCCTAGTTCAAACATCGGCCTTAGTTTAACTAAAGGAATTGTACGGTAATTTGTAGCATAGCACTGTATGGAAGTGAACATGGGCAGCTGGAAAACCGGAAAAGAAGATAATAGACGTATTTCAGATAGTCAATTAGGTGGGCTGATAAGATAAGAAGTAAGGAGGTTCTTCGCAGAATCGATTAGGGAAGGAACATTTGGAAAACATAAAATGGAAGAGTAATAGCACATTTGTTAAGATATCAGGGAATAACTTTCATGGTACTTGAGGCAGTCGTAAAGAATATTGAGGCTATTACATATACAATGGATGACGTTGGCTGCACTTATATGAAGAACGCAGTGCGAGAGAGGAAATCGAGGCAGGGCACATAAAACAGTCAAAAGACTGATGACAAAAAAGAGAAAAAGCGGGGAAAGTAGGAGCTTGGCTGAAGGTTGCAATCAGTAGTTCCACCACAATGATTGTCTCTATCCATGATTGCTAATCTGCATTGTACCTGGAGGAAGTTGTGTAAGTTATTAAAATACACGTGTTTTCTTTGGTATTGTTTCTTTATCACATTTTTATGCATTAACCGTTGACAGCGCTGTATGCATTTCGCAGAGTCTTAGCCACACAGCTACGTGTCACAGCGTCGCTGCAGCCTTGCCTTCCTGTGTCCGGAAGACTTCCTCAGTTCAGAGGCTGCCTGCTGAGAGATATGAATGGAACACAACGGCTACCGTGCAGCTGTGGAGTGTGCCCACCCCGTATTAGGCGGCGCTTGGGTCGCACGAGTGACTCAGGCGCTCCGGAGGTCGCGAGTCCTTCGGAAGAGCCGCCCAAGAAGGCGGCCGCGGTCGCTCGTGTCCTCATATCGCCCGTCATCGCAGCCGTTCCGTGTCGCTCACTTCGTTTTTCACTCCTCAGAAAGAGCGATGGATCGCGGCGGGCGCCGCGGCGAGTCAAGGAGGACCGGTGAGCGCGGGCAGCCGGAACCGCGCATGCGCGATGCCTCGCCCCGCCCCGCCCTAGCCTAATACCCGAAGAGCTGAGCCGGAATCATTCGTAGAATTCTGTCGCAGTACCGAAATAGCGTGCCTACTGCCGGCAAGAGCAAAATGAAATTTAGTGGCAGACTGAAAATATGTACCTCATCATATCTCGAATCGGAGATCATCTGCTAGTCCTTCCCGAGGAAAAGCTAAGACTTTTCGCTGCGGAGTAAAAACCCATTCTAGTAGTGAAATTGCGTAAGCAGCAAATTCATTTGGAAGGGAGTGGGTATTATTTTTTGCAGTAGTGTTGGATCAGTTATATCCGCTCCTTTCTCCTAAACACGGGTATGGTGCGTCAAACTAAGTATTGAAGCCTCATTCACTTTGCCATCCTTGTGTGCACGAAAAATCGGTTCGTCCATATGTGTAGAAGTCCTTCAACTCATCGTTCTTCTACCACATAATTCCTTTCGATTTCTGAAAGCACAGTTCTCATACCATTAAATAATGTGTTCTGCGAAGCGCACGCACAACTGTTAGCCACAGATACACGAGAGTAGAAGGCTAAATGCTCGGAGTTGTACTGATGTGACAAAAGTCATTGGTACCTCCCAATAACGTGTCAGATCAGCTATTGCCGGACGTAGTGCAGTAGCTCAACGTGGCATGGCCTCAGAAAGTGGTTAGAAATCCCTTGCAGAAATACTGAGCCATGCTGCCTCTATAGCTGCTCAAAATTACGGAAATGTTGCTGGTGCAGAATTTTGTGCACAGACTGACCTCTCGATTATGTCCCAGAAATGTTCAATGGGATTCATATAGTGCGATCTGGGTGGCCAGACCATTCACTCGAGTTGTGCAGATAGTGGTTCAAACCAATCGCGAACAATCGTGGCTCAGTGGCATGACATCATTGTCTGGGAGAATGAAGTCCCTGAACGGCTGCAATTGGTCTCCAGGTAGCCGAACATAACCATTTCCAGTCAATGATCGGTGCCGTTGAACAAGAAGACCCAGTCCATCCCACGTAAACACGGTCGACACCACTACGGAGTCACCGCCAGCCTTGTTGACAACTTGGATCCATGGCTTCGTTGGGTCCTCGCCTCACTCGAAATCTACCATCACCTCTTACCATCCGACATCCGTTTTCATCTGAGCAGAGAACTGTTTTCCAGTCGTGTAGGGTCCAACCGATATGGTCACGAGTACAAGAGAGGCGGCTCAGGAGATGTCGTGCTGTCAGCAAACGCGGTCGTTTACTGTCCCAGTCCATTAACGCCACATTTCGTCGCACTGTCCTAACGTATACGTTCGTCGTACTTCCAACCTACGTTTATGCGTTTACTTCACGCAGTGTTGCTTGTCTGTTCGTACTGACAATTCTACAGAAACGCCATTGCCCTCGGTCGTTCAGTGAAAGCCGTTGGCCCCTCCATTGTCTGTGGTGAGAGGTAATGCCTGAAATTTAACATTCTCGGCACACTCTTGACAACGTGGATCCCGGATTACTGATTTCCCTAACGATTCCCGATGCATCTGGCTGCAACTACCATTCCGCTTTCAAAATCTGTCAATTCCCGTCGTGCGGCGACAATCACGTCGGAAACCTTGTCACATGAAACACTTGAGTGCAAATGACAATTGGGCCAATGCACTGCCTCTTTATACCTTGTGTACGCGAAACTACTGTCATCTGCATATGTGGATATCGATGTCATTTTTTCTCACCACAGTGTATATTGGCGGTTAAAGGCGCTGCAGTCTGGAACCGCAAGACCGCTACGGTCGCAGGTTCGAATCCTGCCTCGAGCATGGATGTTTGTGATGTCCTTAGGTTAGTTAGGTTTAACTAATTCTAACTTCTAGGGGACTAATGACCTCAGCCGTTGAGTCCCATAGTGCTCAGAGCCATTTTTGAGTGTATATTGGCAGTAGTGGAAAGTGCACATTGTCTGCTAGTGTCTCAAAACTGAAGGGTAGGGTTCCTTTCATTGTTCTTCACTTGACATTAATCATTTAAGGACTAAGTGGCCACAGAGTTGGTGTCATATTAAGCAGTAATTAATTTCTGAAAACGCAATGTTTCTTAGCTACGTGAACAGATTTGTGAGGCAAACTAATCCTCGCTCCCGCCCATTAAGGGTTAAAAAATGCAACCTACCATACAAGGTGGGGAAAATTCTCAACGCTAACCGCTGTTGCAGCGACACGATGCTACACGTGAAGACTGTGTGTTTCGTTTGACCATTATTATTGAGAGTTGTTGCTACATTAGTTTTCCTGCATTACGAAGAAAGAGGGACACTATTTTTTTTAAAATATTAAGCACCATCTTGAAACCTTCTGGCAGATTAATATTCAGTGACAGTCGTTAAGGGATCTTTGCCTTTTACGACTAAGTGCTCTGCCGACTGAGCTGCCTATGCACGACTTAGCACGCGACGTCACAGCCCTGCTTCCGCCACAACTCTCCACCTCTTCAACCACCTTCCAAACTTCAGAACTTTTCCTACATACTTTGCAGCAGTCGCTCTCCAGGAAGAAAGAATACTGCGGTGAAGTGACTCAGTTACAGCCTAGAGAGTTCTTTGCAGAATGAAGGTCTCAGATTCAGATCCCAGCACGACACCTAAATTTAATGTACCATCGAATCAGCTCACACACCGCTACAGAGTGAAAACTCAATGTGTAATAGGTGAGAGGTTCCCGTCATTCGTACATAAAGTGTATGATGAACATTCATGAATATTCTACAAGATCTTTGAAGGAATAAATCGCTGTACACATTCTTTCCCAGTAACGTACGGGCCAACAATCTCTATTGCGTTCATAAGAAGCAGTGACTTAACTACACAACTTTTTATTGTTATAGACGTTTTCCTTAAAGTAATTTATTTCTATCTATCGCTCTCGAACAGAAAATTACTTACTCGGTTAATTCATAGAAAAAAAACCTTGGAACATGCGTGACTCTGCGTAATAAATGGGATAAAACTGGTTATAAAATCTGCTCGGGAATCGCAAATGAATGAAGGCGCTAAGCGCTACTGCCGTGGCAATCTGCTGGTATCTAGATGTTCTGAGCGGGTGTAGTGACTTCATGTGTAAAGGCAAAACCAGCAGTTTCACTTCAAGCTGTAAATTTGCAGTTTGACGTGATTGCTCCTGGTCTATATCTTCTTACAACATTTATACGCATTTCTGCTCAAGCTTAACGTTTTATTTTTAAATAGTTTCTTGTTGACCTTTCTATACTTAATGTTTTACTGGGGTGACATAAATAATAAATAAATTCTTCGTTATTATATCACTGATTTATGTTTGTTGCTTTGATTCATAGTTTATTGTGTTTCATAAACGTGCCCATAAAATGCTAATTATTCTGAAGCAAGATGGCGATAATGAATGCAAGATCCTACTTAAAAGCCTCAGTACAGAAAAAACCTAAGTAATTGAGCAAAGTCCGAACATGATCCTATTTTCTTTTATGGTCATACCGGAATGGTAATATTCTGTGAAATGGATTATGCATATACGAGATTCTTTAAGGGACTCATGATTCGTTAATAGTGCTTGAGAGGCAGCGACCCATTACTATTGAAACAAGTTTTCAATTCGCTTATGATGGAAGAGAGCGGAATTGTACGCTGTCGAAATGTGAACAGATCGGAAAAAGTCTGTCTGGCATCAATATAGACGTCGGAGTATCTGCATCGCCATTCAGGACAGATTCAAATACTGACTAAAAAACCGTATCTATAAGGTAACCAAATGAAAATGATACAGATGGAAAAAGTACGTAAACCATTCAATATTTCAAAAATAATGGCCATAACCGGTAAAATATTTATCCCACTTTGAGACAAGACTGTTAATGCCTCTATTGAATAACGGTTGTGATTACATACGGCAACATGATTGTACTCATATGTGCACATCTTCGACGCCCAAACATGTCTTTTTTCAAGGCTCGAAAGAAATGGAAGTTTCATGGGGAGAGATCGGAACTGTAATGGCTTCTCAGCAACGTCTGCAACGTTTTCGAAAGAATATGCCAACAAAATGCCTGCCTACTTGTCGCTAAGTTATTTCCGTGTACTCTGAAGAAATTTCACTGGGAAGGCGTAATACATCCTCCATACAGTCCGGAGTCTCCCCACGCGATGTTCATAGTTTTGGAGGCCTGAAGCCCCTTACAGATACGGCTTCTTAGTCCACATTTGAATCTGTCCCGCATGATGGTGCAGTTACTCCGTCATCTGCACTAAAGCTAGACACACATTTCCGTAGTTGTTTAACCTTCATCAGTACATATTACGTACGTTTTGTCCATTCAACTCTCTTCCAACATCAGAGAATCCAAAAATTGCTTCAGAAGTAATCGTTCCGCTGCGTCTCAAGCTCTATAAAAAGTCATGGTTGCCTTAAAGAATTCAGTATATGCGCCTTCCACTTCACACAATATTTCAGTTGCGACCTGAACTTCGGTCAGTTATTCAGGTTCTTCATATACTGAGGTTTGTAAATAGGATCTTATTGCATGCGTTATCTCCATCTTACACCTGAATAATTGGCATTTTACGGGCACATTTATAAAACCCAATTGAGCAGAAGTGCATATAAAAATTGTAAGAAGATATCGACGAGAAGTAATCGTTTCAAGGTGTAATTTACAGCGTTAAGTGAAACTGCTTCTCAATTCCCTCCCAGAACACGTGGAGACCAGCAGATCGTCACGGCAGCAGAACTTCGTGCCTCCATTCATTTGCGGTACCCGAGCTAATTTCACAACCAGTTTTATCTCCTTCATAATACAGAGTCACGCACGTTCCCAATGTTTTCGTCTGTGAATTAACCAAGTAAGTAATTTACTGTTCGAGACAGATAAACAAATGTAGCATAAAATTACGAAACAGGTCGTGCCTTTAATAAAGGATTTCAACAGCTGCAGGCTTTGTATTCAACATAATACAGTCAAAACTAGTAGCAACTGTAATACTGTCAGTAACAGTAACTATAGTAGTAAAAATAATAATAACAGTAATAATAACAATGACAATAACAGGGACAATAATGACGGTGGCAGATAGGAAAAACAATTTATAGGTGTACAAAGTAGACGTTTTCTGATATAGCGAGTTCTAAGGAAAGAAAATTTAAGGAGACTGCATCACTTAATAAACAATACTGGGAAATGAAGAAGATCTGGTTGGAAAGAAGACCATACAAGGGTAATGAGTACATACAGGGTGAACGATAGTCCTTATTGTAGGTTTAGTAGATATGTGATTTACTCAGATTATTCCAGAGTTGGGTTCCTGCTGCTGAGAAGGACTTTGAAAATGTGACTGAACGATTGAGTGGGACAGAAAGGACTTTTCCCTGGTGGGAACGCCTGTTTCTGCCCTGTTGTTGACACAAGAGCGTTAAGGTCCAGGAGAGGTATGAATGACGTGTTCGTAGACAAGTCAGTAAAGAAGAAGTATAGAAACCTATGTGCCCTATATGCTTATCTGCTAGCAACCAGCATACCCGTGCATGGGATTGTGAAATACACGTAAAAATCGACACATCACGAAATAATTATGGAAGTTGATCACAAATTGATACTCACACAGGTATCGATGGAAAATGGAGAATTGTAAACTTTGGAGACTGATGAATGAATGTGTGACACTGCAGCGCAATTTCACAGCGCCGCTGGGAACGGTAGGGGGCATGTCTGTACTAAAGTATTTGAGAATATCATTCCTGTACTCAGTTGGACAACAGCTATATATCGCAGACAGTCGAGTAAACAACACACGCAGATATCAACATGTGAGAAAGGGCATATGGTTGGGTTCAAAGAAACTGGTTAGAATAAGCGGCGAACATGTCGACTTTTAAATATGCCACTATTTGGCTATGTAAACAAGAATGAGTGAACCATGAACGAACACAACGTCAAGAAGGAAGCGATCGACCTAGAGATATGATGGAACGAGAGGATGGAACAATCGTCAGAGAGGCAACCAGAGCTCCGGATTCATTATTATCGTAGATCCGACGTGCAACTGATGCTTCATTGATCACAAGGACCATTAATAGGCGGCTCAAAGAGAGCGGGCTGAGGTAACGCCACCCGCTGCGGTGAAAATCGTTGATCTGTGCACAAACCCCGTTTGTAGTGATGTTGGGCACATTCGGCCTTGAATCTCATTGACTGGACTTGTCTTCACTGACGAACCCCGCTTCCAAATAAGCCCGGATGACAAACGAAGATATCTAGAGGCGCCAGCGCTAGTGGTGGGATACCAACTTGACTCACGCCGCCATAAGACCCGACAAACAGGAGGTAGAGCTCTGGAGGTGACCAATTTGTTTGCCATCCCTGGAACCCATACAGCGTCGCTGTTCGTAGACGATATTCTACTATTTCGCTGCTCTTCATCGCAAGCCATCCTGGGCTCACAGTGCAGCATGCCTGACTGCTCGCGATGACAGTAGCTACTGTTTGTTTCCACGCTTCCCAAACCCTACTTTGGCCAGCAATTTCGCCAGATCTCTTCCCAGATGAGAATATTTGGAGGATTGTGGGCAGGGCCCTCCAGGCAGCTTAGGATTTTGACGGTCTAACGCGCCAACAGGACAGAATTTGGCACTATATGCCTGCGGAGATCAATCAATGCCAAGCCGAATAAGTGCTTGCGTAAGTGCCAGAGTTGGACCATTGCGTTATTAACTTGCTCAGTTTGTGAAGCTCTTTCTCTTGAATAAATCATCCAGTTGTTCTGAAATAGTAATTATTTGTTTGTCTTTAAATGTACACCATACAAGCTGACTGCCACAACATTTGTATAGTGCATTTAGGGAGCGTCCTTTTTTTTCTTAGTATCATCAGAAAGTCGAACATTACAAACGCACTTGGGCATTAATAACCAGTTCCAGAGGTCGTAGCTTTCCTGAGAAAGGCTTGCAGGATAACAAGACGGCCGGCCCGGGTGGTCGAGTGGTTCTAGGCGCTACAGTCTGGAATCGCGCTGCTGCTACGGCCGCAGGTTCGCATCCTGCCTCGGGCATGGATGTGTGTCATGTCCTTAGGCTATTTAGGTTTAAGTAGTTCTAAGTTCTAGGGGACTGATGACCTCAGATGTTAAGTCCCATAGTGCTTAGAGCCATTTTTGATAACAAGACTGTAGTCAAGAGTTGCAAGTGTTAGTTGACCAAGTTTCTATGTCAGGTCACGAGGTAAAAGCTTTTGTAATTTTGCAGGCCATGAAGGATGCTGATGTTTTCTCGCACATTGCAGTTACGTGCTCAGTCCAATTTAGATTAAAGTTACAGTATCTTCGTAAAGCAATATAACTTGTATGCTTGGTTTTGTAATTTGGATTTTGGCATCTTCAGGTTGTGCCGCATTCAGACGCAGCGAGTGTAGCGCCAGCGGGCAGACACAGCTGCTCTGCCTCTGCCTTCCGTCGCTGTCCGCTGCGGCCCAAGCTCTGTGGCGGCCCCCGCGGGGTACGTGCGGCAGACCGGGCTCTCGCGGCCGGCCCGGCGTCCGGCGGGTGGCGCAGGGCGTGGCCGCCGCGGCTGCGGAGCTTCCCGCGTGACCTCGATCCGAGGCGCTGCGAGGCGAGCCGAGGCGAGGCGAGGCGGCGCACTTTCACGGAGCGGCAGAAACACGCCCTGGCCTGGGATCACCGGCGCAAGGTCGCTCTCTCGCCGTCTCTCTCGCTCCTGCTGGCGGCTCGCGGCCGCATCGCGGGCTGCTGGCTGCGGGCGGCGGGCAGCCCCGCCAGCGGCTGCTTCCTGCGCAACGTATCGCACCGGCCGCGGCCGCTGCCCGTCCACCGCTTACGTAACGACATTCGGACTGGAATAGCTCGGACCGGCCCTGCCCACACTCACCGAGTGTCACCTCGACTCAGGACAATTAGCCAGGGAGACTTGTGGCCGCTCCGTCGCCTTATCCGCGTCAAACGGCTAACTGTAAAATCGTCCTCTCGCCAGAGCGGTCCGAGGAGTACAGCTAAGCCGTCTTTACTAGTCTCACGTACGAGTCCAATGAAAACCTAAAATATTTTTTACAATATTATTTATCGTGCGGAAGTGGTACAAAGCCGTATCAATTTTCAACATAATCTCCCCCACGCTCAATGCAAGACCTCCAGCCCTCACAAAGTTGGTAAATTCCCTTAGAAAAAAATTCTTTCGGTAGTCCACGTAACCACTCATGCACCGCGTGGCGTACCTCATCATCAGAACGGAATTTCTTTCCTCCCATTGCGTCTTTGACTGTGCAAACGTATGGAAATCACTTGGGGCAAGGTCCGGTGAGTATGGTGGATGAGGAAGACACTCAAGACGCAGGTCTGTGATTGTTGTGCAACATAGCAAGAACTATTCCCCTTACATGAAGTCATTAAAGATCACCTAACTGAGCGATCAGTAGGGCTGAACAAAAATGACTGACAAGGCACAATGCATCTTGTAGAGGATATAGTATGGACGTATTGGAATAATTAAAGTTGGGTGATGGTTTTAAAGTAATTCACACGACATGAAAACTTTGTGGAAACGCGTCGATTTACTGAAGGCTAGCTTATCCCAGGGAAGTATTCAGAGTTGACCGTGGCCGGCTGGGGAGTGGCGAAGGGAAGCGACAATAGGCAGCTTAGGGCGACTCAAGCTCTGAGAAAGCGGTAACGGGGCATGGCCTCCAGCTGCCTTAAGATGAGTGACAGTGAGTGGATGGTTAACCCCATGCTGGTGTACCGGGAAGCAGACGGAGAACTTGTATGCCTGTTGATAAATGTCCGGTGTCCCGTTATCAGTGAAACATGCGAGAAAGCCGCGCAAAGCTACGGTGGAGCGGTCAACAGAGGCCAAAATATGCGTGTTCGTGACTATAGGAACTTCACGCTGAATTCACGGTCTGCAGAGTCTAAAGTAAATCGGTGAAGAGCGACGGAATGAAATACGCCGGCCTCCGATGGGAATGTAGGACCGAGGAATTTGAATTACTCCCCTGGGAGTCAGAATTCCGAAAAAATTGGTGTTTTGTGCAGACGATAACCTTGATGGGTGGCCTGGGAGGAGCTAAATAGCAGAAGTTGAGAGGAAGGGAAATTTTGTGGGAATTTGTTCACTTCCCAGAGCAGGCATTGGTCAGTGCTGGGAAGCGACGAATAATTAACGTGACTGGCGCTGCAATTGGTGTAAGTGACTTTGCTGGAGGGGAAACTGAGGCGAAGAGCTTGCCTGGAGTGCGGACGTGGCGTTCTTTACTCAGCTTGTCTGAGAAAGATGGAGCATCTCTGCAGTTTAGGACTTAGCAAATGGAACGACTGAGCTTGGAGATAGAAAGTTTTGGTTCAGCTATGTACTGAGCAAGATAGCTAGGAGTGAATAGACGAGCGCACCTTTGCAGCACTACGATGCCGGCCGACGTCCTCACAACGACGACGCCCCGCCACGCTGAATTCGGTGATACTGCACCTGCTCCGGCTTGAATTACGCCACTGATTAATTTGTTGGATCACGTCGGCAAAGTTTCCACGAGGGTTGCATGGGCCGTGTATTGGGGAATTCTTCTCACACTTCGCATTATGCCTGGGTCAGTCAATAGGAATTAACTTTGATTTATCGCGCTTTACTCCACGTAAAAGCAATTTATTACCACTGCCTGATAGGAGAGTCATGTAATGTGATGATTGAAGGACGGGAGTTAAATAAATTTGTGCCAAACGTCTGCATCTGTTTTCAATTAAGTAGCTGAAATCCCAAGTCACTTCTTTAATTAATTTTATGTTCATCATTTGCATCTGGTGTTCATTAGCGGAATATAACATCAATGTGCACCCCCTTTTAGTTGAAAGTGATCAATTCTGAATCAATTAATGTTAACGCTGCCACCGCAGTTCAATCAGGAGTCACAGGGCCTTATTACTTTCTTTGTGTTACCGATATTGCTGCAGTTTTGCACTCTCTGTTGATCTGTTAGTCAATTAGCTGGGGTGCACACACGCCAAAACCAGAGAAGTGACGGGTGGGGTGTTACAGTTGCAGCTGTTGTACGGGCAGTGTGGGGCCTTGCATTGTCATGTTGCAAAAGGACGCCTGCTGACAGCAATCCACGTCACTTTGATTTGACTGCAGGCCGCACATGATTTTTTTGGAGATCTGTGTACGATGCACTGGTGACAGTGGTACCTCTTGGCATGTAATGCTACAAAATGACTCCTTTTTCGTCCCAAAAGAGAGTCAGCATAACCTTCCCTGCTGATGGTTCTGTTAGACACTTCTTTGGTTTTGGTGATGAGGAATGGAGCCATTCGTTTCCAGTAACGATTCTTGCAAAGAAGCCATCACCTTCTCGTTCTAAGCGCCGAAGAAGTTCTTCACAAGCATCACCACGTCGTTCCCTCATTTCAGGAGTCAGCTGCTGTGGCATCCATCTTGCAGACACTTTGTGAAACTGGAGCACATCATGCACAGTGTGGTGTGCTGACTCACGACTAATCTGTAAACATGCTGCAATGTCATTCAGTGTCACTCGGCGGTTTTCCTTCACTATGGCTTCAACTGCTGCAATGTTCTGTGGAGTCACAACTCGTTGTGCCTGACATGGACGAGGAGCATCTTCCACTGAAGTCACACCATTCGTACGCTTGCTGCTGTGACAAACATGCATCACCATACTGAACCTTCATTCGTCGATGAATTTCTATAGGTTTCACACCTTCACTACGCAAAAACCGAATAACAGAACGCTGTTCTTCCCTGGTGCAAGTCGCAATTGGGGTAGCCGTCTGTATACTGATACTGGACGGTATGTGTGCATCTGCACTATGCTGCCACCTACAGGCCATTCTGCACACTGTTTGTAGCACGTTCACCAACTTGCAGGACAGCGGCTGGAAACTTCGATTACAAATTTAAGGTTTTCATTTGACTCACCCTCATATGTATTATATACATACACTAAAGCGCCAAAGAACTGGTATAGGCATGCGTATTCAAATACGGAGATATTGTAAACGGGCAGAATATGAGGCTGCGTTCGGCAACGCCTATAAGAGGCAACAAGTGTCTGGCGCAGTTTTTAGATCGGGTACTGCTGCCAGAATGGCAGGTTATCAAGATCTAAGTGGCTTTAAACGTGGTGCTATAGTCGGTAATCGGGGCACGAGCGATGGAACACAGCATTTCCGAGGTAGCGATGAAGTGGGGATTTTTCCTTGCGACCATTTCACGAATGTGCTCTGAACATCAGGAAACTGGTAAAGCATCAAATGTCCGACATCGCTGTGGCCGGAAGAAGATCCTGCAAGAACGGGACCGATGACGACTGAAGAGAATCGTTCAGCTTGACAGAAGTGCAACCATTTCGCAAATTGCTACGGATTTCAATGCTGGCCTGTCAACACTCGTCCATCCTTGATGACCACACAGCACAAAGCTTTAGGCCTCGCCTGGGCCCATCAACACCGGCATTGGACTGTTGATAACTGGAAACCTGTTGGCTGGTCGGACGAGTCTCATTTCAAAATGTATCGAGAGGGTAGACGGGTACGGATAGGGAGACAACCTAATGAATCTATGGACCCTGCATGTCAGCAGGGGACTATTCACGCTGGTGGAGGTTCAGTAATGGTGTGGAGCGTGTGCAGTTGGAGTGATGTTGAGCCCCCGATACCTCTTGATAAGACTCTAACTTGTGACATGTACGTAAGCGTCCTGTCTGATCACCTACGTCCATTCATGTCCATTGTGCATTCCGACGGACTTGGAGAATTCCAGCAGGACATTGTGACACCCCATACGTCTATAACTGCTACAGGTTGGCTCCAGGAACACTCTTCTGGGTTTAAGCGCTTCCTCTGGCCACCAAACTACCCAGACATGAACATTACTGATCATAGCTTTGATGTCTGGGATGACTTGCAACGTGGTGTTCGGAATAGGTCTCCATCCCCCGGTTCTCTTACTGATTTATGGACTTCCCTGCAGTATTCGTGGTGTCAGTTGCCTCCAGTAATACTTCAAACATTAGTCGTGTCCATGCCTCGTCATGTTGCGACACTTCTGCTTGGTCGGGGGGCCGTAGACGATATTTGGCAGGTGTACCAGTTTATTTGGCTCTTCAGTGTATATGCAGACTAAAGCGACAAATGAAAATTTTTTCTAAGGCCGGAATTCGAATTCAGGTCTCCTGTTCTGGAACTATATAGTTACATTTTATTAAAGCACCTACGCCTAGGTTTCAGGCAGGATCCACAGTTTCGTTCGATACTGAAACACTATTCCAGTACAGATGGAAAGCCCTGCAATGCTGTTTGAGTTTGGTGGAAATACCAAGTGGGCTGAGGCGTGATTGGGTGTCTGAATTGAGGAGGGAGGCGTGCTGGGGTAGCCCGTTCAGTTGTGCCTAGTGGTTGGCACATCTGCCTAGTGCGCAGAAGTAATGGGTTCGGCCTTGATACACATTTTCATTCGTCGCTTGAGTCTGCGTAAGTACAGGTCAAGAAAACCTCTTTTTCTGTACCTGCACACACGCCTCTGTAACTACGAGTGAGCTACATGTCGCAAGTGTCAAGGCAATAGAATCGTACAGGGAATGACTGGAGTTCAAATCGTCGTCCAGATTTATATTTTTCGCGGTTTACGTGAGTCACTCAACAGAAATGTCGTGATGGTTGCTTTGAAAATGACATGTCCGATATCCGGTACTGCCCTTGCCATACCGCATATTGTGACTTGAAAACTCTTCATAAAGTTTTTGTCTTTATCTCTTACACTTGACTTTAAGTGTTTAATTTTTTGTTTCTTTGCAGATAAATGTTAGCAGCGTTGGTATACCTATCATAACTGATGGCGTGACCCTGAAATCTTGACTTAAGTTGCTCTAAGGAATGAAAAACACTCTCTGGATGGCTGTTTCTTCTTCTTCTTCTTCTACGTATGAGCCACTATGGGCTACGTCTATGCTGTTTCCTCTTTCTTTTCTTCCACATTTCTGTCATCATTTACCTATGTTTCTCTCTTCTGTCCAAGGGGCTCTAGTATTTTTCTTGAGTTTTTTGTAAAAACTTTGGAAATCTTGCAATGCCTTTCTGAATGGCAGTCGTTCTTCAATATCTAGTGGAGTTATTCGGAGTTCGCCTATGTCCTTTCCAATTTCTTTGTGCCATGTGTTATTGACTTTTAAACTACCGAAATAAGTGAACAATTATTTTTTTCCATTGCATGCGGCTGTGGAAAGTTATTCTCCTCAACACAATCAAGTCTAATTCATTCATCACGTGTACAGATTCCACTATTAGACGTCTTCTGTGTTCTGTTTGCTGTTTAACTGGTCCAAAAATTTCCTTTAGTATTTTTCTTTCTGTGATTTCCAGTATTTCCTTCATATCATTTTTGTTTAAACAGCGTGCTGCATAAAGCGCTTTTGGGGAAATACTGTAGAGTGGTGTCTAGGTTTTGCATTTGGGGGTATTTACATTTGGGGGCATTACAGCAGACATAGTCGTGTACAGAGAACACTGACTATACTGAAATTTAAAACAACTCTCATTCGTTCTGCAGTCTGAGCTGCACACTTTTAATACATGACATGTCCTGATCTCTCTGGATCATCTTCAGATCTACCACGATGGACTGCTGACGCAACTACAAAGATATAAAGACAATCTAGAGAGACCGAAACCTGTCATTTATTCAAAAATGTGCACGTGAGACTGAAGAATAAAAAATAAATGTTTTAAATTTCTTATTATATACATCTTTAGTGAGGTAGTACGCTTTTTTCATATCATTAACTCTTACTTTAAGTGCTTCGTTGCCAGTAATGTGTTCTGCAATGACTTGTTCTAGAGATATAAATTTCTTAGTTCTCTCAATTTTTCCAGATTTAGTTTCCATTATCTTGGAGGCTATCTTAATTTTTGTCATAAATTATGTTTTCTCTAAGGAGAATTAATTTCTAAATTGCCCGTTGAGCAATTCTATCTCTCCACTGAATGGTTCCTTACATTCCGACTAAACAGCTAGGTCGTCTGCAAACGACGGAGAGTTTTTTTGCAAGTTTCTATATGTCCATAATTTTGACTGGAGGTCTTGGGGACACGGACGTTCACTATTGTAAGAAAATTAAATGCCCACAGCCGTCCTTCTACGATCTTATTTATTGTGAAGTTACAAGTTTCGGCACTTCAGTGAGCTACCTTCAGACCCTAGTTCATGCTGAAGGGGTTAACAAGATCCATATGTACACTGCATGAGTGGCCAACGTAACTGGTTGGCAGAAGATGGTTGGAGTGCTGACAACAAAGTTTGTAGTTAGTCTGCGTAAACCAGTTATGTTGGCCACTGACGCAGTGTATATATAGATCGTGTTAACCCCTTCAACATCAACTACTTCCTGAAACTGGTAGCTACGCAATAAGTAAGATCATAAAGATGGCTGTAGGCGTTTAATTTTCTTACAATAGGTTATTTGCAGGTCCCCCCCCCCTTTTGTAACCTTATTTAATTGGCTCCTTCTAATGATATTCTCCATTCACTTACGAGCACCGTGTAGAGAACATACCCCTGCCTGACTCCAGTTTTAAGTTCAAAACCTATAGAAATGCCACCTCTTAATTTTACTTTGGAATGGATGTTTGTTAGTGATGCCTGGTTTTAGTATGCGTGGGAGATCATCTTCAGATCCTAGTTGGCGCGCGTCGTTCTTCCTTTTTCCAATCCATATCTGAAGATAACCTGGTAGTCAGATCGAAACCGGCCGTTATTAATGAATGATTCTGTGGTAATCGGACTTCTGCATCTGAAGGGACCAGTATAAGAGTACTCCGCTCCGACTTTGTGGAAAAGTACGTCAACAATGCACTGTCAAATGACACAGAGCTCAGGTGTCGCATACGCTTCCGGTTTGGTCAGACAGGAGTGATTCGGAGAACGAAATTACAGACCATCTCTCTATGAAGAACTGGAAATCGCAAGAGAAGTGTAGCCCCTGGTTCCTGAAGAGCTGAGTATTACAGTCGAGGCGATAGTGGAAAAAGTGAAAATGATTCATGGATTTGTTTTCAACATTTTGCACTTTTTATTCATGTTAATGGTCGCCTGATACACACATTGTAAAAGCCCTCCGAGCCGAAGTTGCAGCGGGATTGTTGCAGCTGTGTATATACAGATGACTAATTGGCCAACTAACCGCTACGGCCGAGTTCTGGGTCTCTGTCATCCCAAGACCACTCTGCAGTGAAATCACCGTAAACATTTGAATTCACCATTACCGGAAAAGACTAAGACCCAAACATCGTTGACAAGGTGATGCTGAGTGCTTCTTCTTTTCGGATTTTCTCGGTATGAAACTAACAGAAAATATTCCCCGGGGGCTGCCCGCCACAGGACCATACTAGTGATACCTTCTGAAGAGTTTACTGCAAGCTGTCGAGACAAAGCGTTCCAAGACGCAGTCCAAGAGGCACTCACTACTCCAAGACAACAGAGCAGCTCATGCCGCAAAGGACACTATCACGTAAGCTGCTTCTTTTGGTAAATCAAATCTTTCCGCAACTCTCGTATCCTCTGACACGTCACCCAATGACTTCTTCGTCTTTCCATAAATGCAGAAAGCATGGCGCGGCAGAAGTAGTGGTTTTCGAGGTCGAATGTTCATTGAACTGCAACAAAGGTCCGCATCAAGCCATCCGTAGTTGGAAAAAATGTGTCGTATCGGAAGGTTGGAGTCAGATTTTTTCGAGGTGGTGTTTAAATCTTTATCACTGCCCCTTATAAGTCTCTAATGACCTCGTCATCGACAACATGTTGTACTTAATCTTTCATCGACAACTCGTTAAACTTAATTTTCTATCCACTATTACGGTTATCAAATTGTTTTGACTGCAGGCACCTACCTCGTTTTCACACTGGAGATATGATTGATTGTACTTTGCTACTGTACTTCTGATTTCAATTCTCCTGATGACCGATCTCAAGCAGAAAAACTCATATCTGATAACACAAGTAAGACGTTATTCATTAGCCATGTCTGCTTAGACTCTTGTTGATTTCATTCAGATCTTTTAATCTGTTTGAGCAAAAGCCATAGGATGATAAAATATTAGAATCCGCACACATACGTAAGCATGCTACTTTTTCAGAGAAAATCATATGACACTCGTGATTAAGCGAACACAGTGGAGTCTGTTCGACTGAAACCTGCAGTTATCTATTACGGCTAGAACTTAACACTGCGCTGCCGCTAAGAAGTCCATCACCTTAGCTTGAAAACAACGAAACGACACCAGCTGCCCCTCCATCATTAACCTACAATGAAAGTAGGCACAACGGCTACTTACCCAAATATAAGACCTCTAAAACTTGCGTGCCCCGTAGCGGCACACATTTTGAAGCGGAGTTTTGCAGCCGGCCTCTCAAATTCACGAGTCCAGAGCAATTCTCTGGGATTTTTTCGCATGTAGCCTTTAAGTCAATGAGTTTTTCATTAACATAGAGATTCGTTTTTGTCACGTAAAGGTACGTCACTGCCA
This sequence comes from Schistocerca serialis cubense, assembly GCF_023864345.2. Lineage (NCBI taxonomy): Eukaryota > Metazoa > Arthropoda > Insecta > Orthoptera > Acrididae > Schistocerca > Schistocerca serialis. The sequence goes on from NC_064639.1 coordinate 639,572,226, forward strand.
CGTCTTTTAATTAGAATAGACAAGTTGTTGTTATTTTAAACGTCATTATGTCCAGAAAAAAATTCTGCCATTGTCTTGAGAAACTTTCTGTTGACGAGGAAACGTCTGCAGTATCAGTTGCCTTGGAAACGTTGCCAAAACGTTTCAGTATGCTCAGCTTAGGAGAAGTCCGTCCTCCAGTAAATGGTTACTTTTTTTTATTTATTTGTCGTTTTGCGTGAGTGTGCTATCTAGTAACTAGCAGTTAAAACTGTAAGTTCCCTGTCATAGACTTCAACATATCTCACTAACACAACTAAACATTGTTTCTTCACTATTGGATAAACAAAGGTAAGATTAATTTCTAAGCACTGAAGTAAAAGAATACAAAAAAAGTCGTTTCAGAAGTCACTGGGAGAGACCGGGGGGCAAAAGTAACACGGGTCAATTCTAACAGTTCTGATTTCGCGGGTGATATTGGTAACTGAGTTTATCGCCAGTCACAGCGCTGTGCCATCCTACATGCTCCATCTTTACATAAGTAGAGTGATTTCAGTCGCGAGTCTCGTGTTTTAGTAATAGGGATTTGTTTTTTCCCGTCAAAAGTTTTATTCTTGTCTCTTGGATCTTCCTTCCAACATCATTGCACGTAAGTAAGTTCAAACGAAATTGTATCTGGGTTATACATAGTTCCTTCAGAACATTTACAGTAAGGAAAGAACTATTCTAGACAAGCCAGCGCGGTGACATGTTAATGTTTTGAATACGACTCGGGAACATTTGTAATACTGGAACTGGGGGCGATTCTAGTATGTTACAATCGTCCCGCTGCCGAAATCGTGAAACTAGTGAATACTTTTAAGATTTTATGGTAAATTTTGTGAATAACATAATACGTGAGCAATCAAATATTCTACACTTTCAGGATGGTAAGAAATCGAATTAAAACTACTGGAGCCCAATCACTTATCGAAGAGAGAAGTTACCAGCTCAGAGAAAAGCATTGGAAATGTTAGAAATAGGTTTAATATGTGTAACGTGTACATGTATAGACTTTATCAAAAAAAGAAAAAAAAGGAATAAAGACGTCACCCAAAAATCGGTTAGAAGCCTCACAGTTTGTGTTTCGTGTCGAAGAACAACGATTGTGCCATATGTGAAACAAGCTACATATTTATTTTACGAATCATTAGCCTGTAACTTGCGTCGTTTTGCGTACCAGTGTGCCTACATGGAATGAGAAGGAAATGGTGAAGAATGGTTAAATTGGTTTTTGGAAAGGAATTCATCCTTATTCATACTGCAACCAGGGGCTGCGAGTCTCGTTAGAGCTACCGGTCTTAACAAACAAATTGTCGAAACATTTTACGACTATCTTTCAAAAGTGTTTGACGAACAAAACATTGAGGCCCATAAAATTTACAATGCCGACGAAACTGATGTTACAACCGTACAGACCCCATCTAAAATATTAACAGCGTAAGAAAAAAATAAGTTGATGGCATAACGTCAACAGTACGATGTGTTTTGCGATCATTCGTTTGGGTATCATGTTCTGGCCGTTTTCATATTTTCAAAAAAGTGTTTCATGATTATTTTATTCGAGGAGGTCCCGAATGCTGTGTTGGAATAGCCAATAACTCCGGAGGGAAGAAAAATGAAGATCTCCTGGCCCAAAGATCTCCTGGCCCACACAAAACACTTCGTGAAGCACGTGAAACCAACTAAAGACACAAAGGTACTGCTGTAGTCATCTTTATTTACTCACCATAAACGTTTGCGGAAAAATGGCATAGTTCTCTTATCTTTTCCGCCACACTCTTCGTATAGACTTCAGCCACTGGATGTTGGCGTTTATGGTCCGAACAAAAATTATATTAATGCATCTACAGATTCGTGAATGAAAGTTCATGGTGGATCTAGGATAACTATTTACAACATAACAGTCACTGTTTCTGCATCTCTTTAGCGAGCAGTTAGTAATGATAATATGCATTTAGCAGGAATCTGGCCATCTGACAGGCATTCTGATTTCGCTCCATCTGAAGTATCGAAATGGTCGGAGCTACCTATGAATCGAGAAATACCTCCACAAACTTCTAACTCTGCGATGGTTACGTCTTTTAGATCATCGTCTACGAATCCCTTATTTTGTGTTAGCACTGATCCTGAAACTTCAGGATCATCAACGACCAGTCTTCCTGAAACTGTCATACCCTCACTAAGCACTATCCTTCAACTGCTGGACTGTCAGCTTGTAGTCTTTCTGCGTCAACCATGAATTCAAATTACACTAACTCTGGAACTCTTGGATATCCAAGAAGCACTTCTCCAGCTCCTGGACCTTCTACTAGCAGTGCCGCAATTCCTGGATCTTCAACTGACACTTCTCTTCCACAGAGATCCGAGAATAAAATAACATTTTCCCCTGAACTGGTGCGTCCTCATACCAAAGTAAATTTTAAGAATGTTTCGAAGTACCAAGGACGGCAGGAGTTAATAAGTATTATCGTAACAAGCAGCCCTGAAACAAAAACAGCTAGATCTACAACAGAGGAAGCAGACAAAGAACAAGAATACAAGAACGAAAAGCCGCAAAAACCATATAAAGAACAATCAAATGTTAGAGCAACCAAAAGAAAACTTGAATTCCGAAATCGAGATGAAAGATCGTCTTCAGAAGAAGACTATTATTTTTGTGTCATTTGTATGGACAAATCTGCAGACAGCTTACCGAACGAGCAGAGGGTTCAGTATGTAAAGTGAAAGTTTTGCGCACATATTCGTTGCACCAAAGGAGAAGTTCTTTACAAGTGTCCCAACTGCTTACCAGAGTAGTTGGTTAGTTTCCTTTCATTTTCAGTCTTTATATGCAAAGAATAAATGAAGAATTCTTTTATTTAAAAATATGAAAGTGTTCAAAGTCATAATATTAATTATTGTACATTGTTAACTGTGGTAATGTCTTAAAATCTATTCAACGTTGTAAAATTTGTTTAACATGGGAATTTAATTACATATTTTAATATAATTACAATTGATTAAAAGAACGAAATGATAATGTAAGATCTTTTTTGTTCAGTTCATTAATGTTTGTTGTAATATTTCACTTCAATTATATTTTATTACATCTGTCAGTCACAATTATTATTTATATCGTCTGACACCTGCATCGTCATAAAATTATTACAGTACTGTTGATTAAACATTATTTCTATAGCTTAATATATATGTTACAATTGACCCGCATCCGTGTTACAACTGACCGCAAAGCGTGGTCCATTGTAACACTACACATTGCTCCTAATAAGTTAGCAAAGTGCGTGAAAATATCATTTTATCACAAATAATTACATTTCTCTTGGAACACAATATATTAATATACTTTTTCAGAAAAGCACATAAGTTTATATTTTCAGGAATGCCACATAGGCAAAAGACTGAGAAGTGTTACAAATGGCCCCAGTCTCCTCTACTCTTTAAGATATAAATAGTTTTTTAAATGAAATTGTGGTTGCATCTTTTCTGTAATTCTGTGGCCATATTTTGAAATTCTTCACTATTATAATCTTGTCGCACATCGAACTACTGCTCTATCGTTCCTTATTAGAAGACTAGTAATGATTGTTGGGAATGGAACCATAAGAATCCTAAGAATGAGGATTTGTGAGTGCGATATTGCTGTCTGTGTTGATTGTACTTTGGCAGGCGAAGATAAAATTTCCCCCACATCTGCGTTGTTCCAATTACAATTGTCAGAATTCATAAGTCTTAGACAAAATAAATGAAAAGGAAAACTGCCGTCATTAAATACTACGCTCTGCGGTTTATAGATATGTTGTGCAACCACGGTAACCTGGGTATGTAGGTTTGTATAAAGCTATAACATTTTCCACTATTTACTGACTCCTTTTCCCATTGCCATCTGACTTCCATTTTGACATAAGAAGTCAGTGAAAGGTAACAGAATATCTAAGAAGGCCCTGGATTTAGCAGCTTTGTTGGACAACTGGTCTGCGGTTTTGTTAGAGAAAAAGACTGCTCTACATTTAATCCAAAGGACATATACGTATAGGGAGAGGCGGGTAATATGCAATATGTACAAGACTGAAGATGGAATAATAAGAGTGGACGACCAAGAACGAAGTGCTCGGATTTGAAAGAGTGTAAGTCAATCTGTACCTCGAAGAAGCAATGACGGAAATAAAAGAAAGGTTCACGAGTGGAATTAAAATTCAAGGTGAAAGGATATCAATGATAAGATTCGCTGATAACATTGTTATCCTCAATGAAAGTGAAGAATAATTACTGGATCTGCTGAATAGAATGAACATTGTAATGAGTGCAGAATATAGAATGAGAGTAAATGAACAAAAGACGAATCTAATGAGAAGTAGTAAAAATGAGAACTGCGAGAATTCTGCCATCAGGATTGGTGATCGCGAAGTAGATGAAGTTAAGTAATTCTACTGTTTAGGCAGCAAAATAACCCATGGCGGTTGCAGCAAAGAGGACAGAAAAAGCAATCTAGTTCTGGCAGAAAGAGCATGCCTGACCAACAGATGTCTACTAATATCAAACATAGGAAGAAATTTCTGAGAATGTACGTTTGGAGCACTGCATCGAATGGTAATGAAACGTGGAATTTGGGAAAAACGAAGAAAAGAGGATCAAACACTTGAGATGTGATGCTACAAAAGAATGTTGAAAATGAGATGGACTGAGGAGGTTTATCACAGAATCGGCGCGAAAAGGAATGAACAGAAAACATTGACAAGAAGTAGGGACAGTATGGTAGGACCTATCGTAGTACATGCGCTTCTTATTGTGTCTACCAAGTAACTGAAAAATAAATCACTGAGCAGTGGATAACTTCTATGGAATGAAGAAAGCAACTTTAATAATGTATCTTGTTCTGGTAAACAGCACAGTAAAGAATCTTGCTGGAAAAGTGTTGTGTTATATACCTAAAAAAATCATAATGGAATAAAACACAGAGAAGATATAACCAACGCACATTCCCAGCTCACTGAGCAGTCTTCTGCGGGGTTTTCTTGATAGGCGAAATATTCAATATACAATTTTAGATTCAAAGAATTTTACGTTAACTTGAGTGGTACACTATGACATTATGGAACGTAAGTAAGAATTGAAAGAAAGATTGTATTTTTTATTTTTACGTCGTCTGTATCTGATAACACTCATTGATGAAAGATTTTTTAGGTACATCCGCACTGCATATTCCAAGACTGTCAGCAAATGATCTCCGAGTAGACTAACGGAACAATGTCTAGTCAATAATGAGTTCAGCTGGACCAGAGGAACCAGTCCACTCCACGTAAACATAGCCCACAAAATTATGAAGCCACAAAAAGGTTGCAGAGTGCCTTGTTGGCGACACATTCTAACCCTACAATCATCGCTTAGCTTAGCAACTGAAATCGTAACCAGGCCACGGTTTTCCGGTCGCCTAGGGTCCAACCGTTATGGACACGAGCCCAGTTGGGGCACTGTAGGCGATGCCGTGCTGTTAAGCAAGGGCAGTCGCGCCCTTGGTCTCCTGCCATAGCCCATTAACTCGAAATTTTGCCATGATGTCCAAACGGATACGTTCGTCGTACTCCGACATAGGTTTCTGCCTCTATTTCATGCAGTGTTGCTTGTCTGTAAGCATGACTACTCTGCTCTCGGTCGCCAAATGTAGGTCATCGGCCACTGGGTTGTTCGTGATGAGAGGTAACGATTGGAATTTGATATTCTGGACACACCTTGATACTGTGGATCACGGAATGCTGAATCCCCTAACGACTTTCGAAATGGGATACCCTTGTGTCTAACACCCACTACCACTCGACATTCAAAGTGTGTTAATATCCGTTGTGTGACCACAATCACGTCGGAAACCTGCTCATCTGAATCACCTGAGTACAAAGAACAGATCCACCAATGCACTGTCCTTGTAACCTTGTGTACGCTATACTATCGCCATCGGTATGCCTACATATCCCATCCTACGACTTTTGTCACCTCAGTGTTAATTTGCATGAAACTGTCATTAACAGCCGTTTATATAACTATCCTTGATTAACTACGGATTCTAACGTTTATGTCAGAAAATAGCTTAGGATTTGGCTTAGCATTGTCACACATGAAAGGTCATAAGTAATGTATACAATAGGAACATAAATAGTATACACAATAAGAAACAAGGGAACAGGAATGGAACCTTGGGTGACATCGCAAATAATTAAATCGCAGTTACGTGAAAACCGGTACCTTATGTCCAAGGCTTTCCTGTAGACATATTTTGTTTCAGTTTAGAAGCCTAATGCTTGAACATTACTACAAAACCATTACCTTCCACAATACTTTGTTTGTGATTCAACAGTTAAACTTCCTTTTAAGGTCATAAGATATAACACTGTCTGGTAAGTTACTTTCTAATGAGACGAGTGGTTTGTTTCCTTCACTCTTACAAGTTACGTGTTACAGTCTGTCCTGTTCCCGAGCACAACAAGAAGGTTGTTTTAAGAGTTCAAATGGTTCAAATGGCTCTGAGCACTGTGGGACTTAACATCTTAGGCCATCAGCCCCCTAGAACTTAGAACTAACTAAACCTAACTAACCTAAGTACATCACACACATCCACGCCTGAGGCAGGATTCGAACCTGCGACCGTAGCAGTCCCGTGGTTCCGGACTGCAGCGCCTAGAACCGCATGGCCACCGTGGCCGGCTAAGAGTTCACTTACAGAAAATTTCATTCGTTCTATGACTGACTCCGATCTACTAATCAGGAATAAAGTAAGACAGCTCACAATTTTAAATGTGAAAAGATGTAACAGCTTGCGAGTTCGATTATTGTCGGCCCGCAGAAAAAACCTTCAAAAAAATGGTTCAAATGCATCTGAGCACTATGGGACTTAACTTCTGAGGTCATCAGTCCCCTAGAACTTAGAACTACTTAAACCTAACTATCCTAAAGACATCACACACATCCATGCCCGAGGCAGGATTCGAACCTGCAACCGTAGCGGTCGCGCGGTTCCAGACTGTAGCGCCTAGAACCGCTCGGCCACTCCGGCTGGCAAAGTAGCTTCATATCTGATTTAAGTATCCTGATATCTAATAAGTTAATATATAAAGAAAAGTACACAGCTGTTGGGTCTAGAGCTCTAAGTCAACAGAAGTATATTTTCAATTGGTTTTATTCAATAAAAGTCTTAACCGATGTCGGTAAGAGGACAGCACTACGCACTACGGGACGGTGAGTCGGCTTTGGGGAGTGCCCCGCCCGGTTGCACAGCACGTGTCGTGCCCGCTGCGGCGGGGCAAGGCGATCTGCTTCGTGACCGCTGCGGGCCCTCCTGGCCGGCCCTGCTCTGCTCTATCGTACCCTCAGAGTCCGCGGCCCTCTTTCGCTGACTCTCTTTTCGCAACACTCACTTTTCCCTGCTCCGTGAAATAAACACGCGTTCCGTTGACTTTCTTCGGCGTTCTGGCATTGGTACTCACTTTGCTACGAATCGGTCACGTTCCATTTTGTCGGTGAAATGTTTATGGAAAGGAAATAACAGCGCCAGCAATAACAGAGAAATAACTAATAACGAATTTTTGGTAGTTCATGAAAATAAACTAAACACTTCCTGAAGCGCCAAAAACTGCTAAAACTCCTCTTTTCTTTGCTTGTTTGATGAAAAAAATCTGAGAACTGTGCTGAGTACTTGACAAAAAATGGTTCAAATGGCTCTGAGCACTATGGGACTTAACATCTGTGGTCATCAGTCCCCTAGAACTTCGAACTACTTAAACCTAACTAACCTAAGGACACCACACACATCCATGCCCGAGGCAGGATTCGAACATGCGACCGTAGCGGTCACGCGGTTCCAGACTGAAGCGCCTAGAACCGCACGACCACACCGGCCGGCCTGTACTTGACAAATCAGGAAGACAAAGTGGGATATCGAGAAAGGCATATGCGTGCCAACTATAGGAACCAAAGTGAGAAAATAAAAAGGAAATTCGGACTAGCAATAAAACAGCAACTAATAATACATAAATACTAAATTACCAAGGATACAGGTATTCTCTCCCGGACAGTTATGTGGAATGAGCAATCCTAGTACAAAAATTTTAGTTTCTAGCAAAAAACTATATTTCTGAAACTATAAAGTTGGAAGTTCAGTCTTTTAATAGTATCGAATTGCAACCTGGATCAAGGAAAACTGGGGAAGAATACACTACTATTTCAAAGCACTGTTAGACGTCTATAGTAATACTTAGAAGGAAACGCCTAATATGATATCAAACGATACGATGAAGAAGAGTTGAGCAAAGAATCTTCTCAGACGACGAAATATTGGAACACTTAGTGGGCATCTAGCAGCAGTTGACTTGCCACAAGAAGAGCTACGGAGGAGGAACTTGATAGAGGAGACTAAAATTACAAATATCATAGAAAAAGTTGGACTTATTAGACATAATCAGTTGGATTAAGTAAGTAAGTAAGATAAAGTAAGATCATTATCACAGTTATCATCGCCACCAACATCATTTTGTCGCCAATGCAACCCGCTGCAGTTTGATCTATTCTGCCAAATTTTACTATTTTATTTAGTTATTCAGATTCGAGCATCTCTCCTGTATCTTTCACTATCAATTTCTTCGAAAAATCGCGAGACCTTCAAATTGTTCGATTAGCTCTTTCAGGATTTTCTTTTCTTTTAGAGGTATTTGCTTCAGATTCTGTATCAAGCCATTACCTTGTCACAGTCCTACATCAATACAGTCAACATTCTGCTAATGAAGTCTCATTTCACGAAGATTGAATTTCCTGATGTCTACTCCACCTCAGATTTCTGCTTCTGCCTCTAATCGTCCAAAATGTAGTGCAGGTCGCGGAAGAACGATACGATGTACAGGGGAGATTGCCTGTAAAGATGAATTCGTATCTCTCAGCTTCGTTATGACAGAGTGAACAATCGATAGAAATCTTTTAAAGTGAGTGATGAAAGATATATGGGGACGTTACACCGCATGAGAGTCGTCACCACAGCATTAAACCGTAGTTTGAAAATGTTGCTTTCAATGCTCAACAAAATGTAGTTTCTTCTTACCAAGCTTCTCCCTCTGACGTAAAATGGAGAGTATTTTGAAACGACTGCAGAGCTGTTTACACTCCAGCGTTTAAAGGAAAAGATATGGAGCACTGTTTTTATACTGGGTTTATGCCGTCCTCCATGCCTTCCTGTCTATTTCTAATCTTTTTGTCTGACATAGCTTGAAATCACGAAATATCGCCTGCGTAACAGGTTATATACGAACAATTCCACAGTTACTGCGCATGCAGATGCTCTAACAGCGTCAGAATTCCTCAGTGGAGTACGTCTCAGTTAAAAAATGGCTCTAAGCACTATGGGACTTAACATCTGTGGTTATCAGTCGCCTAGAACTTAGAACTACTTAAACCTAACTAACCCAAGGACATCACACACATCCATGCCCGAGGCAGGATTCGAACCTGCGACCATAGCGGTCACGCGGTTCCAGACTGAAGCGCCTAGAACCGCACAGCCACAACGGTCGGCAGTACGTCTCAGTCCATTGTTTATAGATTACAGGTGTAGCGATCTTCACGAGGATACCACTTCCAGCACTTTTGTAGAGTTGCTGGTCTCTTTTCAGCATCATTGTGATAAATAGTGTGCTGTTGACTCTTTTTTTTCACGGAAATAAATAAGTGTTTCCTTCTTTTGTGTTTGAACTTACTGGGACCCTTTTCCTTTAAAGTGAATAGAGTTCTTGAATTCCTTACGTTTATGTTGTTACTTAAAAATACGACCGCCACGTAGAACAGTGTCGCAGGTGGCTGTCAATAGGTGTGGGCTCTCAGTGTTTTGAAGCTCTGTGTTATCACTGGATGAAGAGTTAAGAAAAATCTGTCCTATATCTGATGCTTCAGGCCCCTTCACAACCTTGAGGTTATTTCGTATAATTTTTGAAATGCATGCGCGGTTAAACCAAGCAAACATTTTGAGTGCAAGCACACCCTAGTCACTACATTTTGCGTCATGTTGCCACTCAACAACAAACCGTAAATCCAAGTATAGTGTTAAAAACACTCGTAAATGCATACTGTTACTGTTTAGCAACACACACAGTCTCCATAATAAACATTGTCATTTAGTATGCATTACGATTAGTGCAATATGTCTACATTCGTGAGGTAGCAATGACAAGCAATTGACAACAACTACGCTGTGCATGTTTTAATTATTACGGAGGTGAAAATTCATATCGTCCTGACGCTTTTCGGCTATATTTTAACGTACCTCTACAATAACATGGAATCCAGTTCTCAGCATTTCCTTTTGAATAAGACGTTTTTATAAACGTTTAAACCATGGGAAAGGGGTTTAAATAAATCATCCGTTTTGAACTGATTGGCTGTTTACTATTTCTGTAACAAAATTATCATTATTCCTGAACAAAACGACGACTCAGAAATGGATGACACTGAGAGCGAGGAATTATTGGCAGGTGACGAAGAAGACAAGAGCGTTGTATCTGGTTCTGGAACTGGTAACATAGTTGTTTCTGATGCTGAGGGCGATAGTGAAGAAGAAGTAAAGGAAGAAGATAGAGGAAGAAAAAGACCTAGACGAAAACAATAAACCACATCGAAATGTCATTTTTGCCGAAGAACAAATGAGTGTTCGAAAGCCAAATAGATAGCTTCCTCTTTCATGCAGCTGCAAACAATGCCGGGGAGAACTAGACATGCCAAAATGATCTGGAATCGTTATACACTTTCTTACGTATGACATCAAAAAGAATGTTTTCATACGTTTCCTGTAAACGAAATATTGACATTATTATCGAGCAAACGAACAGGGAAGAAGATAGAGGAAGAAGAAGATTTAGACGAAAACAATATACTACATCGAAATGTCATTTTTGCCGAAGAACAAATGAGTGTTCGAAAGTCAAATAGATAGCTTCCGCTTTCATACAGCTGCAAACAATGCCGGGAAGAACTACACATGCCAAAATGATCTGGAATCTTTATACACTTTCTTACGTATGACGTCAAAAAGAATGTTTTCATACGTTTCCTGTAAACTATATGTTGACATCATTATCTGTTCCAAAAATCCTTGATGATTCAGGGTTCACAGGAAGTAGCTGAATGAAACAGTACAGTGCAGAAAAACCAAAGGGATGTCAACTGATTAGTGAACAACTTTGAACTGCATACTGGCAAGAGTAGCGAAAATGAACATCTTTGTGACACAGATGCCATTAGAAATGTTCTGCTAATACTCGCTAGTGTAATACCAGAGCACAAAAATTCTAAAATACTTTTTGAGAACTGATTCTATAGTTTGGATTTACAAATGGATACAGCAGAAAGAAGAACTTACAGCCTAGGTGCCGTTCGATCCAAGCGTTTTAAGGGATGTGTGTTTGACCGTGTCAGTGAAACGACAAGATGTCGAAGGACTGCAAAAGATGAAAAAGAGGGAAATATACATTTGTTCAAGGTAAAGTGGCATTACAACAGATTTGTGGCACTGATCAGCAATTTTTTGTGAACAAACTCAATGACTGAGGTAGATAGATACGATAAGACATAGAAGAAACAAGTCACGGCGATTCATCCCTGAGCGCTTGTACATCATAACCAGTTCATGGGAGATGTAAATCTTGTGAAATCAGTGATAGGATCCAGATACGAATAAATTAAAAAACATGTGCTACAGAATACCTTTTCATGTACTGGTCGTAGTGGATACTTCGTTTCTTTGCAGAAGAGATGTACTATTAAGTGAAATGGTTCGGAAAAGCACTAGTTTTAGTCGAGTTCAGGAAGAGCATGGGTAGACGTTCGTTCCTCCAGGTGAGACAATAATGTAAAGAGCAGCTAGAAGCTGATCTACTGAGAACTCCTATACAGCAAAGAAGAAGAAAAGCGCCGCTGCTGTACTATCTTAGAAAGGTAAACGACTGGATGGCATATTACATTCGCCTATTATGGATATGAAACGGTGCTGCAAGGTTCCATCATGCTATCGAACAGCGAAGTGTGTGAAATGTAAAGTGCATTTACGTTTCACAGCAAATAAGAACGGTTCTTTGAAATTCTAACATGTGTGAGGACATGAGCTATCGAACTTTTGGATAGAATGTCTAAAGAAACTATGAAAATTTGTTAATAAACTAAAAACAGAATTTTTTAATTACTCTTTTAAATGGTATGTTAAAAAGAATCACATCTATGCCTTTTATAATATATATATATATATATATATATATATATATATATATATATATATATATATATATAGTGAATTTCTGAAAAAAACCGTGTTGCCATACGCATGTTGTTACCACATGGCTACAATCCTAAAATGTCGAATACATATTGGAACAAAATTTCTGTGTTTAAAATTTTATATAGCAAGTTGTGTCAGATATATTTCATTGAAAATAGTTTCCTTACAAAAGTGTGGCAATAGAGGTGGGGTGACTACATTTTGTTTAGGTGGAATCACACAAATTTTTCGTAGCTACAGCTCGCGGTTCTTGAAGAGACTCGTATAGAATCTGACGATTGTTTGGATCAGCGATTAACGTTTTAGTAAATTGAGGTACGGAAAATAAATTCCAAAAACTGCCAACACAATGTCATTTTCCAGTATACCCTGGATTACGATACGGAGGTAAACTACACAGAAATTCTTGAACTCGAAACTTAGTATATTTACCGTTTCTTTTCGCCCAATTTTTATTGCAAATATTCTAAAAAAATGGAAAATAAGCCGACATTACATGGCACACTGACACACAGACATATATCACTTTCTATATTCGGTTAGAAATGTCCCAGTTTTGCATACGGCACAATTGAAACAGAAACGGAAAGATACCCATGATGCTTTAAAAACTTAGACCCAAAAATACGGAGGAGGTCATACGTTTGATACGTTACGTACTGCGGCGACATCTTCTTCTGGCTATTCCTGCAGTGCCGTTGCGAATGAGTATGTTGGATCCACAATGAGACCACTCCCCTGCACTCACATGCGCGGGGGATACTTTCTGCTCCGCGGAGCAGAGCTGCGACGTGATGGGGGAGAGAGATCAGAGTGAAAGTTTCGATTTTCAACAGGTTAAATGCAGTATGCGTCTGACAGCTGAGCCGGTGACCTTTCCAGAAGACAAAAATCAATCACCGCATCGCAGCCGAGTGAGCAGGAATCGGCGGAGAAAGCGCGGTCGGGCAACCGCGGAACAGGGCCCCTCTGCGTTGCGAGTGGCTTGCCTGACGAGATCAGTCGTCGCAGCTGCCGAAATTTGGCAACCGCCAGGAGGGTCCAGTACGGTAGTTGACAGCATGCCTCGACTTTCTCATCAGAATGTTGTTTCAATCAGCGACTCTGCTGCCATCGCACTGCGCGTTTCCTATTCTCGAGCATGACTTCTCGTCTTCCCGATTAGCCGATTCGGTAATTCATAGTACATACTAAATACGACAGGAAAAAACATTAGTGAAAAAGGCAATGGCCCATGGATTGAACTCTGTCCGATTCAAGAAAGCTCATGTTTCATTGATGGCTTCGTCGGCCCACTGGCGGCTTGTTGACACCTGTTTATGGGGTATCTGTGGAAACAAATTGTTTTGCTGTTTGAGAATATCTACTGTTGCCTATATCAAAATCAGCACTATAGCATGCCTTGCTGAAATCAAGCAGTATTAAAGCGTTCGATTCGCGCCTGCCGCGCGGGATTAGCCGAGCGGTCTAGGGCGCTTCAGTCATGGACTGTGTGGCTGGTCCCGGCGGAGGTTCGAGTCCTCCCTCGGGCATGGGTGTGCGTGTTTGTCCTTAGGATAATTTAGATTAAGTAGTGTGTAAGCTTAGGGACTGATGGCCTTAGTAGTTAAGTCCCATAAGATTTCACACCTACCCATTCACGCCTGTCCATGTCATGCTTCATGACAGACACTGAGGGTACTTACTACACTGTAAGGTGAGGGGGGTCAGGTGCCCCTTCCTATGAACGCCCTTGGCTGCAGATCAAAACCATGAAAGAAGCTAAGAACTAACGCTGAAATTGTAATGAATAGGATGGAACGCTGTAACTGTGGAAGATGACCTAGAAACTAGCTCAAAAAAGAATAGCTTTCACTTGCAAAAGATGAATAAAGGAATGGTTCCCTTGGAAACCACGCACATGATTTCCTTCCATATCCATCCCTATTCAAAGATTGCGCCCCATCTCTAATGATCTTGCGGTCTGCTATGATAAGGAATTTGGGTTCAAAAATGGTTCAAATGGCTCTGAGCCCTATGGGACGTAACTTCTGAGGTCATCAGTCCCCTAGAACTTAGAACTACTTAAACCTAACTAACCTAAGGACATCACACGCATCCATGCCCGAGGCAGGATTCGAACCTACGACCGTAGTGGTCACGCGGTTCCAGACTGTAGCTCCTAGAACCGCTCGGCCATTCCGGCCTGCAGGAATTTGGGTTGGACATTATTAGAACAAAGGCGTTATTCGTTGCAGTGGGATCTTCTCACTAAATTTCAATCACCAACTTCCTCCTCCGAATACGAAAATATTTTGTTGACGCAGGCCTATATAGGAAGAAATGATCATCATAATAAATAAGGGAAATCAGAGCTCGCACGGAAAGATATAGATGTTCATTTTTTCCGCGCGCTGTACAAGACTGGAATAATACAGAATTACTCTGAAGGTGGTTAAATGAACCCTCTATCAGGCACTTAAATGTGATTTACAGAGTATCTATGTAGATGAAGACGTAAAGGGGCAGTTATCACTTGCCTTCCTTCCTGATTCTATCAGTCGGTTAAATCAAAAAGTATCACTGAACAAGACCTGAACATAGTTCTCAAATGGGCTTACAGCCATACATTCAATTTCTATTGGACTGACCGTGCTCCTAGCTACAAACTGTAGTGGGTATTCAGGACAGCGACAGACATAATGCACGCTGTCTTTAGAACGTACTATGAAATCTGTGAGTACTTATGAGCAATGTACGGAAAAACGGAAAACCAGAGAATCGAAATGTTTGATCGTAGTTTCACAGAATGCTGTTGAAAACTAGGTGGACTGGGACAAGACATGAATAGGCGATGAAAGGAACGTGTGGAAACACTGACAAGAAGACCGGACGCGGTGACAGGACGTGTTAAGGCAACAGACAATGGATTCCGTAACATAAGGATCGATAAAAAGTTTCAGTTCGAAGGCCGTACAGTCCGGAGTCGGTATGTGAATCAGGCGAAAAGGCCTTGATCGTTGAGGCAATCATCCCAGCGACGGAGCAAATTGAAGGAACCAATCCCGTAAAACACCGTGTCCTACTACGTAAAGAAGTCCGTAACTGCTTGCGGTTCATCCGTCCGACAGGAATCGTCGATCCTTCAAGGACTTTTTTAATGAACCAAAGTCGTTATAGTCTCAGGGCTACAGGGCGGGTCTAGCGGTGTTCGTCCTTGGCAGCGAAGTGAAGAGTAACAATACGTTCGTCCTGTTTGGACGCATTTAGTAACAACATCGCCATAGTTCACGTTTCCGCGTTCACCACATTCACTGGACTTAACAAGTTCCAAGTGTTGGGCCGATGATGACAGTAGGCGAAAATAAATTAATAAAATTATCAAGCCATATAGACGGCTTTATCCTCAAAAATTCTTTATCTCACATCTAATTGTGCTAAGTTCCATTATGTCACAGAGATCACTGCCTCTGCTATAATCCTGTCCTCCAAATCAAAGTTCCTTCTTTGGGTAAATGAATAACCTGTATATCATTGACGAACTTCGAGCTTGTTTCTTCCGCAAATATCGGCGAATGAGGAATCTGGACCATTAGATCTCTTTTGTTCCTTCTTTCCTCAGTATCGAAATTTAATGTATGTAGTCTATCCATTACATACAACTAATCAATGATCCCTCTACTCACCTTGCGTTTTGGTGCAAATAATGTCAAGGAATATAAGAAAAGCAAGCAGATATGACGGTTATGGATCCAGATAAGATTGCTAGCAACTCCTTAACGGTGTAGGTTTCATCCGGATTTTCTGTCTTCATAGCTATCAGTCCTCCAGCCATTTCATTTCGCATGATATACATAGTAGCATTTTGGGCCAACCTTTTACCTCAGAGTAGCACTTGTAACCTAGGTGCTCAGTTGTTTGTTGGACGTACTCCAATCTGTCTTCCGCCACACTTTTTATTCTCTACAGCTCCCTATAGTACCATGGAAGTTATTCCTTGATTTGTGAAATGTTCTGTCATCCTGGTCGTTCTTCTTGTCAGTGATTTCCATACGTTCCTTTCTTCACCGATTTTGCAGAGAACCTCCTCATTCCTTACTTTGTCGCCTCCACCCCACTTCCAACATTCTTCAGTGTCACCACACCTCAAATGCTTACACTCTCTTATGCTCTTCACAATGCTCTGTTACAAACGTAATCTTAGAAATTTACTTCTCAAATTAATACCCACGTTTTGCAATAGCAGACTTACCGTTGCCAGGAACACCATAATGTGCTTGCTATTTTACTTCCGAGTTAGCAGTATTCCATAATTCCTTAACTTCATGTGGTTCGCGATCAGCAACTCTGATGTCAAACTTCTCGCTATACCTATTTCTGTTACTTTTCATTGCTTTCGCCTTTCTTCGTTTTACTCTCAATTCGTATTCTGTAATCATCAGAATGTACATTCCATTCAACAGATGCTGTAATTCTCCACCTTCACTGAGGACAGCATTGCCATCAGTAACTCTTAGATTCATAGATATCCTTTAATCCTGAATTTTAATCCCACTCTTGTCATCGCTGCTCCGATGTATAAACTGAGCAATAAAGGCAAAAGGCTTCATCTCAATCTTACACCGTCTGTTGTCCGAGCACCTCTCTCTTGGTCTTCCAGTCCCCTGTTGCTTCTTGTACATATTGCATATTAGCCGTCTTTCCTTAAAGTTTACACGTATTTCTCTCAGAGTTTCGAGCACCTTGTGACTATTTTACAGTCTCAAGCGCTTTTCCTAGGTCGACATGTCCTATGAACGTGTCTTGACGATTCTTCTGTCTTGTTTCCATTATCAAATGCGAAGTCAGAACTGCCTCTCTGGTGTCTTTACCTTCTCTAAAGCCAAACTAATTGTTATCTAACAGAGCTCAAATTTCCTCTCCCTTTCTTCTGTATAAAATTCTTGTCAGCAATTTGGCTGCATGAGCTGTTAAGCCGACATTGCTACACGTCTCTCACTTACCTGCATGTGCCGTCTTCAGGGTTGTGTGTATGATATTTTCACGAAAGTCTGATTCTGTCTTGCCAGCCTCATACTTGCCAAATAGCAACTTGAATAGACACATGGTTGCCACTGCCCAATGATATAGAAATTTCGGTGCAATGTTATCTGTCCCTTCTATCCTATTCCAAAACTATTTTTAAATTCTGATTCTAATACTGGGTCAGCTGTGTCTTCCCTATCGACTCCTCTTTCTTCTTCCCCTCGTAGGGTACTTCAATACACTCTTTCCACCCATTCTGTCTCTCCTCTGCGTTTAACACTGGGGCGACGGTTGTTCCGACTTTTTTATATGCTGATTCAGTCCTCCTTCCGACAATCATTTATTTCTCGATTTCTTCACATTTTTCATGCATCCATTTCGCTTTAGCTTCCCTGCACTTCCTATTTGTTTCATTGCTAAGCCTTATAATTCTGTATATCTGAATGACCATGAACATTTTTGTACTTCCTTCTGTCAGCGATCAACTGAAGTATTTATTCTGTTATCCATGATTTATTCGATGTTACCTTAATAGTATTTATGTGTCTGTCCAATATTTGTGATTGCTCTTTTAGAGCTGTCCACTGCTCTTAAGCTGAACAGCTTACTGTGGTATGAAACATATTCAGTAATACGTTTCTACGGTCATTTACTACTCCGCACTTCAATAGTCCTACAACTACCCACGGTCTGCCAAACTTTAATTGGAGATTATTCTCCTAGGGTTTTGCGTATGAATTTGTATCGGAATTTTTGAAGATTGTATGCTTTAAATTTCTTTGGAATATGTATTCAGCTTGTAACTTCTGTCAGCATGAAATAAATAACGAATGGACTGAAACTAATCCGCTTTAGTAACGGTGTGATCTGTGAAATAAACGTGCGAGCGTTACCCTCTCGTCGGAACAATAAACAGGTTTGCATGTTGAAACTTCATGGCAGATTAAAACTGACTGCCGGACCGAAACTCGAACTCGGGACTATTGTCCTTCGCAGGCAAGTGCTGTACGAACTGAGCTACCCAGCTTCCTCATAGCTTCAATTCTGCCAGTACCTTGTCTCCTACCTTAACATCACAGAAGCTGTCCTGCGAACCTGCACCCAAGGTACACAAAAATTCAGATAAATTACGAGCTGCCCAGAGTGCTGACTCTTAAATATGAAGCTAATACCTCGTGCTAAAGCAACACTCGACACTTACACCTTCAGACTGCATCCTCGCCGCGGAACTAAGACCAAGAAGGAACTGATAGTGGGCACAGGTCGACTCCCAGTTCTCAGGAAAGGAATTCTCTGTTCTCAGCCCATCCCCGCTGTCCCCGCGACAGCAATGCTTGTAGGCAATACGTCGAAAGAAGTAGCCTCGATATAGAAAACAAAGGGGAACACTGCAAAACTTTCCATGATATGGCATATAAATGCGCATGGACAGTTTTGAATGTTCTTCCACTATTAGAAGATATACCGCACACATCGTCTATAAGGGGAGACAATACACAAGACCGGCCGAACATAAATACTGTTACGAAGGTGTGATGTTTCTCATTTTCATAAAAAACAGAAAGGCAGTATTCTTGTTGACATCAACGCTGAATACACATTTGCTACAACTCAAGTGGGCTCTTGGGAGCTAAGGCACCCTTACGGCAGCACGTCAGTGATTAACTTCAGGAAACCGCTACTTCAAAGACGCAGTGTAGACCCAGACAACCAGTAAACAGTGCTACCCAACATGAGGCAAGGCTACAGTGCCGAGGAAGTTCATTGTGACTCAAGAGTCTGTCCATCTAGTTTTAGTTTATAACAGACACATACTTGTATAGATAGTAGATGAAGTTTCAATGTTAATTGCTGGTGATGGATTAGTTGGAAATATTTCGGTATGATAGCTAATTCGGTGGGACAAAAGTAAGTGGTGAGGTGGGGTTTAGGTGGAAGAAAGCTTCGAGCAGTTTGTCCTGCGATTATTGCATTTGTCTTGTAATCGTGGATATGCAGGATTTACTCAATGCAACAGCACGTAAACTGACTGAGGTGGAATTGAAGTGACCGTTAGCTGTCACGAAGGGTGAGATATAGGAACAAGTAGTCGGCGGATATGGCGTATTTAGTATTCGAGAAAGATTGTTGCTTGAGTAAGGACCGAGTTTGGATTTGGATATTTCCATCCAAAATGAATTTTCACTATGCGGTGGAGTGTGCGTTGATATGAAACTTCCTTACAGATTAAAACTGTGTAACTGACCGAGACCCGAAACTGGATATTTTGCATTCGCAGGTAAGTGCTCTGCCAACTGAGGTACCCAGGTACAACCCACGAATTGTGCTCGAGTAGCTCAGTTGGTTTCATATGTTCATGGATATTTACAGTGCGTGGATAAAATAAGGAAAAACCTCGAGAATTGCATGCTTGAAGATAAATGCAGATGCTAGGCTGCAGGTTTCGCTGTTGATCACAATCGCCAGCTGTGCTTAATACCTTGTATGTGTCAGTAGTGGTCAGAACAGTGTTTTGTGTTGTTGTGGCGACATTATATCTGATTAATGTGCATTCGGCCACGGACAAATTATTGATACTTGTATGGTAGGTGGTTCTACAACCAAGGTAACGGAGACACCTTCTCGAAGATCTATACCACGCACAGAAAAAGTAGCAAAGTATCATCCACTAAGTCACAATGTGGACAAAAGTGTGTGTAGAGACAAAATAAAAAAGAGTACAACAGCTGCAAAAGATACTGCAGAGTTGAATGTATCAGAGACAACTCTCTCAGAACCAAAACATCACAATGTATGTATCCAATGCAAGATGACTGGAAATTGTTTTGAATACTGTAACATGACCATTTTTCCCAAAACTGTCTTGTAACTGAGATTAACCAGAATTAAGCAGACTAAACAAATTGGAACAATTAATCCCCATGGGTGACTGGCAGTACTCAATTAACAAAGGTTACATTTCCATATTGAAATACATTGTTCATTTGAATAAGATGCCACTGTGAAGACAGACTGAGCTGAGCAGCAAGCGCGCAGGCACACAGCTGGTGACGTAGGTAGACAGAGGAACATGCCACTGGTAATTATTTGCGGAAGGAATCGCCGGCAGTGGCGAAGGTCAGTGCCACAGGGTCCACTGATCTTTGATTTGAAGAATCACCCCTAGGCACTGCACTCTAGAATTCACAATATACATACAGTGTACCATAGGGTAGGACCACCGACAGAGTTTGTTACTAACAACCTGAATGTGGAAGGGGGGCAAACGCTGTTTTTGGTGAGGGGGGAAAAGGAACGCTGTTATGAACAGAACATAGAAAATAGATCTTCTACGTAATATAGCACCTGCATCAGCTAAAATCAGAAAATGGAGGGAGAACCCGAAAATTAGGCCACCTCTGACGGCATAAGACCCTGCTCCGATCAGGCACTACAGAAGCCAAATGTATAATACAGTGTAAGAACAGCAAGGATTAGCTAACATAAGTAGTTTAGTAGTCAGAGAGGGAAACTCGACTGTGCTACTTCATTAGTTATAGACACACCCGAAAAGAGCGCAGGACTCCCTTTATCAGCACCGAGTGTCAGCGAGCGTACTACTGGTTAACCACCTGAAACAAGACTCAGGGAAAGGAAGCAGCTTCTTCTAAGTTATCTTTTTACTGGTTGGCGGTTGGAATCAAGTAATATGGCGAACGCAACCGCGAAAATACGAATCTTCTCTTAGGACGCATTCGGTACAAGATCACTCCACCGCTGCGGCTCTTCGCAAGACTTCTTCCCCACACCTCATTATCCTTCTCTCTGACCGAATGAATAAGGACTTGGAAATTTTTCCTGTTGAATTGAACTCAGTTACAGACGACGTTACCAATAACTGATTTTGGAGCCACTTCAGCCTCCACCTATAGATTAACATGGTGACATCCAGGTGCAACGACGAGATGAGCCGAGCTACATTCAAATCATTTTTACTGAGCTTCAGTGATTTCAAGCTTCGTTCCGAAGGCTTGCTTGCCAATTTTTCGATCAATATGCTTCCAACTGCGACCACAGATTCCAACATACATCCTCCCCTAGCACTATCAGCCTTTTAATATCAACATTTCGGCAATCATAGTATGTAATTGTTTTAAAAGATACTCGTTTTTAGAACAAGGCCCAAGATCCTTTAACCATCGTGGCCAAGATATTACTTTTGATTTTTCAATCTGTCTCAGATGGTTTATCGTGCACTTTTAATGTAATAAACTGAATTAATTTTATTCTTCTTTAATTACGTAGATGACGACTTCCGTATACATAGTTTTTGGAGGGGAGTGATTAACTATATCAGAGTAAAAGGGCGACATCGAATACCTTTAGGCAACATCCCGATTGTATCCTTATAATACCAACGAGCTTCCTACACCGTATCAGGCGTGGTAATATGTTGTTTTTGGTGTTTCCATATTTTTCTGCACCCCTGGAGTATGTTTAAATGTTCACAGTTAGTATTCAATTTTTTGCAGAAGTAATCGTGGATGAGTTTTGGATTGTAATTCCGAATGGGTGTGTGGATGTGAGGAACTCTTTAGGGACAGTTCCCAGGACTGATAAGTGCTCACTTCCTATGGAACCGCCATTTAAAATAATGCACCCGATGGTTTGGGGTTTTAATAAAGGATCAGAAGTGGAATTGCTCTCAGAAATGGTAAGCTGAGTCCTTTATCAAGTATTACTAAACTGACGCCACTATTGGAATCCTGGAGGAAACAGCTATGAATGGTTACTGTAGAGGAAATAATATGGAGCAGTAGAGAGAGGTTTGGCGATTTTGTTTGATGCTTTTTATCATATGAGAACGCAGATCTTGGTTGTTACTTTGTTGACGGATTAGGCCTTTGTCGGCATCGCCTTTCAACGTATGCAAAAACCAGAACAGTCGTCGATCTACGTACTCACAGAAGCAACACTATGACCATACATCAGAGACGGGCAGCACAAGACCCTCAGCGCTGTGCCAAATCGAAGAAATTATCATCGCAATCCTGTGCTAAAATCTGCAGACAGTTAAATAGAGCATACACGCTGGTACGATAGTGACTAAGGTCCGTGACAGTATAGCTAATCGTGAAAAGTCTTAGAGATCGCTCTGTTTCGGCATGAAAGAGGTAATACCTTAGTTATCACGAAGGCAAGAAAAGTAATGAGAATATTACCGATACTGACAACCAGATGGAACCAAAGAAATGATGAACATGCTCTGGTTAAAGAGTATTAAATGATAGCCATAGAAAGTGAATTACCAAGACAGCGGCCGTTGTTCACAGTGTATCAGTGAGAAGTACAATAACATAAACTCTTTAACGAGTGATTTCACACGTTATTTTGAATGACAGCCTACATCTGCTAAATAAATAGTGTTAACAGATGCTTCCGTCGCTTTTTCGTAGGAGAACTTCGTAACTATAAACTAAAAGCACGGAATTGTGAATGTTCTACAAACCGAAAACCAGTTAACGAAGTAAATTAATATAGCAGAATATCCATAACATTTCACTTTTCATTTATAACTAGAGAACAGGGTTAGTAGATCTAGAGCGCTGGTATTTTCATCGCAACAACATCCGCCACATAAGAGAATACAAACCACAAGCAAGTGAAGTCGTGAGAATAGACTATAGTAGCAAAAGTAAATTAAAAACCTTAGAGAAATATAAATAAGAGTTCACCAATGAAAAAATTAAGCAAATCAGATGATTTTTACTATTGAAAACTGTCATACCATCGCCGTGAGCTTCTGGTAAAATCCTTTATCTACACAACCAGTTTCAGTGGTGGGACATTCCTCAGAGTCGTAGAAGTATTCACAGCATCATATTAGACGAAATATGAAATCATGCTCGTCGTATGATAAAACCATGAGTTATAGAGCCTAATCTTTTTCATATGCTAACATAAATTACATCGTCAGTCTAAACAAACTGTGCTATATAGTGTACTCATTCATATTATAACTGACTATGAACTGATTCGTACTACATAGAGCCAACTGCACAGCTGATTACTGAAAACAGTGATATGATAGCATGGTTGTATGGTGGTTTTATCATCTGGTGATAGGATTTTATATTTCGCCTAATATTATGTTGTGAATTCTTATATGTACCTGATGTTGGTCACAAAACTGAAACTGATGGTGTAAATAAAAAATATTACCACCAGCTGTAGGCCGTTGCTATGTGGCAGGGATCTGGTATTGAATGGAAGGATACTGGGCCACAAATTTATTAACATATTTATTAAAAACACAAACCAATTTGTTAAAACTCAGAAGATGAAGCAAGAGAATCCGAGCAGCTGCCCCAGGATTTAACTAAACTAATTTCCAACAACACAACCGTTGGCAGATACTTTCAAAAATGACTGGATGAAATTCAAAACATTTTAAGGACAACATTAAGTTAGATAAATTGATAGATGCGTAACACAAAGGTGTAATCAGATGACAAGTCTAAATTAGCCTACATGTTGCACGTTATAAGTTTCAAAAACATATTGAAAACAGGGAACAGGTCATTAACATCAACCATCCATTGATCAAGTAACTGTCTATGGGTAATTAGATCGAAGGTCATTGGTTAAAAGCAAGCAGAATAACCTGACAAGATTAAAATCAAAGTTCGATACAAGTGGAAGTTGCTGAAGCAATTCCTCTTTCTTCATTTGAGTTTGGATGCGACCGACACCAGACAGACAGACACTCTCAGTAAAGGCATTTATCGTGCCCAGGTCTCTTTCGCTGGGCCCAAGATGTAAACAATGGATACATCAAGCTATCCCGTAACATACGACCCGCATGTTAACAATTTGCATTTACAACTCAAATAGACACTGTAAATACGCTTCGAAAAAGTGAACGTTGCGCATGAAGCACCAAATTCCAAAATAACAAATTTTAATTACAGATACACCCAAACTTAGTCAGACAGCTCGAGCACCACTCGTTTAGTCATACAAGTTCACAGAAACATGAGATAATTTAAAGTATTCGCGAACGAAGATGTTTACATACATGATGGATCACCAGGACGGCGAGTTAGAATAGTCACTGTGCGACACTCCATGATGATGCACATGGTAATCGACGATCATCATAATTTCTTGCTGATAGAAGCGTAAGTTGTGAACCGCTGCCGTCAAGTAGGTTTTGTGACGAGTTCGCTAAGAATCAGAAATCAAAGGAGGCTATTCACCATACGTCGCGGAACTCGTTTCTGGAAACTGGCAGACAGGAACGCAGCCCGGCACGACAGCGGACGCAGGCTTCTGGCAAATTCAGATGCCGAGAACAAACTGGGTCCGTGTATCGCACAGAAATAGCTCTTTCAAGGAGCAATCTTCTCTGTCCTAGCCGTCAATCAATCCCACAAAACATACAGTGACCAAAAACGCAACTTTTAGAGCAGCGGGCCGAGGACACTGTCGGCCATGACGTCACGGCGTTTTACTCCAGCCAGTGTCTCTCACACCGCTCAACCGCCCGTCACTTCGAGAGCGACTCTCGGCCGCGTCAGTGCTCAAATTCTGGCTCTCAGATCTGGCCTTTGTAGGCGACAAACCACTCGAGAAGCGATTGCTGCCAAGAGGAGCTAATAACGAGCGGGAGCTATCGGTATCAAAACGTGTCCATACGGCACAGTGCTGTTACGACATTTTTCAGATATGCGAGGGCTGTCGGGCACCACCGCCTGATAATATGTTGACTATAATATTCCTCATCCAAGAGGTTACAAATTATCATTTGATAAGATGCAGTATAAGCAGTATACCAACTTTACCTTGATGACCTGGTAAGCGAATCTGGTTTCCCTTGCTTCTGATTCTCCAAAATTCTGAAGTGAATGCCGTAGATATTATAGCTGTCACTCAAAGTCGACAAATAGAAGTAGTTTTCGGTCAGTAATATTAAATGATTATCTAGTGGTTAGGAGATTCGAGTACTTCGACTGTGGTAACTGTGAGAAAGGTGGACGTACAAAGAAGCTTCACTGTGTTGTGCCAAGGAATAGAAGGACGAAACGATGGTTGCGGAAAACGCGTATCTTCTCTGGGGAGCGAGCGAGAGATTGATAAACTTATGCCGGAATAAGGAGAATATTTCAGAATTTTTAACATGTTGCAGCCCTGACAGCAACTGTGATAAATTACTATGTCAAAAATCTGCCTCAGTTGCTAAATGTTACTGGTCTTTGCCCAGGTTTCAGCTAGAGTAATCTAACCTTCTTCAGAAAATCAGTTCCAACGTAGCATCCGCGGCTAACCGACCATTCTCCACGAAGTGGGGCTGGGCCTGTTGCTCGGTTAAGTAACGTAGCTTGACGTGGTGCGACAGTACTTTAGTTTTTTATGTTTGACCGTGCCTTATTCTGGCATGTATTAGTTCTGAAGAAGGCCAGATTAATCTAGCTGAAACCTGGGTGAAGACCAGTGACACTTCGCAACTGAGGCGGATTTCTGACATATTAAGAACATTTCACATTGAAAAGAAAATTTTGCTAAGAAGTAGACAAAGATTCAATGCCATAGGAAACAAATGACGTTACAGGTGAAGGTAAGCAAAAAGCAGTCTAAATATAAGCATAAGACTTCTGCGTCACTAGCTCTAATACAGTAATGCGCTAACAAGTATGGCCTCAGAATTTTTTAAGCGAAAACTCTGAAGCTTTTTAAAGAAAATAAACATTACTATCGTTCCGTATATTTATTCTTCATGCCGACATATTTATTTCTCAACATAGTCACCCTGGAGACGAAATCAATGAGAGACCAGTTTGTTGATACCGTCACGTTATAAAGTTGGACTTTGTTGACGGTACCACTTCTCTTTGCACTGCTTCATCACTATCAAAGTGAAGTCCCCGAAAGAACCTCTTGTGTTTGCATCGTTTCAACACCGTCAAAGTGAAGTCCCCGAAGGTATTCTTCAAGTTTTGGTAAAATATGAAAATAGGATGGCAGCAATCGAGACTGTATGGAGGATGATCGACACAGTGAAACACGGCATCGAACTGCTGCAGATATCGCCGCGTTCTTGTGTGATCTATCATTGAGGTGTCGAAGGAGAGAGTGCTCCAGGTTTGGGCGAACTCAAAGAATTCGACACTCTATTACAGCCCACTGCTTTTCACGCATCTACATAATTACAGTACATATCACCATGCCACACGCTACAGTTAGGCACCCTCTAGCGGCAGGAGGCTGAAAATTTCTAAACATGAAGACTAAAGATGTAGATTGTCAATAACGTTTATTTTATGTATAAATCTTTAAGAGATTTCATAGAAAACGTTCGAAGTCATTACTTTTCAGCACGCCCTCGTATATCTGACAAAATTTTACTAGAGTCGAGACTAAATTTTCTTTAGGAAAATGTGACTTGTTATCTATTAGGATTTTCTATAAAAGCAACATGCGGTGTTTGAAAGTTATGTAGCTTTTGACAGCCAACAAGAGCACAAAAGGTTAATTTCGTGGTGAGTAAATAGCTTTATTGTGCCTAGTACGGAAATTGTCGAGTACACCGAAAGTATTTACTGAAATATTAGTGAGTGGTGCATCATTGAGTTCGCTGTATAGAATTTACGCACAAACAGTAGAAAATTAGTTACAAATGTCGCCCCACGCTAATCCCACTGTGAAACGAAAGTGTGACATTGTCATAAGGGAGTACATCTTCTGAGTTTCCTACGGAGACAGTTCTTCTTTGGTACCCAGATCGGGTTCATAATGGTGTGCGACCGAGCGACGTGGCGCAGTGGTTAACACACTGGACTCGCATTCCGGAAGACGACGTTTCAAACCCGCGGCCGGCCATCCTGATCTAGGTTTTCCATGATTTCCCTAAATCGCTTCAGGCAAATGCCAACATGGTTCCTTTGAAAACCCATGGCCGACTTTCTCCGCCATTCGTCCCTAATACGATGGGACCGATGACCTCGCTGTTTGGTGCCCTCCCCCAGATCGATCAACCAACGGTGTGCGAATGAAATGGTGTGGCAACTGGAAACGTACTGCAAAGTTGAAGTACGCCTACCGGATGCCTGGTGTTTGTCCAAGTGTGTCTTTATTTTACTTTAAGAGCGTGTTTGTATTCTGACTTCGTAATTTGGTCTTATTCCGCTTTTTAACTATGGTTCTTTGGCGCTATAGAACCGTTGTTAGCTGTATGGTCCTTGTAACTCAAAGCTAAAAAAAAAAAAAGAAAAAACATTATGCTTGACACTGCGATTCTTGAGAACAAAACGTGTAATCTGTACACTGCTTCGCCGCGAAATTCTGGCAGTATATGGACCAAATGCAATGTTGCACAAAGCATAGTGAAATAATGCCAACTATCTCATCAAGGCCGCACAGACCTGGCTGATTCTGATCTCGTAGGAAGTCCATATACGTCGACAAAAGACAATGCCGCGGCAATCGAGAATCTTTTCGGCAAGTCGGAATAACATCTGGAGGGAAAAAGATTTCTCACACAGAGGATTGTAAATAGTTCCTTGAACTGAGCAATTGGTAGAGCGTTCCAGTCGTTGTTTAGAGAAACGTGGTGACAGTTTTTGTTCTTTCCTTAAAGAGTCATGTATCTCTGTCACTTTTAAGTGAAATGCAGCATTCAGTAAAAGTTACGTGGCCTACCAGAAAAATGTTTAAGTTAGTTTTTGAGTTTCCCTCATAGTGGAAGTGGAAACGTAGCTTCGTTAGCGGAATATACAGATGATGTATTGTTCGTTAGGAGTAAAGACTTAAAAAGAACAGCAGAAGATATGTGGATAATGTCTGAGTGCCTAAGTGCCATAGAAACTTTAAAAAATGTAGCTGAGAAGGAACTATCAAGGAATCTAAAATAATCAGTAACACTGTATGCTAACAAGGATTTTAGGTGTATTACAACACTCAAATGTAATACATACCCAACATAGACCAATCACGCAGAGGAAGAAGAAAGGTAATAAATGAAGTCATCAACGTAGTGAATAACTTCAATTGTCTGTACGAAAAATCAGTCACTGGCCTGCTCTGTTTCGATGATCCCATCAACCCTTTTCTCGTGATGACCGCAACTTATTATCGCCAGCTAAACTAGTACAGCATCTGGCAGAGTGCACTAATCAGATACACCGACTTACTCGTTAGGTAACTGCACGAACTGACCAGCTCTATTCGTGCCGCTAGCCGAGCCTGGAATTAATGGAATATAGCCGTTGGCGCCGACACGTCCAGTTATAGTGCTTCAGTATCTTGACTACACCCTGAACTAACAAGAAGACCATCAGACCTACCAATCGTGAATTCTGATGAGGCTCAGGTATGTTGTGCACTGACCTGTCGTGAGTAGCTGCCTAGTGACTTTTCATGTGACGGTCCCTAGTTTCCGTGAAAATAGACGTTGACGTGATAAGTGTACCACCAGTATCCATAACGTTCAACATGTTGCCACTAGTCGTTAGCAGTACAGCGGCTAAGGTTCACGGGTATCGCACTCATTAATGCAGGTTGAAATCCTGCTCGTGTACCGTTTCCTCCAATTTCGTCGTACAGCATATCATTATACAATACGTATCATGCAAAATTATTCAAAAATACTCTTTTTCCGTAGTAATTTCATTAATAAATCTGTCACTACATGAAATTCCTTTCAAATGTGTATTTCGTCGATACAAAATGGATTACAGAATTGTCTTAGTCTTGTCGTTTGCGTCGCCTGTGAGCTAGGACAGAATGGTATTTATTTCTCGTAGAAACAATAGAAACCCAATTTCTCAGAACGCCATAGGCATTTGATGGTTCGTAATACCTTGCTGGCATAAGATTTTTTTTTCATGTGCGATACAACAAAACACAATTCGTTTCAATTCAAAAAAGAGTGTTCTTTCCTCGATCAACTTCGAGACTAACGACGCGTATTTGATCATTCCTGTCAAAGCAAGTGCACTAAACTCTTGAAGAATTAAAGAATGTTTTTTTTATGGAATGTTCACTCGAGACGAATTCTCCGTTACTCTTTAGAGAGTCCGGAGTACTTTGAATCTATTTAACGAAAATTTTGACCTAGCAGTAAAACTAAAAATGGCAGGGTCGGTAAAGTGGAGTACAATTGGTGAGATAATTTTTGAGGTTCAACCGCTTTCTTTCATTTAAAAAGATTTGATCTTGAAATGTCTGATCAGATTGCCCTCTCCACGAATCATGGGAACGTTATCGAAATATATGGTATCTTAACTACGAACCACAAGTGGACTATACATATGAAAAACATTTGCTGTAATTGTTGGTGTATTGATGAAATTACTCAATCGAAAGTTACTATTTTTAAATAATTTTGCTGTAATTGTTGGTGTATTGATGAAATTACTCAATCGAAAATTACTATTTTTGAATAATTTTGCTTGACATGTACTATTTAATTATATTCCTTACGAGGAAACTGAAGTAAATGAGAGGGGTAGGATTCGAACTCATACCGTCCGCTTAACAGCCATGTACCTAAGGGACCACATTTCTTTCGCTTGGTCAAAACGTGATAACATACGCATAAAGCTTCAACATGGATTTTCCCACGCACTAAAAGCATAAAACCCGCAAAGGACAGGTCATTCTACAACAAAGACATGAGAGTGATTAAAATCTGTGATTAACACGTTTGATGGCCCCCTTGCAAGCTCAGGCCCTGAACGAGTATGATCATTTCCAGAAGACTGAATAATTCTGCCGTGTTCAGAGTCATTAATATGCTTATATCTCACCCTGTGGCATCAAAGAGGCACCTTTCTTTGATAACCAGTAGGTTACTCCTACGTCGGTGACTTTCACCGAGGTATGTGTAATCCATTCGTTACCGCTGGACCTAAATGCACCTCTTCTGTCTGTATTCTTATGTATTTATTACAGCAACACATAATTAGTCTGAGACCATTCTTTCTGTATACTGCAAATTTTACTTACCCTCATATAGGTAGTGCAAAAGACACTACTAAGACAGGAAACATAGTGGTAACGTATCAGCTGAGTCGTAGTTCAGTTCCGTCACGTCACAGAGGCGTCTGAATACCTGCCGACCTACCCAGCGCGTCCAGTGCGCGTCGCCGGTGAAGAAAACACGCTGGCCACAGCTGCTGGGGAGGATCCGGGCGTCACTTTGGCGTTCCGGCTTTCCGAGTGACTTCTTCTATTTCAAGCCACCACCAAGGAAACATCATGTGCCATCACCCCAGTGCGGTGCTGAGTGGGTTTAGTGCCATTACCTGGCAAAAAACTGGACTTACTAGTTGGGGTCCCCGCCGGCTTATTACCCCGGGAACTTCTCATGTGACAGCGGATCTGGGTACAGAAATCAGTTCGTTAAAAGATGGTATTAAGCTGCACTGCGATATGGTCGGTGATGCACGCCCTTGTGGATGCTATGCATGTGATAATGGTATCTTTCTTTCTAATGTATTGTCTGTGGTATATTTTGGGTGGCACCGTTTACTTTTTTTTAAGCACTATGGGACTTAATATCTGAGATCATCAGTCTTCTAGACTTAGAACTACTTAAACCTAACTAACCTAAGGACATCACACACAGCCATGGCCGAAGCAGGATTCGAACGTGCGACCGTAGCAGCAGCGCGGTTCCGGACTGAATCACCTAGAACCGCTCGGCTACAGCGGTCAGCGGCTCAGTTATCACTAAACATTGTTCACTCAAGTCTCTAGTGGTTACACAGCCATGGCCGAGGCAGGATTCGAACCTGCGACTGTAGCAGCAGCGCGGTTCCGGACTGAATCACCTAGAACCGCTCGGTCACAACGGTCGGCGGCTCAGTTTACACTAAACATTGTTCACTTAAGTCTCTATCGGTTACCGTTCGGCGACAATTCTTTGGATACAGCCAATCTGGATTCTAAATACAATCTAAGACAAATAAATATATAAAATAAAAAAAAACCTCCACAGAGGAATTATCCGAATCGGACGGAAGTCGGTAGACGTAGCGTGCATGTACAGCTAAACAAATGATTTCAATTTTTTTTAAATGGATGATTTACTCAAGAGAAAGAGCTTCACAAACTGAGCAAGCTATTAACGTCTTGGTCCACCTCTGGCCCTTATGCAAGCAGTTACTCGGCTTGGAATTGAATGACAGAGTTGTTGAAAGTCCTCCTGAGGGATTTTTCTGCCAAATTCTGTCCAACTGGTGCATGATTGGGGAGCCCTCCCCATAATGCTCCGAACACTCTCAGATAGCGAGAGATCTGTGGACCTTGCTGGCCGAGGTAGGGTTTGGCAAGCACGAAGGCACGCAGTACAAACTCTCGCCGAGTTGCCGGGCATTATATCACTGAAATCTACGCCTAGGATGGCTTGCCATGAAGGGTAACAAAACGGGGTGATGAATAATGTTAACGCACCTCTCTGCTGTAAAGGTGTCGCGAATGACAGCTAGATGGAAGCTGTGAAATGGCACCTCAGACTATCACTATTGGCTGTCGAGCCGTGTGATGGATGATAGTCAGGATTGTATTCCACCGCTGTTCAGACTGTCTCCAGTCTTCGCAGATCATCAAGGCTCAGTTCAAAGTTACTCTCGTCTCTGAAGACAATTCTACTCCATTAAATGAGATTCAAGGCCGAAGATGTGTCTGGAGATTCCCTGGACAGCGACGGGATACCGAACTGACTGCGTCGGCCATGTAGCCTGACATAGAGGAGTGATGATATCGAGTGCTATTTCTTTTCACACCAGGACCCCTTTGGTTGTTATCCGCGTCACCCACACGGCACAGCTGCACGTCGACGATATTCTTCGCCCCGTTTTATTACTTTTCATGCAAGCCGTCTTGAGCTTACAATGCAGCAAAGTAATGCCCGCCTGCACACAGTACGAGTTTCTATTGTGAACATCATTGTAGATGACTATCAGCTGTTAATGTTTATGTTAAACGCTGCCGTTTCGATCACTAGACCATTATCAAACCACTTCAAGTTGAAACAAAGGTGAAGCGGCTTAATAATTCGAAACCAGTAGCACTGAACAGTTGACGTTCCATCAACAATGAAGTTTCACAATTATCTAACAGCTGTAAAGCCCCACCTCACCAGAAACCTAAACAGGGTTTGTATTGTTTGTTTTTTTGTTTGCCAAAAATTACCTTCATCAGCAATGTCGCCGGATCTCACCCCAACAGAGATAGTTTGGTGCATTATGGGCAGTGCCCAACAACAAGTGCGGTAATTTCGACGATTTAACGCGCCAGTGGGAAGAATTTTGCACAATATTTTCTGGCAGGACATCCAGTGCTATCAATACAAAGCTGAATAACCGTTTGCTTGAGAGGTTGACAAAGGTGTTATTGACATGTTCAATTTCTGTAGCTCTTTCTCTTGAATAAATCATACAAGTTTTCTGAAAGTGCAATCTTTGTTTTCTCCTACAATGTATTAGATGATTCTTTTAGTGACAAGTCGTTTTAAAGGAAATCTAAATGGTGTCGTAGTCCACCACTCTATGTAAGGGAAGACACCAAATGTAGGGGTGGGTGCCAGAAGATGCCATATCAAAACTCGGTGAGAACTTTCCAAATGATTTATTTGATTCCACTACAGTGCTTCACTGGCCTCAGTCTGCGTCACAGGGCCCTGCAATGCTGAAGAAGCACCCCAGTGGCCTCTGCACTGCAACGCTGTGTCGTGCCGGCCGTGGCCGCGCCAGCAGCCGACTCAGCGGCCACGGTTTTCGTTGCTTCTGCGCTGCTCTACGGGAGCCGTAGGCCGGCCCTGCTGCTGCTTCTTCCTCGCTGGCATAGCTGAGAACGCGGCGGCAACGACCGCCCAGGATCCGGCGTCCGAATCTGCGGCTCTCGCCTCGAAAGTCTCTGGCATGTGTCGAGAGCCGAGACGACTGTCCGCAGTGGTGAGCTGAAGAGTGGCCCACTGCTGGCTGGCAGCAGCCCGTGTTGGCCTCAGAGAGTCAAAGCAACGACCCGCCATGGACTCAGATGCTGTCACCCCATCTGTTGCTGTGTGTAGCTCAGTGGTGTGATATGCCCCGCCATCCAGGAGAGTCGTCACACTTCAATGAATCCCGTTAGGAAACGGCACCTATTTATACTCTGGTGTGCACCTCTGTTTTGCCAAGCGTGCCACTTCATATCACATATGCATAACACTAAGGTTGGCCAGTGGCCCTCCTCTGCCTGTGACTTGCGCCATGAAAACTGCTGTGTGAGCCCTCTCCGGCAGTTCTATGCCCCTGTGGCTTCTATTTGCCTTCGCAACTGCTGGTATGCATAACTTACTGCGTTCCGGCCCGCACCCGCTTCTAGCACGTGCTCCGAATATCACACAAAACTAACTTTCCCTGTCGTAAAAGGTGGTGCCCCTACATCTATTTCTTTTAATTGTGGTAACGTCAGTCGGGTGCTGTCAGAGTTTTAATTTCTAAAGTTATGATGTTATCTGTATTTTATCAATTTTTCAATAATGTTTCCCGGATGCAGCTGCACACTTATCAGACCAGCATCACCACTCCTACCACCATAACTAGTGCCTTCAATAGTGATGTTGTGGACGATAGACTGGTGACAATATCAGTAATAGCTGAATCAAAATCAACGGTCAATCAAAGGGAATCTCCCACATGGCTCTGGGCACTGTTCCAAATGGAGATTGTTTGGTGTAGCCTTCCATCTGCCTTCTATGAAGTATCAGGAGAGTGCTGTTTGCTGTGGCGTTGAGGTGATATCGTTAAAAATAAGTGTTAACTGGATGAACAGGAAATGTCGAAAGCTGATGACTGTACTCGTACATAACCTAGTCATTTCGAAAAGCATCGGAAAACTTGTGGGACTTGGCGTCCCGTGACGTCAAAGTCATCATCAGGTTCACAGGCTCCTTACTCTACAAGATGTCGCCTCAAGATCTGCGTTTCAGTTAAACACAGACTAATTACCAGCAATTCTATGTCACCACCTCTTCTCAGCTAACTTTATTTTTCTTTAATTAATTGATTTATCATGTTCCTGGGGCCATGTGAACCAAAGTTGCTTGGTCATGGGACGAGACGGTACATAGTTTACAGGCTATTAATCAGAAAAATTTATAAACATTAGAAATGAAACACATAATAATACACGAAACATGTGAGAGATTATACAAAATAAACAGCGCTTCACAGATAAACGTTCTCAAACACTGCATGCAACTCCTGTACAGAACAGGAGGAGTACACTACAAGGAAACCTTTCAACTTCAATTTGTAGACTTGTGGTTTATCGCTAATAGTTCGTTACAAACTTATTGACGAAGGGGAGAGTGTAATGGCCTGGAATGGTTTTGAGACTTTCACCTGAAACAGATTAATAATTTCTTTTTATTCCATCCATAAATCATGGAATTTTTTGTGTGCTGCAGTCTTTTTCTGAAATTACACGATTTACTCCAGAAGTCAAGGGTTTAACCAAATGTGAAAAAAATGTTCAAAAGTACAACTTAGTCATGTACCTAAGACCAAATATTCTATTGAAATTCTAAAGTCTGCGTATAAACGTACATCTACACGGCGCAAACTACTGACGCACGTTGCAGAGGATACACCCTATTATTACAGCTTTTCTCCGTTCCATTCACATAGCGAATGAGTGTTTAAATGCCTCTGTGCGTACTGTAATTAATTTAATCTTGTCATGACGATCAGTAAGTGAGCGATATGTAGTGCGTTCTAGTATATAGCTAGAGTCATCATTTAAAGCCGGTTCTTCAAACTTCGTAAGCATACTCTCTCGGGACAGCTTATGTCTTTCTTCAAGTGTGTTCTAGTTCACTTGTTTTAGCGTCCGTGTGACACTCTACCGCGTGTCAATCTGTCCTGTGGCCATTTGTGCTGCCCTTCTCTGTATACGTTCAATATCCCTTGTAAGTCGTATTTGGCATGGGTTTCACACATTTGTGCAATACCGCAAGATGGGTCGCACAAGTGATGTGTAAGCTATCTCCTTTGTAGATTATTGCATTCTCTCGTACTATACCAATAAACCGAAGACTGCTACCTGCTTTACCCGCAATTGAGACTATGTAATCATTCCATTTCATATCCCTAGTAAGTGTTCCATCCACCTACGTACGTGAGTTTACCAATTAAAACTGAGACTCGCTGATACTGGGTCATAGGACACTAGATTTTTCGTTTTTTAAAGTGCACCATTGTACTTTTCTGAGTACTTGAATCAAGTCAGCAATCTGTGCAACACTGAAATCTCATAGAGATCTCATTGAATATTTTCTCAGCTTCTTCCAGACTGTACTTCACAGTTGAAAACTGCATCATCTGCGAAAAGTCTGAGATTACTATTAATAGTGTCCACTATGTCATTAACATACAGCGTGAACACTAAGGGGCCCAGCACACTTCCCTGGAGTATGCTCGAAGGTACGTCTACATCTGTCGATGGCTTTCCATCCAAGATAACTAGATGCGTCCTCCGTTCCAAAACATCCTGAGTCCAGTCAAAAATTTCGCTTGATACTCTATATAATCGTAATTTTGGTAGTAAATGTACCTGTGGTACTGGACGGCATGTTTTTGGAAATCGAGAAATAGTGTGTCTACCTAATGCCTTGATCGATGGCTTTCAGTGTATCACGTGAGAAAAGTAAGAGAGGGGCTTCAAATGATTGATGACATCGTTATCCGTGCTGGTTGACATGGAGGAGGTCATGTGCTGCAATCGACAAAACGATTAATAGTCTTTTACATCGTGTATTACACCCCAATCATTAGTAAGTGGAATCAGATTAAGTAGAAATATTATCAAAACCCAGTTTCAAGTTACTTTCTGAAATGGAAGCATTGGAAAAATATTACACAACAATATATTTTCAACAGATGGTGCCTCACAGCTCTTATATGTTTGAAAAATGTCACATTACCGCCGCGAGCTACTGGTAAAATTCTTTATTTACACAAATAGTTTCAGTCGTCTGACCATCATCAAGTTTATAAAAGTATTCGCAGAGTCATGTTATTGTGAGATGATGAAATCATGATTTGTATGATTGTTATCGTATCGTAGTATAAATTTCATCATCAGTCTACACCCATGAAAAAAAGTTAAGCATATCATTAGTTCTCATATCTTGCAATGAGAGAGATGTCTTATACTGTATTTTTTGGTAACAGAATATTACACAAAGGAAAACTGCACCTTATACTCTCTTTGAACCGATTGTGAAACGAAAAAGGAATGGCCTACAACCTCAAAAAAAAAAAAAAAAACATGGTGTGTTCAGCGCACTGTTCAATAACTATAGGTACTCCATAAACCTTCAGGCAATCTTGAATACGACGGGGCATGATCAGTACCAACTCACTGCAAGCGTCTTGAGGCATATCGTCCCACTCCTCAATCGCAGCATTCCTGATAGCTTCAATCGTTATTGGAAGATGTTGACGAATAGAAATGGCTCTGAGCAAGCTCCATGCATGCTCTACGCAGTTCATATCCGGTGAGCATGCTGGCCAAACCATTCTTCGGATCACACGTCTTGTCAGATAACGACACATTAAGCTGGGCGCTATCACCCCGTAGAGTGGACCCTTCCCCTAGAGTCTCTGCAAAACCACTATGCAGCCACGTTGCCTTCGACTGGAACTAGTGGTGTGCGGCGGCCATACATGATACCTGCCCAGAATACAATTGAGCCACCGGATCGTTGGTGACGTTCCACAGTCATTCAGAGATGACTGCGTTCCCCTGTTCGCCTCCACATGCCTATAGAGTTGTCGTCACAGAGCTAGCCTATTCGCACTTCGTCTGTGAACAGCGTTTTGGTCCATTGGTTCCGTGTCCAATGATCATGTGCTCTAGCTCATCTTAAACGAACACCCCTGTGATGTGGACGGACTGGTGGAGTCGTGTGAGGCCTTCCGCTGTACAGCCCCTCATTATTATGTCTGTTGAGCACAGTTTTGTTATTTATGTTAACCCCTGTGGCTTCTAGGAGATCATGGTTGAGTAGTCTCTGTTTTTGTAGGGTGTCTCCGTGCAGATATTTTCAGCT
This sequence comes from Schistocerca serialis cubense, assembly GCF_023864345.2. Classification (NCBI taxonomy): domain Eukaryota; kingdom Metazoa; phylum Arthropoda; class Insecta; order Orthoptera; family Acrididae; genus Schistocerca; species Schistocerca serialis. The sequence goes on from NC_064639.1 coordinate 639,609,626, forward strand.
CGTAGTCCAGTGGCTAGCATTGCTGCCTATGGGTCAGGGAATCCTGGGTTCGATTCCCGACCAGGTTGGGGATTTTCTTTGCCAGGGGACTAGGAGTGTGTGTTGTCGTTACCATCACCATCATTCGTGATAGTGGCTAGGTTTGACTTTGGACTGTGTAAAAATTGCGCCTCTGTACGGGCGCTGATGACTGCGTAGTTTAGCGCCCCAGAAACCATACACCATCCGTGCAAATATCGTTACATACCGGTCGTAAGCTGCTGTAGTTTTGTGTGGGCGGCTTTCACGATATCGAAACGCCACTGAATGCGTTTCTTGAAACATTTTCGACAGGCTGGAGACAACACTATTATTAACGTGAACGATATTCGAAAATACAATGAAATCCAGACCTTTAGTTGATTACAGGCGTTGATAAATATCAACGGGGACAGTTGAAAGTGCGTACCGCGACCGGGCCTCTAACCGAGGATCTCCTGCTTACATGGCAGACACTCTATCCGACTGAGCCACCGAGGGCACACAGGACTGTGCGACTGCAGGGAATTATCTCTGGCACGCTCCACGTGAGACCAACACTTCCACCTTACTGTCCACACACTACATTTGTAGTGCCCCTGCCCATTATACTCTTTTCTCACGGCAGTCAGTCTACCGATTCCCGTAAGAGTTCGGGCAATGTCAGTTCATCGGCACTGAGGAAGCTCATCTATATGAAGTTGGTATCTATTCCGGCTTCGAGTCCCGGTCGAGGTACACATTCTCAACTGCCCCGTTGATGTTTGTCCGAAAGAACGGGCACCATCTTCACAATCTTCGCAACTTCAGCTTGCCCCTTGCTTGTTCCAACAGTGTGATGGTTTTGATATGGTCTGCCACGAAGAGCCTGTGCAGAGACATTGGGCTGCATTACGACGAAATCGGAAGACTGTGCATTCACAGGAACTCAGCTCTGGTGTACTGTGTTTGTTTATAAGCCGTGATTACATGGCCCCCGACGGGTCAGCATGGCAACGGCGAACGAATTCGCCTTACGTACAAAATGAACTTCACACATAAACACGCAAGGAACGTCCACAGTGACTATTGGTGGGGAATTTGGAAATATGTTTAACGTTCTTTGATGGGTGTGTTGTTTTTGTAGACCCAGTATGTCATTTATGTAACGATATGTTAACAGTGCTCAATTCGTGATTTTATTGTCTGACGATAAAGATTTTATATTTCGCTAATATGATGCTGTGAACAATTTTATGAGCCTGATGATGGTGAAACGACTGAAGTTGCTTGTGTAAATAAAGAACTTTATCTGCAGATCACGTTGCGAACATGAAATTTTTCAAATATGGTAAGCACTTAAATGTTTGGACCTCAAAATATGTTGCACAAAACCCGACCTCATATCTCATATCAACTAAAGCGGTAAAAAGAACAGGAAACCACTTATGGCAGTGTCTAGTGATCGTTCCTTCACATGATTCTATAATTGATCACCAGTCTGAAACATCGACCTGGAAACATGTGTTCCTAGGTACACTACTGTCGAGATACAACACTCTGACCTACTGATGAAAATTCCACCGCGAGGACTGGAATCTACAGTCTCCACGTCGATCTCTATAGCATTAACGAAAAATAGGTACGTAGGTATGAATTAATTGTAAATAATTAATCTAAACAATTGTCTTCACTTAATAACTGTTTTGATTTCAGCACATTTGCTTCGGTAAACGACTACGTTCTTCTTCAAAACGGTTCAAATGGCTCTGAGCACTATGGGACTCAACATCTGAGGTCATCAGTCCCCTAGATCTTAGAACTACTTGAACCTAACTAACCTAAGGACATCACACACATCCATGCCCGAGGCAAGATTCAAACATGCGACCGTAGCGGTCGCGCGGTTCCAGACTGAAGCGCCTAGAACCGCTCGATCACAACGGCCGGCACATTCTTCTTCATAGGAAGCAAATGCTTGCTGTCGAGACGGAGTTGCGGAATGGAGTCGCCATTGTGTTGTCACGGTACGCCCGCGGGCCGTACAGCTGTGATCCTTGCGCAACACAACAGCGCCGCCAGCAGCAGTAGCAGCAGCGGTCATCCGACGTGGCTCTCTCTTCAGGTACCGCCACCGTGGCGGCCGCAGCATTTTTACAGCCGCCGGTTGGGCAACGCGGGGACGCCGGCGTGCGTGTAGCCCGCGGGTGCGCGCAGATAAGCCGGCGTCTTCAGCCTGTCTTCCTGCCGTCGCCGCCGCTCCAGTTGGCAACGACCGGCCGACGCCCACCCGACGGGATTCCGGTTGCGCAACTTGCGGTCAGGATAGCGGCAGGACGAGGCGGAGGCGGCGGAGGAGAAGAGAGGAGAGGAGAGGACAACCAGGGCGGCCTCCGCGAGATGTTGTCAGCGCGCGGAAAGGGAAATTAGGGACGGGGGAGCGGAGGGGCAGGGGAGAGAGCGACCACGCCTGGGGCGGGGCGGCCGCGCCGCTGGAAACTGTAACAGCGTCGGCTGGAGCTGGAGTCCGGGCGCTGGCCTGCCCTGCCGCAACAGGACCCACAGCGCCCGACCGCCTACCCGCCCCTACGCTGCGACTGACCGCGGCTGCGCTTATACTGTACCGCGAAAGGCCATCTGAGAGCTTACATTCCCATTTTTTAAAATGGCTAAGATTTAAAAATAAAAGGCATTCGTTTGACGCCACATGACTTTACAGGATGACCATAAATTTTGAACTGTTTCCTAATATGCAGCGTCAAATAATGTTTACGATATTGATGAAACGTAACACTTTGTAATGAGAGATGCTGCAAATACGTACATTTAAAAATAAGTATTTTGACACTTAAAGACGTCCGATGAATCCAGAATGAGATTTTCACTCTGCAGCGAAGTGCAAGTGCGCGTGAAAGGCAAAGGTCCCGAGTTCGATTCTCGGTCCGGTACACAGTTTTATTCTGCCAGGAAGTTTCATATCAGCACACACTACGCTGCAGAGTGAAAATCTCATTCTGGAAACATCCCCCAGGCTGTGGCTAAGCCATGTCTCCGCAATATCCTTTCTTTCAGGAGTGCTGCTTCTGCAAGGTTTGCAGGAGAGCTTCTGTAAAGTCTGGAAGGTAGGAGAGGAGATACTGGCAGAAGTAAAGCTGTGAGGACGGGGCGTGAGTCGTGCTTGGGTAGCTCAGTTGGTAGAGCACTTGCCCGCGAAAGGCAGAGGTCCCGAGTTCGAGTCTCGGTCCGGCACATAGTTTTAAACTGCCAGGAATTTTCACGTCCTATGTAAATACACTGTCCAGTCATATTATTGTGGGCGCCGCCTGTGTTCGACGTCAACATGCCATAACCACTATCAGTCGAGGGTTACAAAGCGTGACGATAGGGTGAGGGAGAGGAGATTGTCTTCGTAATGCAGAAATGGAGCGATTTATCTGACGTCCATAAGGGAATTATCATTGGTTTTCCGACCAAAGGTGAAAGCATTTCCGAAACGACTGGATCTGTTAACTGTTCGCATGCTGTCATGGTAAACGTATACCGTGCACGACAACATGACGTTATCCAAAACAGGCTCCGAAGGCAAGTGTGGTACACAGCGGGTCATAGATGACGGGTATGAATGGCGGCTACAGAGATGTGAACTGGGACATGCACTCGTTGAGCAGCTGACCGTCCAGATGATCCAAGGGACTACCAACAGTGTCTTCTTAACGACCGTTCAGCTAAGGTTGCTGCGTGTAGGTCTCTGCAGGTCCCTGGCTGTTGTTCATCATCGGCGAAGGCTGGATTTTGCATCCAGTATCGCAACTGGACGTCCACTGAGTGATAACAGGTGGCCGTTCCAGATGAATCACGTTTCATCAGACAGCTAGCTGCTGGCGTGAAACGTCTGGAATCAAACACCCTGCAATAATCGTTGGAAGGACCCAGGCCACAGGAAGGAGCGTTATGATCTGGGGAATGTTACCGTGTCATTCACTGGGTAATATCGTCTTTCTGAATGGTACAATGGATCAAGTACGGTATGTATCTATACTTGGGGATCATGTCGACCTTGCGTGAAATTTGTTTATCTTCATCACGGTGGCACCTATCAGGAGGGCAGTGTGTCACAGCTCGCAGTATATCTGCGTTGGTCGAAGAGCACCAGCATGAATTAACGATACTCGGCAAGGCTTCTCCACACGGGGTACTCGCGTGCTCTCAGGCGCCTTGCCACGGTTCGCGCGGCTCCCCCCGTCGGAGGTTCGAGTCCTCCCTCGGGCATGGGTGTGTGTGTCGTGGCACGTATCAGGAGTTCAGTGCAACGTGTCACAGCTCGCAGTATATCTGCGTTGGTCGAAGAATTGAATTAACCATACTCGGCAAGGCTTCACCGCGCGGGGTAGCCGAGCGGTCTTGGGCGCCTTGCCACGGTCCGCACAGCTCCCCCCGTCTGAGATTCGAGTCCTCCCTCGGCCGTGGGCGTGTGTGTCGTCCTTAGCCTAAGTTAGTTTAAGTTAGATTAAGTAGTGTGTAAGCCTAGGGACCGGTGACATCAGCAGTTTGTTCCCACGGGAACGTACCAACAACTTTCGGCAAGGCTTCAGGCTTCTGTCTGTAACTTACAGAACCTCATTGACTATATTCTTGCACTCCTCCCTGTGGTCTGTACTGTAAAATGTGGTTGGCTATTCATGATTTTGACAAATGGCCACATTAATGTGATTGGACAGTGTACATCGACATCTTGTAAAAACCATACTTTTTCATTCAAGGAGTCATTTACGTAGTACACGTCGCACTTCAAGTGCTATATGCTGTAATCGATCGTGATTATATGTAGCTAATTTGTTGAAAGATACCGATTCCGAAGAAAGTTGATCGGACTGATGTGGAAGAGTTTACGACTAATATCATTTGAATTCACTGTCCAAAGAAACTTAACTATGGAGATCGGTTCATAAATCAATAGTTAAAATGTGTATTTGTAATTAAATTTCAGCCAGTGAGATAACTGGATCACTAACTGGATCACCTGGTTAATTGTGTGGTAGCAAAGAGACAGAACAATAACACGAAATGTAAAACAACAGTTTGTGATACACACTAAAATATCGTTAAAGTAATTTCCTTGAAGGGGATACGTAACGTACACTTTCAGCATTGTACGAGAGCACCTTCTACATTCTCATTTAAGATACTTCAGTCAGTTATTGTTTCTGTAAAGAGCTTGCTGTAAACATAAGACGACAAAACCTTCAATCTGTAAATGAGCTAAAAGGATTTACTTCTGCTGCTGTTGAAACGCATCACTCAGTTATAAAAATAGAACAATGTAAAAAGTGTTTCATGATACTAAAAACATGATTGAAGTTAAGGAATGATACAAAAAGCCTTTTCCTATTCTGAACGTCTAAGAACATTGGTGTGAACAACTTGACTAGCGTGCTGCATGTGGACGTTTAAGTCGTGAGCCCTAGTTTCAATTCTAAGCGTTGTGGCAGATTGGGAAATAGGTTTACTGTGAAGCAAATGTCGTAAGCTGGAGTTCTATTAGTATTTCAGGATGTTGACGACAAAATAAATAAGATAAATATCGTATTAAGTACTTTGTTTGAGTGTGTATTTTCTTTGAAGCAAGATCATTAGCATCGTCAAAGTGTAGGGATCGTTTGACATAATCGTTCTTGATATCTAGATCTCTGCTGGTAACTTGACGTAATAATAAATCCCTATTCTTTTGCATCTATATCAGATTCCGTTTATTGCTTTTATGACTTCCTTCTAACTGTGGATCCAAAGAATCGAGATTCAATTTCTGACAGGCCTCAGACTTTTTCTGGTTGTTAATGTGACGTTCGCCTGAAGAAATGTGCTTTTCACGAGGAAAGATAACTTGAAATTGCACCGTGGTTTGGATTCACGTTTAGCTTGGATGCTTCCACCACTGGGTGCATTAATTGGTTGTCAAGTCGGAAGTAGGCACCTTCTTAAATAAGATCATAGCTACAAAAGCACTTCAGTGTTCAAATGAAACGTGCGTAATATTCATAAATAATAAATTATGTCTCTGCAACTCAAAATTTATGTTTCCTATCCTCAGCTTCCAATCTGCTGTCCCTTTTCGACGGAAGAAGCTATCTGTGTTATTTGGCTTTAACATGTTTTTTAGGAGTCAACTCTGCCACAATTCGACACACAGACGCTACTGAATGGGGGACGGTCACTATTGTGTTTGGACGTAAACGTAACCAAACGGTGAATTTAGTTGCCAGATTTATTGGTGTACTAATACAGACTTACCAACATGTCTACAAGGAATAATATACCACTCGCAACCATGTAACAGCGCATGAACGATGATTGTAGAAAGATCGTAACGGACAAGGATCGGATACGAGTGTTGAAACTTGGCAGTGACAATCAGTTTCAAACACGATAGGACACGAAGAACGGTCAAGACATCAAGAAATAGCTTCCATGGTACTAGAGGGACCTGTAGAGGGTAAACATTGTTGAGGAGACTGGAATGTACCCTGAAAGTCACTAGTGTCCTGATTTAAAGCAACAAACTACTATTTTCCCGTCCTGTGTCTAATTCACGATATAATCATACGCACTGTTAACAGAGGTTACGATCGTGTCCTGCACGGATGATGCCATTCCGATCAATGGACAACCACGCCAGCAATGACTTCAGGGCACCTATCAAGCGGGGTAGTGTCCACAATCGCTGTACAGTGTGGCGCAGAGAAGCCTACATACTCTCTGCTGTGGAGGACCGTAGGAAGAATGGAAGTAGGAGCGTCACAAACTGATGTGGTCTGATGGCGTAATGTGGATCACCCTGTTTTTTCTCGGATGAGGCGACAGTTTATAGATACCGAAACCGTATCCCAGAGACCAGGACAGGGCCGACATCAAGAGGAGCGGACCTTTATTTGGCTGTAAGGGCACTACGGTACCGCCTTACTACTAGACCGCAACTGGCATATGACCTCGCAGCACCCCCTGAATGTATTGTATCCAAGCAAACAGTGTACTGAAGTCTTCAGCAATGTGGACTTTATTGTTCGTGATCCGCTGTCTGCCTACCTCTGGCGTGTCTTCAGAGAAGGAAACTTCTAGAGTGGAGCCGTCAATATTCCACCTGGACAGTCGTACGGTGAGCCAATGTTTTTTTCACAGATGAGTCCCGATTTGGTCTGGAGAGTGATTCTCGACGGATTCGAATCTGGAGGACACATGGAACACGATTTAGGGACCCAAACATTGTGAAAAGGGGGACCGACATGGAGGAGGATCCCTAATGGTGTGGTCAGGGATTGTGTTGACCACCCGAACATCTCCTAATGAAATTGTACAGGCAAATCAGCAAAATTTAAGGGGTGTTGGAACGCCCTACCCAGACAATGTTAAATTTAGTGACTTGGCTTCTCTGTCTTTCAGGAACCACTGTAGCCATTGATATGAAACTTTTACAAATGGTTCAAATGGCTCTGAGCACTATGGGACTTAACTTCTGAGGTCATCAGTCCCCTAGAACTTAGAACTACTTAAACCTAACTAATCTACGGACATCACACACACGCATGCCCGAGGCACGATTCGAACCTGCGACCGTAGCAGTCGCGCGGTTCCAGTCTGTAGCACCTAGAACCGCTCGGCTTCTCCGGCCGGCAAACTTTTACAGGACGTTAAACTGTATGTTCTGGGTCTACTGAACTACAATAATAACATTACAGCCACTGCTTTCGGAAACACAATAATTTAATTTCACGGTTAAAATTCTGTGTACTTTTTTTGTACGTTATCCTAAATAATTTTAGTTATACATAACATTATGCTATTCTTGTAGTTCAGTAGGCTCAGGATATGTATGTTATTACTCCCTGAAAATTTGAATATTCTACCCAAAGTGCTTTCTGAGATATAGGGAAAAATGTAACAGAAAATATAAATTTTCAAAACGGCTTCTAAAGTTTCAAAAGACTGCGACTAACGTAACACATATTTTTTTATTTATTTTTACTGAGGAGCACCCTTCACCATACTGTGTATCATCCTCTTGATCTTTTTCCAAGTTTTTCTTCTGTTCTTGTTTCTGGAGCCCTTAGTGGCCAACTGTGCTGCATACTCTCCTTTATCAATGCGAACCTTGTCCATCCGTTCTAGTTCCCTATGCAGTTTGTCCCAGGATAAATTCGCATATGCTGTAGCACTTTCACCCTGCCAATGTTACCATCATTAAAAGCAATAACAGCTTCACTGACCCTCCATTTTAGTGTCTTCATTCCAACAAAAACATTTTTTACTTAACGAGTCCATATAGGATTATTGAACGACTCACTGGGATTTTGAGTCTGACTTTGCAGACACTTCTTCAGTAATTCAGGATTTAACAGATCTCTGTAAATAAATTTTATGATATCTATTACTGCTGCTCTGATGGAATGTTTGTGGCTGTACGAACTATTTGAGTACTGGCATTGCGGTAATTGCACCATGAATCAGGTCCAGGAGGGCAAAAGTGGTGTACAGGTTTTTCATCAGTTGACAGTTTCTGGAAGAAGGTAGCCCCTACTGCCTGCTTCATTTTCAACAAATGGTCATCCCATAATAGTGCTGTAGTTCATCTTTTATTTTGTCTGTCAGTCTGTCTCTTATAGTTTTATCATCAGCAAGTTTCTTGTCTCTCAAACTTTGTTTAAACTTCCTCAATCTGGTGCCCTTCCTCTTCTGGATATGACCAACATATTTCACTTTTGTGATAATCTTCTCAGCATAAGTCTGAGTGGCTACTGTCTCATGCTTTTGAGTCTCCATCACCTAAGAACTTACTGTAACACACTCCCCTTTCGTTCACAGACTGACTAAAAATTTCAGTAGCTACAGGGGCCTCCATACCACCACTTGTTCCTTCATAATTTCTGTCTCAGATATGCCCTTCTTCATTCCCTGGTTTACACTTATAACAATATTTGATTAAAATCTGGAAATCTGTTACCTTTTCATTATCCCCACTGGTCACGGTAGCAACAGAATTCTTAGAAAAATCTATTACCTTTCCATTAACCCCACTGGTCACGGTAGCAACAGAATTCTTAGAACTGTAGCTGCCCTTCTGCCAAGTGCCATCAAATGCTACTGGAATGTCAGTGACACCACCATTTATTTCAACACCTTTGTTCGCAGCACCCTACATTGGCTCACGTGCAACAGATTCCACAGCATCTCCAATAAATCCTGCATATTTATTGCTTTTATAAGGTGGCGTGGCATATTCGTCACGGCACACATTGTTTCTGCTGCAGTATGTCCTTTGCCAATAGCTCTCAGTCCATAAAACCACCTAACATTTACTTCAAAATAATTATCTTCACACTTATCAGAGTTCCAAAATAAACGAGTATATTTACAGTTGGCACAATTAATGATAAATTTCCTGGCTAGTCCATTTGATTCCTCACTGTCTGCATGTTAACTAACTGGCCCACCATATATTTTATAGCACACACATTCACCTAACGCCCCTGTTAGGATGTGTAAATCTAACAGAATATATAAATAACCTACCATTTACATCACTTTCGTTTTGAGAAAACTATGTACCACGGCGTTTTATTTTAATCTCCGAAGCACTACTGGGTGCCTGTATGTCATTGTCTGTAACTTCACATGCCACAAGTTGAACACCATGTTTCCCTTTATTCGAAAATCTATTACCATAAAACACATGTTTCTTAAAAACACTTCGTTTTGGCGTCATCTTTACTTTTTGAGAGATTTACCAATCCTTTCGTAACTTTTCCTCGGAAAAACGCAAGAAGTTCGACGTACAACGCGTGTTTATACTACGAAACGGTACAATACTGTTTTTGACAGTGGTACTAATACAAACACGTAATTTAACTTTGATAACATAGCAAACTGCAGACTTCTATGTAAAAAAATTACCGATTTTGTTAGATCTTGAAGTAATGCAAGTAAGAATTTCAACACTTTCAACCGGTGTAGATTATATTTAAAAAAATAAAATAAAATAATTTCCATGTGAGTTTATAAGTATATATACACTATTTTATTCGGAAAATTGTAAATTTTACTATGAGATAAAAATCCGAAAATGTGAAAAAAAAATTTTTCCTTTCTAACTCCTCTTTACTGATTTCATGTACCGTGAGGAGATCTTGGGATCTTACGTGAGGCTGTTGCGAGGTGCTGTGAGCCCAGAATTCGTGTTGATGGACGACAACGCTGGACCTCATAGAGCACAGGTGGTAAGGTTTTTCTGGAAACGGAAGATATTGCACGCATGTCGTGACCTCCTCACTCTCCCGATTTGAATCCCATAGAGCATGTCTGAGATGCACTAGGAAGACGATCTGCATCCAGTAACCACTGTTCAAGACTTGTGAGCAGGTCTGGAGGAAGGATGGGCATTGGTGCCTCAACGTGAGGTTGTCAGGCCTGTATTGGCGCAAGACGTGGTCACACCTCACAGTGAGAACATTAACCTGCTGTCAGAATGTCTATGCAAATTCGTTAAGTTGGAAAAAAACGAAGAACGTTTTTGTCTACCGTCATGCATGCTGCAGTGCATCACGTTCTATATTCTTTACATTGTAGTTTACTATCACCTGTTTATACAGTTCTCTGGAAAAATAAACGCAACCTTGCATGTTGCTATAATTTTGGACACCAGTGTAACTGAGGACGTAGGTTACAAGTGCTACTTCGAGATGAAGTGCTTGGCGCAGGAGTGGTGAGTCGCATCAAACCAGTCACTAGACTAATGACTCAAAAAAAAAGCGAGCAACACGCAAGTATTACGGAGATGCTTCGGGAACTAGGTCTCGCACAGAAAAATTCAAGTGCTCGTTCTTTCCGCGCGCCCTTTTATAGTGGAACGATAGACGGACAGATTGAAGGTTGTTCATTGAAACTTCTGCCAGGAACTTAATTGTGAATAGCAGAGTAATCACATAGACGTAGGCGTAGAACTCAAACGGGAATCCTTGGAGAGAAGATTACTGCGAAATTTTGAGGAACCGGCATTTGAAGCTGACTGCAGAACTATTCTACTGCCGCCAACGCACATTTCGCGTAAAGACTACGAAGATAAGGCACAAGAAATTAGAGCTCATACGGAGGTGTATAGACAGTATGGACAGCCGTCTTTCCCTCGCCGTATTTACGAGTGGAGCAGGAGAACGAATGACTAGTAGCGGTGCAGAGTACCCTCTACTATGCACTGTACGGTGGCTTCCTTAGTATGTATGTAGATGGTGATGTCTATTTCAAACTTTTCCGTGACCAAGTTTTGTCCTTCCTTCTACAACTTTCTGATGACTTTGATGTCTTATGAGATGATAGCCGTGTAGCCTGGTTTGGGAAACACTCAGGCACCCTATCGTATCTCGACTCGCTAAGTGATCCGATCTTCATTCCATAGAAAATGTTTGAAACGGCCGGACAAACGAAACAATCAACATACCCGGAATCTGGTAACTCTGTGCATCTGTGTGCTGCTATACATTGTACTCTCAACAGTGTTCCTGTACTGTACCTTGTGTTTTGATACGATGATGGCCGCCTGCCAAAACGCATAATCTATTTGGATAATTAAAGAGCTATTCAGAAAGTTAATTTTCTAGCTAGTGTTAGATGTAGCAGTTATTAAATAATACTTCGCAAGAGATTGGTGTTTTTTTCGCGTTCAACCTAATGAGTATATATTTCAAACTTCGCGACTCCACAAAGCGAATGAGCACCGTTACTTATGACTAGTTTAATTGGGAAACTAGATTGTGACTAGTGACATGCTTTCATATTGGGGATGTATTCGAAAGACGACGCTTCATGTGGAACGGTAGTTTCGTGTCACAGGAAGTGAAGGCAGGGAAGGGGTCTCGTGCCACCCTTGAAGTTTGCTTTCGACTCAGACATTAAGTAGACCGCTGGGATCTGAGAAACTCGTCGAATTTTCGGGGTTCCGTGATGGGTTGTAGAATCCAAGGGATTCTACAGCGCATCGATTGCAGTTATAATATGGTCTAGGAAACTGAAGCGGAGTCTGTATACCAGTTCGTATATGCAGAGAGAAGGCCCAATTTTCATCAGTAAAACTATCAATACTGCATTAAGTCGCTGCTGACGTACAAACTCGAAACAGAAACAATTAGTACTGAATGCAAGCTTGAAGACGAAGAGTAAAGTGACCGTCTCTCTCAGTGAACAGCAAGCACTGTTACATGAATGGAACAAGTTTGTTCGCAAACAAAACTCATTATGCATAAGAACGACATTTGATATTTGGGCAGATATTTTCAGTGCCAAACAATACAGAGATATGTAACGAGCCTCCAGAGACATTGCGTCCCTACACCAAACTACTTAAAAAAATTCTCTGAACGAGCTCCGAAATTTTTGTCTCTGAAGTTCAATTCCACCCTGTAGAATTAGTGACTCAAAAATCAAATTCATTCTTTGTTTATGGTGTCTGTTGAAGAGTGCGGTGTTAGTGAAAGACATAAGTGCAAACAAGTTCATCTAATTAAGATTGGCATCAATGAACGGGTCTGGAAGTATGTTCCAATCAATTTGGTATCAGTACGGCGAATACATGTAGTTGCGGCATTGACTGCAAGTAATCTCTCACTACAAATACGAAGTCGTACAAACTTAGTTCAGTCAATGAGATCGCACACAGAAATGTTGTATCATGGTAAAGTGGTGTTTTGGTTGTATTTAGAAGATTCACCCTGAAGGTAGTAGTTTCGGTTGTTAACATGCCACAGCAGGAACATCGAAAAATGTTCAAAGTGATACTTAAACACTGGTGGCTCTGGAGTCACCTGTACCACTGCCAACAAACTTACACGAATGGAAGCTTGTCCAAAAGCTTGCTCGTGATCTAAAGAGAAAGTTGTTTCACAACTTACCACTATCCTATTAACGATACCGTTGGTACTCTAAGAGAGCCTCGCAGTTATTCAACTTATTACTTGAAAGCCTGCCAATTACACAACAGTTTATTTCCAGTAGAAACAAGATTTCCTTCAGAGGTGATAAGGTCTCCAGTATGTTGTACTTTTCTACTTATTCCTACCTCGTTTAAACTGAATCCTATTAACTGTGAGCAAACACTTCTTTAATTACTTTCACTTGCTAACATAAACATAATGTTTAAAAAATTAGCTCCCGAAAATAAAACGCTGCACGAAAAAATTAAAGGACCACTTCTTTGAATCACCGTCATTTTCACCCATTTGTCTCAAAGGTGCCTACAACCCATTTCTGTAATGGTACAAGAGCGTGGAGCCCTGCGACGTCCCCCTCCGACACTTCAAATGGTTCAAATGGATCTCTATGGGGCTTAACATCTGAGGTCATCAATCCCCTAGAACTTAGAACTACTTAAACTTAACTAACCCAAGGACAGCACACACATCCATGCCCGAGGCAGGATTCGAACCTGCGACCGTATCAGTCACGCGGTTCCTGACTGAAGTGCCTAGAACAGCTCGGCCACGGCGGCCGGTGGCGACACTTCAAACAGCAAGACGTATACACGTGCAAAAACTGGTCAGAGCTTAGAATTGCTTATGAGGTATAAGGTAGGTTAATGACGTCGCACGGACACCAGATTACACCACAATTCTGCCGAACGCCACAATCGATTTGTCACACAATGGGAAGGCTGTACCACCAACCCCCGCCCCCTTAACCTCATCTCATCCATTCTCTTGACGACAATATGATGGTGGTGAGAAGCGCTACGCCCAGCGTTGAAATCACGCGGTCTTATTATGGATGGCTGAGGAAACATTTCAGATACACGCCACCCAGAATCGGCACGAAAATGCTTCAAGAGATGGAACCACCCCTTCCTTTGAAGCGTTCTTTTACATACATTTTGCGATGAATCTTCAACAGAGCTACGTTCATGACAGCTTTTGACACCGTCGACACCTACCGGACGATTTACCCCTTGTCTCAGGACATCGTGGGGTGCAACCACATTGAATGTGCTCTGCCTCTTAATAGCTAACGCTAGTTTTCCTCTCGTGTACGGGGTGGGCTCACGAGAGACCATTCAAAGCCATTGGGCGAATTTGAACGTGTTCCGATGCAGCAAATATTGTTCACCCTTTTCAGCTCTCCTGTTTCGCGATCTTCTGTTTCGCACCCTCCATTGTCGTAGGAGGGTGCGAAATCGAGATTTGCATGGATAAAATGGCAAAGGGACTCTCCAAGACCCTCTGCCCCTTCCCTCCAAAAGCCCAGCTTGGCCACATCCTTGGTGCCACACGCTCACCTTTGTTGAGCACTTTACAAATGTACCTTTCCAATAGAACCCTTGACCGACTATTAGGCGCCTAGACACGTGGGCAATCCTTTCAAAGCTCGGCAGCTGAAAGGCACTACATGCTGCTCCAGCGGCTGCTTTCGGCATGCGGAATGTGAGGGGTGTCGGAGGTTTCCTGCCCGCAGGTGCCTAGGAATCAGCCAAGGGTTGTGTCTGTAGAGAGACGTTTTTAAAGTGTTCAACAAAGCTGCGCAGGTGATATCGAGGGTGTTGGCAGGAGAAATCATTATGTTTGAAGTGGTCACTAGTTCGACTACAAGTTCTTCTCGCTTCAGTTAAAATTTCAATCTGAAATTATGGGATAAATAAGGAACCTTTTGTGCAACAGACTACGCGGAGTGTAGCACACAATCAGGGACTAAAAAAAAAATCATTGGTCTTCTTGCAGAGTAACCTACCTCAATCAGTAACATCCCAATATACACTCACTACCCGCATGTACCCCTTGTAAATATTGTCACCCAATACACATACGTAAATGCAAGTCAAAATCATTGCAGGCTAATCAACTATGAGCTGATTTGGCCCATCTGTGAGATCGACATTATCATTCACCAAAAACATTATGCAATTCATTACAGCTATACCCATTCTAAGGCTCACCATTTCTGCACTACGTAAACGAAGCTGGCCGATGTACTTTCCAACTCATCCCTAACAAACATACTACCAAAATCAAAACAGTTTCCTCTCCAACCAGTTCAAGGCAGGGGTTTAACCCTACACATAGACATCGAATACCATGGCATGAAATCATTCTGGTCCTCACAGTCCGCTTCCTCACCTTCCCCAGCTCTCTGAATACACAGCTCACCCTGCTATGATATCTATGCTTTTATTATCAGTAAAGCATACCTAAAACAGTACTTCAAAACCACAGTTCACTCTACACCTCAATGCCTGGCACCTCATTTCTACTACTGACCAGGTGATCCCCGTCATACCTTGTTCTGAAATTTATACCCTTCTTTCAAGAGACCTCACCATCATGAAAAGTTGCCACAGAATAAAATGTACCGGTCCACGAAACGGAACATTTGGAGAACAGCGTTGGCTGTAGTTAAATACGGGATATTCGGAAATTCCCGTTACAAACTTCTGTGGCTTGTAGAACGGGTTGAGTACACAATATTTTGACTAGGAACCCATTTCCGGAATCGAGATGTGTAACGCATCCAAGTCTGCTGTGGGAAAAAGTCTCAGGGTGGGTAACTGGCCATGCACATTTGATCTTCCTACATAGCTTACTGGACCAGTCCTTGGGAGATGTGCCTCTGAATGTCCATCAGGGAATGCGGTTTCAGCATGACGGTACACTACCTCACTTCTCACGTGTCGTTCAGAGACATCTCAGCAGTCGATGTGGTGAAAGATGGATAGGCCGAGGTGATCCAACAGTGTGGCTGCCGCGATCGCTGGATTTATCTCCTATGGAATACTTCTTGTGGGGTCGTATGCAGAGTTTAATTTACGAGACTCTTGAACGACAGAAGAAGATCTGTTAACGCGAGTTGTGGCCTCTGCACTACCAACTGAAGAGACGTGAATAGGGACGCAGGGTATGTACCGGAACATTCTTCATAGATACCATGTCTATAACCACGTTTGTGGACGCCACATCGATCTGCTGTTGTAATGCATTAGTGTTGCTCTGTACGTACAGTATGCTGAGTGCTGTTTTGTTTTGTAATAATGCAAACATTTAATGTTTAAGTATTAATACGAGTGAATGAGCTGAAGTGAGAAATGGATGTTTCATTATGTTTGCTTTCTAAATGTTACCTAACAAATGTACGTCTAATTCAGTCAGTCAAGCAGAAGTCGATGAGTTAAATACGTGAACTCAAACTGTCGTAGGACTTAGTTTACGAAAATGGGATCCAATTCAAAATATTATATACTCGTTCCGTCTAGATGTCCTAGAAGTTTGTAAAGGGAATTTACGAATCCACTGTACAGTCAGTAAGATGGCCTTAGAAGAAGGCACTAGAGTAATTTTGATCGTAGTGTGGGAGTAGCATGTTAAAAATTGGGAGGTTAAGTACAATGTGAAGAGCTACTGGAATGGAGGTGAGAGGAAGAAAATCTATATAAATAAAGAGATAAGTAGAAATTAGCAATTAGCAAAGCAACCAGAAACATTCATATTGAGTCATACAGGAGTGCAGAGGAAAAATTACAGTTGCAGCCAAAGATCAAATACAATAATGTGCAGAATTTAAACGTTAGATAGTGAGCGAAAAAAAAAAGTGTGGAAGACATGGAAGATGGCATAAAATACGTCGAAACACATGTGTCGTGTACAGAATTACTTTGTAGGACGATTACAGTGTTCCACTATAGGATAACAGCGTACTATGAGTTTTACAATAGGTCACCCGCGCAACGAGCGATCACGTTAAACATTGGCCGACATTTTGTTAACATTTCTTAAGAACGTCTCTGGCAGGCCGACTGCGTCGGTTGTTAAACATTTCAGGTTTCACCGTACAGAAGCGTGCGGTGTGGCCATTATACAGACTTTTGCCGCTGACGTGACCCAATCAAGTGGCCTGCGTCTGCGTCTTTTTTTGCAGCACATCTGGTTGCTGGAGCGGCTGCGACGAGGACGAGGCGGCAGTGGGAGGCTGGCGGGCGGTGGCTGGGCAGGTTTCCGGGAGGGGCGTGGCGTGGTGCCGGTGGTCGGTTACGCAAAGTGCCGGTGCGTCCCCGCAGCTCCTCAACTGGAGCGCGCGCACACACACACACACACACACACACACACACACACACACATGCATACACACACACACACACACACACACACACAGGCTGAAGTACACTTCCGCAACCACGCGTATGCTGAATCAAGGGTTGCCAGGTCCAATTTGCAGAAAATCGGGACTTAGGGAAAACAAGCTGAAATTCCAGTCATTTGATATTTTCTTACAAAATACTGTGAAAAAGTAGTGCATTGGTACAGCTACACTTAAAGGCCAAATACAGGCTCTTTTATATTTCTACTTCGACAAGTTCTTACCACAACTCAAACGTCACAAAACTGCGGAAGGTAACTCGTAAGAATGAATTTCCTCGCTCTGTTACAGATTAGAGCAACAGACACTGTGGAACTTAAGACACTTACCTTTTCTACAACCTACTACATTTCTACATATTTGGAAATAGGCACAAATTCTGCTAACTACGCTCTGAGCAGCAATGACGATGTCTGCTACGAGAAAACCATTGTTGCTAACGGAGCTGCGACACAACGAATTTCAGTTACTCCAGTGAGTGGTTATGTGTAGTATCTTTGCACGCTTAGAGTATCAACGAAAATAATAATACTTAACAAATAATAAATTGGAGTGAAACATTATAAAAAGCACGCTTGATAAAGAACTGTATGCTTTGCGTTTCTAAGAATCATAATGAAACTTTAAAATGCGAACGGGGCCGATGTTTTGATTTGTTAGTGTAGTCACGTAACACAACTCACATGTAGCTTCATTACAATTGTTTGTATCTACTGTTTAAGACTACGATTGGGTGTTCACCGTAACCCTATGAAGCTAGTAAGACCTGTAACTGGTGACCTAATCAAAAATATGGCTCTGAGTACTATCGGACTTTACTTCTGAGGTCATCAGTCCCCTAGAACTTAGAACTACTTAAACCTAACTAACCTAAGGACACACATCCATGCCAGAGGCAGGATTCGAACCAGCGACCGTAGCTGTCACGCGGTTCCAGACTGTAGCGCCTAGAACCGCTCGGTGACCTAATCAGTATACAGGTCGCCCCACCAGTGGAATGTGAAATTAATTAATGAAAAGTGACGCAACGGGAACTACTCAATCTGAGTTAACAACAGGGGTAGCCCTAACGAACATGACAATATGGGTCCGTAGGTAACACAGATATATTAACGAAAGGTTTCATCAAGTTACGGAATGAAACTAAGGGTCAGGCTCAACTTAAATCTATTACAAGAATGCAAAAGTTCGTTAAGAAACATTGACTGAATTTTGAGTCAGCATAGATTGCAGGGTGATTCAATGAGATTAAGAAAAGTAGCAGATGGAAAGAGGACTGCGAACAAAAATGATTAAAATTCCTCAGCAACTTTGACCGTTTCATTGTCACAATGCAACTTTTCCTAAGTAACCTTTGTATGTCATCACAATTGTCGTCTTGGCTAATGTTTTTCTCAAACTTAATTTTCTATGTATTATTTTAGAGGGCTCCTTAAAATTTCATTGTTATAAAGACATCCTTAGACTTGTCGAAATCTACGTCGATTTACCAAACAGTTATTTGCAAACGGTTAGCTATGTGATTCCTATGTTGAAACTTACGTGTATGGCTTCTGATAGGCAGCCGTATTTAAAACTGTAAGTTTTCTTCCGGCTCAGGTGTCTAAGGCTGTATCAAAATACAAAGACATAAGAAGAAAATTGTTAACCACTGGTATAGCTACTAACTTTAATAAGCATTCGAAGGAAACAGACTTTTGCCAGGTTACGTTAAATCCTATATTAACATCAGACTTTTTAATGTCTACTTCAAAAAATAGTTTTCCGCAGTATTGGTGCTTTATACGAGAAACAGGAGATATTAAATGAAGACATCTTTGGCTCAATAAAGAAAACTTTTTCGCGTCAATTTTAATTTTCTAATTGACGCATTTTGAAATTTTGTTAATGACGGAATGGGTAACTATAAGAACTGTACTGCAAAACGACGAGGGAGGAAACTGGCTAATCTAATGAGAATATTACCCTTAAAAGAACCTGTTGTTAGTTGTTAAAAGAGGTTTGTGCACAAATTTCTCAACAGAATTGTAAATAAGACAAATAGATTTTACACTAGAAGAAACTGCCTTGTTGGAAAAAGGACTTATATAAAATATAATGCCTAACAGGTCAGACAAAAATGTAGAAAGTATGATTTCAGATCTTAAAATAGACCTTGACAACGTCAAAATAGACGCTTCTCAATAAACGAAGGTAGCTCATGATGTATGTAGTATTTTTGAAAAACATACAATTAAAAACTTCTGTCAATACGATTGTGAAAAAACTGATTAAAATATTAATGTCAAGCTAAAAAAAATTCAATTGCCTATTTTTAATAGTCTTCATGACAAAAATCAGCTTCACTTGTGAATTAGAAAATAACGATCGTCAGATTCATTACTTGAACCTTAGTGTTGCTACTGATAACGACAGACATTATTTCGGTATTTTTCGAAAAGCCACTAATGCAGATCAGATTGTGCCGTCTACTTCAGTTCATCCTCATTCCAAGCATTTTGCCATTCAGCTATTCATCGTGCAATTTCTGTACATTTGTTACCTGACAAGTTTAATAAAGAGAGTAATTTAATAAACATTATTGCAGTTAATAACAGATATGATCTCTGATTAGTTGAAAAGATCTTCAAAGTTAAAACTGACGCTCAGGTGACCACTTTAGGCAGCAGTGCTAATTCTGACAGTAACGAGTATAAAAAAGTTTTTTTTCGATTCCATTATCATGCCCTATGTCTTACAGGATTCGTCGTCTCGTAGTTAAAACTAGGGATGCAAAGTTACCTTTTCCACTAAAATTAACCTGAAAAAAAATCTTATTCACAATTGTAGGTTCACAGTCGCTCCTAAAAACAGTTCAGGAGTTTAAAATTCACCTGTGAAACATGTCCCGTTTATCATGTAGGACAAATTGGTAGATCTTTCAGTGTCTGATACAAGAAACATTTATTGGGAAACAGAGGAACTACCCTACATAATTCCATTTTTGCTGATCGTTTATCAGTTACCGGTGACAAACAAAAAAGTGTTGAAGAAATTTACATTTATCATAGGGAAAAGAAAGGCCATAGGCTCGACGTATTCGAAGAGATTTTCAGGCATATTTTGTAAGAATGATGGCTCATCCTCAATGAACAGCTACAAAAACATTTTCAGTAGTTTAAATCCACTACTTTATTTTTTACTATGTTTTCTTGCCTCTAGTTCCGAAATATCTTTTTCTTCGAATCTAATAGATGTGTAGTACTTGAGTTACCTTCATGCAGATATTTTTTGATCGCACAGCTGGTGGTATAAATATTCTATAATATTATGTGCTTTACGCAATGGAAAATTCTGTATTTTGTTTTATAATTAACTGTTGTTTAATTCAATTATTTCTGTTGTAATGTCTCAAAGGGACACACGTCACTGTACGCGCCCGACAGGTGCCGCCTACTTCTATGTTTTCGTATCTGCAATGTACGTCACTGGGACGCTCAGTCTGATGTTTTTCCTAGTAAGGCATTCGTGCCGAAGGCTGAAACCTGTTTGACTTTAGACTTTGGAGGATCTGCTCTAAACTTTGACCGTTCCCTTCTCGCAATATAACTTTACATCAGTAACGTTTGTATGACATAACAGTTGTCATCTTGGTTAATGTTTTTGTCAAACTTGATTTTTTATCTGTTATGTAACAAGGTTTGTTAAAATTTCATTCCAAAGATATGTCGAAACCTAGGTCAGTGTACTAAACAATTATCTGCAGCCGTTGCCTATGTGATTCCAATGTTGAAAGTTACATACAGTTACTGACAAACAGTCATGTTTAAACCTGTAATTTAGAATACTGTCTAACCGTTTTTCTAGGTCGACAACTTGATGGCAATACCACGCGTAATGTCAGAACCCCGCCGGTGCCTTCATCTTCCCTTTAGCCAAACTGATCGTCAGCTAACAATCTTCTATTTTCTTTGTTATTCACCTATTATTCTAGTCAGGGACCTGGATTCATGAATTGTTGAACTGTTTGTGCAAAAGTTCTCTCACTTACCTGCCCCTTCTATCTTCGGACCTGTGTGGATGGCATTTTTCCGAAATTCTGATAGTTTGTATCCAATCTCAAGCATCCTGAATAATGACTTGAACTGTCATTCGATCACCACGTTCCCCCCAAGGAATTTAGGAATTGCGAAGCAATGTAACCTAGCCCTTCTACATTACATAATAGCAAATCTAATACTGGATCCCCTATCTCTTCCACAATCTATATATTGTTTCCTTACACGTATTATGGAATTCATAGAAAACACAGGATTCTTACTTTATCTGTTTAGTAGCTTTAGGATACTTGGTGTGCTTAATGAAAAACGCTAACTAAAAGGCTACAAGGCTCTGTTGCCAAGATCGCTGCACGCGGCCAGCACTGGCAAAATTGATGACGATGTTACCACGTTTATTAGGGTCTGGAAACCACAGTGAAAATCCTATGAAGCTTTCCGCAGATGTGTTGGGCAATGTCTAGTATGCCTGTAGATCGCATCATGCAGCTGTATTTAGATCTGAGCACACAGTGAGCATGCAGACATGCTTAGAAGATAGTGTCTCCCGCCAAGCATTAAGTGGCGGCTGAGAGATTTCGTATGATTCCTTGCAGCCCACATAACGTAACTGTCGTCATTTCCTTCTTCATGACAATTATTGACTGCACACTAGAGGGGAAATGAGACGCACCTCTAGCGTTATCGTCGGGAAGTGTGTGATCACCCACCATTACAGCTGCGCTCTACAAAAACTACAGTTAGTTGGTACAATACATAAACGACTTAGTAATCGGTAAGATGACCGGTAGTGTTGGTAACATTAGTGGGGAAGGACACATAAATGAACGTGTGAGAGCGAAACTGGGATCCGCTGACTTTTCTTTGTTTTTTATTTGATTTACAAATGAATAGAGCCCCACATCTTTCAGTATTAATCCGTTGTGTATTCTATATCCTTACAAAATTTAAACAGCATTTTGTAAGTAATAAAAACTAGTTGATCGTGTATTTTCTGCGCTTTTATTTAACCAAAGCAATTATTTTGATTCGAGTACAGTTAAATACATTAAAACAAAAAATCTGTATCATTACAATTGTTTTGTACTCAACAGAATGTTATCATAGTCAAAGGCAAGTGTTTGCTGTAATCAGTGATAAGTGCAAAAGTTGTTTATGAATGACAGAAATATTTTATATAGCTACGAAGGCTTTCCCGGCGTAATAATTGATAATATTCTTCTAGGGTATGCAGCCGGATCATAACGTCTTCATGACACAATATTTCCGCGGTCCATCTGGCCGCCATCTTCAGGTGAGAGTGCTGGTGCACGAACTCGCCGGAACTGACTTCCTAGCGCAAGCTGCGGCCCCTATATAGGCCGCAGAAGACCCACAACGCGTGCGCGAGAAGGTGCCGTAACTGCCCTCTAGCGCAGTATACATACCGCGCCGCCAGTGGTGGAAATAGGCGAAATCGAGATATCGCTGTCAAAAATTAAAAAATTTTTTATTCCGACGATCGAAACACAGACCGTTGTTTTCTGATGTCAGATAACACCGGGTCCCAAGTCTTACTTAAAAGATAGCCCTTGTCTCTATTAATAAGATTGTCAGATGAACGAATGTCTATGGATTCTTTTAAAACACAGTCCCAATAGCGAGATGCGGGGGCAACCATTTGTGTCTTGTCATAGAGCATTCTGTGTCCCTCGGTGAGACAGTGCTCCGCCACTGTAGATTTCTCAGGTTGACGCAGCCGTGTGTGCCGCTGATGCTCAACACATCGGTCCTGAATGGTCCGGATTGTCTGCCCAATATAAGCCTTCCCACAGTGGCAAGGGATCTTGTACACATCGGGCTTCCTCAAACCCAAGTCATCCTTTACAGAGCCAAGGAGCGTTCTAATCTTGGCTGGCGGACGAAAAATACTTTTGATATGGTATCTTATCAGAATTCTTCCTATCTTCGAGGAAATGCTCCCAGCAAAAGGCAGAAAAGCCACCGATTTGCAGGTATCTTCTGGTGGTTCAGGCGAAGGTCCATACTGGAAAGCACGACGGATCTGTTTATATGTATAGCCATTCTGCTTGAACACAGCCTTAAGATAGTCTTGTGTCAAGCTTTCTCCATCTGAAATGGCATAAGCTCTCCTCGCCAACGTCCGCAGGACCCCCGTACGCTGGAACGATGGATGACAGCTAGAAGCATGCAGATAACGGACCGTGTGCGTAGGTTTTCGAAAAACACTGCGTCCCAGTGTCCCATCATCCTTTGTGTACACCAGAACATCCAGAAACGGAAGCTTCCATTCACTTTCCACCTCCATGGTAAACTTGATGCTAGGATGCAGGGAATTAGAATGATCTAGGAGGCGGTCAAGAGCTTCTCTCCCATGAGGCCACACCATAAACGTATCGTCAACGTACCTCCAGAAACAAGTTGGTTTTAAGGACGCCGTCTTCAGCGCCATGTCCTCAAAATCTTCCATAAAAAGATTGGCGACTATTGGGGACAATGGGCTCCCCATAGCCACTCCGTCAGTCTGTTCAAAATATTTGTCATTAAATAAAAAGTACGTCGACGTCAGCACGTGGCGATAAAGCCTGGTTGTTTCCTCATCCAGTTTCTCACCAATTAATTGCAAGGATTCTTCCAGACGAACCCGGGTAAAAAGCGACACGACATCAAAGCTCACAAGTAAATCCGAGGGACTAACAGACAAGGACTTCAACCTCTGAATAAACACCATACAATTGGAAATGTGATGTTCGCATTTACCGACGTGAGGGCCAAGAACAGATGCTAAATACTAGGCTAGATTGTAGGTAGGAGCACCCAAATTACTCACGATCGGACGAAGCGGGACCCCCTTCTTACGAATCTTGGGTAGACCGTATAATCTCGGTGGCACGGCAGCACCAGGACGAAGTTTTTTGAGAACTTCGTCAGGTAAAGAACTCTTCTTCAGCAGTGAAAGCGTCTTCCGTTTTATCCGTTCAGTTGGGTCGTCCCTGCAATGTTCTGTATGCTGAGTCTTCAAGTAAGAGATCCATCTTTCCCAGATAGTCATCACGTGACAGAAGAACCGTTGCGTTGCCTTTGTCTTCTGGTAGAACTATTAGATCTTCGTCTTCTCGAATGGATCGGACGGCTGCCCTTTCGAGAGAGGAGATGTTACTCCGTGGAGGCGGCGCCCGCCGCAATGTATGTGAGACCTCTTGCCTTATCTCTTCATCTTGGTCCTCTGAAAAGCTGGACACTGCTTGTTCGACTGCCCAGATGATTTCGGTGATAGGCACATTCCTCGGTGTAGGGGCCCCTATGTTCATTTCCGAATGGTAATATTCTAAGTTGCTTGTTTTGCTACATCTGTAAACTAATTTACTGTCCTTAAGAAAACCAGTCTTTGTTGACCCCTCATACATGACAGTCAGCTTGGCCCCTTTCCCAAGAGATGCCTTAAGGTATTCGGTTTGGCTGGCATTCTGCCATATGTAGTTTAGTGAAAGGTTCTGAGTATCCCAAGTTCGACTAATAGAATAGGTCGCGTGTCACCTGAAGCACGCAAAGACTTCATCGTCAACAGAAATTTAATTCTGGAGGCCACTATGTCATTGCTCTAATTATTCTGACACTTGTATTTAAATCATATATCGTTTTATATGCGTCTCGCAGACCTCGGCAGATACAGTAACATTTATCTGTTCAGCTAACTCCTCTATTTTTCTTACGTTTGGTACTCACCATCGTCCTAAAATTCATAGACCGCCCGACTCACAACGTCTTCCTATAAGTCATTTAGTTCAGTTAAAGAGCCATGTTGTTTAATTTTTTTCCTTGCAGAATAGAGAGTTGCGCATCTTTTTTAATGACACATGCGCTGAATAGTTCTTAAACCAATGCCACGAACAGCCTGCGTGGCAAAAAGCCTTTTTCTTACAATGATTTTTTTCCGTTAACTTCTCACTGCACTTCTTCATATCATTGTTCTTGATTCTGTGTATTTTCTGCAGATCTTTGCTAACGAACGTGCATGAAGATGATAGTAGTAGGGAGATGGGGGCACAACCCCAATTTGACATCAAATTCATATCAAACTGATATGCAAATTAATTAAATTGAACAATTAATAAACCCCCACCACCACCAACCCCATATAACCCAGCCCTGGATGACGTCATGTGTTTGTCTCAGCCTCCACATAGATCCCCACACTCTACCCCTTCCCCACCCCTCCCCACCTACCCTATTGGCGGGAATTTCGAATTTTGGCGGGAATATCTTTGCCCCAGGGCTGTGCTGATGTCCCACCCAAAACCCAGGAATTGGCGAGAAATTAAACCTGGCGGTGCCCTTTCTGGAACTCGAACATTGGTCCTTGTGGTTTGGAAGGCACAAGTGCGCCCCTCAACACATTTAAACTGTCCAGTTGCAGGAGAGGAAAGTTGGGCTAGTGTACTAATTTATTTTGCTTGGGAAACTGAAGTTGATATTGCTCCTAATTACACAACTATAGGCATAGTGCTACACAACGACTGCCTAAAATCGCAATGCACCTCAAAACTTGACGATTCCGTAAAATTGACGGTGTCCTGCTGAGAAAAAATTTCACAGTACGGCTCGAAATTAGTGACAGTCGTACTCAAACTCTGCCTTTGACCTAAAAGTTGGCGGGAAATGTGTGGGGTCCAAGGTACCAGATGGTTACGAAGAAACATGATAGAGCTCTAGACGGATGGAATTTGAAATATTTCACGTAAATCAACTGTGCTATCAATTCTGAAGCATTATTTCACTATCTGGAGTTAGTACCAGGAAGGCATCGGCATGAGAGAAATGATCATTGAGCATAAACACATACTCCGACGATTGCACGGTTCTGCACCTAAAAATGCAGTATTGTTAAAGCCATATGGTTTACAAAGTATTAGTCTGCAGAACGCAACTCTCTTAATTCCCTAATGCAGAATATATTTGTCCAACGTCAGACATACAACCACCCCACAAATTTCCTACCCCAATCAATAAGTGAAAAACTTTAGTTTAAAAAAAACTACTTCCTTCTACACTGTTCTGTTGTCCTATGGAGGCATCGCCAGTGTATATCCACTGCTTGAGTTGGTTATAAAACAACTAGAACGAATTCTGGAGACTGCTGTTTCGTCTCTAAGAAAATTAATGGATTTTATATATCTTTTTATATCAGAAACATACGTACCCTCAATCACACTTCCCACAACAGTTATACTTACCAGCAGTGGCAGTAGTATCAGTTTTGATGAATGTGGCTATGTCTCACTAGGAAACATAGCAAAGAAAAACCGACATGAATATTTGCAGTAGCTGATACATTGAGGTACCACCCACAGCCTGCTGCACGAAAATGCACACGAAGAAGTAGCAACTTCTTACGAGGGAGTAAGTACCACAGTCAGTTCACACAGGAGATTTAGCAGTCTTACTTCTGTTTACGGTAGTATCACCACAGATCTGGTAGCATTCCAATTGTACAAAGAAGTCCTGGTCTAATGTTAGCTAGTTTTGCTCATATACAGTATAATATAGCAGTTTCGTCCTAACAAAAAATGGCTCTGAGCACTATGCGACTTAACTTCTGAGGTCATCAGTCGCCTAGAACTTAGAACTAATTAAACCTAACTAACCTAAGGACATCACACACATCCATGCCCGAGGCAGGAGTCGAACCTGCGACCGCAGCTGTCTCTCGGTTCCAGACTGTAGCGACCAGAACCGCACGGCCACTCCGGGCGGCTCGTCCTAATACATGTCTTGAGTACATCACCGCCCCCCCCCCCTCTCACACTATTAAAAGTGATATATGTATCATCGGTCCACTCTCCTACAGAACACTCTAGGGAAAGGCTTAAGTCTGATAAATTCATTGATTCTTCTCCTTAATATTTAAGGAATTACACTGTTTGTGAGAACCAGCCATACTTCGGTAATATCTATATTCGACTGCATGTGTGAGAACACGATTATGGATTGGGATAGATATATTTGATCTGCTTTAATGTGGCACCTCTGTATAATACTTACGTCACCCTTGTTGGAGTACGTGTTACGAAAACCCAGGTAGTTTACAGGGGGATGGGGAGGGTTAAAAGTAAATGTAGCAAGAGCATAATATTTAAGCTTTTCTCTGTCATGAGACCCACATTTCGTGGTACTTTTCTCTAATTTTATGTATTCTCAGTCAGTTTAAGTAATTTTGCAAGATTTTCGCGATTTTACATTTTCGCCATATTTACCACAATTTTCCATTTTTCCCGTAAATTTTTCCTAATTATACTAGGTTTTTCTCGATTTTTGCCGATTTTATGTCGATTTTTCATATTTATTTGATTTTTTTCATGTATATGGTCATATTGGTGGCATACTCAAGCATTGTTTGATTTTACATGAGAATATTTGCATGTCACATACACCAGACTGCTAAAAAATCCTAAGAATTCCCCTCTTCCGGGTGATATGTATGCATGCATTGTGGATAGGGAGATCATGAAAAGTATAGTAACACTCGCCTCGTACCTATATGAAACACAGTGAGTGGTGCAGATTGGAAAGTCATAGTCTGGAAAAAAATTGTGTACTGTTTCGGCACATCAAGGAGCTTGTCTGCAGACTCATGTAGCGAAACACTTGATGGAATCTCAAAGTCTGGCACAGTTCTACACATTCTCTGACTTCCACTCTACTATGTATGGATCTGCAACAGGGAGTTGACGTGTGTACAGACTTGATTTCTTCTGCTGCTCCGATGTTTTTCGCTTTCCTGCATTTGTTTACAACTTCCAACTCTGACACGTCCCGACTACCATGGCAGGACATCTACAAACTGTAGATTTCAGGTTTTTTTCCCCTAGGAATAAGTCAGTCGTTAGTTGACAGTGTGTCGACTGCATTTTGCATCCCCTCCACATACCTACAGAGCGCGCACCCCTGGTATCGTAATTTACAGACGAACAGATAGCAAGTTATGCACCCAATCCACAACTGTTCACTGGTGAGAGGTCTACACACACATACATATAGAGACGATGCATACATATAACTAATCGCGAAGCCACTATTTCAACAGTTTGTAGATTACTTTCGACAGTGCTATAGCCATAGAAATTCTTCATAAAACGATTATGTAGAGGATGTAAGCACATTTAAAATGATTTTGCTAAAGAGTCTAACATCATCTTTTAATTGTCCCCAAATTACCGGTTGGTGACGTCAGCACAGCCCTGGGAAAAAAAATTCCCGCCAAAATTCTAAATTGCCGCCAAAATTTAAAATTCCCGTCAAAATTCGAAATTCCCCCCGCTAATCCCAATTTTCGCCTAAACTCTAAATTCCCGCAAATAGGGTGAGTGGGAGGTGGGTGGGGTGGGGGACCTACATGCAGACCGAGGAAAACACCTGACATCATCCAGGGTTGGGGGAGGGGTTCGGGTGGGCGTGGTCAGGGGGTAAGTAACTGATCAATTTAATTAATCTGCATATCAATTTGACATCAAAATTGGGGTCGTGGCCCCATCTCCCTATTACTGATGTTCACTATCATCGTCTACATATGTTTTAAATACTTATAGCTACCGTGTATTGTGAGTTTGCTTTGCTGCTGAATCTCAGTTGCCTTTATCTGTCGCATTCTTCCTTGCTGTCAAAGCACGTTTTGCTAGAGTTGTTTAGAAACCTACCCTCATGCCACTGGGAAAATCTTCCATTCTTCCTGCTTTTCCATTACCATGTTACACTAACACTTCCACTCAATAAGGAATGAAAAGCAGGAATTGCGTGGGAATCTCCACGCTGTCTCGCTAATGATGCTCTATTGCCGCTCGAATTAGGCAACTGCGGACGCTAAGCGTGCTATTTTCGAATGGTAGAGAGAGAGCGTTACACGAGACTGGGCACAAGTGCGGCATCAGCCCTCCTGCAGCCACCGGCCAATACACGCCGTTACGGCTGTAGTAGGAAAACTACCGCCGACTATAATGACAGAATTATGGCGCAGATAACAAACTGCTGGCAAGCGTAGAGAGTTGGCGGGAAGCACAGAGAGTTTCTCCTGCGACGATGATATTGGGCCGAGCGGTTCTAGGCCCTTCAGTCCGGAACCGCGTTGCTGCTACGGTCTCAGCTTCGAATCCCGCCTCGTGCATGGATGTGCGTGATATCCTTAGGTTAGGTTTAAGTAGTTCTAAGTCTAGGGGACTGATGCCGTCAGATGTTAAGTCCCATAATGTTTAGAGTCATTTGAGCCATTTATGATGATATTGGAAAGTTGGTACGACAAAGTCTAAGTAGGAGCGGCTGTTATGTAGAGAAGTAACTGGAAGCTGTATCTAACTGTTGCAGATACAAGGGTCACTCCAATAGAAATGCACACTATTTATTTTTTTTAAATCCATCTTTTATTCTACATGTCTGAAAGTTTTACAGTGTGTAGATACATCCTATAGGAACAATATTTTCATTTCCCACATAATTTCCATCCCTCTCAACTGCCTTACGCCATCTTGGAACCAGCGCCTGTGTACCGGCACCGTAAAATTCTGGACCAACCTGTTGGAGTCTCTGTTTGGCAGCGTGCACAAGGGAGTCATCATCTTCAAACCTTGTTCCACGAAGAGAGTCTTTCAGTTTCCCAAAGACATGATAGTCACATGGAGCCACGGTCAGGACTGTAAGGCGGGTGTTTCTGTGTTGACCATCTGAGTTTTGTGATCTGATCGCTTCCATGGTTTTTTGACTGACATGTGGCCGTACATTGTCGTGCAACAGCAACACATCCTGCTTTTGCCGATGTGGTCGAACATGACTCAGTCGCGCTTGAAGTTTCTTCAGTGTGGTCACATATGCATCAGAATTTATGGTGGTTCCATTTGGCATGATGTCCACAAGCAAGAGTCCTTCGGAATCGAAAAACACCGTAACCATAACTTTTCCAGCAGACAGTGTGTTTTTTTTTTTTTTTGTTTTTTTTTTTTCCTTGGGTGAATTTGCATGATGCCACTCCATCGATTGCCTCTTCGTCTCTGGTGAAAAATGATGAAGCCATGTTTCATCACCTGTCACAGTTCTTACAAGAAATGCATCTCCACCATTGTCGTACTGTTCGAAAAGTTCGCTGCATACCGTTTTTCTTGTTTGTTTGTGAGCCACTGTCAACATCCTGGGAACCCACCTGGCACAAACCTTTTTTAATGCCAACACTTTCAGTATTCTGCAAACACTTCCTTCCCCTATCCCAACGTAGCGTATCAATTCGTTCACTGTGATGCGTCTGTCAGCAGTCACCAATTCGTTAACTCGCTGCACATTGTCTGGAGTGTGTGCAGCACGAGGACTGCCGCTGCGAGGACAATCCTTAATATAGCCGTGCCAGCTTTCATCACGTAACCTGCTTGCCCACCGACTAACTGTACTGCGATCGACAGCGGCATCTCAATACACCTTTTTCAACCTCTTGTGGATGTTTTCCACTGTCTCGTTTCCACAGCACAGGAATTCTATGACAGCACGTTGCTTCTGACGAACGTCAAGCGTAGCAACCATCATGAAGACATGCTGTGACGGCGCCACTCACGGAATAGGTTGAACTAAGTTTGAAAACAAGCGGGAAGGGTGTATCTACACACTGTAAAACTTACACACATGCGGAATGAAAACTGTATTTTTACAAAAATAGTTTGCATTTCTTTTGGAGTTACCCTCGTAAAACATTTTTCATTTTCGTGTTATTTTCATTTCGAGACCAATCAGACCTAAATAAATGAATAACTGCTGGATACAGTGACCATGGCAACAATACAATTGTTTCATAACAGGTTAGTTGCTATCGATCGGCGATCTTCTCAGAGGCATATCTACTTTCTCGTGACTATTCTAATCTAACGGTCGTACTCTGGACTCGGGTTGCTGGTGATGACACCGCTTTGAGTCACGGACGCCTCGATGTGCACGCGGTCAGCTGCCGGTCGCCCGCGACCTCTGGGGGCGACCTGAGCCGATGAACCGTGAACGCTGGACGGCACGTCGTGGCGCAGCGCCGCACTCTCTTCCGCCGACGTGACCCCGGCGCACTCTTTCTTGTTGTCGCCGCAGGCGCCTCTGCCTGGCAAACTGCGCAACGCGGTCGGAAAGCTGGAGAGCCGCCGGGGCAGGCGTCGCCGCCTCCCCGCTCCTAGAAGACGCCCGCCTGCCTCCGCCCCGTTGTCGCAACAGCCTCGCCCGCCGGCAGCAGAGTCCAGACAGCGCGCTGCCGCTACTGTGCGTCGCCCCTTTTTGCTCCCGAGAGGCGGAACGCAGAGCTGGATGGAGCTCTTCCGCAGGACGTCGGCTCTATTGCAATGTCCGGTGGGAAACCTTAACTGTTACTTCTGGTGGAACATCCTCTTCCTGCAGCAAACAACGTTTCCGTTTCCCTTACATTTGATACAGCAAGTTCTATATGGTACATCTTACCGTTGCTCACGAAGTCCAACAGGCGTCTTTCTAACAAGATAAGTTAACGACATTTTAAGCCCTGTTACAGAAGTGGAAAATGAAAGATGAACATATTCGATGACATGGCGTAGGAAAGTTCACATCTGTGTGACGTATGCACTGTTGTAGAACTCTTGAAATCAGCCGGCTCTAAAACCTTACAAGATATTACATTACTCATGCAAAAAGTCTGATGAACCGAGAAAATTACGGGTAACTGGAAAAGTGCATTGATACGGTGTCCTGGAAACTGCGCCTATTGAAATTTTGTCCAGTGAAATCTCTCCCGAGAACTGTCCAGGAAGAGTCTACTACGTAATACCCGCGCCCGAACCCGGCAACGTATCCGTTCGCAGAAGCGACTAGGGCCCTTACGTGTCGTTCTCTTGGAGTGGACTGGAAATGCTCAAACAAGAATTGTACAGCGTGATGTGATTATAATTTAAGTGATAGAACCACTTTAACCACTATAAGCTGTCAGCTTAATTTCTTTAACGAACCAAGGCCTTAGGCCCTTTACAAATCTATGATACTGGTGGGGTGTTTTCCACGTTTAAGAAATTTGTTTCGTGTAATGTGGATACGAACGTAGTTCGGTTGAAAAAATGCAGAACTTGTTGGACTTTGTGGAATATTCCTGCTTCAGACCCTATAGTTTCATGAAGTTCCGATTAGTGGCGGCGCTATACGTGGACTTCAAGATGGCGCACCTAACAAAGGCGCGTTCTAAGCACAGAACTGTCATCAGTTTCCCTTTGGGCGGAAAACCAGAGCATCGTAGATATTCACAGGCGCTTGCAGGAGGTCTACAAAGGCCTGGTAGTCAATAAAGGCACAGTGAGGAGTCTGTCAACACGGCAAAGAGGTCGCGCAAATCTGTCCGATCCACCGCGCGCCGACCGGCCGCATATAGCTTTGACTCCTGCAGTGTTGAAATGTGCGGACACTGTCATTCGAAGTGATAGACCCATCACAAGCGAATATATCGCTGCACGATTGCACGTATCTGTCGGTAGTTCTGACACACTCTCTTGGTTCCTCGCCACCTAATGGAAGACCGTAAAGAGCAACCAAAGACCATCCGCGCGTAATTATCTGCGCGTTACGAGGCTTATCGTGACAACTTTTTGTGGAATATTGTCACAGGCAATGAAACATGGGTTGATTACTTTGAATAAGAAACAAAATGGCAATACATGGAGTGGCATCACAACAATTCTCCGAAGAACAAAGCCGCTCCCTCAGTTGATAAAGGGGCTATTCTGTTTGGCTACCTCCCTCATGGTGCAACGATCAACTCTGAAATGTATTAATGAAACGGCTTCAGCACCTTCATCAATCTAAACGAACTTCTCCTTTTTCACGACAACAAAAGGCCTCACACAAGTCTTTGCACTCGACAGGAGCTCACAAAACTTCCTGAACTGTTCTTCAAATGGCTCAAATGGCTCTGAGCACTATGGGACTTTTGAGGTCATCAGTCCCCTAGAACTTAGAATTACTTAAACGTAACTAACCTAAGGACATCACACACATCCATGCCCGAGGCAGAATTCGAACCTGCGAGCGTAGCGGTCACGACTAGAACCGCTCGGCCACTTCGGCCGGCGACTGTTCTTCCTCATCCACCCTACGGTTCGGATACCGCACCATCCGACTTTGATCTTTTTGGCCCAATGAAGGATGCACTCCGCGGGAACCAGTTCGTGGATACAGCAGGACATTGGCACCGACGTTGACTTGTAGAGCGATACCGATGCGGGCGTACAAGCCCTCCTAGTAAGGTGACGTAATGCCGTCCATTGATACGAGATTACGCTGAAAAATAGGGTTTGTAGTCATAAGAGTGGTAAATAATACGGTGTATTGGATTCCCGAATAAAAACCAACCTGCTTTCATCTAAAAGTGTGATTAGTTACTTATTGAACGCCTCTCGTAAATTACTCATGCAAGAAATTTGATAAACTAAGAAAATTCCGGATTACTGGAGAACTGCATTGATACGGTGTCTTGAAAACTGCGTCCAGTGAAATTATGTCCAGTGTAATTTTCGCCCAGAAAAGATGCAGGAATGATCTACTAAACCCCACCCCCGAACTCCGCAAGTTGCACGCCTCGTGGAAGAGCCCGCCCTTACGTGGTGTTCTCACCAAGAGGACTAAAGATGCTCGAACAAAAACCTGAGTGCCAAAATTTTAGTCACAAGTGATCAAAATTTTTAAAAAAGGGACCGTTTTAACCACTGTAGGCTGTCAGCTTTATTCCTTACGCAGCCCTTATGTCCTATGCTCATGAATTACTTTACTGGACAGTTTCTGCCCTACTCCATTTTGAAATGTATTGATATTCGGGAGGTGCTTATCATATTTCAAAAAAATTTATTCGTGTTCTTTGGGGACAGCAACGTTCCCACACATACTTATGTGGAATATTAAAAATATAGTACTGCACATATCAGTCAGCTAACAAGCAGAACATTCACGTCATATAGGCAAACAGCTTGCTTTTCCTTGCATATTCGTTTAACGTCAGATCACTTCTGAGCAAAATATTACCAGAATGACTCTTGCCTTTACATATCTGTAACGAATGTAAATGATTTCAGTATTTGACGGCAATCTGAACAATTTTAACAGTATTCTAAATAATTTTAACTGTTCACAGATTGGTGTGACAATGTACTTTCATCAAATGTAAGGACTGCCCTACTAAAGTGACGAGGGAAAGTAATTTTGTGCCGTTTTAAAATTTGTGTGATGACAACGAGCATAGAGACTACTGTCAGCAATCTGTTGGTCCATTACGGCCAGGGCACATCAGTTGGTACGTGCTTTTCAATTCAATAAACTTTACCAACTGCCGAACACTTTGACATATTTTATTTTATTCTGAAAGCAACCAATTTCAGCAATTCATTTTCCCATTTTCAGGCCCCATACGCTTCTTTCAAATCAACGAACTTACAGTATAGCACTATAAAACTGGATATCGTGAATTCCACTCATTGTGCAGCTGTCACGCTTTCGTATGAATCAGGTTGCAAAACGATTCGAATTCCCAACATCCAGTTTCATAGTGCTGTACTATCAGATCCTTTGATTTGAAAGAAGCTCATGGGGCCTGAAAATGGGAAAATGAATTGCCGAAGCTGGTTGCTTTCAGAGTAAAATAAAATACCTTAAAGTGTATGGCTGTTGGTAAAGTTTATTGAATTGAAAAATTGTCTGTAATGGTTGAGAAGACAATTTTTAAAAAGGTTGAATAAGACCATGTAGCATCACTACAGCAATAAACGATGTTTGATTATGCCTGCAATAGTTGTAAGTATTGTAAAAGTCCATTATGTAAGAAGTTTAATTATTATTAACGAGATTTGTGCAAGACTATCACGTGAGTACAACTCCCTCTGATGATATCTTTGTTTCTGCAAATTGACTTAGTCTTTATATGATCCTTGTTTGTCGCGATATGTAACAGTTATGTCTGTGTATGAATGCGAAAAGGCACAAAGTATACTGGTACTGTGCTGGAAGTAGTAATCCATCTGTCAACAAGGTTTTGCCTATATAACGTGTTGTGAAAGCTTGGCTTGTAAGCTGACTGGATATGCAAGACTATATTAGTAACATTTGACATGTGTATGTGTGGTGTGGGAGCTTGCCTGTTCCTACGTAACGCGGAAGAAAGTTTTTAAATATGGCGCACACATGTCATCAGTATTATATGTTTGAAAATGGCCTAAAGTCGAAACTGGTTAATGATGTAATTTATATGCATGGTGTGTGAAAGGAATAAAAGTGATTAACTAGTTAAAATGGTTCCGTAATTTAGACGATGCATAGAGACTCTGAACCCTTACATTAGGAAAACTATAATCACAGTTCCTTTTATTTTTTGTCGGACGCAGTAACAAATGTTTATTACTTACAACAGGATCTTCAGAAACTACAAGGGAAAATATTAAAACCGAATTACAAAGACATAGTTCAAAAATCGTATCTCTTATACTCGATTAAGCATACTTTAAAGGCCGCGCGGCGTAGCCGTCTGCTTTAAGACGCCTTGCCACGTTTCGCGAGATTGCCCCGTCGGATGCCCTCTCTCGGGCATGGGTGTGTCTGTTGTCCTTAGCGTAAGTTAGTTTAAATAAGATTAAGTAGCGTGTAAGCCTAGGGACCGATGACTTCAGCAGCTTGGTCCCATAGGAATTTACCATAAGTTTCCAAGTATTTCCATACTTTAAAATAAAAATAAAAAAGATCAGCGTTTGAGATACGTAATGTACGACGGCGTGCTGGAAAGAAAGGCCACCAAATTTTTATTCTGTTCGCAATATCGTTTGTGGTATTACATAATTATGACGAATATTACTCGGTCAACTTTTCCATTTCACTGAGGCAAGTTGCAACTCTCTACCGCTAGAAGACTCCACACTGTAGCGTGTAACATGGCAACGTGTAATGCAACTATGTCGGTGTGTGAGAAAGAGCGCGCTGTAATAGAATTTCTAAAAGCAGAAAGCGTGCCCCCAGTATCAATCAATAGAAGAATGAAAGCTATATACGGTGATGACTGTATGGCATCAGTAATGTGCAGCGTTGGTTTGTTCGTGTTCGTACTGAAGCAAATGGTTATACCAAATTCAACGTGTGTGACGGAGCCCGACGTAAACGACCGCGTATACCAAACGACAAGAATAATCGGAGTCAGCTTCATGAGCTTACCAGAGAAAATCATCGAATAAGACAGACACAGCTCTTAGGCAAGTATGACACGCCAAGATATTGCGTACAGGCCTTCAATGAAGAAATGCGGCACAGAAAATTGTATGCACAGTGGATGCCTCGAGTGCTCACTGCTGACATTAAACAGAGGAGATTGGACATTTGTCAACAATTAGTTTTGCTGTTTGAGAGCGAGGATGATGTGTTCCTTAACAGCTGGGTGACAGATGGTGGAAACTAGCTTCACCATTTCGACATTCAAAAACAAGAGGGAATCAATGGAACTCCTCCACAGCTCAAGACCATGCTGTCAGCACGGAAAGTCAGGCTCACAGTGTTGTGGAATGTGCATGGTATGGTGCATTTGGAACTCATGCCTAAAGGCACGCCATAAATACTGCGAGACTCTCAGAAAACCGAAAGTACGAATTAAAACAATTCGCTCACGCATGGGGCAGCCCTCCTTCAGCTTGACAGTGTCGGACCACACTGAGGTATCTCTGACAATTTGACACCTTGGGTTCACTGTCACTGATCATCTTTTTTACAGCCTCAACTTGGCCCTATCCAGTTTTCGTGTGCTTCTGAAACTTAAAAACACCTTCGAGGACATCACTTTGATACTGACGAAGCGGTGCAAGCACAGGTTATCTTGTGGCTTCACTAAAAAATTCAAACATTCCTCAGTGATGGTGTGACCAAACTGGTCACAGGTTCGTAGAAATGTGTTCATCGTCCAGGGAAACTATACTGAGAAATCAATTTATAGACATGAATAAAGATGTAGAATGTTGATAACGTTTGTTTTGTTTAAAAAGTTTTAAGCGTTTTTTACATAATAAGCCGGAGGCATTAGTTTTCAGCACGCCCTCGAACATGATATTTGTTGCCATACTAACAATAGGACCAATTATGCACTCACATATGTGACATGACGCGTACATAGCTTCTTCTCCCACTATGCTACGTGTTCGCGCCCTCCGTCACTTAAAAATACGAAAGTAACGTTTTCATAGGAATAAATCTACATCTACATCCATGTTGTGCAGACCGTTGCAAAGTGCTTCTTGTAATATCTACATCCATGTTCTGCAAACCATTGCGAAGCGTAAGACAGTGAGTACTTCCTACCGTACCAGCCATTCTATATTCATGTTGTACAAACCATTGCGAAGTCGAAGGCAGAGAATACATCCCATCGTACCACTCATTAGGACATCCATGTGGTGGAAACCATTGCGAAGGGCAAGGCTTAGAGTACTCCCATCATTTCAGTCCTTAGGGCTTCATGCCACATTTACAACATGTTGTGCCAAAACTTACGAAGTGCAAGTCAGAGAGTACTTTCTATCATACCAGTTATTAGGACTTCTTATCACATCCATATCCTTACTGTGCAATCCATTGCGAAGTGAAAGGCAGGCAATACTTCCCATCATAATAGTTATTAAGGCTTCTTTTCACATCAACATCCATGCTGCGCAAAGCACTGCGAAATGCAAGGCAGGGAGTACAGTCCCTCTTCCATTTATTAGGGCTTCTTGTCGTTCCATTTATGTTTATAGCACGGAAAGATTGACTGCGCCAATATCTTTGTGGTCGCTGTAATTAGCCTAATCTCGTCCTCACAGTGGCTATGGGACCGATACGCAGTTACTTACAGCTGTTTCTTGAAACTTAATACGTAGGCCTTTTTGGCATAGTTTTCCTCTGCATTCACACATCTGCCATGCAATTTCTTCAGCAGCTCCATGACACCAATGGGTCAAACAAAGTGTTACTCATTCGTGCAGTCCTTCTCTGCAAATGTTCAATATCCACTTTTACTATCACTATTTGGTAACACACTTGAGTAATAGTCTAGGACGGCTCGACCGAGCGACTTGTTTGCAATATCATCTATAGACTGCTTGTATTATACCAGTGAACCAAAGACTGGGATCTGCTTTACCTACGACTGGACCTAGGTGACAGTTTTATTTCATATCGCTGAAAATTGTTACAACCAAGAATTTTGAACCTGCGACCCATTCCAGTTCTGATTTGTTGTGGTGATCAAACGACACTACATTTTTTCGTCTTGTGAAATGCACAACTGTACTATTCTGAACAGTTAAAACAGTTTCCCAAATTTCGACTGAATATTAGTGCAGTTTTTTTTGGAGCCAGTACCTCATTACAGACAACTACACCACTGCAAAAACTCTTAGGTTACTATTAGTTTTATCCTTCAAGGTCATTAATATACAACATGAACAGTAAGGGTCCCAACACTCTTCCCTGGGGCACACCAGGAATTACTTCTACATTCGTCGATGACTCTCCATCCAAGATTGCCGGCCGGGGTGGCCGAGCGGTTCTAGGCGCAACAGTCTGGAACCACGCGACCGCTAGAGTCGCAGGTTCGAATCCTGTCTCGGGCAAGGATGTGTGTGATGTTCTTAGGCTAATTAGGTTTAACTAATTCTAAGTTCTAGGGGACTGATGACCTCAGAAGTTAAGTCCCATAGTGCTCAGAGCCATTAGAACCATTTGAATCCATCCAAGATTGCTGCATCCTCCCCACCAAAAAATCCCTAATCCAGTTACAAATTCGCCTCATACTCCTCACGATCATGCTTTTGAAGTAAGGGTAGATATCGTATTGAGTCAAATGGTACTCGGATGTCAACAAGTAACGAATCTACTTTATTGCCTTAATCCATGGCTTTCAGGGCCTCATGTGAGAAAACTGCGAGTAGGCTTTCAGATGGTTGATGTTTTCGGATTCCATGCTGTTCACATGGAGGAGGTCATTCTGTTCAAAACACTTCATTACGTTTGAGCTTAGAATGTGTTATAAGACTGCACAACAAATGGATATCAAAGACATTGGAAGGGAGTTCTTTGGATCACTTATGCGACCCATAGTGTACACGGGAGTGACCTGTGCTTTCTTCCAGATCCTGGGCACGGTCTTTTGTTTCAGGGAAACGGTAATTATAAAAACGTGATAACTCAGTCGTGAATTTCGTATAGAATCTGATAGGGATTTCATCGAGTGCGAAATCCCCTCATCGTTGTTATATCTCCAAACCCAAAAAAATAATTTTTTCAGGTCATTTATCTAAGACTTAACCTATGAATATAAATCTGCGCAGTTTGATGTGGATAGTGGGATATTGGTGCCAATGTGTAGATATTAATGTGGAGATTTGTGTAATAAATACAATTTGACACGAAAGTGTCAATAAAAATTATCTATCGTTTAAACGTTCAAGTTTATTATATTAAAACATTGATTATGGTCACATATGATAAAGAGACATACTGCATGGGGGCTTAATTAAATAAATATGAATGCAATGTAAATACTTTTAATTTTTCGTAGCTGTAAGTCCGATTACGTAGTCTCGTAAACGGTTGGCCCTAGTTTTAGTACGCAATCTGACTGCATAGAATAACGACAAAGAATGAAAGAAAATTTTCGTTAACACAATTAATTAATTAAGTCCCCAGCAACTATAAAAGCTACGAAACCAAAACACAAGTGTAATTGTTCTGTGTGTGGAAGTGTGATTCAACGTACACATCTGGCACGGTTCTTCTTCAATAAGACAAGAAATGTTAAATACCATTTATACTGAAGTAATTAAAAAAAAATAGAAATACCATAATTGCGCAAGAAAACCAGAATTACACTCTAATACAAGAACACGAGCCAGATGCTTTGTTGACTGAACCTGTAATGACGCATTATTTAAGACAATGAAATAATGAAAAAAAAGGGAATTTTTTTTTTACCGTCATATATATTGACGAAAGGCACTCTGATCATTACAATATCTCCATTAGAACAACATCTGCTGTCTATCCCATCAAACAACTGCATAAAACATGGAACAAGCACTCTCCACTACGACTTCTCGACAAGAACCTTTCACTACAACATCTCAGCAAGCACTCCCTACTACGAGTTCTCGACAAGCACTGACTACTACGAGTTCTCGACAAGACTCCCAGTGGAGGCGGCGGAATAATACTCTTTGGCGCAATCTCTGGCGCTGTGGCTCAGTGTAGCCACCTTTCAATACCGTCAGACTTACTGAAAAATATCACCTTCGCAACACCGGAGATAGCAGGGACAGATGCATGCGAGAATTATAGCACCATCAGTTTAAAAACTCATGCATCCTGGATACTGATAAGTATAATGTACAGAATAATGGAAAAAATTGAGTGTCAGATGACAATCAGTTTGTCCTTTGGCAAGGTAAAGTCACCAGAGATGCAGCTGTGCTGTTGGCCTTAATAATAGAAGAAAGACCTTTAGAGTAGAATTAAAATAAGGGTGAATGGATGTCCAAGATAAGATTCACTGGTGACGTTGCAGTACTCAGTGAACGTGAAGGAGAATTACAGGACATGCTGAGTAGAATGATATCTCCAGCGAGTACAGAATGTGGATAGAAAATAAACCTAAGATAGACGAAAATAATGACGCGTAGCAGAAAAGAGATTAAAGATAAACTCACCACGAAGCAGGAGCTAAGTTACTCTGCTACCTTGGAAGTAGAACAACACGTGACAGGCGAACCAAGGATGACATAACAAGGAGACTAGCAATGGCAAAGAGGGCATTCCTGATGAAAAGAAGTCCACCAGTATCAAATATACGTTTGGAGTACTTTATTGTTTGGATGTAAAACATATATTCCAGGTAAACCGGAAAAGTAAATTATGAATGATTTGAAATTTGGTGCTATAGAAGGATGTTGAAAATTACTTGGGCATAAGGAGATTGTCCACAGATTGGACTAAGAAAAGTACAAAAAAAAAAATGGCTCTGAGCACTATGGGACTTAACATCTGTGGTCATCAGTCCCCTAGAACTTAGAACTACTTAAACCTAACTAACCTAAGGACATCACACACATCCATGCCCGAGGCAGGATTCGAACCTGCGACCGTATCGGTCACGCGGTTCGAGACTGAAGTGCCTAGAACCGCACGGCCACACCGGCCGGCGAAAAGTACATTTGCAAAACGTTGACAAGAAGAAGGGAAAAGAAGATGGATGTTTTAATGCATCCGCAAATAGCTTCCGTGGACCAACTGGAAACTGTAGAGAACAAAAGCTGCAGGGAAAGCCAGAGATTGGATTGTATCAAAAAATAATTGAGGACTTAGGGTGTAAGCGTTATTACGACATAAAGAGATCGGCACAGCAGAAGAGTTCGTGTAAAAAACCATGCAGGGTGATGTCGACACATTCAGTTCGTACCATTAACCTAGTTTTGGTGAGGGAGTACTATGGACCTGTTAGAGGCGTGATTGCCCTGTCTTTTGTCTCTGAGTTGCTCAATGTTTTGGTTGTGAAGTTTCAGCCATACATCGAGTTAAGTGCGGGCGGTCCAATGTAAATATTAGATCTGTAGTTGTCAGTGACAGGTAGAATGGCCACTACATAGTATTGGTGATGATCGTGTTTAGGGTTGTTACAAGGCGTGGTAGGTATATAAGAGGGGCGAACCGAGTCAGATTTTAAATGGTCACTGCGAAGTACATGGTGATATGAGATAGCGTTATCAGTTAGCGTTATCAGTACCTAATATGGTTAAAATGTGCCTCAATGTGGGTCTCCATTTGGCCAGGTAATCAAATCGTGTGGTACTCAGATTTGGGACACTCGGACGCAACGCTGGCTTGATGTTGCTCTGCTTAGGAACATGAGTGAGGGCATACTCGTCATCAAGGTACCAGCCGACCACTGCTAATCACCATGAGGGCAATCATCGTAATGTGTACCAGGTACCAAGAACATTGTAACCACTTCACATCTTTGCCTGCCATTCGAGAACGATCGGACTAAGGAACTACAGTCCCATGTTTAAGCTACTACTGAAAGTTGCTATTGATACGACAGAAACTACTTTCTTTGGAATGAGGCCGTGACCGGGAAGCATGGAATGCTGACGAATGGCGTCATATTGTGTTCAACGCGGAATCGCGATTCTGCACTACCCCGGATGACTATCTTCGGGAAGTATGGCAGCAGTGGTTTCGAGTTGCACAGTGGTCTCATGCCATGGGGAGCCATCATGTATGACTTGCGGTCATGGCTGGTAGCGACTGAGAAAACTCTGACAGTTCATTTCGTAGCCAATTTGTTTCCTCCAAGACAGTGCTCGCCCACACTTTTCATGTGTCTCTAAGAGCTGACGGCTTTACGGTAAGGTACCCCTGCGGCTAGAAAGATTCTGAAGGACCAGTTGGAACAGTTGTAGGCCAGTTTTCGTTAGGAGATGAGACACCAGCTTTATGAAACCCATCCCAACCAAATCAATACATACATCCAGGCCACAGGAACTGCATCGTCATACTGATAAGTGGGCTCATACTGCCAAATCCTTTGTAAATCTGTCTCTGTTTTGTAACCATTTCCTCTTCTCCTTCTTGGTGCTTCAACGATTTTTATTTTCGGGCAGTGTATTTCGATTCATTTTTTACTTACTGTAAAGGCTAACGCTGAAAAAAAGCGACGTACCACTAAGGAATTAGCCAAATGGAACGTAAATCGGCAGATGTACATTAGAGACAAACAAATGATTGCAATTATAAAAAAGGAAGATGATTTATTCAGGAGAGATATTTTCACAAATGAAGCACCTCAATAACGCGTTGGTCCAATTCTGGACATTGGCAAGCTGTTATTCGTTTTGTGATTGACTAATACACTTTTAGGACGTGCTACTGACGAATGTCATGCCAAATCTGTCCAATTGGCGTGTTAAATTGTAAAAATGTAGCGCTGTTTTGATAACCCTGCCCACAAAGCTCTCGCCGCTCTCAGTTGGGGAGGGATCTGGAAAACTCGCTGGCCAAGATAGCGTTTGGCAAGCATGAAGACAAGCAGTAGAGACCCTTATCGTGTGCGAGCGG
Source organism: Schistocerca serialis cubense (assembly GCF_023864345.2). Taxonomy (NCBI): domain Eukaryota; kingdom Metazoa; phylum Arthropoda; class Insecta; order Orthoptera; family Acrididae; genus Schistocerca; species Schistocerca serialis. The sequence continues at coordinate 639,652,942 of NC_064639.1, forward strand.
GTATTGTCTTACTAAAATGTAAGCCCAGGACTTCTTGCAATGTAGGGCAACAAAACGGGACGGCCGGCCGGTGTGGCCGAGTGGTTCTAGGCGCTTCAGTCTGGAACCGCGCGACCGCTACGGTAGCAGTTTCCAATCCTGCCTCGGGCATGGATGTGTGTGATGTCCTTAGGTTAGCTAGGTTTAAGTAGTTCTAAGTTCTAGGGGACTGATGACCTCAGATGTTAAGTCCCATAGTGCTCAGAGCCATTTGAGCCAAAACGGGACGTAGAACATCGTCGACGAACCGCTGCGCCATGACGGTGCCGCGAATGACACCCGTAGGGGCCCTATAGAAATAAATGGCACCCCAGTCAATCACTCTTGGTTATCGGGTCGTATGGCAAGCGACAGTCAGGTTCGTGTCCGTCGCCGTCTAGGGCATCTTCAGGCACGTCTTCGGCCTGGAATCTCATTGACTGGAGTAGAATTGTTTTTCGAAGAAATGTCTGGAGAAGCCCCCGATGACTTCTCGTAGTCTGTTTTCAAATAATCAGCTGATATCCTCCCAGTCATAATCTTGGTTGTGGAGTCTCCAATATACAGACGGCGCTTTGCCAATGTAGGTCATTCTAACTGGAATGACACTCTACGTCTTCATCGTATAAGTGTTGGTGCCAATGTGTACATATTCTCACGGCACAGGCCACTTTTCTCTCCTACCTTTCAGGTTGCAGCAAATTTCTCTTTTAATCTAGCAGCGAGGGACTAGATTTTTTCCCTGTTAATACCTTTAAAAGCTCCAATTGCTCTCCATTTCAGTCCTTTGAGACCTTTTGAGGACCATGCCTGTCTCTCTACAAAGGCAACTTTTGCCCGATACGGACAGTGGAATAAGGTTGGTTCCCAGTCGGCCGTGTGGAGAACCAATTTATGGAAGACTAACCAGCTGTTCCTACAGCGGCAGGTAAATGTGTCCTTTCAGTGGAAACGTGCTCGTTCATTCACTTCTCGCGTTACACAACCCAACATCTCTGGCCAGTACAGTCAACGTATATGTCCTTCACTGAGCTTGTGCAGGACATGATGAGGCGGCATCTGAATCAGATCTACATAGCCAGTAATATTGCTTGATTACAGCAACAAGAGGAATTAGCGTGGAAAAATGTCTAAAGCGATGACCTTAGACGACTATTTACAATTATCGGAATATAATTTAGTTACAATTGTGAAAAAGATACCAATTTTAAACGTAGGTAGTATGAGCCTATGGTGATGATTATATTCAGCTTACGATCTCCATTATATGTGTACAAAATTATTTGACAAGGTTTCTTACATAATGTTCGTAATTTCCTATTTATCAATGAATTGTAGTAGTTAAAAACGTTGTCAGTGAATAATTACGTTGTTCACAGAACGTCTTCACTTGACCTGTAAACCAGAGAATTAACGGGATGAGACACATTGTAACAAAACATACAATGGTTTTGTAAAACATAAGGCACCTCCTTTCACTACTTGCAAACATGCTAATAAACTTCTGCAGCAGAAGATTGGAACCGAAACGGAAGTTGCATGGAAAGCAAACTTTTCACTGTTAGTCATAACAGAAAAAAATTTCCGTAGCCATCTACTTCACTAAACAAATTCTTCCTACATTTCCCATTGTTTTGTTGAATGCTGGGATGTTTACTTTATTACAAACGCAACTATTGCTTTCAGCACTTCCACCTAAATCTAATTTCTGCTTGTTTATTATTTCGTTATTGACTATTGAGCAGTAAAAAAATTTCATTAAAGAAATATCGACTAGACGGAATCTCTCTCCATCCCGCTCCTAACTCCCACCGTCGTCAACTTCCCCACCCCCTCCCCCCTTTTCCTCTTTCCCTCCCACCCTTCTCTTTCTCAGCCTCGGATTTAGCACGCTGCAATGCAGAAAGTCTGAATGAAACATGCCAAGGTTGTCAAGTCATCCGTAAGCACAATGACACCCGCCAACTGTCTCGTTATTAGAAGAGATAGTACTTACGTGCTCCCGTTAGTCTGGGGCTCATTGCTAACGTGTTTTTTGCTACGTAGTGTGAGTTTCCAGTATAAACTGTACTGAAGTAGAACGTACGCGACAAGACAGTGATTACTCTAAGAATCATGAATTTCATGTCCTGGAAAATTTATTAATAGTAGTTAACTAACAACCTCTAGTACAGCGATAAAATGTGAAAGCAGTGACAGCAATAAATTTCGCAGTATGTCTGCTGCTACCAGAGCTTATGCCCTGTGTAGACGATCATACCGAAACGATGAGATGTACTGCATAGTTCATGTTTGCGCACAGTGACATTTTCATCTACATCTACATCCATACTCCGCAAGCCACCTGACGGTGTGTGGCGGAGGGTACCTTGAGTACCTCTATCGGTTCTCCCTCCTATTCCAGTCTTGTATTGTTCGTGGAAAGAAGGACTGTCGGTATGCCTCTGTGTGGGCTCTAATCTCTCTGATTTTATCCTCATGGTCTCTTCGCGAGATATACGTAGGAGGGAGCAATATACTGCTTGACTCTTCGGTGAAGGTATGTTCTCGAAACTTTGACAAAAGCCCGTACCGAGCTACTGAGCGTCTCTCCTGCAGAGTCTTCCACTGGAGTTTATCTATCATCTCCGTAACGCTTTCGCGATTACTAAATGTTCCTGTAACGAAGCGCGCTGCTCTCCGTTGGATCTTCTCTATATCTTCTATCAACCCTATCTGGTACGGATCCCACACTGCTGAGCAGTATTCAAGCAGTGGGCGAACAAGCGTACTGTAAACTACTTCCTTTGTTTTCGGATTGCATTTCCTTAGGATTCTTCCAATGAATCTCAGTCTGGCATCTGCTTTACCGACGATCAACATTATATGATCATTCCATTTTAAAACACTCCTAATGCGTACTCCCAGATAATTTATGGTATTAACTGCTTCCAGTTGCTGACCTGCTATTTTGTAGCTAAATGATAAAGGATCTATCTTTCTGTGTATTCGCAGCACATTACACTTGTCTACATTGAGATTCAATTGCCATTCCCTGCACCATGCGTCAATTCGCTGCAGATCCTCCTGCATTTCACTACAATTTTCCATTGTTACAACCTCTCGATACACCACAGCATCATCCGCAAAATTCTCAGTGAACTTCCGATGTCATCCACAAGGTCATTTATGTATATTGTGAATAGCAACGGTCCTATGACACTCCCCTGCGGCACACCTGAAGTCACTCTTACTTCGGAAGACTTCACTCCATTGAGAATGACATGCTGCGTTCTGTTATCTAGGAACTCTTCAATCCAATCACACAATTGGTCTGATAGTCCATTTGCTCTTACTTTGTTCATTAAACGACTGTGGGGAACTGTATCGAACGCCTTGCGGAAGTCAAGAAACACGGCATCTACCTGTGAACCCGTGTCTATGGCCCTCTGAGTCTCGTGGACGAATAGCGCGAGCTGGTTTTCACATGACCGTCTTTTTCGAAACCCATGCTGATTCCTACAGAGTAGATTTCTTGTCTCCAGAAAAGTCATTACACTCGAACACAATACGTGTTCCAAAATTCTACAACTGATCGACGTTAGAGATATAGGTCTATAGTTCTGCACATCTGCTCGACGTCCCTTCTTGAAAACGGGGATGACCTGTGCCCTTTTCCAATCCTTTGGAACGATACGCTCTTCTAGAGACCTACGGTACACCGCTGCAAGAAGGGGGGCAAGTTCCTTCGCGTACTCTGTGTAAAATTGAACTGGTATCCCATCAGGTCCAGAGGCCTTTCCTCTTTTGAGCGATTTTAATTGTTTCTCTATCCCTCTGTCGTCTATTTCGATATCTACCATTTTGACATCTGTGCGACAATCTAGAGAAGGAACTGCAGTGCAATCTTCCTCTGTGGAACAACTTTGGAAAAAGACATTTAGTATTTCGGCCTTTAGTCTGTCATCCTCTGTTTCAGTACCATTTTGGTCACAGAGTGTCTGGGCATTTTGTTTTGACCCACCTACCGCTTTGACATAAGACCAAAATTTCTTAGGATTTACTGCCAAGTCAGTACATAGAACTTTACTTTCGAATTCATTGAACGCCTCTCGCATAGCCCTCCTCACTCTACATTTCGCTTCGCGTAATTTTTGTTTGCCTGCAAGGCTTTGGCTATGTTTATGTTTGCTGTGAAGTTCCCTTTGCTTCCGCAGCAGTTTTCTAACTCGGTTGTTGTACCACGGTGGCTCTTTTCCATCTCTTACAATCTTGCTTGGCACATACTCATCTAGCGCATTATGTACGACGGTTTTGAACTTTGTCCACTGATCCTCAACACTATCTGTACTTGAGACAAAACTTTTGTGTTGAGCCAACAGGTACTCTGAAATCTGCTTTTTGTCACTTTTTCTAAACAGAAAAATCTTCCTACCCTTTTTAATATTCCTATTTACGGCTGAAATCATCGATGCCGTAACCGCTTTATGATCGCTGATTCCCTGTTCTGCGTTAACTTTATCAAATAGTTCGGGTCTGTTTGTCACCAGAAGGTCTAATATGTTATCGCCACGAGTCGGTTCTCTGTTTAACCGCTCAAGGTAGTTTTCAGATAAAGCACTTAAAAAAAATTTCACTGGATTCTTTGTCCCTGCCACCCGTTATGAACGTCTGAGTCTCCCAGTCTATATCCGGCAAATTAAAATCTCCACCGAGAACTATAACATGGTGGGGAAATCTACTCGAAATATTTTCCAAATTATCCTTCAGGTGCTCAGCCACAAAAGCTGCTGAGCCAGGGGGCCTATAGAGACATCCAATTACCATGTCTGAGCCTGCTTTAACCGTGACCTTCACCCAAATCATTTCACATTTCGGATCTCCGTCAATTTCCTTCGATACTATTGCACTTCTTATCGCTATAAACACGCCTCCCCTTTACTGTCCAGCCTGTCTCTGCGGTGTATATTCCAATCTGAGTTTAGGATTTCATTACTGTTTACGTCTGGTTTCAGCCAACTTTCTGTCCCTAGTACTATATGGGCGTTGTGACCGTTTATTAATGTGAGCAGTTCTGGGACCTTTCTGTAGACGCTCCAGCAGTTTACTATTAGCACATTAATATTGTTATTCCCTGTTGCATTTTGCCTACTCCTTCCTTGCCGCGTCTCAGGAGGCGTCTTGTCGGGCCTAGGGAGGGAAGTATCTAACCTAAAAAAAAACCATGTGCATTCCACACGTACTCCGCTACCCTTGTAGCCGCTTCCGGTGTGTAGTGCACGCCTGACCTATTCAGGGGGACCCTACATTTCTCCACCCGATAGCGGAGGTCGAGAAATTTGCACCCCAGATCTTCGCAGAATCGTCTGAGCCTCTGGTTTAAGCCTTCCACTCGGCTCCAAACCAGAGGACAGCGATCGGTTCTGGGAACGATACTACAAATAGTTAGCTCTGATTTCACCCCACGAGCGAGGCTTTCCGCCTTCACCAATTCCGCCAACCGCCTGTACGAACTGAGGATGACCTCTGAACCCAGACGGCAGGAGTCATTGGTGCCGACATGAGCAACAATTTGCAGTCGGGTGCACCCAGTGCTCTCTATCGCCGCCGGTAGGGCCTCCTCCACATCTCGGATGATGCTCATAAAACTGAAATTAAGAAAACTGGAAATGTATTCAAGGAGTTTATAGTCCTGAAAAAAAGTCATAAGCCGAGATCTTATGGAGAATCGTTACGTGTTTACCGTTGTAAGTTTTGTAAGTAGGCTGTTTATGTTTTCTTATTGGCAACGTTACGTAGCGCTCTGTATGAAAATCACTGGCTGTGCTGTGTGCAGTCTGTGGCTAGTTTGCATTGTTGTCTGCCATTGTAATGTTGGGCAGCGGCAGCTGGCTGTCGACAGCGCGTAGCGTTGCGCAGTTGGCGGTGAGCCGCCAGCACTGGTGGATGTGGGGAGAGAAATGGCGGAGTTTTGAAATTTGTAAGACTGGATGTCATGAACTGCTATGTATATTATGATTTTTCAACACTATTAAGGTAAATACATTGTTTGTTCTCTAATAAAAAAAATTTTTTCTTTTTTTAAAAAAAAATTCTTATAAGAAATAACAAGTTTTTAAAAAATAAAAAATTTCTTATTAGAAATAACAATGTATTTACCTTAATAGTGTTGAAAAATCATAATATACATAGCAGTTCATGACATCCAGTCTTACAAATTTCAAAACTCCGCCATTTCTCTCCCAACATCCACCAGTGCTGGCGGCTCACCTCCAACTGCGCAACGCTACGCGCTGTTAACAGCCAGCTGCCGCTGCCCAACACTACAATGGCAGACAACAATGCAAACTAGCCACAGACTGCACACAGCACAGCCAGTGATTTTCATACAGAGCGCTACGTAACGTTGCCAATAAGAAAACATAAACAGCCTACTTACAGTTTCAGCCTACAGCAGTTAATATCATTACTTATTTAGATACGTCTATTTACATTAACCGAGCGATTCTAGGCGCTACAGTCTGGAACCGCGCGACCGCTACGGTCGCAGGTTCGAATCCTGCTTCGGGCATGGATGTGTGTGGTGTCCTTAGGTTAGTTAGGTTTAAGTAGTTTTAAGTTCCAGGGGACTGATGACCTCAGAAGCTAAGTCCCATAGCGCTCAGAGCCATTTGAGCCATACATTAACCGACATGCTTAAAACTGCTATATTTTGTCTTACATGCGGCCTCTCACTTTAGCTATAGGTCAGCGTAGAGATATCACGAGAACACTCGCGGGCGTTTCTCCTAAGAAAATTAGGTCAGCAATAACAAATTTACTACAGCTGCTACAAATGCCAATAATAATCAACGTAACTGTAAAGTGATTTCTGAACTGCACTCGTAGTTCTGTGTGTACACACAACGTTATGAACATACAGTGTTTAGTAGTACTGAAGAGGATCGGTGCAAAGACGGTCTGAATATTAGTTCAATAGCTGTTCAGTGTTTCACAACACCCCAACACACAAAATTATTTTATTCGAAATATCCATTACCTCTTTTCCCCACTGATTTACAAGAACAAGCGATCGAAATAACAGAGTAAGAATTATAAAATATTATCCAAACAGATTCCTACTTCATGTAAAATTCAAAATGATATTAAAATACCATTGTTAACACAAGTTTTTAAAGATTTACTCTAAATGGCTAGAAAATAAAGTGACAGCAAAAACTTGACATTACCCAGGAAAATTAAGCTACATTTACAGATAGGAAAACAATTCACTATCAACTTTTTATTGGAGGCTCCCTATGGTCTCTCAAGCAATTGCTGTTGAACTTTATCCCCCACTAATAAACCTTACATCGAAACATTAGATGCTTTGAGATACCACTATACGAGTAAAAGTACCACATGTATTCTTCTGAAGAACATAACCGAATACTACAATGCAGAATCAATGCAGTTTTAATATCATAGAAATCAGCCTTACCGTTCTAAGCTACAAATACAGTTGAAGCGAATTCTGACTGAAGTGCTGTGACAAATACACAAAATTAGCAAGACAGCATCATTTCCAAAATTCTTACTTTCCTACGACCCATGTGTAGATGTATTAGAATAGAGTGTTTTATCGTATAACAATTTTTCAGACGTTGCCCTCTAGCCACCACTGCAACAGAAATTTAATATATTTATTTATACTATTTTGAACTGATAGCGTTCACTTTACATGCACTGCAGAATTTTTCCGAAATGATAAAGATTCCTGCTGAAAGGTAAGATTTCTCCAAATATCAAAAACTGTCCAAGGTTTAACTTGCTCATGACGTGGAACAAATGAGCCATTCAAATTTAAAAGTGTTTTTAAATCGAGAAAAGTCTTCTCAATACTGTATTTCATATTCTATTTGATACATTCTTACTATACTTCACATCAATATTCCGTAAGTAAAATCAAACTAAAAAGAGTTATAGACCAAATCAAAAACCAGATATAAGTTAGAAATATTGTGAAACAAAAACTATTGCCTAAACATCATGAGTTCCATACTAAAAGACCTTCTGTTCCAAGGTACGAGATGGTGAACAACTGACGAAGTATGGCCTAACCGTCCACACGCTACGTAACTTGTCTTAAACACACCTTAAAAACATACAGAATATTATTCACTTCAAAACTCTGTAACTATAGAATTAACACTATCCCCAACATAAATTTAATATCTGCTTAAATTGTAGAACCCATAACTGAAATGCTATAGGAAGTGAAGGGCTGGGGGTGAAAAGATGCCAGGCCACAAAAAACGACATGTCATCTAGAAATATAAATTGATTTTCGTTTGCCTGATAGAGTCAGTCTTGTTGGTGGCGATCTGTAAATATAATTATTGAATTCTTCTTATACGAAAACTTTTTTTTGTCCAAGATCGCAATTGTTTGTACAGTGATAACTAGTTTCGGAAAGTTTGAATTTCCATTTTAAATCACATTAATACAAGCAGTAGCATCTACAATGACCACTATAAGTAGACGATTATGTCAACGTGTCTACCAGTAATGAGCGTTGCAGATGCTATTGCTTTTACGTATGTGATTTGCAAATGGCAAATCAAACTTTCGTTTTTACCATTTTGCCAAATAAAACATTCGTATAAGGAGACTTCCACTTTTATAAATAAAGTTTCTTGAAAAAATTATTATAGAAAGAGTTTTTCTTTTTCTGTTAAACACGTAAAAGTTACAATCCCGAAAGGATGCAAGAAGTGCACAAAAGATTTAAACTTTATAGAAACTTTCAGCTGATGTCGCGAAATGTGAGTTTGCGTAGAGTATTTATAGTGTAGGATACACATTGCAGGCCTAATAAGTGATATTATCCTCGGATGCCCTATCTGGTAGCATATGGCTAACCAGGAACTTATTTAAACTCTTCTGAATATTAATATGTGAACTAATGGATAAGGCTAAAGGTTCGTTTTCAGCCGTATTTAATACGAGCATTGAATTATAGTATCATGTAACTGCCGTTCCAAATATCGTCTAACTCGTCTCACACTATGTATATTATTCTACTTAGGATTCTTTAAAAGCTGTCAGTTCTTCTGCCTGACATATTTTCTGAACTGCAAAGAACATAATAAGAGCACTGTACGCGATACTAGGTTTTAACACACTATTATTTTTATTACTGAAAATCGTACAAATATCTTTTACATAAGAAGAATGTACTTGACCAGGAACCAAGAAAGAGTGGGAATTTAAGGTGGATGCAATTAATTTTATATTATTCTTTAGTTACCAGGGAGTCATGTTAGTAATGGCAAGCATTCATATTCCGGACCATTCATTTCTCTGCACCGTTTCGAAACCTCTGACAAGATGAAAGGTAACGGGAATTTCCTACTATATCGTAAGATATGATATTTTACATAACCCCTAATGCGAGATGATTTTATTTATGCAATTAAAAAGCCTGACACCATTCTGAAGTATCTCGTTAGTCTCTGAAAGGATTATTCTTTTGGCAAAATGTAAGTTTCTCTTTTTGTTTTAACATGAGGCCATGGTTATTAATTTTTCTTTTTGGCGTACATTTCTTCGATGACATTGGGTTTGATAATTTGCATAGCCTTTGTTACTATATTTACAAAAAATTTCTATTTTCAGCTTTGACTGAATTTTATTTCCTTAGCTTTTAACTTTCTTCGTTTCCTGATTTGTTACCTAATACTGTTACAGAAGGTATATTTAAAATGATACAACAGAGTGACAGAAGTAGTTAGCAATGTAAAGTGCTTGCCTTTACTTGAAATTACTTGAGCATCTCCATTACAGAACGTATAAATACAGTTTAAACAAAAACGCCTACAAGGCTCAACTGAAACAACAAGCAAGGCGAGCACAAGTACGAGGGCGTATTGAAAAATACTGGCTCAAAACTTTTTACGTCTAAACTATTAAAGCTTTTTAAATACAACAAATGGTATTAGTATTCTACATCTTTATTCTTCAGTCGTATATATCTCTTTTTCAACACAGTCACCCTTGCCACCATTTCTCCCCCGGAGAGAACAGTTTGTTGACACCGTCACAGTAACATGTTTGACTTTGTTGACGGAGCCATAGTCTCACCTTTGCTTGCACTGCTTCATCGCTAGTCCTCGAAGTGGTACTTTAACCTTTGGAAACAGATGAAAATCGTATGGGGCTGTCGGGAATGTATGGTGGATGACGTATAACAGTAACCCCAAGACGTCGGATTGTTGCAGCGGTTGCAGCGTTCCCGAGTAGTCTGGCAGAGTCAAGCTAAAGGAGAGGGTGCTCCACGTGTGGACGAAGTCTTAGGATTCGAAACTGCACCTACCGCCATAGTTACGTTACACACCGCCGTGTTACATGCAACAATCCGACGTTCTCTAGCGGCAGAAGCCTGCAAATGTGTAGATATGACGAATAAAGACGTAAAATGTTAACACGATTTCTTTTATTTAAAAAGCTTGAAAGGTGGCTACACTGAGTCACAGCGCCAGAGATTGCGCCAAAGAGTATTATTCAGCCGCCTCCACTGGGGCAGTTGTATTTCAGAAGTTACCGTGGGCAGTAGTATTTTAGAGGTTGCCGTGGGCAGAGTTTGTTGAGAGGATGTCGATGGCAGTACTAGTTGAGGGCATGTCGTGTGCAGTTGTTCTGTTAGACGAGACAGCAGAACAGTTACACTTGTGCTTTGTTGTTTCGTAGCTTTTATAGTTGCTGGGTACTTAATTAATTGTGTTAACGGAAATTTCCTTTCATTCTTTGTTGTTATTCTATGCAGTCAGATTGCGTACTAATACTACTCAGGGCCAACCGGTTACGAGACTTCGTAACCGGACATACAGCTACTAAAAATTATTTACATTTTAAATAATTAAGCCCCCATGCACGTGGCGACGGCTGCTTCGGATCGTCCCTTGGAATTTTCTGATAGTAAAAATAGCAGACAGTAGTACTGTTGTAGTAATTTGTAGTTTAGTAATTGTAGCCTATATTGCATGTGTAGATTTGGTAATTGAACATTTGTAGTTGTCTTGTCATTCTTCTAATGGTATTTTTTGCAGAATTTAATTTTTGATGTCTTGTACACGGGTTTGACAATTTTGTGCAAATATGAAGATTTCAATTATTCGTTAATCGTGTTTGTCGGGAAGCATTTCGTGTGAATGGTATTGTTGGTGATAAAGTGTTATATTGTGTGTAATTTTCGTATAGTGACGAGTTTTGTATGTTTTGTAAATGATTACGGGATCGATGAAAAAGGCAAAAATGATGTATAGTCAGAATGACGAAATTGTTAACATGGCGAACTCGCCAACACAGGAGAACAGTATGATGAATAATGAAGTAGAAAACAATTTAATAAGCCAGGAAAATTGTTCGGAACCAGTTCAAAATTTTTCACAATTGGAAAATTTTCAGAATACGAGATTAACGCCGGAAGATTCTGAAATAGTATTGAACACAGATAGCTTTACGGCTATGCCGAATGAAGTTAGTTTTACGGGAAATGTTAGGGGCGAAATAATTTCGAACCAGTTAATATGGAGCAGTTGATGAGTGCAATATTAAATTTGGGATCACAAATAGGAACAATTAAAACTGCTATGGGAACAATGGAAACGCGATTAGACTCACTGGGATCACAGTTAAGATCTGAAATAAAAACAGTGGCAACACGGTTAGAAACTGCTATGGGAACATTGGGAACACGGTTAGACTCACAAATAGGAACAATTAAACATGAAAGATGAATTAAAGAAAGAAATTAGAGAAGAAATACAACCGATTTTTAATGCTCACAATAATAGATTAATTTCAATAGAAATTAGACAAAAGGAACAGGATAGAGAACAGGAAGAAAGAGATCGCATGATAGTACAAAAATTTTCAGAGTTAATTTTACAACGTGCACATGATAAGGAAGAAATATTTGAAAGAACACAAAAATATGAAGAGTTAACTACTAAATGTGTCAATACTGAAACCCGAGCCGCGACACTTACGGAAGACGTAAACAAACAGAAAGAACAAATAGGTGACTTATCGGAAAGAGTTGAGAAGATTTCACATAAATTGACAAATCTTAGTTCAAGTGGGGACAGAGATTCAGATGATACAACTCCATTGCCATTTGCAGATACCGAAGAGTGCCAGAACATAAATAAACATGTTGAAAATCAGGGAAAATTTAATGAACCCGTTAAAAGGGAATTTGAGGCGTTACGAAAGCAAGTCAAACAAATTGAAGGCGACATCGTAGGAAAAGACAGTAGAAGAAATTTAGAATCACAGATAGCAGCGGGTTTTGAAGAAAATAGTTTATCTCATTTACGAGATGCAACAAGAGAGCGCCACGCTCGCGAACTTGACAATAATCGACATTCGGACTGGGACAGACGTGGTAGGTCTTTGTCGCCACGAGGCGAAAACTTTGACTATAAACACTTTTTAACTGTTCGGAAATTTAAGATCTGTCGCAGTTCTAAGAATGACATACATCCATATTCATGGTTAGATCAATTTATATACGCAATTCCACCAAATTGGCCACTAAGTCACAAACTGGAATTTATGTGCGGCTATTTAGGTCCTCATGGTATTCGCTACACAAAGTGAATATGTGCTGTAGCGTACACAGGGCCCTGAGCTGTAGTGGTGCTATTTCCCTTTTAGTTTTCTGCACCGCTACCTACTCCTTTACTATTCTTTGTATCTATCAAAAGAACTCTTTAACTATCAATTTATCTAGAGAGTCGGTAAAGAATAACCGGATATGACTATTTTACCCAAAAGTGATTTCCGAAATTACCGTTTGGACTTACTACATCTTCTGCAGCATTCATTCGTAGTTTAAACGAAATTTTACCTGTTTATCTTCGTGACAATATTACTTCATATGTTGCCGATATTCTTATTGCTAAACGTTTTTGGAGTGAGCATAACAAAATTTTGGATTCATTATTACGTATTTTTGCAAGAGTTGGCATTTATTGGTCATATTATTTCTACAGAAGGTATTCTTCTTGACCCAGAGAAACTAGACGCTGTTCGTAATTATGCTGTTCCTACTACAAAACGTGATGTTCGTAGTTCTCTTGGTGTCTGTAATTTTCATATACGCTTTGTTAGATTGGACAATTTGGCCACACCTCGTTTATGTGAACTATCTGGAAAGAATTCTAATTGGTGTTGGGATGAGGAAGCTCAATCAGAATTTGAACAACTTCGTGATGCTTTAGTTGCTGCTCCACTTCTTTCACATCCGGATTTATCTAAAGATTTTTGTTTGGCGACGGACTCATCATACAAAGGCCTAGGTGCACACTTATTTCAAGAGATAGAAGAAAACGGCGTTGTAATACAGAAAACTATTGCATTTGGAAGTCGTGTTCTCTCTAAATCAGAAAAGAATTATTCGATTACGGAACTTGAAGCCTTGGCTGTTGTTTGGGCTTTCACAGAATTTCGCATATTTTTGTATGGTGGACATACTAAGGTTTACACCGATCATAGAGCTCTGGAATTTCTTATGTCAACAAAATTAACGCATGGAAGATTGTCACGATGGGCGCAGTATCTACAGGAATTTGATTTTAGTATTGTTTACATACAGGGTTCTTCAAATATTATTGCTGATGCTTTGTCACGTGCACCTGTGGGTTTGAAACAAAGTGCTGAGGAGGACTGCAAAGAAAACTATTATTGTTTGATGTGTATTCAAGGTGTTGCCTTTGAAAATGTTATTTCGTCTTCGCTCCAGGACATCGCTAGGGAGCAAAACAAGGAGCCAATCTGGAAGGACATTAAGGAAAGTGGAGGAGAAAGGAAAGCGTAGCGATTAGACAGTGTTATTTAGTTCGTTATGATATTCTTTTTAAGCGAAAATCGGTCGACAGCTCTGTTTCGTTAGTTTGCATTCCTGATGGATGGGTTAATAAATTGATTTGGTATACACATTTCAGTTATGCACACTTTGGTCCGAGAAAATGCTTTGATAAATTACGAAAAAATTGGTACTTCAGTAATATGGAAAAACGTATTCGATCTGTTTTTGCCAAATGCAAATTTCGAAAGGCTAAGCCGCCAACTATTTCTCACAGAGAACCGTTGTTTTCTATCATTTCAGCGAAATTACAGGAGATTGCTGCAGTCGATTTGTTCGGTCCAGTGGTTCGTTCTACTAATTGGTTTGCGTACATTTTGGTAGCAGTGGAATTGACATCAACATATGTGTGTTTTACACCTTCACGTAAAGCAACAGCTCGTTCAGTATCTAATGCTTTCATCAAACATTTTCTTAAAGAAGTGGGTCATGTTGATAAGGTTATGTCAGATAATGGATCACAGTTTCGCTCTAAAATTTGGCTTCATACTCTACGGCGTCGTAAGATTAAACCAATTTTCATTTCACTTTTGGTGGGGTCAGGGATTTTCTCTGCCTCGTGATGACTGGGTGTTGTGTGATGTCCTTAGATTAGTTAGGTTTAAGTAGTTCTAAGTTCTAGATGACCATAGATGTTAAGTCCCATAATGCTCAGAGCCATTTCAACCATTTTTTGAATTTCACTTTTTCACCCTCAATCTAACGCTTCAGAGAGATGGATGAAGGAAATCACTAAATTGTGTCGACTTTATTGTCATCAGAATCCCAGAACGTGGGATCAGTAGCTTCATATTTTTCAAAACATTTTGAATAAAATTCCCTAATGATTCAACTTCTTTAGCACCTATATTGATATTAAAAAATACAGCACCGACAAATCGCATTCCTGAAATCGTTCCTTTTCCGCCTACACTGAAACTGGGGCATTCTGAAGTTGTCAACCTGGCTCTAAAAAATATTGCATCTGCGGCTGCTAGAAGAGAGAAATCAGCTAAACGTCCTGGTCGTTCAAAAACCTTGTCAGTTGGTCAAAAGGTGTTAATTAAGTCTCATCGTTTGTCTCACAAACGAAAAGGCTTGTATCGCAAATTTTTTCTGCTTTATAACGGTCCAAATAAAGTTCGCAAAATTATTAATGATAACACTGTCGAAGTAGAAACTCTTAAATCTCGGCGCTCTAAGGGAATACATCGTATATCGAACGTTAAAATTTTTGTGGAATGACATACTTTTGAGAAACTAACAGTTATAAGTAAACACGCAGAGAATACAAGGATACCGCGCCGTGTTCTGGCGGCGGCACGTACTCAAAGCAACAGTCAAGTCTGCGCGCCGCACAAGGCAGTCGTTGACCGCAAATAATTACTGCCTACGTCACGCGTACCTACAGCTGATCGAGCGCTCAGTGCGAATGCACTGACGGCCGTAAACAAATACACAGTCTAATTTCTCTGATATAAAGCTATAGTGACTTGGCAAATTATGTTATTAACGTTCAGTTTTTTTCAGGATACAGTTGTATAAAATATTTAAGAACTTCAGGTAAATTCTGAGTGTGTCCGACGTTAAGAGGACTTGCAATCGAGAAAATTTCAAGAAGGATGTAATTTCGATGAAGAAAGTAATAAACTAAAAAGGTAACTATTAATTGAGATTATTTTTCAGGTAACATTTCCACTTAGGTAAGTACTTTAGACGTAATTTGGTGCTCGCGATTACGTGATTTATACTTTGTGTTAACTGATTTTGACAATAATTGATTAATGAACAGGGTTGTTACTTATGTATATTATGCATCGCTTGGCTGCGCTACTTTTTCACTGAGGTCACTTTTTTTTATTGTGTGCCTGCTGTGTTTATTTATTTAAATTATAATTGTCACCTGATTAGTTGTGCTGATATGATTATGTATGTAAGTTATACTTTGTGATTTATATGCTTGCGCCTTCATGTTTACTTATTAAGATTACATATGAACATTTATTTGCTTATGCTGATATGATGCTAATGACCTGTTTATTATGTAAGATGTATATATTTGCTGCTTTGAGTATGGACTGCATATTTACACATTTCTGTTTTGTTGTCTTAACTACTCTTTAATTTGGTATATAGAAATGCTGATATACGGTGTACGAACATGGAGTTTAGGTCACACTATGGTATTAATTATAGATTGTTCGCTTGGCAGAGCCTCGTTATAGGGATTGTGCTACATCCACTTATTGACATTCTGTTCTCTACTGGTATATTTACTCGCTATTGCTTGTTTTGCTTACGCTCAGTGCCTTATATTGTAAGATAAGAAAATGAACTGATATAATTCTACGAAAGACATTGGTACAAGAAACTTCATTGAAGTGACATGAGCTGGAGGTTTTATGGAAGCTGTATATATTTATGCTAGTAGAAAGGAAGCTAACGACATGACATACCAACACTAGGTTTAGACCATTGACAGTTATTACACTGCATTCTTCGTGAGCAATTGAAATAGCAAGTGACACTTGACACAAGAAATACTCCACATGTTTGCTTCTGTTTTGCCATGATTCTTGAAGTGGTGTACACACTGTGAAATATTACGATCATCCACACTCCGTATTCGTACGTACTTACTGAAAGTTATTCAAACTAAAGGCTGTTAGAGGTCATGTATGCATTTCTTTTATTTAATGATGGCCAAGGTAACCAATATGTATTTTATAATTCATGAGTAGAGGATTTGGGTCAGATGGATTACACAGAGGTTGTGTGTGGGCGTTGTGTCTTCGGATTGTATGGGACGATGAATTGAAGTTTGCACTAGAATTTTATCTGTATTTGTTCGAGGAGACTGACTATAGGAAAGAGTTGGCATGGAAGTGAAATGATATTGGTGATAAGGTTTATATGTATCGACGTATTGAAGAGGTATTATTGAGGTATTGAGATTGTGTGAAGTTGATGATTATTGGAGTTTTGGTGGACAAGAGGTAAGGTAAATGATATTGATGATAAGGTTTATATGTATCGACGTAAGATGTATTACTGAAGTATTAATATTATGTGATGCTGATGATTATTGGAGTTTAGGTGGATAAGAGGTTAAGTAAGTGAGGAGCATTTTTTTTTTTGTTGGTTTATATGGAACAAGGAGAATGAAAATGGCAGACTAGAACACTCAAGTGGAAGGAAGATTGTCTACACACACACTTAGTTTAATCAATAAGCAGTATATACTTTATTTTTTCGGAGAGAGGCAGTATTTGCATATCTTGGCACACTGACAGTTGTTCAGCAACTGTACATTTGATTTGGCTTGGCAAACATTGGTCCTGACATGATGACTATGACGTTGGCTAACTATTATTGACTGTTATACACTGCTGCCACTACTACTTGATGCACATTTTGGACATGAAATCTTTGACAGAATTGCATTTACACAGTTAACACTATTCAATTAGAAAGATGAGTGAGTGTTTTGTGTGTTTTCCTTTCCTAATCCCAAATAATTGGTACCGACCTACCTCCTAAATATTATTTTACTTGTTTGTTGTGGCTTGCATTGACACCTATAAATATTATAGGTTTACTGATATTGTGTATTTGTAATAGTTAATATGACAATTATCTGATATCATTTATGTGTTTATTATAATTTGTATGTTTAGTGTAAGAGCATTGATAATAATTTTGTAAAAGCAATTGTGTGTGCATTCAAAGTGTTGTTCGTGCTTACACGTATTAACATTGGTGGGTGCCACTTGGAAATGTTTAACTTCTGCTGATAAACTCTGATGAACTGGGTGAAACTTGGAAATGTTTAATTTCTGCTGATAAACTCTGATGAACTGTCTGATTAGTGATAGTGAATATTATGGACTGTTACCTGCACCTGTCAACATTGCTGGGTGCCACAGATGGAACTGCTTCTACTGAGAAAATGTCACTTGTTGCTGTCTGCACCTGTTCAACATTGCTGGGTGCCACTGATGGAACTGCTTCTACTGAAATAATGTCACTTGTTGCTGTCTGCATCTGTTCAACATTGATGGGTGCCAATGATGGAACTGATTCTACTGAAATAATGTCACTTGTTGGTGTCTGCACCTGCTTAACATTACTGTGTGCCCTTGATGGAACTGCTACTACTGATGATGTCACTTGTTGCTGTCTGCATCTGTTCAACATTGCTGGGTGCCACTGATGGAACTGCTTCTACTGAAATGATGTCACTTGTTGGTGTCTGCACCTGCTTAACATTACTGTGTGCCCTTGATGGAACTGCTACTGCTCATGATGTCACTTGTTGCTGTCTGCACCTGTTCAACATTGCTGAGTGCCACTGATGGAACTGCTTCTACTGAAATGATGTCACTTGTTGGTGTCTGCACCTGTCAACATTGCAGGGTGTCACTGATGGAACTGCTTCTACTGAAATTATGTCACTTGTTGGTGTCTGCACCTGTTCAACATTGCTGGGTTATGGACTGTTACCTGCACTTGTTCAACATTGATGGGTGCCACTTGGAAATGTTCAATTTCTGCTGATGAACTCTGATGAACTGTCTGATTAGTGATAGTGAATATTATGGACTGTTACCTGCACCTGTCAACATTGCTGGGTGTCACTGATGGAAATGCTTCTACTGAGATAATGTCACTTCTTGCTGTCTGCACCTGTTCAACATTGCTGGGTGCCACTGATGCAACTGCTGCTACTGAGATAATGTCACTTGTTGGTGTCTGCGCCTGCTCGCCATTTCTGGGTGCCACTGTTGGAGCTGTTTAAATACTGGTGATGAAATGTTATGAGACTGCTATCTGCACCTGTTGGCTATTGCTGGGTGCTACTGTTGAAACTGTCAACTACTCTGAGGAGTGCTACTTGTTTACTGAACTACTGAAAAGATTTTATGTGAATATTTGTAGAAACTGATTTTTTGTGTATTTACTGTTTATGAAATGTTGTGAGACTCTTACCTACATCTATTCGTCATTGCTGGTGCCATTGATTGAATGATACTTGTGTAAACTATTATTTAAAATCATATGTATGCAAGAATTTGTATTCCTTACTATATTTTATATATTAAGTTATTGAAGGGTCAGTGCAAAGCCAAAATTTATTTAGTTATGTGATATTTACTTATTAATATTATCTTTATTTTTGTCTGTATTTTTTTGGACGAATTTGGTGGTATTTTCACCACCAATGGTGGCAAAAATACCATCAAATTCTAACCCGTGGAGGAGGGACATATGAAAGGTGGCTACACTGAGTCACAGCGCCAGAGATTGCGCCAAAGAGTATTATTCAGCCACCTCCACTGGGGCAGTTGTAGTTCAGAAGTTGCCGTGGGCAGTAGTAGTTCAGAGGTTGCCGTGGGCAGTGCTTGTTGAGAGGATGTCGATGGCAGTACTAGTTGAGGGCATGTCGTGTGCAGTTGTTCTTTTGGACAAGACAGCAAAACAGTTACACTTGTGCTTTGTTGTTTCGTAGCTTTTATAGTTGCTGGGGACTTAATCAATTAGTTGTGTTAACGGAAATTTCCTCTCATTCTTTGTTGTTATTCTATGCAGTCAGATTGCGTACTAATACTACTCAGGGCCAACCGGTTACGAGACATCGTAACCAGACATACAGCTACTAAAAATTATTTGCATTTTAAATAATTAAGCACTCATGCAAGCTTTAAGAGATTTCACATAAAAATTCGCAACCATTACTTATCAGCACGCCCTCGAAATTTTCATAAGTTAGAACCAGACTCTAAGCTGATACAGAAGAATTGCTGTGACAAACTTTTAGCAATGTAAATTAGCCACATCATAGCGACCAAATCATAGCGACAAGCTTCTTGGGCATATGAATAGGTATAATAGAAAGTCGTATAGCCACTCCATATGATACCCAGCCTTGGCAAATATTCATGGGTTCCATGTGCCCGATAAGTCCCAGCCCTTGCCCTCCGGTGGCCGGTGGTCAACAAGTGAAGGGAACACCTTTAGTGCGAAGTCGCGAAAGGCATTTGGCATTCTACGCCCCACATATTGCCTACCACTCAACCACAATACCGGCCGCTGAAGGCAACAGGAGGCGGGACCGGAGATGAGCACAGCATGAAGGTTACGGAGCGTAGATGAGCTGCTTAGTCGACGAGTAACTTAAATACTGCTACAGTGCTAGTGGTGTTGATACAAAGCATAGAAATGGCAACGATAAACGGAGCTAACATCGGATTTTATCTACAACAACAGTTGCCGACGTTGGCATTTCGTCACAGAGGAACTCAAGGAATGTCACAGAGTGAGAAAGAAGTGGCAGATGGAATATTGGCGTTTCTGAAAGATGAGTAAGTGGAATGTGTGGTGTCGTATATTCACCATTATGCAGACAATGTACACGAGGAGTACAGTGATGATGACAAGTGCTTAACAAGTGAAAGTAATACTAAAACTGGTGTTGAGCCATGTAGTTGATCTTCCTTGTCAGGCAGGGAGCCACAGACACTGTCTCCACTGAAACACAGTAAAGGAGGACAATCGTTGTTTATGGAGCGGGTCCTAAACATAACTAAGTACATGGAAGACCATCCGCAATATAATAATAATAGCAATAAAAGTTTTCAAATATATCTGGAGCAATATGACCGTGTAGTGAATGATTGCACAACTTCATACAGTGCTACGGAATTGGAAAACTTAAGATAACGAAATTTCAAACAAAGCGTCAACTTGACGATGCGCAGCCAACAGCGGAATCGGCCCAAAAATTTGTAGGTAAGATAAAGGAACTTATACCATCGTTCAGTAAAGGATTTGTTTTCATCTCCTACAAATCGGGATTTGAAGAATAAATGGGTATGAAAGGAATCCTGGAAATAGGGGTACCAAGACGGTTGTATGAAGATCAACTAACCTCAGTACCTTAACGCATTCGTATACAATTAAGCTGACTGTTAATCTGGTTGGTAAACTGGCTGCAAAAGTTAATTATTGTGCTGCGGCAAACTGGAGGTGCTCTGACCCCTACGATTCTTTCTCGCGCGCGTGATCTTGTAAGGGAATATTTACGTCACAGCAAGCTAGCGTGGGACCATGGGCGCAAGAGAACTACTTACATGGTACGAGCATTGCTTTTGCCAATAGCTGGAGCAAATAACTTGCTTTTGCTAGTTTCCTGGTTAGCGTATTAAAGTCATACTCCCATAGGGAAAACTATCCGTCCAGGAAAGCGTATGACATTGCAAGTCATACCTCCTGGGACACTGGACAAACTCAGCCTTTGGATGCTTGTTCCGTATCGATAAAATATATTATCTCATTATCTCCAGCAATGCCTTAAAGAACAGTGAAATTCACGATAAGCTCCACCACAGTTGTTCATCCTACAGTTGTAAGCCGACACAATGCATCAATTCTCATCACCTCGTTACGCCAATATGTTTCTACATGCGTTCATTAAGAGTGGATACTCAGCAAAATGCTCTGCACGGCTTGTACTCCCAAAGAGTTAGCCTTCGATGTTGATGGAGCGAACCTTTGTGATCACTGTATCGCGCCATTTTTCATTCGGTGTTTGTGTTGCAAGTTAATGGCTTGTTTTGAACATTCTTGGGTGTCCACGATCTCCGTTTCTGTGAAGTGTAATACACACTCCTCAGAAGGTTGATCTCTGCACCTTCCGGACACACATTTTCTGTCACCCTCCTGATGCACATGGTGAGTCACTAACAGCCAATATTTCTCCTGCCATTATTGTTAACACAACACCTTCAAATGAGCGTAACTAAAGACGGCACTGGCGACATTGCACTCAACGGGTTCCTTGTGAGAGCGTGATAACTCGGCTCGGTAGAGTCGGTGCATGTTCCCTAGGGAGCGGTTTTTCTGCTGCAGAGGAAAACAGGTAAAAACGCACTTTCGACACATATCGAAGCGCAGCAAGACTCAGTAACATTTACAAACACTACACAAACGCAACCTCATGACTCACATCAAAAACCGTAGAAAATGGCTGAAACTGTCTAGCGTGCTGTCCTTCGTGAGATTCTAAAATTGGTCACTAGACTAAAACAGCGACCAAAGAAACATCACGTTTTCTTAGGTTCACTATCCTCCAGTTGAAACACTTTCCTCTACTAATAACGTGTAATAGCTGGAAGCCTATGTTGTACGATTAAAAAATAGTTGGCTGCTTTGCGCTTAAGAAAAAAATATTGTCGATGCACATATGTATAAATGCAGACATTCATACCAGCAGTATTGTCTTTAAATTGTAGTGGTTTACTTTGCTTGCCACACATGGGGTACTAATTATGGGATGACCTACTTATTCTATTAACGAATGACAAAATGACAGCTGTCGAAATATGTGACCAAGGAACAGAAAAACAACTGAGATAACTCAACAGACGAAAGGCCACTGGACTTGACGGGATACCAGTTCGATTCTACAAAGAGTACGAGAAAGAACTTGCCCCTCTTCTAGCAACAACATAACGAACGTCTCTAGAGAAGCGAAACGTTCCTAGAGATTAGAAAAAGCACAGATCTTTCCCGTTTTCAAGAAGGGCCGCCGTCGAACAGACGCACAAAACTGTTGCTCAGTTGCAGAATTTTCGTACGTGTATGCTCGCGTATTGTGACATTTTCGGAGATGGAATATATACTGTGTAGCAACCAACATGAGCTCCGTAAACAACGATCGAGTGAAACCCAGCTCGCTCTGTTCTTTCGCCAGACACGGAGAGCAGTAGATACAAGGTAGATACCGTGTTCCCTCGTTTCTACAAGGCATTGGACACAATTTCGCACTGCCACCTAATGAACAAAATACAAGCGTATGGAATATGAGACCAACTGCGTGACTGTATTGAAGAATTTCTAGCAAACTGAACACAGTATGTTATTCCAACGGAGAGAAGAGCGAGATATGTGGCCCAGCAGTTAGCTCACTGGACTCGCATTCGGGAGGACGACGGTTCAAACCTGCGTCTACCCAACCTGATTTAAGTTTTCCGTGATTTTCCTAAATCGCTTCAGTCAAATGCCGAGATGGTACCTACGAAGGGACACGGCCAACTTCTTTTCCCATCCTTCCCTAATCTGATGGGACTTATGATCCCCTTCTCAAACCGACCAACCTTGCCTCTCTAAGTGAAGAAGGCTTCAGTCGTAAAATTAATTTCGGGTGTGCCCCAGGGGAGCGTTAAGGGACATTACTTTTTACAATACATATAATACAGTAGACGACGTCGTAAGTTCCATGAGGCTTTTTGCTGATGATGCTGTCGTGTACTCAGAATTTAGCGAGAGCATGCATTGCCTGAAGGGAAAGAAGTGCTAGAACTAAAGTTTTTGAAAGCAACCAGAAGTCACACTTAGCATTTTTTTCACAGCTTTCGCTCTTCATATAAACAAGAGCATCATCAGTATATTCACTGTAAAAGGTATATAAGGTACAAACTGGGATAATACCGAAAACTAACACTGACGTTACGTGAAGTACCGGGTGATCAAAAAGTCAGTATAAATTTGAAAACTTAATAAACAACGGAATAATGTAGATAGAGAGGTATAAATTGACACACATGCTTGGAATGACATGGGGTTTTATTAGAACTAAATAAAACATCTACCGTTATTGGGCCTTTTTTCTTCGTTGAAATGCGTGATTCTGGTTTTGTAACTGCTACCGTGACGGGTGAGAGGTACGCCGATATGTTACAGAATCGCATCATCACAGCCTGGCTGATAAACACCTGCTGGAACGCACGATGTTTATGCCGGATGGCGCTCCTCCCCATATTGCTAGACGAGTGAAAGATCTCTTGCGCGCGTCGTTTGGTGATGATCGTGTGCTCAGCCGCCACTTTCGTAATGCTTGGCCTCCCAGGTCCCCAGACCTCAGTCCGTGCGATTATTGGCATTGAGGTTACCTGAAGTCGCAAGTGTATCGTGATCAATCGACATTTCTAGGGATGCTGAAAGACAACATCCGACGCCAATGCCTCACCATAACTCCGGACATGCTTTACAGTGCTGTTCCTTGACTACAGCTATTGTTGATGGTGGACATATTGAACATCATCTTTGCTTTGTCTTACTTTGTTATGCTAATTATTGCTATTCTGATCAGATGAAGCGCCATCTGTCGGACATTTTTTGAACTTCTGTATTTTTTTGGTTCTAATAAAACCCCATGTCATTCCAAGCATGTGTGTCAATTTGTACCTCTCTATCTACATTATTCCGTGATTTATTCAGTTTCCAAAAATTCTGACTTTGTGATCACCCGGTACATATTCTTTGTCCATTGTAGTGACTTATATGTAAAGTTACCTGACAGATTCAAAGCCCGCATCTCGTGGTCGTGCGGTAGCGTTCTCGCTTCCCACGCCCGGGTTCCCGGGTTCGATTCCCGGTGGGGTCACGGATTTTCTCTGCCTCGTGATGGCTGGGTGTTGTGTGATGTCCTTAGGTTAGTTAGGTTTAAGTAGGTCTAAGTTCTAGGGGACTGATGACCATAGATGTTAAGTCCCATAGTGCTCAGAGCCATTTGAACCATCTGAACAGATTCAAAGATTAAACAGGCTGCACTTCAGTACTTAAACTTCTGTTCAATGTACGTTTAAAGTACAGTGGTAAACGATGTCATTGACAGATTGAATGTATAACGATACTTGAAACGTCAATGGTATAGTGTATCCAAAGATAATTTACAACTACAGAAAATGAAATTTACATTTTAATCACCTCTTTTATGAGTATGTTTAGACATCCTATTTCTGTACATTTCTGTTTTTCTTTCAAAAGTCAACTGATAAATTAGAATATTTTTCAAAAACATTATAAAATGTATTTAAAAAGTCTTTACAAATCTGCAGTTCTGTAAGGATATTACGGAAGGTACTATATTTTGGTTGCTCTCTACAGCCCTTCACCATGTGATTGGAAGAACTCATGTACATTAAATTCGTTTTGTTTGTTTCATAAAATGTTGCCGGTTTTTTCCTCTTTTCTATGACAATTTCCAGTTCTTCCCTACATTTAAAAGGGTGCTTTTATCTGCGATGTGTGTTAATTTTGTAATATCTTGAATGTCACCTAATGTATGTTTAGTTTTTCTGAAATGTTCACCCAATGCTGTATGATTTTAATTTCAATGGAAATGTTCCTTATAACGTATTTTAAACTGTATTCCAGTATGGTCAATTTACGTGCTCCGACAATTTTGGCAACACGTTTCATATGCTCTTTACTTACTGTATTTATCCGAATGTACATTCTATTTGTGTATTAGTGCTTTTCTAAGGAAGTTAGTAGGTTGAAATGCAATTTTAACTTTCCGTCTTGGGAAACATCTCGCAATACGGTCTGTTGTAGAAGCTTTATATGTTAATGTAATATATGTTTATTTTCTGCTGACTTGCCTATGCTATTGACTTTCTTTCCTTTAACATTTTTCTGTGTAGTGCGGTACAATTCCATCACATCACGTTCTTGATAACTGATTCAGATTGCTATCTCTTTGATTGTCTGTAACAGAGGCACTCTGCATCACGGTATGGTTTACTGTTAAAGACCCGACAGCGAGCGTTCCTAGAAGAGTCACAACATATTGCTTCCTCCTGTTTATATCTTGTCAAAATACGTTAAGTGAGAGAGATTCAAGCCCAGCCGGAGGCTTAGCAGCAATTATTCTTCCCGTGAAACATAATAACTGGAAAACGAAAAGGAGGAGGTGACACTAGTAGTTTGGCGCTAGACTATTGACGATAACCGCACAACGAACAACTTTATAAAGTTTGAAATAGATTGCATGAAAGAAATGTTGCTAACAGATAACCATGTTCGGCAGACGTATTACTAATTTGTATTTTCAGCGAAGCAACAGATCGCTACGAGTTTACGCTCTGACAGCAATCACTTTAACGGGTAAGCTCTCCCCTTGTCTATCTGGCCCAAGCGTCTGATAAATTGATTTTGCCTTATGAAAGTGGTTTTTGTTGTAAGCCTGCATTTTTATCAGAAGCTAAATAAACTAGAATGCCGAAATAAATTAATTTAATCGTATCCCTGTCCTTCCTGTAGTCAATTATTGATGAGTGATTAATATAACAACACAGGATTAATGTTAAAAATTATGGCAAAACTTTTTGGTCATAAAACAGGGCAAAACAACACAAGTTAAGCAATACGACAAATAAGTCATGAACTATTGACAACATAAATAGACGCAACAAATAGTTTACACTCCTCTGGGTGGTTATTGGCTGGCAAACACTAAGATTTATCTGCTGAATCTATTTACTCTAACTCAAAACATAAATGACGCGATAGACTATGGAGTATTTATTCCATACTGAAGTTATACTGTGTTGATGCAGCTGAGAACAAGTGGCTAGACTGTAATTCTGTTTGCCTTCACATGGCGGAGCAGCAATACTATCCTCTTTCTCCATGTGCAGCGGTGACTCAGGTGTCAGTTGTGGTGCAGGCTTTAGACAGTAGCGATGTGTCGCGCCTGTAACACGTGACTGAATCATAGGCTACCCCCCCCCCCCCCCCCCACCCATGAACCATGGACCTTGCCGTTGGGGGGAGGCTTGCGTGTCTCAGCGATACAGATAGCCGTACTGTAGGTGCAATCACAACGGAGGGGTATCTGCTGAGAGGCCAAACAAACGTGTGGTTCCTGAAGAGGGGCTGCAGCCTTTTCGGTCGTTGCAGGGGTAACGAGTAACAGTTTGGATGATTGACTGATCTGGGCTTGTAACACTAACCAAACCGGCCTTGCTGTGCTGGTACTGCGAACGGTTGAAAGCAAGGGGAAACAACAGCCGTAATTTTTCCCGAGGGCATGCAGATTTACTGTATGGTTAAATGATGATGGCGTTCTCTAGGGTAAAATATTCCGGAGGTAAAATACACTCCTGGAAATGGAAAAAAGAACACATTGACACCGGTGTGTCAGACCCACCATACTTGCTCCGGACACTGCGAGAGGGCTGTACAAGCAATGATCACACGCACGGCACAGCGGACACACCAGGAACCGCGGTGTTGGCCGTCGAATGGCGCTAGCTGCGCAGCATTTGTGCACCGCCGCCGTCAGTGTCAGCCAGTTTGCCGTGGCATACGGATCTCCATCGCAGTCTTTAACACTGGTAGCATGCCGCGACAGCGTGGACGTGAACCGTATGTGCAGTTGACGGACTTTGAGCGAGGGCGTATAGTGGGCATGCGGGAGGCCGGGTGGACGTACCGCCGAATTGCTCAACACGTGGGGCGTGAGGTCTCCACAGTACATCGATGTTGTCGCCAGTGGTCGGCGGAAGATGCACGTGCCCGTCGACCTGGGACCGGACCGCAGCGACGCACGGATGCACGCCAAGACCGTAGGATCCTACGCAGTGCCGTAGGGGACCGCACCGCCACTTCCCAGCAAATTAGGGACACTGTTGCTCCTGGGGTATCGGCGAGGACCATTCGCAACCGTCTCCATGAAGCTGGGCTACGGTCCCGCACACCGTTAGGCCGTCTTCCGCTCACGCCCCAACATCGTGCAGCCCGCCTCCAGTGGTGTCGCGACAGGCGTGAATGGAGGGACGAATGGAGACGTGTCGTCTTCAGCGATGAGAGTCGCTTCTGCCTTGGTGCCAATGATGGTCGTATGCGTGTTTGGCGCCGTGCAGGTGAGCGCCACAATCAAGAGTGCATATGACTGAGGCACACGGGCCAACACCCGGCATCATGGTGTGGGGAGCGATCTCCTACACTGGCCGTACACCACTGGTGATCGTCGAGAGGACACTGAATAGTGCACGGTACATCCAAACCGTCATCGAACCCATCGTTCTACCATTCCTAGACCGGCAAGGGAACTTGCTGTTCCAACAGGACAATGCACGTCCGCATGTATCCCGTGCCACCCAACGTGCTCTAGAAGGTGTAAGTCAACTACCCTGGCCAGCAAGATCTCCGGATGTGTCCCCCATTGAGCATGTTTGGGACTGGATGAAGCGTGGTCTCACGCGGTCTGCACGTCCAGCACGAACGCTGGTCCAACTGAGGCGCCAGGTGGAAATGGCATGGCAAGCCGTTCCACAGGACTACATCCAGCATCTCTACGATCGTCTCCATGGGAGAATAGCAGCCTGCATTGCTGCGAAAGGTGGATATACACTGCACTAGTGCCGACATTGTGCATGCTCTGTTGCCTGTGTCTATGTGCCTGTGGTTCTGTCAGTGTAATCATGTGATGTATCTGACCCCAGGAATGTGTCAATAAAGTTCCCTCTTCCTGAGACAATGAATTCACGGTGTTCTTATTTCAATTTCCAGGAGTGTAGTTCCCCATTCGGACCTCCGGGCGGGGACTACTCACGAGGACGTCGTTATCAGGAGAAAGAAAACTGGCGTTCTACGGATCGGAGCGTGGAATGTCAGATCCCTTAATCGGGCAGGTAGGTTAGAAAACTTAAAAAGGGAAATGGATAGGTTAAAGTTAGATATAGTGGGACTTGGTGAAGTTCGGTGGCAGGAGGAACAAGACTTTTGGTCATGTGAATACAGAGTTATAAATACAAAATCAAATAGGGGTAATGCAGGAGTAGGTTTAATAATGATAAAAAAAAAGGGGCGCGGGTAAGCTACTACAGACAGCATAGTGAACGCATTATTGTGACCAAGATGGACACGAAGCCCACACCTACTACAGTAGTACAAGTTTATATGCCAACTCGCTCTGCAGATGATGAAGAAATTGATGAAATGTATGATGAGATAAAAGAAATTATTCAGGTAGTGAAGGGAGACGAAAATTTAATAGTCATGGGTGACTGGAATTCGAGAGTAGGAAAAGGGAGAGAAGGAAACATAGTAGGTGAATATGGATTGAGGGTAAGATATGAAAGAGGAAGCCGTCTGGCAGAATTTTGCGCAGAGCACAACTTATTCATAGCTAACACTTGGTTCAAGAATCATAAAAGAAGGTTGTATACATGGAAGAGTCCTGGAAATACTAGAAGGTATCATATAGATTATATAATGGCAAGACAGAGAGTTAGGAACCAGGTTTTAAATTGTAAGACATTTCCACAGCAGATGTGGACTCTGACCACAATCTACTGGTTATGAACTGTAGATTAAAACTGAAGAAACTGCAAAAAGGTTGGAATTTAAGGAGATGGGACCTGGATAAACTGAATAAACCAGAGTTTGTACAGAGTTTCAGGGAGAGCATAAGGGAACAATTGACAGGGATGTCAGAAAGAAATACAGTATAAGAAGAATTGGTAGCTTTGAGGGATGAAATAGTGTAGGCAGCAGAGGATCAAGTAGGTCAAGAGACGAGGGTTAGTAGAAATCCTTGGGTACAAAAGATATATTGAATTTAATTGATGAAAGGAGAAAATATAAAAATGCAGTAAATGAAGCAGGCAAAAAGGAATAAGCAAAGAAGCGAAAGCAGAAGGGTCAAACGAGTATATAGAGGGTCTATACAAGGGCGATGTACTTGAGGACAATGTTATGGAAACGGAAGAGGATGAGGATGAAATGGGAGATATGATATTGCGTGAAAAGTTTGACAGAGCACTGAAAGACCTGAGTCGAAACAAGGCCCCGGGAGTAGACAATATTCCATCAGAACTACTGACAGCCTTGGGAGAGCCAGTCCTGACAAAACTCTACCATCTGGTGAGCAAGATGTATGAGACAGGCGAAATACCCTCAGAATTTACAGAACTATCAGTTTAATAAGTCACACCTGCAAAATACTAGCGCGAATTTTTCATAGAGGAATGGAAAAACTGGTAGAAGCTGACCTCGGGGAAGATCAGTTTGGATTCTGTAGAAACATTGGAACGTGTGAGGCAATACTAACCTTACGACTCATCTTAGAAGAAAGATTAAGGAAAGGCAAATCTTCGTTTCTAGCATTTGTAGACTTAGAGAAACTTTTTGACAATGTTGACTGGAATACTCTCTTTCAAATTCTGAAGGTGGCAGGGGTAAAATACAGGGAACGAGAGGCTATTTACAATTTGTACAGAAACCAGATGGCGGTTATAAGAGTCGAGGGGCATGAAAGGGAAGCTGTGGTTGGGAAGGGGGTGAGACAGGGTTGTAGCCTCTCCCAGATGTTATTCAATCTGTATATTGAGCAAGCAGTAAAGGAAACAAAAGAAAAATTCGGAGTAAGAATTAAAATCCATGGAGAAGAAATAAAAAATTTGAGGTTCACCGATGAGATTGTAATTCTGTCAGAGACAGCAAAGGACTTGGAAGAGCAGTTGATCGGGATGGACAGTGTCTTGAAAGGAGGATATAAGATGAACATCAACAAAAGCAAAACGAGGATAGTGGAATGTAGTCGAATTAAACGGGGTGATGCTGAGGGAATTAGATTAGGAAATTATACGCTTAAAGTAGTATAGTTGTTTTGCTATTAGGGGGCAAAAATAACTGATGATGGTCGAAGTACAGAGGATATAAAATGTATACTGGCAATGGCAAAAAAAGCATTTCTGAAGAAGAGAAATTTGTTAACATCGATTATAGATTTAAGTGTCAGGAAGTCGTTTCTGAAAGTATTTTTGTGTGGGGTGTAGCCTTGTATGGAAGAGAATCATGGACGATAAGTAGTTTGGACAAGAAGAGAATAGAAGCTTTCGAAATGTAGTACTACAGAAAAATGCTGAACATTAGATGGGTAGATCACATAACTAATGAGGAGTAATTGAATAAAATTGGGGAGAAGAGAAGTTTGTGGCACAACTTGACTAGAAGGAGGGATCGGTTGGTAGGACATGTTCTGAGGCATCAGGGGATGATCAATTTAGTACTGGAAGGCAGCGTGGAGGATATGAATCGTAGAGGGAGACCAAGAGATGAACACACTAAGCAGATTCAGAAGGATGTAGGTTGCAGTAAGTACTGGGAGATGAAGAATCCTGCATAGGATAGAGTAGTAGGGAGAGCTGCATCAAACCAGTCTCAGGAATGAAGACCACAACACCAACAACATAGGCTGGCGATAAATTAGACGGAACGCATTTACTCTCGTTCCAATCACAAGACTCCATGAGCTCCACGTCTCCCCTCTGACTCATCTGCTCTACCTGCTGACCAATCATAATCAAATTTAATAATATTCTTCTTGAAAC
The DNA here is from genome assembly GCF_023864345.2 of Schistocerca serialis cubense. Taxonomy (NCBI): domain Eukaryota; kingdom Metazoa; phylum Arthropoda; class Insecta; order Orthoptera; family Acrididae; genus Schistocerca; species Schistocerca serialis. Next base: position 639,684,010 of record NC_064639.1, read on the forward strand.
TTCCTGGCAGATTAAAACTGTGTGCCCGACCGAGGCTCGAACTCGGGACCTTTGCCTTTCTCGGGCAAGTGCTCTACCATCTGAGCTACCGAAGCACGACTCACGCCCCGTCCTTACAGCTTTACTTCTGCCAGTACCTCGTCTCCTACCTCCCAAACTTTACAGAAGCTCTCCAACGAACCCTGCAGAACTAGCACTCCTGAAAGAAAGGATATTGCGGAGACATGGCTTAGCCACAGCCTTGGGGATATTCCCAGAATGAGATTTCCACTCTGCAGCGGAGTGTGCGCTGATATGAAACTTCCTGGCAGATTAAAAGGCAAAGGTTCCGAGTTCGAGTCTCGGTCCGGCACACAGTTTTAATCTGCCAGAAAGTTTCAAGTGCTTATGTGTCCCACCATAGACCGTAACAGAGCCGCCGTAAATGTTGTGTTTCATTCTATAACTCTTTTCAAGGCCAGAGGCTTGCCAAAATCTCAGCAGGCAGAGGTACAACATGACCTGATGGTTACCTAGCACCTGGTCCAAAATTAACATGAAAACTCGGGAATTCTTAATGCCACCGTCCCTGTTCAGAATAGACATTTACGACACTGTCTAAATGCGTTGGCTGGGCGACGCATTTTTCTCTTGCGTCCGTGCTCCAGGTGTGGCTAGAGGCCTCTAACAGGTAAATCCGGCTAGCCAGCTTTTTCGTTTCTTTGGCCGAAAGCACTGTCTGCATACTGGTGCGAGAAATTCTTGGGACCAGCGCTCTGTCCTTGGTGTTTCAAGCGGTTTCTTTCAATAAGAGCTGTACATGATTTTCAAGCCCCAAATGTCCACTCCAAGATTTACTGTTAAATACCAAAATGCTTACTTGTTCTCAAAGCCAGAAAATAATATTTGAAGCATAGCCACCATAAAAATCCCATATGCATTATCAACGTACGTGGTCCCTTACTGCCTACTCGTGTCTATAACTTCCTGTCATCATATAAAAATGATGTCTTGAATTAAAACGAACGTTAAAGAGTAGCCTTGAATGTGAACAACAGTGAAAGAGCGGCTCGTTCTCTCTCAAAGTGACGAGGGAATCTAAGTGACCACACTTTTGACGATTTCCTTCGGTGTCCAATGCGCATGTACCGTCTTTTGAAATGGACACAGTGTCTTTTGAGGAACGTAATACAACAAGGGTGTACGAAGGGTAGTTGTGATATTTTAACTATAACCTCCACAGAATCAAACTGCAACAACGGAACTTGGTGATGATGTTATTCGTCCTCCATATATACATCCTTCCCAATGTGACACATTTCTCCCAATGATGGATGACTGATAGATACCTTGATTGTATAAGTCAGCAGTTTAGGATGTTCAGGAAATGTTCAGCCCCAAAGAACATTTTGTCTAAGTTCTGAAAATGATTGCCAGACAATGGTATTCTCACCTGGGGAAACAGGAAGGAGCTACCTGGGTGAAACTTCCAGGTAGATTTAAACTGTGTGCTGGATCGAGACTCGAATGCTGGACCTTTGTCTTTCGCGGGAAAGTGCTGTCAAGAGAGCTTCTCTGAAGTTCTGAAGGTAGGAAACGAGGTACTGGCGGAAGTAAGGCTGTGATGACGGGTCGTGAGTAGTGCTTGGGCAACTCAGTCGAACGCCGGCTCGGTAGCTCAGCGCGTTCGGTCAGAGGGTAAGCTGTCCTCTGCAATAAAAAAAACCGAGTGAAGGATCATCGATAAACTTCAACGGGTGTCATAGGACGCCCGCCCCGAACAAATGCAGCTGACAATATCGAACACAATGAGATTTAAAAAAATGTCGATAGAGCACATGCCCACTAAAAGCAAAGGTCACGAGTTCAAGTGTCGGTCCGCCACACATTTCTTACCTGCCAGAAAGTTACATATCAGCGCACTTTCCGCTGCAGAATGAAAATTTCATTCAGGTACCTGGGTGTTACATCAGAATCAGAAAAAGACAGGGGTGCACCAAAAGACACTGTATGTGTGACTTTCCAGTGCAATTTGAGCTGGGGCACTTCGTCTTGAAGCACTCAAGGAGCGTCGCCAGAAGCGTGTGACAATAGGTTACACTCCTGTGACAGGTTACGTCTTATGAGCATATTCCGTTAGCACCACGCCGCTACGGCCTATGATGGTTGGTTCTCTGGCCTTTAGAGCTTGCCTTGCCCCTTTTTCTTGCAGTCAGCACTCCCCCATGATGATTAGTCGTCTAAAAATGTCATCTTGCTTCTCTTGACTCAGTTACTTCCTCATAATGGCTGATTGCTTGACTCACGGAATGCACTGTGTACGACGGTTCATTGTTTCCGAGCACTCCCACGAACACAGCGTCGATTGGTACAGCGTTGTTCCTGTTGCAATGCATAGTCTCCATAAACCATAACAAGCGTTATGGCCTGTACTCCTCCGTTCAATCTCTAATATTAATAAATACACAGCTATATTAAATCTCATATCCGGTAAAATGCCTCTTGTAGATGAGTCACGAGAAATTACCATACAAAAATACCCTTGCTCCTTTAGTAATTATTATTTGTACAAAATCTGCCTTCAAAATCTTGGCCACTTTCGTATGTACTTTGAGAATGTCAGCCTTCGTAACTGGCCTTCTATGCTCACTATTTTGATTTCGTTCTTTAAACATTTTATTTATACGGGCCTCCACCATGCTCTATGTGAAATAGGTCTGCCACTTTTCCTTTATAGCAATAAATGATTGGAATTCCCTCGAAAGACGCATTGGGAAGTCCTTTATTTATTGGTGGTGACTAAATACGTTCATTATGATATTGTCAAACCGTCCGTCTTCGTAATTAATTACTGTCAAATATGCATGCTTGCAAATAGCCACAACAGACAATGTAGAATAGCAATCCAGGTAGTTCGACGTGTAGCAAATACACTATGCTGAACGTTAGGGACAGAAGTTTAAAATGGGCATAATGTACGAAACTAGTCACTACCAGTAAATAAAAGATACTTATCACTGCGATATTTGACAGTATTCCAGTCATTTATTTCAATTTCGTTTTTCAGTATTTCTGTCAATAGCTATATGAATCAGCAGTTCTCCCGTCATTCTTCTTTCTTCATCACGCTATTGTCTGTTATTAGTTACTATTTGTTCTCTCCATGACTTTATTGGCCTGCTTACTAAAATTTTCGCTATTGATTGACAATTTATTACTGTTTTAGGCGTTATATTTTCATTAATTCCTGTAATGGGATCTCTACATTAATTTCTCTTGTCCTTGATCTGTTCATTTATACTTTCAAGTCTATCGTATGAGATAGTCTATAGTTAGTTTCTCCACAGTTTGGATTCTTTGTTCATGTCCAGCTGTTGTCTAAGTCTACAACAAAGCGAGCTAGTATTGTCATTGCTTTGCTGAACTTTATTAGGATTTTCTCCTTAGCTTGTTAATCAATGTTCTGTGCACGGTCCCATTAATATACTTAATTGTCCCAAATTTTTTCGGTGCGTCTTTTTAGTTTTTGAAGGAGATGATATGTTCTAAGGAGCTGAATTAATTCAGTCGCTCTGTTTTCGGGTCATTTACTACACTCTTACTTGGGATCTCGTGCAGAACTTCCAAAGTCACTACTTTTCGTGGGATATATATTGTCAGGTGATCTTTAATTTATAAATGAATTTTTGAAGAGTGCCTTAGCTGTCAGCTTTAAGTAGCTAATCATCAGCAAATACTGGGACAAAAGGTGTGGGTGTAAAAGTTAACGCAGATATTTGAAAGAACTGGAGACAAACATCATTCTTGTTGTGAGTTTAAATTTCTAGTTACTTTAATATTCCCTTTTCCAGCAATTCAGTTTTGCAATCTTCGTACACCTGTTGGAATGCTGTGACATAGCTAAACTGTTTAGTATTTCCTACAGACGTCTCCACTCTACGTTGTGAAAGTCTTTCACATAGCCAGTAAATAGTAGACGTGTTTCACTATTTCTCTGCTGACTTATATACTATCTGAACAGAACACTTCCTGGTCCCAGTTTGCTCCTCCAACAAAATATTTCATAACAATTCTCAGCTCTTACAGCAAAATCTGCCTTGTACCTTATAATTCTCTGCTATTCTTGTAGGGACTAATTCCAGTTGTTGACGTAAGCCGGCGCACAGTAGCTGCGAACAAGGCCGTCCTTGTTGAAGATGTATCGGCAGAGACGTAGAACCGCGCGGCGAACGCCGCTACATGCTGTTTCCGTGAGCTGAGAACTCCCGCGAGTGCATTCCAGAGGAGCTTGTGAACATGAAAGGATGATGTAGGGCGGGAGAAGAAAAGTTGCTTATCGCATCTGGCTATTGCTACCGCATAACCGTAAATCTATCAGAAGCCAGCCTCCACTTTTCACTGGAAAATTGGCCGTGCGAGCGTGGAAAGCGGAGTAATTTGGGTGCAGGACGCTCGCGGAAAGCGCAAGGCAAGTTTCGGCGAAAGCTCGGCAGGCGCTTGTAACTCACCGGCCGCGGTTATAAAAGTTAACGTTGCGGTGTCGGCGGCCATATTTCTGGAGGTGTTAGCCTAAATCAGCAGCTACCGGCAGCCCGACGTCGCACCCGCGAACGCTTTTAATACGCCCGACCCTATTGTTTTATGTATGCAAAACAAACGCTTGTTCCGAATACATTAATATTTTACTGTTGCCTAATGCTGTGGGAAGGAGAGGAAGAGATTATAGGGACATTGGCGCTGGCCGAGGCAATTGCTCCGGAGTTTTATTTGTCTCGTAAAGCGTCGAGGGCGTAATTTATGTGACGATGAAAGCCTCGGCGTATAATTAAGAAACTGCGGTCCAACGAGCGCCGGCCACCGAGATGTGAATGGAATTTTAGTGGCTGTAAAACGTACGCCGGGCGGCGGGCCACCGCCTCTCGTGGGCAGGCGGCGGTTGAGGTGGAACTCTGCCTCTTTGTAGGCGGCCTTCAACTTCCTTCTTCGACCTAAGCTGAAGACACTAATACCGCACTCCACGAGCTCCTTAAAATGCAGCGATTGTCGACGATGTCGTCTCGACGATACGCACAGTTCGGAGGTGCTCGTATTTCGCCAAGGTAGTAATTTTTCTGTTTTAATGTCGTCTTCAAACTGGTGCAAAAACGAGAGTAAAAAGGGAATTTGGAGTTCAACGTCCCGTCGATGACGAGATCATTAGAGAAGAAGCACATGTACGTTTACATCTACATTTACATATATACTTCGCAAACCACCGTACGGTGCGTTGTGGGTGGTACCATGTAGCAGTACCTGTTCAATTCACAAACAAATCGGGGAAAGACTGTTATCTGAAACTATTATCGAAACCATTGGTAACAAATCTAGCAGCACGCCCCTGGACTGCGTCGACATGCCGACCGTGGTGGCCGCGCGGTTCTAGGCGCTTCAGTCTGGAACCGCGCGACCGCTACGGTCGCAGGTTCGAAACCTGCCTCGGGCACGGATGTGTGTGATGTCCTTACGTTAGTTAGGTTTAAGTAGCTCTAAGTTCTAGGGGACTGATGACCTCAGATGTTAAGTCCCATAGTGGTAGAGCCATTTGAGCCATTTTTGCTTCGACATCCTCCTTTAATCTGACGCTGTAGGGATCCCTCAAGTTCGGATAGTTGCAAGATAGAGAAGTAAATCGGCAGTGATACACTCCTCGCGTATAACCGGCTGCCCGTGAGATCTCACTGTGAGCTGTGGGTGTATTAATGGCTTAGTCCAATGCTACTACATATGCAATTTTAGATGGCTATGTGTTCAGATTGTCAGTAGCGAATTTGATGACGAAAATATCTCATAGCTATTTACATTACAAAAACCACATGCAGTAACAGTCTCATACAATTCTTTATTTACACAGAAAGTGCAGTTTTAACCCTTTAAGCTCCGGAATTCAGGAGTTCATCTTCTTCCTTGCATTTTCTCGGTTCTCTGTGGGGTCAACATTTTAATAGCGGTTTCGGCAATGTTTAGGACATCTGGTGACCGGATGACCTTCCTGTACCGCCACTCCCCATAACCCCCCCCCCACCCTCCCTCCCTCGCCCCCCCCCCCCCTTCCTCCATGATCGAATGTGGGTACTCCATCTGTCTGCATCTAGAGTAAATCTCATGTTTAAGTGTGAGAGCGATTTCTAAATATTTGGTGGCGTGAATCTGAGCAAGGACTGAGTACCAGCCTTCTAGTAACCTATTTCCATGTGTAGAATTGGAAGGAAAATCCGCATTGGCCGTATTTCGTAGTTTTATTGTCAGCAAAATCGATTTTCGGTCACTTAGTGACCATCATCAGTGCTATAATATACAATTAAAATTGGTAGGCACTGGTATCAAGCTATAACCACAAGCTTAGAGCGATCGTATATTATTGTGATCACATTTATGTGATCACATATTTATGTGATCGCTCTAAGCTTGTAGTTACAGCTTGATACCAGTGCCTACCAATTTTAATTGTATATTACAGAACTGAGGATGGTCACTAAGTGACCGAAAATCGATTTTGCTGACAATAAAACAGCAAAATACGGCCAGTGCTCATTTTCCTTCCAATTCTATCCACTATTTGGTCTTGGTGCACACAACACGCCATGGAGTCGCCAATCAATATTTCTATGTGGGAAACGGCCCTCGTCATTAATCCGCAAGGTGCATTAGATACTTGACGGGCTTGCTTCCTCGAATCTCAGAAGGGGCGCATTTTCTGCACGGCTGCCCAGGCGTATCCAGCAACAATAATTGTTGTGTGTAGCAGCAAACCTACATTTACTGCAGGAGGACGTCGAGTGGGTACTATCACATACATAAAATATCAGTTAACCTTTGTAAAAAGTCTTTAATAGCGAATACTTAACTTGGATGCAACACGTGTCCAGTTGAATGACGATAGACGTTTATTACTGCCGCAGAGCGTAAGAATATATGTTATAACGTGGAACAGTATTGAATGAAGACACATATCGATGTACATTTAACTCTAAACTTTAGTTCACAGATCTGACTAATAATTCTAGCGCTGCTATATCTAAATTACGATGCTGCAGCTCTCATAGTCGGTTATTATTAGGTGGACGAGCGGCACTGCACCCTGACGCATCTAGTCTTCCAGCAACGGTGGAGTACGGAACTTCTTGAGGGCTTGTCTTCGCCAACGTCTCTCATCATGCCTGTGTCTGGCAGCGACTTAACCTGGGACATCACTCTTCGGATGACACCACGATAACTATTAGATTTTGTTGTTGACAGCTTCTGGCGACATAATATACACCGAGAGGCAACCATGTAGACAGGCCTACTGACTCATCTCCGCTGTGACTTTAAAGTGTTTAAAGATAGCAAAAATAGATTCAAGTATTGAACAATTTTTAAGTATTTGGAGCGCCAACGTCCAAGGACTTCTCCGCGGTCATTTCCGGTGCGGTTCTGTTGCTACCTGTGACGGTCGTTTGCTGCAGAACGGGTAGCCAGAATCCGTTGAACTTGAGGCTTTCTTCTTTCTTGTTGAAGCTATTCTCATGTTTATGTGTCACTATACCTTCCCTGAACAAGTGGGTGTGATAGTTCTCTACAACTTCCTTGCTCTGTCACGGCCGATTTCTCACCTGGCCCAACCTGCAACGTCGTTTATATTCTGTGACCCTGGTGCTGGTCGATCGTCCAGTCGTTCCAACATAAGCTTTTCCGCATGTACGTGGCATGCGGTATATTCCAGACACTGCAAGTCGGTCCCTTTTCTTCTTTTCCGATTTCAGACACTTTTTACCTACTTTGTCAGTTTGTAAATAGTCTTTAGGCAGTGTTTGCTCAATATACGGTCTCTTCTGTCCGCCACTCTAGGAATGGATGGCAGAAAGGCCGTACCCGACATTTCTTTTTCTAATGAGTCACTTCGCTAGCTGTTTGGCTCTGTTATACTCATAACATAACTTGTGCAGTACCCATTGCTCCTCTGAACACTTTCCAGCTGTTGTATTTCGCTTCTGAGGTGCTGCGGCTCATGTATTCGTGTTGCTGGCGTTATGGGCGTATTAATCATGCCACTCTTCTGACTCGGTTGGTGATTCGATATTTTGTGCAGGTTTCGGTCCGTGTGTGTCGGTTTTTGACACACGCCATGTCCCATGTTTTCACCATCCATTGCAACCAGCACATCTGTAAATAGTAGTTTTTTGTCCTTTTCTACTTCCATGGTAAATCTTACGTCGGCATGGAGAATGTTCAAGTGGCTTAAGAACTCTCCGAGCTGTTCTTCACCATGGCTCCACACAACGAAAGTGTCATCGACGTATGTGTGCCACATTTAGGCGACATGTCACGCACAGCGATCAACCTCACTGAACGACAACTGACCGAAGAGGAAGTGCCTTTTCTTCAAAAAGGAGGGGATTTCGCTATCAACCGGAGAACTATACCTAAGGATGACATCATTGCTAATACTAAAGAGGTCATTCGGACCCTTCCTTGTCAAAGAGCAGAGGAAATACGCACTGAAACAGCCAGGATACTGCGCAAAACCACCAGTTGGCAACCTGAAGAAAGAAGAGGTACAAGGTATTAAGAATCTTAATGCCGACAAGATTATACTGGTACTGCCTGCCGATAAGGGAAATGCGACCATCGTAATGACTACCGAATATTATGAGCAGAAGATCCGGGACCTATTAGATCCGACAACGTACCGAAAACTAAGCGCAGATCCGACGCAGCGTATCACACGGTGTACGAATCGGTTAATCAAGGCGTCTTTTGAAGCTCCTGGTCTAGTATCTAGCAGGTGGAGAAATCGACAGTGCAGAGCACGCGCTGTGTGAGACCGACCACATAGTAAAATTCCCCGACACGGAAGTTCTGGCTGTAGAGAAGAATTATCACACCAATTTGTTCATAGAAGCCTTAGAGATACACAAACACGAGAATAGCTTCAACAAGAAAGAAGAAAACCTCAAGTTAAATGGATCCGGCTTCCCGTGCTGCAGCGGAAGATCGTCGCTGTTAGCAAGAGAACAGCACCGGAAATGACCGCGGAGAAGCCCTTGGACATTGGCACGCGAGGTACATACAGCCTGCGGCCGCGAGCTCGGCTCCAGTTCACCACCGGCAATGGAGGGTGAAACTTGGACAATGCCAGCCCCTCGTGCTGGCGAAACTTCAGTAAAATAATGAGACGAATGTCGGCTGAAGAACCGGAGACAGAACCCAACAGGCAGTTTGTCAACAAGTGGCCTTGAAAGCCTTAACAATTTTGTAATTTTTAAATAAATAATATATGTGTTTCAGTAAGTACATTTACGCATGTAATATAAATAAATACTATTGATATAGCTGCCAAGTTTCCCATCACAGCAAGAAACTGATAATAATCTACTAGCAGCATCGAATGTATCCTTATTACAGTGAGTTTATAGTCTGATATCCATTAGAGTACATTTCTTCATTTTATTCGTTCTTCTAAGGGCATGTCACCAAAAGCACAAGTTCTCCGCTTATGAATCCAAGCTGAATATGCAGCTGCCCTTTTTGATTATTTGAGAAGGAGAAGCATACTACAACCATTAGCAGTAAGCTTGATGTTCTTATAAACACTTATTGCGAGATATTCTCTAGGATTTTGCATGTTTTCTTTTGTTTCAGCATGGCATTCGGTCCAAGGTCGTTACGCCAAATCACCGATAGTTTTTCGTTACAGCTGTTGAGTTGAAACATATTCTTTTTGTATTATATCTGCACCGTCATATGAGCATGTATCAACAAAAGGCCAATCTGCTTGCCTTTTGCGACAAGGTAATTCATTTCATGTCTCGGTGGATTTATACGTGTGCCGTAATTGGTGATTAAGCTGCACAGTTGAAGACCCCCCTCGCTTGGCGCAGAAGCTGGTGGCGCCTTCCACCGCAATAGGGGGGAGTGTGGAGAATCAAAGCAACTCACTGGTGACAGTGGCTATATTGTACTATGTAAACATTGGACTGCCTAAAAATTGGAACTTCGTACGGGCGCTGATGACCGCGCCGTTGAGGGCCCCACAGAACAAACATCATCACCATCATCATCATCAAAGCAACCGTGAGCAAGACCATCGCGCTCGACGAGCAGGCGAAAGCGGCAGCGTGGAGGCGATTGACGTGTGGCAGTGCAGGGGCTCTATACGGCAGAGGACGGTGCATCACAAGGCTAAAACTGATAATAGGGAATTCCAGTAACACGATCTTCATTCGCGGTCAGTCCACTTGGAGCGGTGCAAGTTTATTAGTGTATCATCTCGGTTCCTTACTGGGCGATGTAAAAGCATTCATTTTTCCTCGTTCAAAATCGATCCTGCTTTCACGTCATTGACGTCCTGATTACGAATCCATAGGTGTATTGTACTATTTTATTAGCATTACAAACATGTCGCTAGTATTCCGCAAATTTTTTCTCACATCTGTAACAGAAGATGGAATAAATAATTCCATATTTGCTTTTGTTTCATATAAAACAAAAGCTAGTTTAGTCAGATGGTGTTTCGCGGACTCACATATATTTGTTACTGCTTACGGATCCGTGTGTGAACCACTCTATTTAACTGCATTGTAAGGATGCTGTTTGTATTCTACTTTCTTTCTACTCGCGTCCGTTCTTATAACAACTAGTCACAGAATGTATGTAATACTGCTTTTCATGTTGTTGCTTCTTGACACTGAGAATACTTTGTAGTCTTAGTGTCAGAACACATAGTCATTGTGGCATGTAGGCTACTATTACGCTGGAAAATATTCTACCGTAATTCAAAGTGCATATTTGTACATGGGATTACATGGTTCTGTGTAGTGTTGACGTACGTTCACAGGGCCATATACTACTGAATTGAATAAAATTAGTTATACAGAATCTACTAGTACATCCAACGATGTCATGATAGTGTGTATGATTGGCTTTGAAATTTTCACTGGAGTAAGAGGATGATTTTAGTGCACTCATTTCTGATAAATTATATAGATTGTAGTACCTGCTGATAATGTGTGAATACATTCGCGTAACATTGTAGTATTTTTAGTATTTGCAGGGAAGAATGCTACAGTCACTAAGATTACAAAACGTACTCAGTGGCAAGAAGGAAAACCATTTAAGGGAGAATTACATACTCATTCCGTGACAACATACAAAAATTCAGTACTAATACTGTCAAAAGCTGCTAACGTGGAGTCCTCCATTGAACGTGAAAAATACGAAAAACAGATTCGAATGCGAATAAAGTAAAATACGGCAAGAGAAATATACTTACATGCAGTTAAATCGAGCAGTTCACGTCAGATGACGTACGGATCGGTTAGCAATAACAAATGTATGTGAGTCCAGGGAACATAGAGTGACAAAACTAATTTGTCTTATATGAAGCGAAAGCATATATAGAATCAATTACTACAACCTATATTATTGGTGAGAGCGAAATTATAAATACGAGCAACATACTTACAAAGCAGTTCTAGGAGTGCAATACAAACAAAAGTAGTATTAGGAACATGGCGTGAAAGCAGCTTCTGCGTCATCTCATGTGAGACGCTGATTAAGGATCTGACATGTGCTAAAGTGCAGTTATTTTCAGTTGCCAGCGACATCACGGTCGAAATTGCAATACTGGGTTTTAAAAATAATTTTGCAGTCAAAAGATGACAACAATGTTATTTGCAAACTTCTACATGACTGTGAACCCCATCTAAAATTAAGATTTCTCGAATACATTGCTTTGCAAGAAGGCAAAAATATTCCAGTTTCCTGGCACTCTGTTTCCTACTAGAGTGCGAGGCCTCCCGATGATGACTAAATAAGAAATATTATGGTCTATATCGAGTGTTTAGAATTAAATATATGGATTTTTGCACTGGAGTTCACCGCCACGCCACTAGTAGCACTGCTGTCGCCGTCGGTTTCTTTGTTGCATTTCTGTGCAGCGACAAGTGCATGAAGGGCGGGCCAGACGTGTCTGTTCCGGAGAGGTAGCTTCCTGAGATAATCACAAGCAACGGAGACGCCAAGTCTGGACCGTACACCTGGGAAGACGACTCATCGGCTGTCTGCTGACAATACATGTGAGTGGACACCTTATGCAAGGAATGTGGACCGACAGAATGACCCAACCTCGATTAAGACTTAACCGTGGTAAAATCAGCATTCAACCATCATCAACGCACAATTATGGTGCACGGACTTCGATCAAAGTTAAACGAGTGAGACCACAGATGACCGCAGTTAAATGTTATAGTGACTCAAGCCTGCTTTTCTCGAGATGGCGAGGGTTTTATAAGCGTACGATAGTAGATGGTGGTGTGTTTCGATGTACTAAGACAGACTCAATGCATCGTATGCCATACCATATGCGTAGCATCAAAGCAGAAACTTTACTAATTTGTGTATCAAGTTTGCCAGGAGTATAATTAAATTTTGCCTCCACATGTGACCACAGTGCCTGTTTTTGTTTAACATGGGGACCACACGACAGTCGGGTTTCCGTAATTTTTTATATTTATGGTACGTGAAGTTCATAACTCAAATATCCCTCTGCCAATTCAGTTCGATGCAACCCTGAAAAATTCATAAGGAAATCGACCTCTGAGTTATCCGACCTTATTTAATATGGTAAAAGATAGATTTTTCTTTTATGACAAGCAGTGTGGCTTTGTGGTAGAGTGCTTGTTCTCTGCTTAGTGGGCCTGGGTTGATTCCAGGTAAATTCAAAATTTTAAACAAATGACCATGCTCTGTGAGCGATTCATGTAGTTTAAAATGTTAAGAGACACAAAAAACATAATTTGTACTTTTTAACAACATAATCAAGATTAAGAATCTCCTATAAAATATCGGTATTTAAGCATTTTTGTTTGCAAGGAAAACTGGGATTTTTATGCTGTATATTTAGAAATTAGAAGACATGTTTTTCATAAAAATGACGATTAGATGGTTTTAATTGGCATACACAATGAAGCACCAAAGAAACTGCTATAGGTATGCATATTCAGATACAGAGATATGTAAACAGGCAGAATACGGCGCTGCGGTCGGCAATGCCTATATAAGACAAGTATCTGGCGCAGTTGTTAGATCGGTTACTGTTGCTAAAATATCAGTTTGTAAAGATTTAAGTAAGTTTGAACGTGGTGTTATAGTGGAAGCACGACCGATGGGACACAGCATGTCTGAGGTAGCGATGAAGTGGGGATTTTCCCGTACGACCATTTCACGAGTGTACCGTGAACGTCAGGAATCCCGTAAAACATCAAATCTCCAACATCACTGCGGCCGGAAAAAGATCCTGCAAGAAAGGGACCAACGACGACTGAAGAGATTCGTTCAACGTGGTCGAAGTGCAGCCCTTCCGCAAATTGCTGCAGATTTTAACGCTGGGCCGTCATCAAGTGTCAGCGTGCAAACCATTCAACGAAACATCATCGATATGGGCTTTCGGAGTCGAAGGCCCACTCTCTTACCCTTGATGATTGCAGGACACAAAGCTTTACGACTCACCTGGGCCAGTCAACACCGATATTGGACTTTTGATGACTAGAAACAGTATGCCAGGTCGGATGAGTCTCGTTTCAAATTTTATCGAGCGGATGGACGTGTACGGGTATAGAGACAACCTCTTGAATCTATGGACCCTGCATATCAGCAGGAGACTGCTCAAGCTGGTGGAGGCTCTGTAATGATGTGGGACGTGTGCTGTTGGAGTGATATGTGACTGCTGATACGTCTAGACACGACTCTGACAGGTGACACGTACCTAAGCATCCTGTCTGATCACCTGCACCCGTTCATGTCCATTGTGCATTCCAACGGAATTGCACAATTCCAGCAAGACAATTCGACGTCCCACACGTCCAGAATTGCTACAGAGTGGCTCCAGGAACACTCTTCTGAGTTTAAACACTTCCGCTGGGCACCAAACTCGCCATTTACGAACATTATTGAGCATATCTGGGATACCTTACAACGGGCTATTGAGAAGAGATCTCCACCCCTCGTACTTTTACGGATTTATGGACAGCCGTGCAGAATTCATGGTGACAATTCCCTCCAGCACTACTTCAGACACTCAGTCGAGTTCATGACAAGTCGTGCTTCGGCACATCTGCGTGCTCGCGGGGGCACACGATATTAAACGCGTCTACCAGTTTCTTTGGCTCTTCAGTGTATTTGATAAAATTTATACTTGAATGACGTAGGGTTTTGAACTGAACGAAAAAGAGAAGTAATGACCTAAACGAGGCACTGTACATTTCTTCTTTTATACTGCAGCCGTCAGTTCTTTTATTTTCAAATGTTCAAACTTGTGTGAATTCCTAAGGGACCTAACTGCTGAGGTCACCTGTCCCTAGACTTACACACTACTTAAACTAACTTAAACTGACATATGCTAAGCGCAACACACACATCCATGCTCGAGGGGGGACTCGAACCCCCGGCGAGAGTTGTCTCGCAGTCCGTGAAATGTCACCTCTAGCCGCATGATGCATTCGTACAGACCAGTTCGAGATGTATATCAATTTCGTATGTCAAAAAATCTGGTGGTCGTCTTTTGTTTTCCATTTCGCCAAAGATAAACGAACGCACTATCACTGAGGCGTAAACAAACTTCTGAGTGTTGACGAAAGTGAGAGCATGTGAAAATGTCGTCACTCACATGTGATTGGCTAGAAACCTAGTGTATAAAAGTGGCCGTGTACAAATTAATGTCTCTGTTAACATCTTTGCATCTCTAGAATGTCTTCCGTTGCAATAAACAGACTTAATAGCGGTCAAATGTACAGTTACGTGACGACGTTTGCTGACCGGCGATTAGCGTTTATGGCCACAGATACATTGTAAACGCTGATCACTACACATTAGTTACCTTGCTTTTTGACTAAGGTTGATGCACTCGGCCAATAATCTCGCTGTCTGGCATTACGCTGGGGCAAGAGTGGCGGTTATCTCCTGACAACTTGGTACAGCGGCCCAGTGTGATAGAAGGGCGGGGCGGCCGGTGTTATCTTAGTGTCCGGAGACAGTTGGAGTCCAGCGGTGCAGTCTGGTATGGAAATGTGCACCTGCGAAGCGTTGGCGTCTCTCTACATTGGCAGAGGGGCACCAGAAAACAGGAAGAGTAAGCCAGGCAGTATCTGTTGATTCACGGGATGATGGTGTCTTGGGTGCTCGAGTGTAGCTGTGATTAGTGCTCTGTGCACTGTTGAGGTCTGCAGTTTGGAAATTTTTTTCGCTCGTACTCTCTCGAACATACCGCGTTCGGGTGTGGCTCGACTACGAGTGCTCAGACGGGCACGCTGGGTTCGAATGAGGCACTGTGGGCTGTGGAGCGCAGGCGCCGCTTGGCGGTGGCGTGCTCGCCCCTCCGATGTCGTGGCCGTCACAGCAGCTCTGTGTCTGCACGCTGGTTTTGCTTTTTGTACGTTCTCACCAGCCAATGAAACTATACTCATGTCTGTTACCTATTTTGTATGCGTATATCCTTTCATACAATTTCTGTTTATGAACAATCTTCTCTCTAGTATGTCGTGTTAATGGTAATCTTACCCTTCAGGATATCTCTAATAGCTAGTAGTTTTCATCATTTTGTAGTTAAACTACACATTACATATTAATAATGGTCTAAATTTAGGCTACTACGTCTGGTCTAAATTTGGGCTGCAGCCCGATTTTGGACAGTTTGGACATCGTGAGTAATCAGTGCATTTTTCATTGTGGAATTCCGAGAACAAATCCAAAATATATCCCGCAGTGTAAAAGGAAGAAATGGGATACAAATATGCCCAAATCAGTCAGAAATATAAATATATGGATACTGAAGGCTGCAACGAAGGCTCAAGTTTCCCCTTCAAAATTAAATTCACGGCATATTCGAAGAAAACATGTTTTAGGAGCTGAATAGGAAAAGGAACTACCGTCCCGTCTCTTCGAAGTAGAAGAGAAATTGTGTGGCTTTACACATGCTGACCTGCATACAACGGATTACCAGCTATCAACAAGGAATGGTCTATAACACCCAGGTAAGGTCAGAGACGTAGAAGGAGCTTGGGTTGTTCTACTTTTGAAACGTCATAAGGAATAGATAAGAATTAACATTTTTTATGATAAAGCATATGGGCTGCTCTAAGACCATATCAGATGATTCTACAGCCTAATCGATTATTCCCGAAGGACTAATACGTATATATTTGGAGTTTTCTGAACATTGACAACTAAAACCACACGACGGTCCGATACCACGCCTTCACAAAGCACTAGTAATTCTCTTTCGCAGTGTTTGACGTTACGCTAAACCACGCGAACTCCTTGGGCTTGCGCTCGTGCATTCACACCAATTAATATCTCGCATTTACTTGTGGAAGCAATCAGATAACAGTATTACTAACATTTAGAAAACTCTTTTGTACTTTTAACTATGTTCCACTCCCAACAATGTATGGTCTGTAACATATCAAACAGTAAGCTACACGCGACCGGACTTTTTCAATACAAGATTTGTAAATCAACTGTATGTGCATAAGCATCAGCATCATTTCACAGTAACTGTTACGAAACTAAAAAATCACGCGAAATGCATATTAGCGATTTTCTGTTTTTGCAAGGAAAGCAAAAAGCTTTTGATGAAAAAATAAGTTCATGAAACGATGTAGTATACGAGTCTTACATACTACAGAGCGAAAATCGGAGAAGTGGATTTTCCCCATTTTCCAGAGTGGACAGTCGGGCCATTCGAGCATGGAATGCTCGAACGAAAATGAGGGAACACAGTTGCTTCCTGCGCTGCAAAGCAACTACATTGACATCTGCAGGACTTTAACAGCACTATGTGCACCAAACATTTTGATTGAGAACGCCAGATGCACATCTCTCGTGTCCTGAACACAGGACTAGTGATGGAAGCTTTCAAGCACTGCAGTGCCTAGTTAGGAAGCTCAGATACTTGTTAAAGAGTTGGTAGTTTATCAATGTGGATTCGTTTACATTGTGCTTGTGGCATTTTGAAACTGTACGGTTGACTGCCCACTGTCTAGTACAGGCAATTACGACCGCAATACCGTTAGCACAGTGAAGTTGCATATGTTGTTGAGTCTCGTTGTTACTCATTGTGAGAAACACTTTGGACATATAGGAATTTGCAACGATATAACATTTTTCTTAAAGTGAGAAGTATTAAGTTTGGTATCGCGGTATATTTTCCGATACAGGTTTATCTATGTTAAGGGCTTGTCATACTCTTACGATCTGATTTTATTGATGATTGTCAGATGACGTGTGTGTGGAAGATGTGTTAGTGTAGCTTAAGCCAGTATTGTGGCGTTCATTTATTTATTTATTTATTTATTTTTAAGTCATCAGTTTTCTGACTGATTTGAAGCGGACCGTCACAACTTTCTCCCCTGCATAAATTTCTTCATTTCAGAGTAGCAAATGCAGCCAACGTCCTCAATTATTTCTTGGATGTATTCCAGTCTGTCTTCAGTTTTTGCCCTCTACAGCTCCCTCTAGTACCATGGAATTCATTCCCTCATGTCTATCATCCTGCCCTTCCTCCTTGTCAGTGTTTTTCACATATTCCTTTCCTCTACGATTCTGCGCAAACCCACCTCATTCCTTACCTTATCAGTCGACATAATTTTAACATTCTCCTGTAGTACCACATCTCGAAAGCTTTGCTTCTTTTCCGATTTTCTCACAGTTCATGTTAGACTGCCATAGAATGCTGTGCTCCAAACGTGCATTCTCAGAAATTTCTTGGCCAAAGTAAGGCCTACGTCTGATATTAGCAGACTGCTCATGGCCAGAAATGCCCTTTTTGCCAGCGTTAGTCTGCTTTTGATATCCTCCCTGCTTCGTCCATCGTTGGTTATTTTGCTGCCTAGATAACAGAATTCCTTAACATTATGTACTTCGTGACTGTTCTCATTTCTGCAACTTCTTATTATTTTCGTGTTTCTACCATTTACTGTTAATCCATATTCTGCACTCATTATACTGTTCATTCAAATAAGCAGCTCATGTAACTCTTCTTCACTGTCACACAGGATAGCAATGTCATCAGCCAGTCGTATCATTTATATCCTTGAACCTTGAATTTTAATTCCACTCCTGGAAATTTCTTTTATTTCCCTCATTGTTCCTTCGTTGCACACATTAAGTAGTAGGGGTGAGAGACTACATCCATGTCTTACACCCTTTTTTATCCGAGCACATCGTTCTTGGTCGTGCGCGCTACTGTTCCGTCTTGACTCTTATATGTCTCGTATACTACCCGTCTCTCCCTACAGATGACACCAATTTTTCTCAGAATTTCGAACATCTTGCACCATTTTACATTGTCGGACGCCTTTCCCTGATCGACGAATTCTATGAAAGTGTCTTGATTTTTCTTTAGTCTTGCTTCCATTTTCAACCGCAACGCCAGAATTTCCTCTCCGGTGCCTTCACCTTTCCTAAAGCCAAACTAATCATTGTCTGTCACACCCTCAGTGTTTCCCATTCTCCTGTATATTACTGTTGTCAGAAACTTGGATGTATGAGCTATTGAGCTGATTGTACGATAACTCTCACACTTTTTTATGAAAGTCATATGGTATGTTGCCAGACTCATACATTCTACACACCAAACTGAATAGTCGTTTACTTGCTACGTCCCCCAATGATTTCAGAAATTCTGATGGATTGTTATCTACCCCTTCTGCCTCACTTGATCTGAATTTCTCCAAAGCTCTCTTAAATTCTGATTCTCATACTGGGTCCTCTATCACTTCCAAATCGACTCCTGTTTCTTCTTCTATTTCATAAAACTTCCTCCTCAGAGAGGCCTTCAAAGTACTCTTTCCACCTATCCGGTCTCTCCTCTGCATTTAACACTAGAATTCCCGTTGCTCTCTTAATGTTACCACATTTGCTTTTAATTTCTTTTTTTTTTTTTTTTTTTTTTTTTTTTTTTTTTTTTTTTTTTTGCAGTTTAAGGCAGTTATTTCATCTTACCTTCCCTACACTCCGTATTCATTTCGTTCATCAGCGACTTGTCTTCTGTGTTCCTGAATTTCCCGGAACATGTTTGTACTTCCTCCTTTCATCAATCGACTGAAGTACACTCCTGGAAATGGAAAAAAGAACACATTGACACCGGTGTGTCAGACCCACCATACTTGCTCCGGACACTGCGAGAGGGCTGAACAAGCAATGATCACACGCACGGCACAGCGGGCACACCAGGAACCGCGGTGTTGGCCGTCGAATGGCGCTAGCTGCGCAGCATTTGTGCACCGCTGCCGTCAGTGTCAGCCAGTTTGCCGTGGCATACGGAGCTCCATCGCAGTCTTTAACACTGGTAGCATGCCGCGACAGCGTGGACGTGAACCGTATGTGCAGTTGACGGACTTTGAGCGAGGGCGTATAGTGGGCATGCGGGAGGCCGGGTGGACGTACCGCCGAATTGCTCAACACGTGGGGCGTGAGGTCTCCACAGTACATCGATGTTGTCGCCAGTGGTCGGCGGAAGGTGCACGTGCCCGTCGACCTGGGACCGGACCGCAGCGACGCACGGATGCACGCCAAGACCGTAGGATCCTACGCAGTGCCGTAGGGGACCGCACCGCCACTTCCCAGCAAATTAGAGACACTGTTGCTCCTGGGGTATCGGCGAGGACCATTCGCAACCGTCTCCATGAAGCTGGGCTACGGTCCCACACACCGTTAGGCCGTCTTCCGCTCACGCCCCAACATCGTGCAGCCCGCCTCCAGTGGTGTCGCGACAGGCGTGAATGGAGGGACGAATGGAGACGTGTCGTCTTCAGCGATGAGAGTCGCTTCTGCCTTGGTGCCAATGATGGTCGTATGCGTGTTTGGCGCCGTGCAGGTGAGCGCCACAATCAGGACTGCATACGACCGAGGCACACAGGGCCAACACCCGGCATCATGGTGTGGGGAGCGATCTCCTACACTGGCCGTACACCACTGGTGATCATCGAGAGGACACTGAATAGTGCACGGTACATCCAAACCGTCATCGAACCCATCGTTCTACCATTCTTAGACCGGCAAGGGAACTTGCTGTTCCAACAGGACAATGCACGTCCGCATGTATCCCGTGCCACCCAACGTGCTCTAGAAGGTGTAAGTCAACTACCCTGGCCAGCCAGATCTCCGGATCTGTCCCCCATTGAGCATGTTTGGGACTGGATGAAGCGTCGTCTCACGCGGTCTGCACGTCCAGCACGAACGCTGGTCCAACTGAGGCGCCAGGTGGAAATGGCATGGCAAGCCGTTCCACAGGACTACATCCAGCATCTCTACGATCGTCTCCATGGGAGAATAGCAGCCTGCATTGCTGCGAAAGGTGGATATACACTGTACTAGTGCCGACATTGTGCATGCTCTGTTGCCTGTGTCTATGTGCCTGTGGTTCTGTCAGTGTGATCATGTGATGTATCTGACCCCAGGAATGTGTCAATAAAGTTTCCCCTTCCTGGGACAATGAATTCACGGTGTTCTTATTTCAATTTCCAGGAGTGTATTTCTTCTGTTACCCACGGTTTCTTCGCAGCTACCTTCTTTGTACCTATGTTTTCCTTCCCAACTTCTGTGATGGCCCTTTTTAGAGATGTCCATTCCTCTTCAACTGTACTGCCTACTGCGCTATTCCTTATTGCTGTATCTATTGCGTTAGAGAACTTCAAACGTATCTCGTCATTCCTTAGTACTTCCGTATCCCACTTCTTTGCATATTGATTCCTCCTGACTATTCTCTTGAACTTCAGCGTACTCTTCATCACTACTACATTGTGATCCGAATCTATATCTGCTCCGGGGTACGCCTTAAAATCCAGT
Source organism: Schistocerca serialis cubense (assembly GCF_023864345.2). Classification (NCBI taxonomy): domain Eukaryota; kingdom Metazoa; phylum Arthropoda; class Insecta; order Orthoptera; family Acrididae; genus Schistocerca; species Schistocerca serialis. The sequence goes on from NC_064639.1 coordinate 639,704,851, forward strand.
ATCTGATTTCGTAATCTTTGTCTGACAATGACGTAATCTAAGTGAAATCTTCCCGTACCACTCGGCCTTTTCCAGGTATACCTCCTCGTCTTGCGATTCTTGAACAGAATATTCGCTATTACTAGCTGAAATTTATCTCAGAACTCAATTAGTCTTTCTCCTCTCTCATTCCTTGACCAAGCCCATATTTTTCTGTAACCTTTTCTTCGACTCCTTTCCCTACAACCGGATTCCAGTCCCCATAACTATTAGATTTTCGTCTTCCTTCACGTACTGAATTACTTTTTCAGTATCCTCATATACGTTCTCTATCTCTTCATCTTCAGCTTGTGACGTCGGCATTTATACCTAAACTATCGTTGTTCTCTATCTCTTCATCTTCAACTTGTGACGTCGGCATTTATACCTAAACTATCGTTGTCGGTGTTGGTTGGCTGTTGATTCTGGTAAGAAAAGCCCTGTCACTGGACTGTTCACAGTAAAATACTCTTTGCCCTACCTTTCCACTCATAACGTTTCCTTGTTCCGTTATACCGTTTTCGGCTGCTGTTGATATTACCCTATACTTATCTGGGTGTTCATTATGTTGTATATATTCTGTGTAATTTATGTTGTCGTTGTTGCATTATTTATGAGAGGGTTTTCGTGTTATCGTCATGATTATTCCCTGTTTGAGACTTTCGACTATTGATAATGTTATTCCTCTCACTGAACGGTTTTGTGGTATTGATTTGGGATTTATTCATTTTGAACTAGTAAGGTTTTACTTATATTATCCTCTTTTGCTTATGTTATTGTGCAGTTGGTTAGGAGATTTTATTTAATAGTTTACTGATTGCATTCGGTAGTAGTATTATTGAGTGATGCAAATTGTCATTACACCTTCACTGCCCTCAAGTACTTCCACTATAACCTGTGATGCTGCTTTATGCAAAGTCTTCTGCATCAGGTGACTTGTTCTCAGACATCTGTAATATATCGTACATTTCGCATCATTTAGCTCAAGTAGTTACTAGGTGCAACCTGGTCTGCTTTAATAAAGCCAGAACGGAAAAGATGGCTGACTGCTACTCTCTACCATTTTGAAGTCATATCACTGTCGTCGACGCATTCTACTTTTTTAATGGAAAGTAATATGGTGAAACTTTATATGTCAGTCTCTTTATTATTATTTTCGTAATTTACGTTAATGAATGAATAACTAGAATTTTACATTTATGCACAGTTTATCACTCTTATGGGAATTATTCAAACTACTGAACGAAAGAGTCGTAGCGTGAGGCTCTTACAATAGCAACAGGAATTATCGTTTTGATGTTATTATATCAGATGTGCTAAATTTTCCAGTAACTCTGTTTTCATCATTAATGGAAGGTGTTGATTTAACATTTGGTGCGGAAGAGATTTGTGTCGATGTACTTTATAATTTTCCTAAGAAATGTCTTTTTACTGAAGAGTACATAGTTTACCCCAATGCATACAGCTTACCATTAACAGAAATTTAAAAGTACTGATGAGTTTAGGTATTTATCCAATGATATCTTGATGACATGGAAAATAAGATTCACTACTCACAGCCAATAATATGTAACATTAAATTCGTGGACGAACTTATCCTTGATGAGTTTCTACATTTCATTTTTTTAAAAAAACTCACAAACGATTTCATAGATTGGGATTTGACAAAGTTCCTGTGTGACTTTTAACGTGAAATGTATATCTGCTGTAAGTTTATCATTGAAAAAGAGTTCTTACTATACGTTTATGCTTGATGGCAATGAGAGATAAGCATACATATTTGAAAAGAGATTTGTCTTTCTTGCCACAGGAAGAGAGCTCGCTCATTGTTGCGTACATCTCTTTTCTGTCCAGTAGTTCCACATGTGCTACTAGCTAGTCACAATATGTCTTATACCATCGAAACATTTTGTGGTATGACGAATCCCCAGAAATCACTAGTGTGCCCATTCCGACTCAGATGCGTGTTACATGCACTTTAAGTTGCTTTGAGCATTAGGGATGTGTTTTTACAGTTCTTTTTAGTTTAACGGCTATTTTCTGACACTTGTTGCGAAAAACGGTACATCGACCTTTCCAATGTGGTTAGAGAGAGAGAGAGCCATTCTAAGACAGTATGCACAATATCTCTTTACAATTTTAACCAGTTTCAATTGTTAGGTGCAGCTCTCACTGAGGTTATACGATATACGATAGAACACGTTGCAATAACGATGATCCTTGCGGTGCTCACGTCACCATAGGGGCGATGCGATTAGCAACAAGACACAGAAGGTGTGATGGGCAGTTTCCAAATATGTCACGTATTTATTCGAGATTGGATTGAGGTATGGTTCTCCATCCAGCGTTAAAAGCAATTTCGATGTGTTAGCTAGTTTTGGTATGCACCACTGTATGACCTGAAACGTACCAAACTTAAACTGGCCGGTGACTACATTTTGTACAATAAACTTTTCAAAATATGCACTGTGTTTTACTCAATTTCGAAATATCAATATAAGTATGGGAAATAGCGAAAAGAGAACCAGTTCATTATCAAGCTGTGATAATAGAGTATAGGAAGAAAAAAATCAATTTTCTGTACCCAATAGTTTACTCAAAATAGAATGGGAAAATCAGTTCAGCGAAAAAGACACGCAAATCACAGACAGAGGTTTTTAATTTTTTACACCAAAAGTAGAAGCTGTGTGGAAGAACTTACTACAGATACGAATGCAGCATACTTCATCTTCATTAAACAATTTTTAAGGCGCATCAGACGGCTTGATATTTCCCTCCTCGTGTATCATACGATACAGTCACGTGGAGCAATAATAACTTTGAATCTTGTATGTCCATCCTTTTCACAGGACGTCTGGGGGACGACGGCCGTTAACTATCGTGAGAAAGTGAAACGGTTACAGCCGTCTTTATGATTTAACTTATTTTGTAGCTACAAGTTTCGGCGCTTCAATGCGCCATCTACAGGTTGTAGTTGATGCTGAATGGATAGACACGATCCGTATACCGTATCAGTGACCAACATAACTGGTTCCGCAGACTATCTGAAACTTTGGTGTCAGCACTCCAAACATCAACTGCCAACTCAGTGGATGGCTGGAGTGCTGGCACTGAAGTGTTCAGATGCAGCGTAACCAGTGTGTTTGTCACTGATGCGCTATGTGTACAGGGATCGTGTCAGCCCCTTCAGCATCAACTACAGCCTGGAGATGGCAGCTACAAAATAAGTCAAATCATAAGGACGGCGGTAGGCGTTTCATTTCCCACAACCATAACTTTTTGTTGTGTTTGGCAGTACGACAGGGTCGTGCTAGTGTTGTATCGCTGTCGTCCGAGTCCGAACCAGTTAAGCCACCTGAGCTACGATTCCACGTGCTCCACCAGTGTGGGTTGCTTCAGCTTCACATCACAAGTCACGTAGTATCGTAAAACGTATTGCCTCAGTGAGAAATACGCGTGGCACTATTATACGCGTCTTCCCCTTCCCCGTCCTGGAGTAACTGGGAAGCATGCATCACTTAGGCTGGCGTGCAATCATTTTCCGTATAGGAAAGGGAGTCCCCCCGACTGTTTAGGTGCAAATTGAGTACCTTGGGCACAAAGCCCACGCTGGTGAGCAGCTGTCACTAGCGCCGGCGTGGTCGCCAGCAGATGTCGTGTCGGAGCTCGGCGGATGTGCGTCAGCCGCTCTCCCGTGGCGCTGAGCGGCCGTGGCCCAGAGCGGCTGCGCCTGGCCTGGGCGGCTTTCTGCGGCTCATTTTCATGAAGAGCGGCCGTCGTGCTGCTGCGGGTCAGGGCAGACGGCGTCAGCAGTAGCGGCCGGCGGCGGCCGCGCTAACCAGGCCGACAATTAGCCGGGCCGCGGTGAACGTCCGTCCCACCAGCGCCACTGCGCCCGCCGCCTTCTGACGCTTCGTACAGCACTGACTCATTGCAAGAAAACGTAGTTACAGCCAACCTCCGCAGATCTGAAGATACCTCGACAGAATCGAAACCTATCATCATTCTAGAAACGAATGGAAATGGAAGCAGTAGTTAAAGAAGACGGGGCTGTAGCCTGCCCCCAGTCTCCGTCAATATGTACATGAGCTTTCAAGCAGACCTGGTGACTGAGCAGGCCAAGGCAACTTGTCGACACTATATACATGGTGGTCCATTATAGTTACCGGGCCAAATATCTCACGAAATAAGAGCCAAACGAAAAAACTACAAAGACAAAACTTGCCTAGGTTGAAGGGAGAAAGCAGATGGCGCTATGGTTGGCCCGCTAGATGGCGCTGCCATAGGTCAAACGGATATTATGTGCGTTTTTTTTAAAAATAGGAACCCCCATTTTTGTTACATATTCGTGTAGTACGTAGAGAAATATGAAAGTTTTACTTGGACCACTTTTTTCGCTTTGTGATAGATGGCGCTGTAATAGCCACAGACATATGGCTCATAATTTTAGACGAACATTTGGTAACAGGCAGGTCTTTTTAAATTAAAATACAGAACGTAGGTAGGTTTGACCGTTTTATTTCGGTTCTTCCGATGTGATACATGTACCTTTGTGAACTTCTCATTTCTGAGAACGCATGCTGTTACAGCATGATTACCTGTAAATAACATATTAATTCAATAAATGCTCAAAATAGTATGCGTCAACCTCAAAGCAGATGACAATACGTGTAACGACATTCCTCTCAACAGCGACTAGTTCGCCTTCCGTAATGTTGGCACATGCATTGACAATGGGCTGACGCATGTTGTCGGTGGATCACAATAGCAAATATCCTTCAACTTTCCCCACAGAAAGAAATCCGGGGACGTCAGACCCGGTGAACGTGCGGGCCATGGTATGGTGCTTTGATGACCAATCCACCTGTCATGAAATATGCTATTCAATACCGCTTCAACCGCAAGCGAGCTATGTGCCGGACATACATCATGTTGGAAGCACATCGCCATTCTGTCATGCAGTGAAACATCTTGTAGTAACATCGGTAGAACATTACGTAGGAAATCAGCATTTAGATTGGCATCGATAAAATGGGGGCCAATTATCCTTCCTCACATAATGCCGCACCATACATTAACCCGCCAAGGTCGCTCATGTTCCACTTGTGGCAGCCATTGTGGATTTTCCGTTGCCCAATAGTACATATTATGCCGGTTTGCGTTACCGCTGTTAGTGAAAGACGCTTCGTCGCTAAATAGAACGCGTGCAAAAAATCTGTCATCGTCCCGTAATTTCTCTTGTGCCCAGTGTCAGAACTGTACACGACGTTCAAAGTCGTCGCCTTGCAATTTCTAGTGCATAGAAATATGGTACGGGTGCAATTGATGTTGATGTAGCATTCTCAACACCGACGTCTCTGAGGTTCCCGATTCTCGCGAAATTTGTCTGCTACTGATGTGCGGATTAGCCGCGACAGCAGCTAAAACACCTACTTGGGCATCATAATTTGTTGCAAGTTGTGGCTGACGTTTCACATGTGGCTGATCACTTCCTGTTTCCTTAAATAACGTAACTGTACGGCGAACGGGGCGGACACTTGGATGATGTCGTCCAGGATACCGAGCAGCAAACATAGCACACGCCCGTTGGGCAGTTTGATCACAATAGCCATACATCAGCACAATATCGACCTTTTGCGCAATTGGTAATCGGTCTATTTTAACACGGCTAATGTATCACGAAGCCAATACCGTCCGCACTGGCGGAATGTTACGTTCAAAAATGGCTCTATGGGACTTACCTTCTGAGGTCATCAGTCCCCTAGAACTTAGAACTACTTAAACCTAACTAACCTGCGGACATCACACACATCCATGCCCAAGGCAGGATTCGAACCTGCGACCGTAGCGGTCGCGCGGTTCCAGATTGTAGCGCCTAGAACCGCTCGGCCACTCTGGCCGGCGGAATGTTACGTGATACCACGTACTTATACGTTTGTGACTATTACAGCGCCATCTATCACAAAGCGAAGAAAGTGGTCCAACTGAGACATTCATATTTCTTTACGTACTACTCGAATGTGTAATAAAAAATTGGGGTTCCTATTTAAAGAAAACGCAGTTGATATCCGTTTGACCTATGGCAGCGCCATCTGGTTTCCCCCTTCAAGCTAGACGAGTTTCGTTCTTTGTGGTTTTTTCGTTTGATGCTTATTCCGTGAGATATTTGTCCCGGTCACTATCAATGGACCCCCCCTGTAGAGCACGTTAGGTTAGCACAACGGTATGTGGGCGAGAGGTATCCCGTTGGGAAGCGCCCCCTGGTAGGCTGTTAATGAATCGCAACAAATATGTCGAATCACCAGATTGACGTAACATTTGCAGTCACAGTGCGTGTGATAACCATGAGACTGCTCTTTCTGCCATAAGAAATCACATCCCAAACCGTACCTCATGGTTAGACCATGTCTAATACGCAGAGAAATTAGCTGCAGTCCTTTAACTTCACCCTTTATAACCAATACAGGGCCATCACTGGCACCAAGACAGAACCTGCTTTCATCAGAAAACACAAGTCATCCACCCTGCCCTACAATGCGCTTTCGCGTGACACTACTGAAGTCGCAAATGGGTGTGGTTTGGGGTCAGTGGAATACACGCTACAGAGCGTCTTGGCTCTGACCTGTCCTCGAAGTAAAGGAATACAAATGGTTGAAATGGGTCTAAGCACTATGGGACTTAACATCTGAGGTCATCAGTCCCCTAGACTTAGAACTACTTAAACCTAACTAACTTAAGGACATCACACAGATAGATGCCCGAGGCAGGATTCGAACCTGTCACCGTAGCAGCAGCGCGGTTCCGTACTGAAGCGCCTAGAACCGCTCGGCCACAGCAGCCGGCTAAGTAAAGGATTTTTAACAGCTCTTTGTGTCGCTGGTATGACAACTGCTGCTCAAATTGCTGCTGCAGATTCGTCAGAGCCACACGCCGAAAAAGACGATCTTCCTTCTCGTTAGAGTCAGGTGTCCGTCCGGAGCTCGGTCTTCTTACGACCGTACATTCTCGTGACCACTGCTGCCAGATGTCATGCACAGTGGATTAATTCCTGCCAAGTCTTTTTGCAGTACCTCAGAAGGAACGCCGAGCTGCTTGTAGTCCTATACACGACGTCGTTCAAACTCAATAAGGTGTTCTTAATGGCATCTTTGTCGCCTTAAAGGTATTTTAGATTGATGTCAACCCACCGCGTCCAATCACAAAGGTAACCAAAGATCACGACTGTCACAGCGTGTTCTTATAACAAACCTAATTTGCATCCTCATAGTGGTACTACTAGCATCACTCTTAAGCCACAAGTGTGAAATCTGAATAAAGGTCATCTTTCAGATTTAGAAATACGCCTACCAACTTTATTTTATGTCACACAATTCCTTCTGGTGTTGCGAACTTTTTTTTCTGTAATGTATGAACCAGACAGATATTCTCAATTTTACCCATGATAATGAATACAGACCGACACAAGATCGGCTGAGGTGTGAATTGGAGTTTGCATTAGGGAGGGAAACGTACTAGGGTAATGCGTTCAGCTGTGTTAGCTGCAGTGCCAGAGTGGCGCAGTGCTTGGAGCATCCGTCTAGTGAGCAGCAGACCCCTGTTCAAATCCCGGCTTGGTACAAAAGGATGGGTAGTATCTCGGATAGAGTTTACATGATGAACGTACAACTGTAGGTGATGGCAAATTCCATCCTAAAGGGCGTTATGCAATCAATACTAATCAAAATCATCTTCCAAGGATTGGGCAATTACCTGTTCCGAATTCACAAACAATTTCATTCCCATCTTTATGGATGTCTTCCAATATCTCTTTTCCCGTTCGGCTTGTAGCTCAGGACTTCTTCATAATTCTGTGTTCTGGCACTCTCATGAGGTCTTGTCTCCAATATAGAGGTTATCTCTGATTTTTTTCCATATTCCAGTTTCATGATGGTCTCTTTTTGTACTCCATAGCCCAGTGTCCTGCTAGTGGTACCACAGACAGCTGGAAATTTATGTTCTTTTTTTCAGTGTCAGAGTCAAGATGAAGTTGTTCTAAAACTGAATTATCCAAAACAGTTTTTCATCTGGGTGAATATTTCCCTTCGGAATGCCATTATTCTCGTTTTGTTACTGAAATTTTAATGTTATGCATCTTATAAATTTCGTTCAGGTGGAGGTCATCATCATGATCGGTGGCCGAAACCGGTCGTAATAAATATCATAAGACAACATTGTGTTACGTTTTTTTTTCCAAATGTTTACGTAGTCCTCAACTGTCAAGATGCCTTATATTACTATCAGACGTCACTTGGAAGCCCAGCCGAAGCTATGGCTCAATACTGGCGGCTTCCGTTCATGGAGCGGCGTATGTTTGGAACAAAATATCCGGAGACGATTGTCTGCTTTTTGAAGGGATGTACGTGAATTGTTTGATCAGATGATACGTTTACACTCATCCACTGTCCAATCTTGTTTATTCTATGCCCATTACAATATTAAAAGCGTATGTCGTTGGATTATCATGGGAACATCGTCCACGATGTTCAACAGTGTGCGCTGAACGGTGTGCTTTGACACACTTACGCCTGCACTGTACTTTGTCTTCAGATTTGCCACAGATCTCCCACTGTCCTGCTTTACAGAGCAGGCAAGCATTCGTCCTCCACTGTGACGAGACACGGACGTCGAAGATCATCTCGGCTATGAGTGGTTTCAACGTCCTTCACTTCCCATAGACGTTGTCGACAGCAGTGCGCTAATAGCTTCGCTGTTTTAGAGATGCCCGATCCCAGACGGCGGGGCGTCGCAGTCTGTCCCCTTTCAGCGTCTCTTATGTCTGTGGATTTCCGCATTTTGCGGCTTGTAAAGTCGGTATGACGGTACACCATTCGTCTCTGACCCGCTTATTCCCTTTCCTTACAGTATCACATGTCCGCAACTCCACCACACGGCATTCAGACTCATGGTTGGCATTGGTCATAACATTTTCGGTTTTCAGTCTGCAAAACTTAAGGACGAAGCTGACTTCCGCGTGATGCACAGCTTCCAAGTAACATAGCTCGAAGAAAGTTTTACCTTACATAGAAACGACTGCTACATTATTCAACCGAAGGTAACTGAATGAAATACGCATTGAAACGAACAGAAATAACTCTTTCATTTAAAGACGACAATAATATTGCAGTCCCCTTGATTCATGATGGCTCTCTGTATATTACAAATGATGGGACAATATTCTTAATGGGGTTTTTGCAACAGCAACGCATACTCTCCAATGTGCTGCCATGCTGGCCACAAGTGGTAAGAAATTCTTGTGGTAGAACATTCCATTCGTTCAACAGCGCAGGTGACTACTACTAGATGGTCGTTGGTGTATGTGAGGCTTCTGTAGTACGTCTCTCCAACGCATCCCATACGTGCTAAGTGGGATTTAAGTCTATGTAACAGGTAAGCAAGTCCATTCGCTATAAATGATATATGTCCAGAAACAATACATGTTTTAGTCCATAGTCGCAATTTTGCTTTTATTTTTCCCGCTGGCTACCGGTTTCGGTACACAGTACCACCGTCAGGCCATCCTCTGGCACGCAGTCGTCACGCTCCTCCATCTACGGTGTTCGAGGAGTCATTCTTGTTATTCTTAAAGATTACGCCTGAAGAGACACACATGGGGAAGGAGTACGTCACAGTAACGTTGATCGGTGAGTGCACAGTTTTCAAGCATTTGGAGGTCAGTACGCCCATGATGATGATTATGATGATGATGATGATGATGTTTCGTTTGTGGAGCGCTCAACTGCGCGGTCATCAGCCCCCGTACGACGTCCCAACTTTTAAGCAGACCAATTTTTTCACAATCCAAACTTGGCACTGTCGCGAATGATGAGGATGAAATGATGAGGACAACACAAACACCCAGTCCCTGGGCAGAGAAAATCCCCAACCCGGCCGGGAATCGAAACCGGGACCCCGTGATCCAGAGGTAGCAACGCTAGCCATTAGACCACGAGCTCCGGACTAATACGTCCATAAAACGTTCTGCTACCACACATCGTCGTTTCTGACAACGTTACCGGTTGCATTACGTGTTCCCACCTCTCGCTAAATGAGGACACGTCCAGGTTCACAACTCAGACTGCATCTGTTCTTATACGAGAGAGCAAGAGACGCAGCTTCTCGTTGGTCCAGTCCCTCCAATGTTCTTGGCACCATCGCCGACGGGGCAGCCGTAGTGCAACTGTCAACGGAACACAATGTATCGCTCGTTGCGCAAACAGGCGACATTCAAGCAGTCTCCGTGCCACTGTGGATAGTTAGACTGCGTGCCTTGCTATGCTGTGCAGTGTTGTTACAGCTGCACCCGCTGTCTGACGTGAGCCCCTTTTTGCCTGTTGCACAGGGCAGCGGTCATCTTCTACTGTACTCTCTCCTCTACGTGCTGCAATTAACACAAAACCAATAAAAAAGCATAATTTATTTATATTTAATCGTAGTTTTACTTTCCCGAACGATCGGTCTTAAAATGAACGTTTAAGATTATCTTATTTCCTAAGTGGTCTACTCCCCAGACTTCTTACTGACGAAGTTGCTTATAACTTCAAAATGCCTGGATATGGTTAACGGTTTTCTTAAAAGTCTTTGCGATTTTTTTCGATTTTTTTCCGGGTAAGTGCTACGTTCTTTACCGTGCACCACTGAGGACTTATCGCAATGAGGTGAATGGTAAATGATCATCTAACCATTAACTGAAGTCCATTGAAAGTTTCTGCCGAATACGACCGTACAAAATAATTACATGAGCGTTATTTTGCATTATAAGAAGACCTGGACTACACTACTGAAGCAAATAATTTCTTATTTTTAACTGTCTGAGTACCCAGTGTTGCACCTGCGTGAATTTATTCCAGTTTTATGTTAGGTCATCTCCTCCTTCCCCCTCTGTTGTCCTTCTCTTCCTTCTCCACCCTCCATCTCTGTCCATCTCCTCCTCCCCTTTTATTCTGTCCATCTCCTCCGCTCATAATCTCTTTCAATGTCCTCCTCCCGCCTCAGTCCAACTGCTCCTCCCCCTCAATCTTTCTCCTTCTCCTCCATATCTATCTCCTCATTCCGCCTGTCTGTCCGTCAATCCCTTCCTCAATCTTCTCTCTCCACTTTATTACCTTCACTACAATAGGAGGTTGCTGTTTCTTAGCCCAACAGTATTTCTTTCTAGACAGTAAGAAATACACGTATGTGTACCAAGTTTTGTTGAAATCTATCTAGCGTATTAGGAGGAACATTTTTAACAGTCTTTGCCCGCGTACGCTCATGCCGCTTATACTCGTATTTAATGCATCTCACACATCCTTTTAAGTATATTTCCCCTGTATCCATAGCGAACTTCGCCCCGCAGTTTCGTTTCACGCTGCTTAATGTTTATGACATCGAACCACTTGAACTATGCGTTGTACAGTGAGATAATTTTGCAGTTACGTCCCGTGGTTTACGTGACTACTGCATGCGAATTGTGCTCCGAACAGAGTTAGTAGAAAAGAAGTATCAAAATTAAACGTCAAGCATGAGGCGGCCGTTATTCATGCATCTCATATCTGCTGAACTACACTCCTGGAAATGGAAAAAAGAACACATTGACACCGGTGTGTCACACCCACCATACTTGCTCCGGACACTGCGAGAGGGCTGTACAAGCAATGATCACACGCACGGCACAGCGGACACACCAGGAACCGCGGTGTTGGCCGTCGAATGGCGCTAGCTGCGCAGCATTTGTGCACCGCCGCCGTCAGTGTCAGCCAGTTTGCCGTGGCATACGGAGCTCCATCGCAGTCTTTAACACTGGTAGCATGCCGCGACAGCGTGGACGTGAACCGTATGTGCAGTTGACGGACTTTGAGCGAGGGCGTATAGTGGGCATGCGGGAGGCCGGGTGGACGTACCGCCGAATTGCTCAACACGTGGGGCGTGAGGTCTCCACAGTACATCGATGTTGTCGCCAGTGGTCGGCGGAAGGTGCACGTGCCCGTCGACCTGGGACCGGACCGCAGCGACGCACGGATGCACACCAAGACCGTAGGATCCTACGCAGTGCCGTAGGGGACCGCACCGCCACTTCCCAGCAAATTAGGGACACTGTTGCTCCTGGGGTATCGGCGAGGACCATTCGCAACCGTCTCCATGAAGCTGGGCTACGGTCCCGCACACCGTTAGGCCGTCTTCCGCTCACGCCCCAACATCGTGCAGCCCGCCTCCAGTGGTGTCGCGACAGGCGTGAATGGAGAGACGAATGGAGACGTGTCGTCTTCAGCGATGAGAGTCGCTTCTGCCTTGGTGCCAATGATGGTCGTATGCGTGTTTGGCGCCGTGCAGGTGAGCGCCACAATCAGGACTGCATACGACCGAGGCACACAGGGCCAACACCCGGCATCATGGTGTGGGGAGCGATCTCCTACACTGGCCGTACACCACTGGTGATCGTCGAGGGGACACTGAATAGTGCACGGTACATCCAAACCGTCATCGAACCCATCGTTCTACCATTCCTCGACCGGCAAGGGAACTTGCTGTTCCAACAGGACAATGCACGTCCGCATGTATCCCGTGCCACCCAACGTGCTCTAGAAGGTGTAAGTCAACTACCCTGGCCAGCAAGATCTCCGGATCTGTCCCCCATTGAGCATGTTTGGGACTGGATGAAGCGTCGTCTCACGCGGTCTGCACGTCCAGCACGAACGCTGGTCCAACTGAGGCGCCAGGTGGAAATGGCATGGCAAGCCGTTCCACAGGACTACATCCAGCATCTCTACGATCGTCTCCATGGGAGAATAGCAGCCTGCATTGCTGCGAAAGGTGGATATACACTGTACTAGTGCCGACATTGTGCATGCTCTGTTGCCTGTGTCTATGTGCCTGTGGTTCTGTCAGTGTGATCATGTGATGTATCTGACCCCAGGAATGTGTCAATAAAGTTTCCCCTTCCTGGGACAATGAATTCACGGTGTTCTTATTTCAATTTCCAGGAGTGTATGTGTCATACAGTGATACAATTTTGCAGGTATATCAGTGGTGTATATGAATATTTTATGCAAAATGTGTTTCGAATACATTTAATAGTAAAGAAGTAACAAAAGAGCGAGCGTAGGTCGGTAGTTTTACTGCCTGAAGAGCGAAAATGTTGTAAGCGATAAACTTGTCCCTTTAATCGTTGTGTGGGGTTGTTAGCGAGAAAAAGTTTCGTAAAGGTTTGAAATTATGTGTGAAGTTACTTAGAGGTCACTAAGTGATCTCTTTCTCAAACACTGGACGAATAAAATCTGGGCATTACCGCGTCAGGGGCTGCATTACTTTTCACATCCACCCCCACCTCTTTGGTAGCTGGTTGGTTCTTACCCCCAGGGAGATTCTTTCCAGACAGTAAGTGGTATGTGTATCAAGTTTGGTTGAAGCCAGTCCAGTGGTTTAGGAGGAAATGCTGAACATACATACACGCATACGTACGTACACTCTAAGACAAAAAGAAACGACACACCACAAGGGAATTATCCGAATGGGACAGAAATCGATAGATGTGAGGCACAGGTACAGACACACAAATTACACACATCAAAAAAGCTTTTTATCACCTCGGTTCCGAGAGTTCCGGAACCTGTACAGAAAATTGGAATAAAGATCAACATTAACATCATTTCCGCCCTTTTTATAGCTCATGAAAACCAGATTGCGTTTTGTACTACCATACAGCGAGACTTTCAGAAGTGGTGGTCCAGAATGCTGTACACACGTACCTCTAATACCCAGTTGCATGTCCTCTTGCGTTGATGCATGCCTGTATTCGTCGTGGCATACTATCCACAAGTTGATAAAGGCACTGTTGGTAGATATTGTCCCACCCCTCAATGGCGATTCTGAGTAGATCCCTCAGAGTGGTTGGTGGATCACGTCGTCCATAAACTGCCCTTTTCAATGTATCCGAGGCACGTTCGATAGGGTTCATGTCTGGGGAACATGCTGGCCACTCGAGTCGTGCGATGTCGTTATCCTGAAGGAAGTCATTCACAAATGTGCACGATGGGAGCGCGAATTGTCGTCCATGAAGACCAATGACTCGCCACTATGCTGCAGATATGGTTGCACTATCGGTCGGAGGATGACATACACGTTACGACACCTTCCATGACCACCAACGGCTTATGTCGGCCCTACATAATGCCACCCCAAAACAGAAGGGACTCTCCACCTTGCTGGACTCGCTGAACAGTGACTCTAAGGCGTTCAGCCTGACCTGGTTGCCTCCAAACACATCTCCGACGATCGTCTGGTTGAAGGCATATGCGACACTCATCGATGAAGAGAATGTGATGCCAATCCTGAGCGGTCCATCCGACATGTTGTCGGGCCCATCTGTGCCGCACTGCATGGTGTCGTTGTTGCAAAGATGGACCTCGCCGTGGTCGTCGGGAATGAAGTTGCGCATCATGGAACCTACTGCGCACAGTTTTAGTCTTAACATGATGTCCTGAGGCTGTACGAAAAGCATTATTCAACATAGTGGAGTTGCTATCAGGGTTCCTCCGATCCATAATCCGTAGGTAGCGATCATCTACTGCAGCAGTAGCCCTTGGGCGGCCTGAGTGAGGCATGTCATCTACAGTTCTCGTCTCTCTGTATCTCCTCATGTCCGACCAACATCGCTTTGGCTCACTCCGACACGCCTGGACATTTCCCTTGTTTGCAGCCCTTCCTGGGTCCAACTAAACCGAACCGTGGTATTGACCGTTTTGGCATGGTTGAAGTACAGACAATTCGAGCCGTGTACCGCCTTCTTGGTCGAATGGCTGGATCCCCTCCGTCTAATAGGCGCTGCTCATGCATGGTTGTTTACATCTTTGGGCGGGTTTACTGACATCGCTGAACAGTCAAAAAGAATATGTCTGTGACAGAATATATACAGTCAACGTCTATATTCAAGAGTTCTGGGAACTGGGGTGATGAAAAACTTTTTTTGATGCGTCTATTATAAATTCAGAAAAACTGGATGATTTATTCAAGAGAGAGAGAGAGAGAGAGCTTCACAAGTCAATAACGCGTTGGTCCTCCTCTGGCCTTTATGCAAGCAATTATTCGACTTGAAAATGACCGACAAAATTGTAGGATGCCCTGAAGACGGATATCGTGCCAAATTCCGTCCAACTGACACCATAGATCGTTAAAATTCCTTGCTGGGTGGAGAATGGAGCCCGTAATGCTCCAAACGTTTTAGTGGGGGAGAGATCCGGCGACCGTGCTGGCCAAGGTAGAGGTTGACGAGTACGAGTATGAAGAGCAAGAAAACGGGGCACCGTTGTGCTGTAAGGGTCCCAAGCATAGCAACCAAGAAATGGCAACCCAGGCTGTATCTCCTCAATGCCGGACCGTATGGAGGGCGACAGTTATGGTGATATCGCAGCGCCGTCCGGGACATATGCAGACAAGTCTTCGGCGTTCATCAGAGCTCAGCTCGAAGCTGGATTCATTAGTGAAGATAGTTCTACTAGAGCCAATGAGACTCGAGGCTGTTTTTTGTGTCTTAGAGTGTACATATGTCCATCCATTTTTATAATACGTATGGATTTTTGTGGTAGCCAGTTGGTCGTGCATACCACATACCCTGCTGGTAATATAGGTCCTTGTTTACGTTTAGGGGACTCTGCTCTCTACTGTGACAGGTGACAGAAACAGCACGCCCCCGAGAACCAATGCATTATTTTTGTGACGAGCGAACCGGCAAGAAGAGCTGAATGAGCGGCGCCTCGCAGCGACGTGGAGTAGCCGGAGGGGTGGCGGCGCAGTGCGGCCGTCCAGGGCGTGGCTGCGCGCCGCACGCACGCACACACACACACACACACACACACACACACACACAACACACACGGTAGCCGCCGGCGGGCGGGAGAAAGTCGCCGCGTCGACCATCGGGTCCGGCAGCCACGCGCCTCCCCACATCTGCTGCCGCAGAAGCGCGTGCCCGAGACTGCATCGCTCGGCTTGCGTAACTCACCAAGCACTCACTTCCCTGTAGCGAATATAGTCGAGCGGTCACAGTTACTTTGTATTGCTTCTCTTATAGTTCCTTGTTTTTGTTCGGGATCTTTTGCTACTACAACAGTATTGGTATTCTCTTACATATTTTCATTTCCTTGCTGATGTTCTCCAGTTACGTATTTTTATATCGCTGGAAAAATTTCGTTCACATCGCTCATATAAGATTCGCATAGACAAACTACACTACATACCTGCAAACTACTTCTGACAGTTTAAGCTAACTAAAGTTGTAATATTGAATTCGTCAATTACTTAAAAATAGAGTTCTTTATCAGGCCGAGAAGACGCAAGGAATGGCTACCGGCCGCCTTGTCATTCTCTGCCTGGCGGCGTCACGTGGATGCGTTGTGGAGGGTCAGGTGGTCAGAACACCGCTCTCCCGGCTGTTTTGCAAATTTGCCAAACCGTGGAGCCGCTATTACTCGGTCAAGTAACTCCTCAATTGACATCACGGTGTCACGATGCTGAGTGCACTCCTTACCTGTCCTCTCATTAAGAAAAAAGATCCTTAGCAGTACAAGAAATCGAACCCGTAACCTCCGCATCGCAGTAATCTACACTGACCACTCAGCTACAGTGGCCGACTTATTTACTTTACTTACTTTACTTACTTTACACGTGGCTAAGGCCTTATCGACCATACACCTGCTCTACGAGCCTCTTCCAATTATTTCTATCCAGGGAAATTGTTGTCCAATCAGAGTTGATGCCCATCCTAGCTACATCTTCCCGGATATTCTCCATCCACCTAATTCGAGGTCTTCCTCTTCTTCTCTTTCCTTCTAATTTCTTAGTGGATGCTATTTTGGGTAGTCTGTTCTCCGGCATCCTTGCTACATGACCAGCCTAGTTCAGTCTTCTCTTCTTTAACATTTCCACAATGGTACTATGTTTGTACAGCTCCCGTAGTTCTTCATTTTTCCTTATCCTCCACTCCATGACATTTTCATCGAAGATTGGTCCAAATATTTTTCTTAGTATTTTTCTTTCAAATATCAACAGTTTTTCTTCATCTTTTTTCCTGAATGTAATAGCTTCACATCCATATAATGCTACTGGTACAATAGCTGACTGATAAAAACGGATTTTGAATTCAGTACTAAGTGATCTCATCCTTAAAATTTTGATACAGCTGTAAAAAGTTCTATTAGCTGCTGCTAGACGGGCGTCTATTTCTATTTCTGCTCTATTGTCTCTGCTAAAAAGACTCCCTAAGTACTTGAAGTGGTCAACTGCCTTGAAAGTGAGACCATTTACGGTCAGTGATGTATTCTTTTGGAGTTTTTTACTTATGACTAGATATTCTGTCTTTTCTTCATTCACATGAAGTCCAGCTTTCTCAGCTATTTTGTAATAATTTTGCATCATCCTGATTAATTCAGCTTTTGAAGTGCTTATTAACGCTACATCATCTGCATAAGCAAGTCTAGTAATGTTCTGTCCCTGCAGTTGGATCCCTTGTGGATTAGTTTTGGTGAATTCTCTATCAATCTTCTCTAAGATAATATTAAATAGAATAGGTGAGATGGCATCCCCTTGTCTCAGTCCAGTGTACACCTTAAAATTTTCAGTTTCTCCTGCAGGTGTCTTAACTTTGCATATGGTTTCTTCCAAACACATTTTAACTAATTTGATTAATTTTAATGGTATTTCAAATTCTTTCATGGTGTTTAAGAGTGTCTGTCGGTGTATGCTATCACAGGCCCTCTTGAAGTCTGTAAATAGAATACGGATATCTACATTAAATTCCCATGCCTTCTCATTTATTTGTCTCAATGTGAATAAGTGATCCAAAGTGGATCTGTTAGTGCGGAAACCACATTGGTAGTCCCCACTGATTTTAAAATATTTTGTCATTTAACGTACCGCTGACCAAGCGTTATCGTAAATATTATGAATTATGGGGGTTACTTTTAATTTTTTTTTTTTAATTTCGTTTTACATACTTCATTTCCCACTCGTGAGAGTTGGGGGCCCGTTCCCTTCAGCCAAATTTCGAGGAATGTTGGAAGTGTGGCGGGGGGCACCAATAAACTCGAGAGCTGTTTTTTTTAAAATTATACCTTTTGTTCTCCACTCCATGCTGTTTGAGTTGCAGTCCATTAGAGTGTCGCGGTTCTCTGCAACCAAGTATCCCAGCAGGCTGGGAGCGGTGCAGAGAGAATTCAGATTCGGAAAATTTAGAAGTGGACTTCCAGCTATGGCATTCGCCTGGCGGCCAACGGATACCTCCTGATAACGTCGATCAGAACTGGGAGGCAGGACGAATTTTAAATCAAACATTTATATGTAGCGAAGAGCCGGAAAATGCCTCAACTTATTCTCCCTGGAAGGGACACTCACCCCTTGAATCCTAACATACCTGTGTACCACTCTTCGGAGTTATAATAATTTTTGTGGATTTTAGGTAACCCGGTGTAATGCAGATGGCTACTTTGTGAATTTATCATTGAGAAGGAAAGTTGCTTTTATCTTTTTAATGGAATAAAATGGTAATATCCTGAATCCGTAAACCTATTTTCGAGCAAACTTTTAGAAGGGACAGAGAGTCTGTGTGATGGTGTCAATGTGGGCAAAGTTCCCATCTCGGCCTTGGCTTATCGTCACTTTGTGTAGGTGAAAACGTATAAGCAGCTCTGCGACGGTACTTACAACTAGTCTTAATAAGAGAGACCAGACGCGACAAATAAAGGAAAAGAAAGTAAAAGCAAGGAAATCAAAAAGCAGCCGAACAGAAGAAAGGAAGTAAAAAGAAGAACTCTTTTGATGACAACAATGCAGATGCAGAGTGCATGTACTGCGAAGAAAAAGTTTTAGATTCAACACCACAACAACAGTTTGACTTTTATTTGCAAACCAAAAAAAAATATTCAAATGTGTGTGAAATCTTATGGGACTTAACTGCTAAGGTCATCAGTCCCTAAGCTTACACACTACTTAACCTAAATTATCCTAAGGACAAACACACACACCCATGCCCGAGGGAGGCAGAAGACAAACGACTACGCGAATTTACACTATTCAGGTACTAAAACGCGATGCTACAACTCTCAAATACTATAATACGCCCGAAATTTATGAATTAAACAATGCAAGTACCAAAAACACGCAAAGAAATTAAGAATTAAACTATGTAACAAATGAGTGAGCTAGGAGTATACGACTTGCTGCTCAGCTGCTTATCCAACGGCGGCAGGGAGCACACTGTGGGGGTCCGGATGGGGGTTTGTCGGGGACGGCCAGCTAGTCCCACGCATCCCCTGATCGGACTACGACTGTGGTTGCCCGGGATACTGCCCGCATTGAGGCTGATCCCTCACCTGTGGTAGAGTGGGAGGTCGTCTCAAGGTGTGGAAGGGGGCGAAAGACATTCCGGAGGGCTGAACGGAAAGCCTCTCCAGTTTGTCTGACGAACCGGTTTCAGGCTCTGTCTCAGGCTGATACTGATCTTCGGCCTGACATGGCTGCTTGTCCTGTTCCAGAGGTTGCCCCTCAGTCTGCAAGATCCGGGCAGTCGCAGAGGGTGGGCTTACTGGTAGTTGGGAGCTCCAACGTCAGGCGCATAATGGGGCCCCTTAGGGAAATGGCAGCAAGAGAGGGGAAGAAAACCAATGTGCACTCCGTGTGCATACCGGGGGGAGTCATTCCAGATGTGGAAAGGGTCCTTCCGGATGCCATGAAGGGTACAGGGTGCACCCATCTGCAGGTGGTCGCTCATGTCGGCACCAATGATGTGTGTCGCTATGTATCGGAGGAAATCCTCTCTGGCTTCCGGCGGCTATCTGATTTGGTGAAGACTGCCAGTCTCGCAAGCGGGATGAAAGCAGAGCTCACCATCTGCAGCATCGTCGACAGGACTGACTGCGGACCTTTGGTACAGAGCCGAGTGGAGGGTCTGAATCAGAGGCTGAGACGGTTCTGCGACCGTGTGGGCTGCAGATTCCTCGACTTGCGCCATAGGGTGGTGGGGTTTCGGGTTCCGCTGGATAGGTCAGGAGTCCACTACACGCAACAAGCGGCTACACGGGTAGCAGAGGTTGTGTGGCGTGGGCTGGGCGGTTTTTTGGGTTAGATGGCCTTGGGCAAGTACAGAAAGGGCAACAGCCTCAACGGGTGCGGGGCAAAGTCAGGACATGCGGGGACCAAGCAGCAATCGGTATTGTAATTGTCAACTGTCGAAGCTGCGTTGGTAAAGTACCAGAACTTCAAGCGCTGATAGAAAGCACCGAAGCTGAAATCGTTATAGGTACAGAAAGCTGGCTTAAGCCAGAGATAAATTCTGCCGAAATTTTTACAAAGGTACAGACGGTGTTTAGAAAGGATAGATTGCATGCAACCGGTGGTGGAGTGTTCGTCGTTGTTAGTAGTAGTTTATCCTGTAGTGAAGTAGAAGTGGATAGTTCCTGTGAATTATTATGGGTGGAGGTTACACTCAACAACCGAACTAGGTTAATAATTGGCTCCTTTTACCGACCTCCCGACTCAGCAGCATTAGTGGCAGAACAACTGAGAGAAAATTTGGAATACATTTCACATAAATTTTCTCAGCATGTTATAGTCTTAGGTGGAGATTTCAATTTACCAGATATAGACTGGGACAGTCAGATGTTTAGGACGGGTGGTAGGGACAGAGCATCGAGTGACATTATACTGAGTGCACTATCTGAAAATTACCTCGAGCAATTAAACAGAGAACCGACTAGTGGAGATAACATCTTGGACCTACTGATAACAAACAGACCCGAACTTTTCGACTCTGTATGTACAGAACAGGGAATCAGTGATCATAAGGCCGTTGCAGCATCCCTGAATATGGAAGTTAATAGGAATATAAAAAAAGGGAGGAAGGTTTATCTGTTTAGCAAGAGTAATAGAAGGCAGATTTCAGACTACCTATCAGATCAAAACGAAAATTTCTGTTCCGACACTGACAATGTTGAGTGTTTATGGAAAAAGTTCAACGCAATCGTAAAATGCGTTTTAGACAGGTACGTGCCGAGTAAAACTGTGAGGGACGGGAAAAACCCACCGTGGTACAACAACAAAGTTAGGAAACTACTGCGAAAGCAAAGAGAGCTCCACTCTAAGTTTAAACGCAGCCAAAACCTCTCAGACAAACAGAAGCTAAACGATGTCAAGGTTAGCGTAAGGAGGGCTATGCGTGAAGCGTTCAGTGAATTCGAAAGTAAAATTCTATGTACCGACTTGACAGAAAATCCTAGGAAGTTCTGGTCTTACGTTAAATCAGTAAGTGGCTCGAAACAGCATATCCAGACACTACGGGATGATGATGGCATTGAAACAGAGGATGACACGCGTAAAGCTGAAATACTAAACACCTTTTTCCAAAGCTGTTTCACAGAGGAAGACCGCACTGCAGTTCCTTCTCTAAATCCTCGCACAAACGAAAAAATGGCTGACATCGAAATAAGTGTCCAAGGAATAGAAAAGCAACTGGAATCACTCAATAGAGGAAAGTCCACTGGACCTGACGGGATACCAATTCGATTCTACATAGAGTACGCGAAAGAACTTGCCCCCCTTCTAACAGCCGTGTACCGCAAGTCTCTAGAGGAACGGAGGGTTCCAAATGATTGGAAAAGAGCACAGGTAGTCCCAGTCTTCAAGAAGGGTCGTCGAGCAGATGCGCAAAACTATAGACCTATATCTCTTACGTCGATCTGTTGTAGAATTTTAGAACATGTTTTTTGCTCGAGTATCATGTCGTTTTTGGAAACCCAGAATCTACTAGGTAGGAATCAACATGGATTCCGGAAACAGCGATCGTGTGAGACCCAACTCGCTTTATTTGTTCATGAGACCCAGAAAATATTAGATACAGGTCCCAGGTAGATGCTATTTTTCTTGACTTCCGGAAGGCGTTCGATACAGTTCCGCACTGTCGCCTGATAAACAAAGTAAGAGCCTATGGAATATCAGACCAGCTGTGTGGCTGGATTGAAGAGTTTTTAGCAAACAGAACACAGCATGTTGTTATCAATGGAGAGACGTCTACAGACGTTAAAGTAACCTCTGGCGTGCCACAGGGGAGTGTTATGGGACCATTGCTTTTCACAATATATATAAATGACCTAGTAGATAGTGTCGGAAGTTCCATGCGGCTTTTCGCGGATGATGCTGTAGTATACAGAGAAGTTGCAGCATTAGAAAATTGTAGCGAAATGCAGGAAAATCTGCAGCGGATAAGCACTTGGTGCAGGGGGTGGCAACTGACCCTTAACATAGACAAATGTAATGTATTGCGAATACATAGAAAGAAGGATCCTTTATTGTATGATTATATGATAGCGGAACAAACACTGGTAGCAGTTACTTCCGTAAAATATCTGGGAGTATGAGTGCGGAACGATTTGAAGTGGAATGATCATATAAAATTAATTGTTGGTAAGGCGGGTACCAGGTTGAGATTCATTGGGAGAGTGCTTAGAAAATGTAGTCCATCAACAAAGGAGGTGGCTTACAAAACACTCGTTCGACCTATACTTGAGTATTGCTCATCAGTGTGAGGTCCGTACCAGATCGGTCTGACGGAGGAGATAGAGAAGATCCAAAGAAGAGCGGCGCGTTTCGTCACAGGGTTATTTGGTAACCGTGATAGCGTTACAGAGATGTTTAATAAACTCAAGTGGCAGACTCTGCTAGAGAGGCGCGCTGCATCGCGGTGTAGCTTGCTCGCCAGGTTTCGAGAGGGTGCGTTTCTGGATGAGGTATCGAATATATTGCTTCCCCCTACTTATACCTCCCGAGGAGATCACGAATGTAAAATTAGAGAGATTAGAGCGCGCACGGAGGCTTTCAGACAGTCGTTCTTCCCGCGAACCATACACGACTGGAACAGGAAAGGGAAGTAATGACAGTGGCACGTAAAGTGCCCTCCGCCACACACCGTTGGGTGGCTTGCGGAGTATAAATGTAGATGTAGATGTAGAACCTCCACCTGGACCAGCCGCACAGTTCATGACTGCAGCGTCTTAAACCGCTCGGCTAATCCCACGCGGCTTTATTTGCAAAAAGTGTAATTCGAATCATGTTTCATAATAAGATATATTAACTTGTTCATTAAAACAGCATTTATCCATCATTATTGAGTTTAAAGCTAAATGGGCACTTTGCATGCTCACGTCGGGTAGAGCGGCCGTCTTCCCCTTTTTGAAAATAGAATTGTTTAAAGTGCTTAATTTGATCCTAAGTGACTAAACTATCCTACATTATACTTCAGCAGTTGTAGATTATAATCACTGATTTCCATGCTCTTCCGTATATCGATATCCAGTTTAAAAAGTAAGAATAAGTTAGCCCGGACACTTTACTGCCGGCCGTTGCGGCCGAGCGGTTCTAGGAGCTTCAGTCAGGAACTGCGCTACTGCTACGGTCGCAGGTTCGAATCCTACCTCGGGCATGGTGGTGTGTGAGGTCCTTAGGTTAGTTAGGTTTATGTAGTTCAAAGTCTAGGGCACTGATGACCATAGTGCTTAGAGTCATTTGAACCAACACTTTATTCCGCTCTACCCTACACTAACAGATCAAAAATATGTGGTCATCACTATGTGACCCAAAATTGACCACTAGATGTCATGATAAGCGGGGAGTTGGTGGGTATTGCTTTGTCAACAGAGAAGCAGTATACCACAACTGACCGACCAGGGCATCTCAGTGACTTGGAACATAGACTTCTCACTGACTACCACCTGAAAAACAAACGTATCAGAGACATTACTATCCTTCTAAGGCTACGTAAGTTGACCATCGGACACTTGATTGTGAAGTGGAAACGCAAAGGAAAAAACACAGCTAAACAAGACCGGTGGGAGGCTGTAAAAATCGCATAACATCAGCGAAATGAATATTTCACGACATCGAAAGTGCTACGAGCAGGCTTTCTACCACAGTGGTTGTGTAGGGTGTTAGGAGGAATGCGGTAGAATAGTCGCGCAGCTCCTCATTAGCCACACATTTGTATAGTCAATGTTGTGCGGCACTGGAGGCGGTGCAAAAAACAAAGCCACAAGCCGTTGGACAGCGGGAAGCGAGTGATCTGAAGTGATGAATCACGTTGTAACCTGTGCAATCTGATGCATGTTTTGGGTTTGGTGAATGCCTGGAGAACGTTCTCTGTCGTGTGTAGTGCCATCACTGAAGTACGCAGCAGGTGGTGACACTTTAAAGGGCATTTTCGTGGTTAGGGCATGGTACCCTTATTGTACTAAAGAAAACTCTAAATTTGAAAGTGTAGGAACACATTTTATAAAATCGTGTACTGCGTGCAGTAGGGGAACAGTTCGAAGACAATGACTATCAAGATGACAATGCTCCATGGCAAGAAGCAGCATTTGTCAGCCCATGATTTAGAGGACAATTACGTTCATGATATAGACTAGCCTGACTTGAATCCAATGAAATACTTCTCGCCTCTTGAGGAAGAATGAGCTGCCCCCTTGTACAAACATTGATATCTCCCTGAACGTTTCCCGTACGCCGGACGGAGTGGCCGTGCGGTTCTAAGCGCTACAGTCTGGAGCCGAGCGACCACTACGGTCGCAGGTTCGAATCCTGCCTCAGGCATGGATGTGTGTGATGTCCTTAGGTTTTTTTTTTTTTTTTGGTCATCAGTCTACTGACTGGTTTGATGCGGCCCGCCACGAATTCCTTTCCTGTGGAAAGCACTTGCAACCTACGTCCTCAATTATTTGCTTGACGTATTCCAATCTCTGTCTTCCTCTACAGTTTTTGCCCTCTACAGCTCCCTCTAGTACCATGGAAGTCATTCCCTCATGTCTTAGCAGATGTCCTATCATCCTGTCCCTTCTCCTTATCAGTGTTTTCCACATATTCCTTTCCTCTCCGATTCTGCGTAGAACCTCCACATTCCTTACCTTATCAGTCCACCTAATTTTCAACATTCGTCTATAGCACCACATCTCAAATGCTTCGATTCTCTTCTGTTCCGGTTTTCCCACAGTCCATGTTTCACTACCATACAATGCTGTACTCCAGACGTACATCCTCAGAAATT
The DNA here is from genome assembly GCF_023864345.2 of Schistocerca serialis cubense. Taxonomy (NCBI): domain Eukaryota; kingdom Metazoa; phylum Arthropoda; class Insecta; order Orthoptera; family Acrididae; genus Schistocerca; species Schistocerca serialis. The sequence goes on from NC_064639.1 coordinate 639,729,962, forward strand.
TCTTCCTCAAATTAAGGCTGGTATTTGATATTAGAAGGCTTCTCCTGGCCAGAAATGCCTTTTTTTGCCATAGCGAGTCTGCTTTTGATGTCCTCGTTGCTCCGTCCGTCATTGGTTATTTTACTGCCTAGGTAGCAGAATCCCTTAACTTCATTGACTTCGTGACCATCAATCCTGATGTTAAGTTTCTCGCTGTTCTCATTTCTACTACTTCTCATTACCTTCGTCTTTCACCGATTTACTCTCAAACCATACTGTGTACTCATTAGACTGTTCATTCCGTTCAGCAGATCATTTAATTCTTCTTCACTTTCACTCAGGATAGCAATGTCATCAGCGAATCGTATCATTGATATCCTTTCACCTTGTATTTTAATTCCATTCCTGAACCTTTCTTTTATTTCCACCATTGCTTCCTCGATGTACAGATTGAAGAGTAGGGGCGAAAGGCTACAGCCTTGTCTTACACCCTTCTTAATACGAGCACTTCATTCTTCATCGTCCACTCTTATTATTCCCTCTTGGTTGTTGTACATATTGTATATGACCCGTCTCTCCCTATAGCTTACCCCTACTTTTTTCAGAATCTCGAACAGCTTGCACCATTTTATATTGTCGAACGCTTTTTCCAGGTCGACAAATCCTATGAAAGTGTCTTGATTTTTCTTTAGCCTTGCTTCCATTATTAGCCGTAACGTCAGAATTGCCTCTCTCGTCCCTTTACTTTTCCTAAAGCCAAACTGATCGTCACCTAGCGCATTCTCAATTTTCTTTTCCATTCTTCTGTATATTATTCTTGTAAGCAACTTCGATGCATGAGCTGTTAAGCTGATTGTGCGATAATTCTCGCACTTGTCAGCTCTTGCCGTCTTCGGAATTGTGTGGATGATGCTTTTCCGAAAGTCAGATGGTATATCGCTAGATTCATATATTCTACACACCAACGTGAATAGTCGTTTTGTTGCCACTTCCCCGAATGATTTTAGAAATTCTGATGGAATGTTATGTATCCCTTCTGCCTTATTTGACCGTAAGTCCTCCAAAGCTCTTTTAAATTCCGATTCTAATACTGGATCCCCTATCTCTTCTAAATCGACTCCTGTTTCTTCTTCTATCACATCAGACAAATCTTCCCCCTCATAGAGGCTTTCAATGTATTCTTTCCACCTATCTGCTCTCTCCTCTGCATTTAACTGTGGAATTCCCGTTGCACTCTTAGTGTTACCACCGTTGCTTTTAATGTCACCAAAGGTGTTTTGACTTTCCTGTATGCTGAGTCTGTCCTTCCGACAATCATACCTTTTTCGATGTCTTCACATTTTTCCTGCAGCCATTTCGTCTTAGCTTCCCTGCACTTCCTATTTATTTCATTCCTCAGTGACTTGTATTTCTGTATTCCTGATTTTCCCGGAACATGTTTGTACTTCCTCCTTTCATCAATCAACTGAAGTATTTCTTCTGTTACCCACGGTTTCTTCGCAGCTACCTTCTTTGTACCTATGTTTTCCTTCCCAACTTCTGTGATGGCCCTTTTTAGAGATGTCCATTCCTCTTCAACTGTACTGCCTACTGCCTACTGCGCTATTCCTTATTGCTGTATCTATAGCGTTAGAGAACTTCAAACGTATCTCGTCATTCCTTAGTACTTCCGTATCCCACTTCTTTGCGGATTGATTCTTCCTGACTAATGTCTTGAACTTCAGCCTACTCTTCATCACTACTATATTGTGATCTGAGTCTATATTTGCTCCTGGGTACGCCTTACAATCCAGTATCTGATTTCGGAATCTCTGTCTGACCATGATGTAATCTAATTGAAATCTTCCCGTATCTCCCGGCCTTTTCCAAGTAGACCTCCTCCTCTTGTGATTATTGAACAGGGTAGCTGAAACTTGTTACAGAACTCAATTAGTCTTTCTCCTCTTTCATTCTTTGTCCCAAGCCCATATTCTCCTGTAACCTTTTCTTCTACTCCTTCCCCTACAACTTCATGCCAGTCGCCCATGGCTATTAAATTTTCGTCCCCCTTCATATACCGCATTACCCTTTCAATATTCTCATACACTTTCTCTATCTGTTCATCTTCATCTTGCGACGTCGGAATGTATACCTGAACTATCGTTGTCGGTGTTGGTCTGTTGTCGATTCTGATTAGAACAACCCGGTCACTGAACTGGTCACAGTAACACACCCTCTGCCCTGCCTTCCTATTCATAACGAATCCTACACCTGTTATACCATTTTCTGCTGCTGTTGATATTATCCGATACTCATCTGACCAGAAATCTTTGTCTTCCTTCCACTTCACTTCATGACCCCTACTATATCTAGATTGAGCCTTTGCATTTCCCTTTTCAGATTTTCTAGTTTCCCTACCACGTTCAAGCTTCTGACATTCCACGCCTCGACTCGTAGAACGTTATCCTTTCGTTGATTATTCAATCTTTTTCCCATGGTAACCTCCCCCTTGGCAGTCCCCTCCCGGAGATCCGAATGGGAGACTATCCCGGAATCTTTTGTCAATGGAGAGATCATCATGACACTTCTTCAAATACAGGCCACATGTCCTGTGGATACACGTTACGTGTCTTTAATGCAGTGGTTTCCATTGCCTTCTGCATCCTCATGTCGTTGATCAATGCTGATTCTTCCGCCTTTAGGGGCAATTTCCCACCCCTAGGACAAGAGAGTGCCCTGAACCTCTTTCCGCTCCTCCGCTCCTCCGCTCCTCCGCCCTCTTTGACAAGACCGTTGGCAGAATGAGGCTGACTTCTTATGCCAGAAGTCTTCGGCCACCAATGTTGATTATTTATCGAAATTTAGGCAGTGGCGGGGATCTAACCCGGGACCGAAGACGTTTTGATTATGAATCAAGACGCTACCCCTAGACCACGGGTCCTTAGGTTAGCTAGGGTTAATTAGTTCTGAGTTCTAGGCGACTGATGACCTCAAAAGTTAAGTCGCATAGTGCTCGGAGCCATTTGAAATTTGTTTCCCGTACAAAATTCAAGCCGTACAATGGTGGTTCTTACTAGAGACACTGGATATTGTTCGTTTTCGTGTTGTTTAGGTTGCACCCACCTGATGACAATGTACAGTCAATAACACAAATATTTCGCTCTTGAGTTTTTTTAATTCATTTGGCATCCAGAGTCGCATGTCTTCTTGATAAGCACGGGTAGCTCGCAGCAGCGGTAACGCAACACAGACTGGCAGCGGCGGCAGCACCACATGTAGCACACTTTTATTGAAACGATTTTGCGGGTTACACCTTTTTTATTTTCTGTGATTGTGTGTAGTTACTGCATATTGTTTCGCACTGGATATCCCAAGAAGAATGGTCAATTTTCAGAGATAATAAGTAAACCGGGGCCTAAAACGCTTACCTTAAGAACTGTGGGCACTTGTATAGCAGAAGGGACGCGTTTCACAGCAGTGAAGATTAGCAAGTTCTCGTAGCATGCACTTTAGAGCTACGTTCACTAAATGCTTTTTTCTGGTTTTGGTACTGTCCCCTTTCAAAATATGGAAAGTGAAGACCTTTCAGTAGGCAGGTATTTGTTTCACAGTATCAAGGATATGAAGTACTCACAGTTATTAAGGTACCCATTTCAGAGCAGTGTTTACGATGCTTTTTGCTTCAAATGATCGATCCTGTCATATTCCTGAATATGGACTATGCCTTCTGCGACACCCTGTATATTTTATAACACCTACTTTTTATCTGTCTGAAACACTGAGATGCTTCTCCCTCGAATAAATAAATAAGAGCAAATGTTTATAGCCACGTGTCAACGTTCGAGGTTCTGGAATTCCACTTAAGTAATTCTTGTGCCTTCGGTAGCATGTTTTCTATACATAGTATCGTTTTTTGTTGTGTTGCAAGCGTAACACGAATGGAGCAAAGGTATGTCAAACAAGATAACACACAGCCATTTGCCTAAAGGATGCCTCGGCGCCGGCCGGAGTGGCCGAGCGGTTCTAGGCGCTACATTCTGGAACCGCGCAACCGCTACTGTCGCAGGTTCGAATCCTGCCTCGGGCATGGATGTGTGTGATGTCCTTAGGTTAGTAGGTTGAAGTAGTTCTAAGTTCTAGCAGACTGATGACCTCAGAAGTTAAGTCCCATAGTGCTCAGAGCCATTTGAACCATTTTTGATGCCTCAGCACACGCAGGTAACTTGTCCAAGATGATGGTTTCATTGCGCGCGGAACGACAGCCACGTGCGGCCTCCATTATCGCTGTACCAACAAGTGGGTAAAGCGGTGCTGCGAGGCAGGGGTAACTGGGCAGCTTCGAGGGTCCGACGGCTCATTAAGGCTATGCTTTTTTCTGACAGGTTTTATATGGCCCATCACCTATTCGTCTCCTGTGCAGTCTTTTCATCTCAGACTAGCACATTGAACATACGTCCTTAAACATGTCCTCAGTCGTATGCCGGATGTATCACAACCTCTGTCTTCGTCTATAGTTTTCACCCTCTACAGCTACTTTTGTTCCCATGGAAGTTATTCCCTGATGTCTTGACAATTATCCTATCATCCTGTTCCTTCTTCTTCCCAGTGTTTTACATACATTTCTATATTCCCAGATGATGCAGAGAATCTCCTCATTCATTACCTTATGAGTGCACTTAATTTTCAACTCTCTCTGTATCTCACATGCTTATATTCTTTCCTGTTCTGGGTTTCGCACACTCCATGTCTCACTGCCATACAATGGTGTGCTCCAAACGTACATTCTGAGAAATTTCTTCCTCAAATGAAGGCCTAAGCTTGACACTAGTACATTTCTCTTGGCCAGGAATGCTCTTTTTGTCAGCGCTAGTATGATTTTATGTCCTCCTTGCTCCGTCCATCACGGGTTACTTTGCTGCCTCGGTAGGACAGATTTCCTTACATTTCTTCGTTATGCCCGTTTCTGGTGTTAAGTTTCTCTCTGTCTTTCTTCGGTTTATTCTCTATCCCTATTTTTCTTCACTTTCGCAAATCTTATCACTGATATGCTTTCATCTCGACTTTTAATCCCACTGTTGAACCTTTCTTTTATTAATTTACTTGCTTCTTCGATATATAGACTATACAGCAAGGGCGAAAGACTACATACCTGCCTTACACTCTGTAGTACTCAGCTCTACAGCTACCTTTATTACCATGGAAGTTACGATCTTCCAATATTATTTTACCCTCATGGTTCTTGAAAGTCTTGTATGCTACTCGTCTTTCACTATAACTTCCCCCTATTTCTCAAATAATTTCGAACATCTTATACCATTTCATATTATCGAGAGAACCGAAACGCCAGAATGGCCTGCCCCTTGCCTTTACCTTTTCTCAAGCCAAACTGATCAGCGGCTAACAGATCCTCAGTTTCGTTTCCCATTCTTCTGTATGTTATTATTGATAGTAACTTGATTGCATGAGCTGTTAAGCTGATTTTGCGATAATTCTCACAATTTCCGACCCTTGCTATCTTTGGATATTTGTGGATGATGTGTTTCTTAAAATCTTACGGTATATCACCAGCGTCGTAAGTTCTACACTCCAAAGTGAATAGTCGTTTTGTTGTCAGTGCCCGCCAACGGTTTTATAAGTTCTAATGTACCCTTTATGCTTTATTTGATCTCAAGTCTTCCAAAACTCTCGTAAATTCTGATTATAATACTGGATATCTACCTCTTCCCTGTTGACTCCTGTTTCTTCTCCTATCTCGTCATCAGAGAATTCTTTCCTGTTCAAATGGCTCAAATGGCTCTGAGTACTATGGGACTTGACTGCTGACGTCATCAGTCCCCTAGAACTTAGAACTACTTAAACCTAACTAACCTAAGGACGTCACACACATCCATGCCCGAGGCAGGATTCGAACCTGCGACCGTAGCGGTCGCGCGGTTCCAGACTGTAGCGCCTAGAACCGCTCGGCCACTCCGGCGGGCCAGTCTTTCCTGTTACAGAAGCATTTAGTGTAGAGGTCCTTAGTGAACTCTATCCACCTACTGGCTCTCTTCTCTGTATTTGGCAGTGGAATTCCCATTACATTCTTAATTTTACCGCTCTTGTTTTCAGTTTCACCGAAATTTGCTTCGACTTTTTTATGTTCGACAGTCCTTCTGAAAATCATTTCTCTGTTGGTTTATTTACATTTCTCATGCATAACGCCTAACTTTTTTGTCTTTCCTATTTGTTTCATTCCTAAGCAGCCGGCCGAAGTGGCCGTGCGGTTAAAGGCGCTGCAGTCTGGAACCGCAAGACCGCTACGGTCGCAGGTTCGAATCCTGCCTCGGGCATGGATGTTTGTGATGTCCTTAGGTTAGTTAGGTTTAACTAGTTCTAAGTTCTAGGGGACTAATGACCTCAGCAGTTGAGTCCCATAGTGCTCAGAGCCATTTTTTCATTCCTAAGCGACACGTATTTCTGTATTCCTAAATTTCCCTGAACACTTCTGTACCTCCTTATTTCATCGATAAAATGAAGTAGCCCATGGGGCTGCTAATAAAAAGGCCCTCTCTGATTATCATACACTTTATCGACTTGCTTTCACTGATCTGAATGCAGGCCTTGACTGGCACCACACCATCTTTTGAGTTGAGTCAGTATTAGACTCAGTGAATGAGGATCCAGTGATTGTGAAATCATAAGGCCCACAGTACGTGGAGCAACACTCACTACTGAGCCTCGTCGCTGTCTCTCGCTTGGGACTTCAAAGGCATTCCGGTCAGCATCAGCGATAGTTTTTACCTAGGCCGTCATCGGTCTAATCGACCGGCCTCCTCGAGCGGCGGAATGGAAAATCTGTGTACCAAAATGAAACGTCAAACGAACTTACACTGGCAGGAAACCGCTGAAGCACACCTAATCAACTGTGGGATCTAGTGTCAGATACATGGGAGAGTCTCGCAAATGATGCAACATATTTCCAGAGACGTCTTCGTATGAGGCTGGTATTGACGCCAGTGGAGGATGGACCTCACGCTAGCATCTCTGATGTGAAAATTCCCCCATGTCGCATTATGCCACTTTGCATTACAGTTGATACAACTGTATGTTAACTGGAAATCTACGTAACATCATTGTACTTTAAATTTAATTTATTGATTTCGTACTACTTAATATTTAATAAATTTGAAAAATGAAACCACATGTCGGTCTGAATGGAAACAGAAATGTTGAGTATGGACAGCTTATTACGAGCCACACGATGAAGAGTTGAACGTATTTAGCGAAGGATATTTGTAATTTTAGTTTGAGACCAAAATTTATGAGCTTGTATTGAAACATTTCATCTCTCTTACTCAATTTCATCTTAATGATTCTTTTCTGCGTATCTGCTTTCCAGTTCTGTCCGCTACTTCTGTGAATAGTTTTATGCATACATAAGAAACTTTACCAACATAATTTTGAATACTTTTTTGCAAATGGACGAAATTTTACCAACTTAATATGGACCTGATGTCTTTTTACAAGGAGATTCATTGTGAATTTCAGTGTACCCGAATAAAAGAGCAAAAAGATAGCTGTTGAGCTTGACACTTGCACTTGAGTCAGTAATTTGAAAAATTTGTGTTATTACCACTTACATTCATGCTACAGAACAGAGTAATTGTTCGATTAACTACTGTCTCCTACATTTGCAATAAGATCTTCGTAAAAGAAAAAGAATGGTCAAAATGGCTCTGAACACTATGGGACTAAACAGCTGAGGTTATCAGTCCCTTAGAACTTAGAACTACTTAAACCTAACTAACCTAAGCACATCACACACATCCATGCCCGAGGCAGGATTCTAACCTGCGACCGTAGCGGTCGCGCGGCTTGAGTTGCCTAGAACCGCTCGGCCACTCCAGCCGGCTTCGCAAAAGGCAAAGTTTTGCTGGAAGCCTAATTCATCTGAAATCGCTTGCTCCTCAACATACTAATACATTGTCCAGTTACACTAATGTGAGCATCTCGCAAAAGCCCGAATAACCGTCTTTTTTTAGCGCAGATCGCTACGAGGCTTGCAGAAAGAGAGTCAGTGAGGCATGTGAAGCTGTGCTGACTCAAGTGCCGTTGCTAGCTGCGACTCGACTGAGGATCCATGGCGCGAAAACCCAATCAAGTGGTCCCACAGTTTCTCGACTGGGTTTTAATGCGGAGGAGTTTGGTCGCGAGGGGTGTACGGTAAACCCATCCTGCTGCTCTTTAAAACACGCACGTACACTGGCAGCGGTGTGGCATTTTGCATTGTCCTGCTCGTATATGCCATCGTGCAGAGCAAAACCACTGCGTGTAGGGGTGGACATGGTCTCCAAGGTTAGATGCGTGGTTACAGGGATCCATTGTGCCTTCGAGAAGATGGGATCACCCAAGGAATGCCACGAAAAAAGTTCCCCACACTATAACGCTCCAACCTGCCGCCTGGACCATTCCGACGATTGTAGCATGGTTTCCAGAATGAGATTTTCACTCTGCAGCGGAGTGTGCGCTGATATGAAACTTCCTGGCAGATTAAATCTGTGTGCCCGACCGAGACTCGAACTCGGGACCTTTGCCTTTCCCGGGCAAGTGCTCTACCAACTGAGCTACCTAAGCACGACTCACGCGCCGTCCTCACAGCTTTACTTCTGCCAGTACCTCGTCTCCTATCTTCCAAACTTTACAGAAGCTCTCCTGTTGCATGGTGTTTCAGACGTTCCACGCCATAGACACCAACGACCATCTGTCCAATGAAGCACAAAAAGTGATTCACCTGAAAAGGCCACTCGTCTCCACTCAGTGGACGTCCAGTTGCGGTATTGTGCGGTACTGACGTGCCTTCGTCGCCGATGTACATCAGTCAGGCAGGTCGCATGAACTAGGCATTTGCTGCGGAGGCTCACAAGCAACAACGTTCACTGAACGGTCGTTGAGAGGTGGCTCCTGGGTTCATGTGGACGGTCAGTTGCTCAACAGTTTCAAGTCTACTCGCCGTAGACATCTCCACAGCCGCCGTTCACACATGTCATCTATGGTCCTTGGTGCACCACAATTGCATCGGCGCCGATTTTGGATAGTTCCATTTTGACGTGCACGCTATAGTTCAACCAAGGCGGCACGCGAACTATTTAAAAACTTTGCCGTTTCGGAAATGATGTCATGCCTGGCCCGAAAGCCATAGTCATGCCCTATTGCACCTCAGATTAATCGCTCCGTTTCCGCGTTACGACAACGACCGGACTGTTCCCCGCATCCCAACGACACCCTTTATATACACTCCTTTGCTATTGCTTTCACCTGCCATCTGTGAGTGGTTATAGCAAGTTGACGTCGAACTTAGGCCGAGGTCACACTAAAGCGACTGTACTTTGTAATGTTGTCACATTCCTGCTAAACGATACCCCTTAAAATAAATTTGATAGATTTTTTTTATTTTTTGAGTTTTATGATTCAGTTTTTCTTTACGTCGTACTACATTACTTCCCTTTAAGATTACAAGTAATATGCGCTAGCGTTGTACTCATCAAGGCCGGCCGGGGTAGCCGAGCGGTTCTAGGAACTTCAGTCCGGAAACGCGCGACCGCTACGGTCGCAGGTTCGAATCCCGCCTCGGGCATGGATGTGTGTGTGATGTCCTTAGGCTAGTTAGGTTTAAGTAGTTCTAAGTTCTAGGGGACTGATGACCACAGAAGTTAAGTCCCATAGTGCTCAGAGCCATTTGAACCATTGAACCAATAGCTTTCCATGACAATATGCTGACGCTATAACTCGTAATAAGGGGATGAAATTATTGCCACAACTTGTGACGTGGGTGTACACACCTAGAATATTAGATTTGGGGGTTTAGCGATTTTCCGTGCGAAAATTTTTGTATTGTCCATTGTACTTAGAATACGCAGCTCAGAAGGGGTGAGGTAGAGAGCGGGAATCCACTTCTTGCCCTTCCGGTGGACTCCATTATAAATCTTATAGTGGCGTGTTGCATTTTTCGACATTACATTAACGATATTTTTAGACCGGCGTGCACAATACTGCTGTAGATTACGTCACGATCAACAGCTGAATTCCTGCTGCGCGCATTCATCTCAACTGCGGACAGAGGATAGCGACTGACATTGCAAACTCTCATTTCACAACGAGGCAAATATAAGCTATTGGTCGCCAGATTGACTTCAATGAAATAGTTTTTCAAAAAGTAAAAAAAAAAGATATAGTGTAGTCAGGTGTTTTTCTCTTAGGAAAATAATTTGTTAGGCACGTTTCTAACAGGGTCAGAACTGGAACCTTTTAAGACTACTTTCAAGTCGCCATTTATCTTCAAAAATAATAAAGATACTCAAAATAATAAAGATACTCCATAAGCCTAGGCAACCTGTCCCCTTTTCCCCTCTTCCTTCCCTCCCCCCCCCCCCCCCCCCCCCCAGCCCTACAAACTATCTTATGGGCATCCTTGGTCCGTTTGATTTAAACGTACGACGTATAACTGTAGGAGCAAGATCCTATATGAAACAGAAAAGAGATATAAAGGACCTAGATGTGCTATGTTTTCACAGAAGCGCTATTTTTTATCAATCATTCCACACTGTAAATCAGCGAAAAGGTTACACTCTTTCCTCATTTATAGCTAACACATCAGCTCAAAGCTCATTAAACGCTTGCAGAATGTCAATCAATTACTGGAAATTACACCACCTTTACTTCTTTATACACCTTTTCCACTGGCCGTGAGTCGTTCAGATGCTCATTTTCATACGAACGTTGTCCAGTAAAATCTGACGCCAACCATCCCTTTTTCTCCTTCCATTTTCCTTCAGCTGTCTGCTCTTCTGATTAATTATTCTGGATATAGCAGTCATACAACAGAAGATATACATGTACAACACTTACATATCTATTTATTTTATTTATTGTGTGGTAACATAATTATGAGTTACATACAGTTTACAGTTATACATTTAAGGATTTAGACACAAAGCTGATATGCTTTAATTCTGGAAATTAATATTTAATACTATTTATAAGGAGAGAATTTAAACTATAAAATTAGGACTGTTCATTGAAATAGATACCGTTAATTAGAGTCCAACATCTAGCGAACGAAACCAGTTGATAGCAGAAGGAAGAGCATTAATAAAATCAGTGAATGGTTCTGGATTCCTCCTCAGAGGGTAGTCTCTGACAGTATGCTGAAAGGTTTGTTCTGGGGCCCCACAATCACAGGACGGGGAGTTTCAGAGACACCGCTTGCACATCACAGCATTGCACCTTGTGTGATCAGTTCTTATCCTTTTCAGTCTTTCCACTCACTTCTCTTGAGGTCAAATCCTGGTATACTGGCAGATGCATCTTGAACATCTTCATGTTTTATTGTTGCAGCATTCTATGTCCTGTGACACTCTTCAGTAGCGTCAAACTTTTTATTGTTTCTTTCATTAATGCGACAGTTGAGTGTGTGATATCAAACGGTCTGGAGGAGGATCATTCTGTATGAGCTGCAAGGTTTTCGGGGCGATGCCGCTTTCTCATTCTCTATTGGCTGCTTGTTCGCGTCGCAGTCCACGTCCTGGGATGTTACTGATGGTGTACAGCCAAGGGAATGGTGTGGCTTTTAGTGTACCCATATTCCCGTAATAATTCTCAGTAATTCATTCAGATGGATGTCTAGTTTCCTTGTATGAGCACTGTGTTGTTATACTGGGCACAGTATTCAGCTACTAGGTACACTAGCCTCAAAGCTGCAGCGCAGAGAGTGGATGCCTTAGGGGCCCTAGATTGTGCCAGCTAGTATCTCTTTCAGGTAGTTTCAGGACATTAGCTTTTGGTTAGTGCTATATACATTAAATACCGATTCATTGTAACACTAAAGTACTTAGACTGGAAACTGTGTCTAATCCTCTGTTGACAGAAGTTCCCATTCAGCTTCTGGAATGCACAGACTTCTGTCTTCGCTGGATTTGGCTAGAGTCTCCGTGCTTTGTAATAAGTGCTAAGAGTTTCTGAGTCTCTAGACAATATATTTACCCGAGTGTGCTGGTTTGAATGGCTACGGCAAAGTCACCGGCATAGTAGAACTTTCTGCTAATAGTGTTTCGCATGTCACTGGTGTACAGTTAGAAGAGCTGATCTTTGAGGAAGACTATTTTCTACGGTAAATTACTTTAATTTTGTCAAACGGTAAACCTTGAAATAACGGTTAGTTAACACGTTTTCCACTAATGTCGTCAGTTTCTTACTTTGAACATCCTTTTATATGCTTTTTTTAGATTTATCAGACGTCCACGTAGCAACACAGTGTCATGTACTGCTGACAGATCAACGAAGTCCATCGATCTTTAGTTTATTCTGGCATCCATCCATATAGTGCGACATCAGAGCTACAACCGGGCAACGGCCTTGCCGCAGTGGATACACCGGTTCCCATCAGATCACAAAAGTTAAGCGCTGTCGGGTGTGGTCTGTACTTGGATGGGTGACCGTCCGGCCTGCCATGCACTGTTCTCATTTTTCGGTGTGCTCTCAGCCTCGTGCTGCCAATTGAGGAGCTACTCGACCGAATAGTAGCGGCTCATGTCAAAGTAAACCATCACAACGACCAGGAGAGCGGTTTGCTGAACACAGGCCCCTCCTATCAGCATCCTCATATGAAGATGACACGCCGGTCGGATGGTCCCGATGGGCCACTTGTCACCTGCACATGGAGTGCTAAAGCTGCAATCTGTTCACAACAGCTCCGCTTGCTTCTGAATCCAGATCGATATGCTGCAGTTGTGTTATTTATTATTCTTTGGTTTCTGTTAAAACTGAGTTTTTCCAGTTGTCAGAAGTACATGCTCTACAGTCCAGTGCTTACATACATAAATATTGACATACTTGACTTATGGAAAACATGGTTAACATTAGTTGTAGAAATAAAATAATACATATGTAAATAAACACTCCAGGGAATGTTTAAAGGCCGGCCGGTGTGCCCGTGCGGTTCTAAGCGCGTCAGTTTGGAACCGCGTGACCGCTACGGTCGCAGGTTCGAATCCTGCCTCGGGCATGGATGTGTGTGATGTCCTTAGCGTAAGTTAGTTTAAGTTAGATTAAATAGTGTGTAAGCTCAGGGACCTCAGCAGTTTGCTCCCATAGGACCCCACCACAAAAAAAGATAAAAAATAACTGTCCCCTCGGATTAGGGAAGGATTTGGAAGGAAGTCGGCAGTGTCCTTTCAAAGGAGCCATCCCGTCATTTGCCTAAAACGATTTAGGAAGATCATGGGAAACCTAAATCAGGAGATCTGAACTGTCATTTTCGCGAATATGAGTCCTTTCTTTCCTTGGTGCCAACCGGTCTTTCGGTGCCTTATAGCACAACAAGAGAAGGCTGAACAATTTATTCGTCACATTAACTGCAAGATGTATATAAAACGTAAGTTGAACTATTCTGTTCAGAAGGCGGACAAGGAAGGGCACGCAGAAAGGTTTGTCGAAGAACGCCACTCTGCATCTAACATTCAAATTTGAAGCCGATTCGTCCGATTGTGATGATTTCTACATCTACATTCCGCAAGACACCCTACTATCTTTCTGCCTCCTTTTCTCTCCCATTCATAAATGGTACATGGGAGAACCGACTGCCTGTAGAATACCGTATGATGATTAATTTCTCTGATTTTCTCCTCATGATCATTTCACGGGACGTATGTGGCAGGAAATAATATGCTGTTCGCTCGACTCTCGATACTTCGGACAAACTGTCCTGTACCGTCTAAGCGCGCAGCTCTTCATTCAGCCATCTGTGTCTCTTCTGTTAGTCCTACATTGATGAACTGTCCCACATTGATGAACAATACTTAAGAATCTGTCGAACGAGTTTTTCGTAAGTCGCTTATTTCGTGGATGACTTATATCTCCATAAGAGTCCCCCAATGAATCTCGATCTGCCATCTGCTTTCTCTACGCATTTTATGTTCAAAATGGCGCTGAGCACTATGAGACTTCACATCTGAGGTCATCAGTCCCCTAGAACTTAGAACTACTCAAACCTTACTAACCTAAGGACATCACACACATCCATGCCCGTGCAGGATTTGAAGCTGCGTTCGTAGCGGTCGCGCGGTTCCAGACTGAAGCGCCTAGAACCGCTCAGCCACACCGGCCGGCGCATTTTATGTCGTCATTTCACAATAGGTTGCATGTGTCAAAACAAAATGGAGGAGCGCGTAAACGTAATGATTTGTAAAAGAAAACGAGGACGCGTACATATGGGCCTTTGGTCATCTGCACGGGACGAAGACGTAAGCGGAAAACGTATTTAGGAGTTGTTCAGACGCTCATGGGGCGACGGGAGAGTGGCATGAAAGCTCTATCTTGGTGTCGACCGGCACAAGTGTAATAAAAGAACGTTAAATTCCGGCTCCAAACTCTGCCTTTGAGACATTGGAGAACAATTGGAAATCAATAACGGGCAGTATCAACACCATGATTCACAAAATACCGATTAACAGAAGAACTGTTCAACGTCTGTTCAACATAAACTTATTGACGAGTATGTCTGGCAACACGTATGAAAACTGTGCAAGAAGTAATTTACACATGTGACAGATATCCAACTTCCTTGACTATAGGAGCCCAGAAGTGGTACTACCACTTCAATGCAGATTATAGTCAAAGATCAGTGGAATTGTAATCCAGTCACTGCTGCATTCCAAAAAAGGCAATGTCCTAAAATTCAAGTTAAAGAAAATATGGATCAGCAGCGACGGAGGAATTCGGCAAGGCAGTGTTGAGACGGTCGCTGCTACGCAACATCCAGAATGTCTGGCCAAAGGTGTACTCGAGTGGAATGTGCGGTCAGCCAATAGACTGAGCTGAAATCTGGAAGGAGCCTACTTTTCAGATAAACCGGATATTCAGACACACCGAAATTTGAAAGGAGACCATTTTTCAAGTATACCGGTACCGGATATCCAAACATTTAAAAAATCAAAACTTTTATCGATATCGGATGATGCCTTTGATGGGAGATTCCATCGGGCTGAAAAAAGTTATCAAAGATATATTGTGACAAATAAATATTTACTTTGAAGTTAAGCAAAGATATTTTATTTACTTGTTTTGTTTTCATTTTTTATGTTGCCATTCATCTAAATGTTCAAGCGTCTCGGCCTCTCCCTCCTCTCATTATCATAAAACGCAAACACTATACCACATTGCAGACAAACACGCATTCCACTCACACTCCGCAGATACACCTAAGCGACAATTCACACACGCTGCGAAGAAGGTCAACGGACGCGGAAGACGAAAATCCTATTTGAATCTTTTTTGAAGATTGAATTTGTGAGCTTGACCGGGACTCAAATCTCAAACCTTCACCTTTCGCAGGCAGGTGCTCTACCGCCCGAGCCATCCAAGCATGTCCCGTGACTCACCCTCATAGATTTACTTCCGCCCGTATCTCTTCTACCGTAAGCTATATAGGAGAACTTCTGTGAAGTCTAGAGGGTGATTTGTGATTAGGCAGCTGAATGCACCCCTTTGGGTCTCCCTTCCAACAACGCTTTCTTTTCATTTTGTCCAGTTATGGCATATGTTGTTCCCAATGTTGTTTCACATACATGTCGATTCTGAAGTTACTGTACGAGGTGCATTCAAGTTCTAAGGCCTCCAATTTTTTTTCTAATTAGCTACTCACCCGAAATCGATGAAACTGGCGTTACTTCTCGACGAAATCGCGCTGCAGGCGTACACATTTTTCACAACGCTGACGCCATGATTCCATGGCAGCGGCGAAGGCTTCTTTAGGAGTCTGTTTTGAACACTGGAAAATCGCTGAGGCAATAGCAGCACGGCTGGAGAATGTGCGGCCACGGGGAGTGTCTTTCATTGTTGGAAAAAGCCAAAAGTCACTAGGAGGCAGGTCAGGTGAGTAGGGAGCATGAGGAATCACTTCAAAGTTCTTATCACGAAGAAACCGTTGCGTAACGGTAGCTCGATGTGCGGGTGCGTTGTCTTGGTGAAACAGCACACGCGCAGCCCTTCCCGGACATTTTTGTTGCAGTGCAGGAAGGAATTTGTTCTTCAGAACATTTTCGTAGGATGCACCTGTTACCGTAGTGCCCTTTGGAACGCAATGGGTAAGGATTACGCCCTCACTGTCCCAGAATATGGACACCATCATTTCTTCAGCACTGGCGGTTACCCAAAATTTTTTTGGTGGCAGTGAATCTGTGTGCTTCCATTGAGCTGACTGGCGCTTTGTTTCTGGATTGAAAAATGGCATCCACGTCTCATCCATTGTCACAACCGACGAAAAGAAACTCCCATTCATGCTGTCGTTGCGCGTCAACATTGCTTGGCAACATGCCACATGGGCAGCCATTTGGTCGTCCGTCAGCATTCGTGGCACCCACCTGGATGACACTTTTCGCATTTTCAGGTCGTCATGCAGGATTGTGTGCACAGAACCTACAGAAATGCCCACTCTGGAGGAGATCTGTTCAACAGTCATTCGGCGATCCCCCAAAACAATTCTCTCCACCTTCTCAATCATGTCGTCAGACCGGCTTGTGCGAGCCCAAGGTTGTTTCGGTTTGTTGTCACACGATGTTCTGCCTTCATTAAACTGTCGCACCCACGAATGCACTTTCGACGCATCCATAACTGCATCACCACATGTTTCCTTCAACTGTCGATGAATTTCAATTACATTCCATCTGCCGTACGGTGCTGCCATCTCTGGGACGTATTGACAATGAACGCGGCCTCATTTTAAAACAATGTGCATGTTTCTCTTTACAGTCCGGAGAAAAAAAATCGGAGGCCTTAGAACTTGAATGCACCTCGTATGATGCACTGAGGTCACCATCGTGTAGTCAACTACAGGGTCACAGTCTTTTGTTCGATTTAGATGGATACACTATGTGATCAAAAGTATTCGGACACCGCCGAAAACATACGTTTTTCATATTGGATGCATTGCGTTGCGACCTACTGCCAAGTACTCCATATCAGCGACCTCAGTATTCATCAGACATCGTGAGAGAGCAGAATGGCCGGCCGAAGTGGCCGTGCGGTTAAAGGCGCTGCAGTCTGGAACCGCAAGACCGCTACGGTCGCAGGTTCGAATCCTGCCTCGGGCATGGATGTTTGTGATGTCCTTAGGCTAGTTAGGTTTAACTAGTTCTAAGTTCTAAGGGACTAATGACCTCAGCAGTTGAGTCCCATAGTGCTCAGAGCCATTTGAACCATTTGAGAGCAGAATGGGGCGCTCCGCAGACCTCACGGACTTCGAACGTGGTCAGGTGACGCGAGATTTCCACACTCCCAAACATACCTAGGTCCGCTGTTTCCGATGTGACAGTGAAGTACAAACGTCAAGGGATACGTACAGCACAAAAGCGTACATGCCGACTTCGTCTGTTGACTGACAGAGACAGCCGACAGTAGGAGAGGCTCGTAATGTGTAATAGGCAGACATCAGTCCAGACCATCACACAGGAACTCGAAACTGCATCAGGATCCACTGCAAGTATTATTACAGGCGGAAGGTGAGAAAACTGGGATATTATCGTCGAACGGCTGCTCATAAGATATGGATGGTTCAAAAAAGCACGCGACTCATCGTGTTTCGATTAGCCGTGGAGACAACGACACAACAAGTGTCTATCACTACCCATGACGCCTAGTTAGGAAATTTCGATCGATCAGAAGACTTACCATAACGTCCGACATACGTCTCACGGTAGAACTTGGGAGATTTTAGCTTATACAGACGTGTACCGACAGTTCTTCCATCGGTCTCAGTCGAAGAGGAAGACCGGAAACGGGTTCTAATCAGGCATCTTGCTCCACACAAAAGATGATGCCTTGCTGACTGCATGTGTAGGTGTTGAAGAACAATGGCGATGTTCCTGACAGGTAGCTTGTGATGCTAGTGCGCGTCTCTGACGAGGAGCGTGGGCAGCTTCCCGCAGGTGCTGACTCGTTACAAAAACGCAAGGTAAGCAATCCCTATTGGAGTAGCACGTCATTTTACGACTACTTAGCGCTAGCATGTCCGGTGGACGTCGAAGGAAGCTCCGCACGAAGCCTCTGAATTACCGTGTAAACGATCCTCACACGTCGACAGAGGCCCGTCGGCGGCGATACGCATAAAAGTGCAGTAAAACTTATCTGCCTGCTGCTAGAGACCCTGTCAGCCTGCATGCGAGCAAACGGCGACTTCGGCCTTCTCTCCGCGACAATTGAATTACTCTCGACGGCATCTGCGTGGTAATTCTTCGTGCTCAGTACCGTGGGCTGTCGCAACGCCAGCCCATTTACTGCTCTGGAAGGTAGTAAAGCGACTGATATACGGCCGGGCAGTGTGATCTCTTACTACTCTTTACGGACGTAAAGAAATAGGCGCGAATACGGATTCCGCACACGAGCTAAATTCTGCGATACGTCAGGCAGTCGGTCGCTCGCGTGCTACCGGGGACGCCATCCGGACAACGCGAGACATCTGGCGTTCACTGGCAGAACTGGAGCAGTTCGGGTGACGTGGTTTGGCTTTGGCTGCAATGTATTTCAGGTAGCAGACGCACTGGGTCAGCAGGATGAGTCAAGGACTGCCATCTCACGGCGGCCCCAAGTTCTAGATTAACACATGCGCCGATAATCTTTTCAGTACTCAATCAGAGGATTCAGTTATACGACGACTAAGCCTTAACTTGTTAAAACATGGGAAAAGCGGATGTTGTATTTGAATAGTCACTGTAAAGTGATCGCTTGTAAATTTGTGAAGGAGAAACCATGCAGTGCCTTGAACAGCTATGGCGGACTATAAGATCAGTGAAACGATCCAAACGGAACTACTTGCTTCATTCCTAAGTGACTTATGTTTCCATATTTCCCTGCATATTTTTGAACATGCCTCTTTCGTCGATAAATTGAAGAACTTCTTCGTATTCTAAGGTTTGTTCGTCATTACCTTCCTTGGGCTTAAGTCTGTCTGTCCAATATCTATGACTGCCTATTTTAGAGATTTCCGTTCCTCTTCAGCTGAAATTGCTACTGTGCTATTTATGATTGTAGTATCTACAACTTTAAGAGAACTACAAATGCATCACGTCATACCTCCATACTTCAGTAAACCATTTCTTTTCGCACTGATTCTTCTGGATGATTCTGTTGAACTTCAGTGCGTTCTTCATTATTACTAGATACTGATTCGAATCTGTACCTCCTTCTGGGACGCTTTACAGTGCAGTATCAGATTACAGAATATCTGATCATGATTTAGTCCATTTGGAATCTTCCTTTGTTTCCTGACCTTACCTAAACGTACCCCGTCCTCTTGCGTTTAAACAGTGTTTAGTATTATTAGTTGCAATTTATTGCAAAAATAAATCTCTTATCCCCACTACCAGCCCTATGTTTTGTTCCTTTCCCCCAAGGCCGCGTTCCAGTCCCCCGTGATTACTAGAATATCATTTGCCTTTACACAGTGAATTATCATTTAATGCTCTCACATATTTCTTCTAAATCTTCCTTTTATGCTTGTGATATCAGTATGTATTCATAAACTAGATCGAAATAAATCCACTAAATACGAATAACTTGGCATCAAACATATAAGTTCAGATGCTTTATCTACCGGTGACATACGAAAATTTGTGCTGGACCGGTACTAGAGTACGAATTCCCTTTTATCGTGAGCGTGGTTTTCTGTCGATTCTGATAAGGACAACATTTCTAATGAATTGTTTACTGTAACTCTCTCTATGGCCAAGTTCTTGTTAATAACAAATCCAACTTCTGTTATACAATTTTCTGCTGTTGATATTACCCTCGTCCGACCAGAAACTTTGATCTTATTTCCAGTTCACTTCAATGAGCCTCAGTTTATCTAGACTAAAACTCTGTATTTTGCTTCAGATTTTGTAGCTTCCCGACAACTTTAAGTCTTCTGACGTTCTACATACTGACTAGTATAGTGTTACCCTTTCGTTTCTTATTTAATTCTTCTTTCGTGTTTGCATACCCCTTGACAATCACCTCCGAGAGATCCGAATGGGGACTAATCCGGAATCTCTCGCCAATGATCAGATTATCTTTTTCCAATTGCACGCGATGGATTCGCATTATGTGTCTTTCTTGCAGTGGTTTCTATTGCCTTCAGTATTCTCACACTGATTCTTACTCCGTTTAGGGGCAGTTTCCCACCCCAAAGGTAAGAGACCCTGCCATCGGACTCTGCCTGTTCATCCGGCTTCGACGAAACTGATGTGATTCCTTACAGAAAAAGTCGTCAGCCGCCGTTTCACGTATGCAACTTAAGGCGCGGAGAAACTTCACAGAACTGCCAAGAGAAGAAATATGTGGAAAACTGATCAAAAGAATGTCGTTCAGTAATACATGCTTTAATGGGCCAGGAAATAATTTATTTGGCGCTAAAGAGTTAGCCGGCCGGAGTGGCCGTGCGGTTCTGAGCGCTACAGTCTTGAGCCGGGCGACCGCTACGGTCGCAGGTTCGAATCCTGCCTCGGGCATGGATGTGTGTGATGTCCTTAGGTTAGTTAGGTTTAATTAGTTCTAAGTTCTAGGCGACTGATGACCTCCGAAGTTATGTCGCATAGTGCTCTGAGCCATTTGAACCATTTGCTAAAGAGTTACGTGGAATTTGTGGGGAAGAGAGAGAGACTAGAATATACACACTACACAAATATTGAAGGCAGTTTTGTGTAGGTGTT
The DNA here is from genome assembly GCF_023864345.2 of Schistocerca serialis cubense. Taxonomy (NCBI): domain Eukaryota; kingdom Metazoa; phylum Arthropoda; class Insecta; order Orthoptera; family Acrididae; genus Schistocerca; species Schistocerca serialis. The sequence goes on from NC_064639.1 coordinate 639,750,637, forward strand.
TCTCTGAGATGAAGACATTGGCACAATAGAGGAAATCTTGGTGAGTACCATAAAATCATCTGGGAGAGTGATGACGAAAAGAGGCGGCTGAGAGCCTGTACCTTAGTCCATCATGACTGTATCTTATTTGCTGCAAAAATGTTCTGTTGTCAACGGTGTTAGGAAAAATAAAAGTTTAGGAAAGCTAATGTGGAAGGTTACAGTTAATGCAGTTAGAGTCAGCGAGGTCTTACCGTAAGCCTGCAAGCTTGATGCAGAAGGCAGTAGGACGTAATAGTCGTACTTTTTCTGATATTAGTGGTTCGTACATATCCTCAAGTAAACAGTGGCACTAGACTAGCAGTAAGGCAGTTGGATTACGTATTAGGAGCAACATTCCACTAACCATACCATAAAGTGTTTCATGACTGTATGTCGTAGCTACTGGTCAATCTTCCTTGTTGTATGCCCTTAGTCCAAGAAACGTTTTCGCTCCTTTCCTTCCAGAATTGCGCTTGACTTCTTCAGCGACCCCCTTTGCGGTCAGCGACCCCCTTTGCCGTATCATCTGATATGGCAACGGGGTCTCTTGCCGAAATATTGCGTCCGCTGGACACTCACATCCGGTCGTTCACCCTCCAACTATTTCACCATGCTCGTGGTTCCGTGGAGTCTTGCCAACTGACGGGGAAGGGGCATGATTGCTTTATTAAGGCAGTTCCAATGAGATGATCATTTTTATGAGCTTTATTTCAGCGACCTGTTGGTTAGCAAGACTCAGCGGAAACCAGGAGCATCTCTATAGAGGCTGAAATACTTGTAGTTGGAGGGTGACCGACCCGATGTTAGTGTCCCACGGACTCCATATTTCGGTAAGCGACCCCGCTGCCATTATCAGGACGTTTACAGGTCGGAGTGCTTCAGACTTCTTTTATTTGGCCGTGGAAGTCCATTTACTTATTTTCCTGCATAGCCATTATTCCCGAAGGTCTGCCTCAGACGTTTTATTTCGACGTCCAAGTCTACCGGCGCGCAAATGTCCTGTCACTATCGGCAAAATTTCTAATGTCGCCCTTTCTTTGTTCTGGATGATTGGTTTTATAACGCAAATATCTATCACTAAGCGTGGCTTACCGAAGCAAAGGAGGTGCATAAAATTCCGTGTACATGTGGTATGGACAGCAGAGGAACGCGAATACGTGGCTAAAGGAACGTGACAGCCTTTCCCGATCAGGAAAAATGAAAATCAGCCGTAGCAGAATATGATCTTAAGTCGGGGAATAATAACGCTTTCCAAAAGCAAAATTTTATGTAAAATAATTAACTATTATCCACAACTATATAGAAAAGTCATCGAAACATGTAAACAGAAGGATAATTCTAATAGAATAAAAGAAGCAATGAAACTTAATGATGTATGGGCAATTGCTCTACAGAGTCGATAGAAAGGTTTTATCTTTGACAGAACGTGTTGACAGCTATCTCTGACAAGGATCATCTCTACCGCTCACGTGTAAGCATCGACCACGTCCCCTTTTCCATAACATCTATGTCGCTCTCCGACGTCCGGCCCGTCGGTCGGCAAGACCAGTGGAAGCACGATCTCCCCCTGAAGATGTCCGTCCAGTGCAGCCCTGGACGAAACTTTAGAAACGGAAAGATTCACGGACCACTACCATACAAGCCGGAATATCACCAGCACATATTCCACATAAAGTCATTTAGAACCATACGTTACAGGTTGTCTTTGCCTGGACAAGAGGAAACGTGGCTGCCTTTCATCAGGTTGCCTTACCACAGTTAAAAACGAAGATGTCATTCACGGTAGAATAGCTAATGAAGCAGCTGAAGCAATTAGTCTGGGTTAATCTGGCTGTTACGTGTAGCAGTGAGAACAGATTCAGACACTGCTTCAGTGGTGGTCGTTTCCGAGTACATTTTGGGAATCACAAAGTATAAACAAGAAATGCAGTGATGGCATTATCTCATTTTTAAAGACAAAGACTTGCAACATTATTAGCTGCGAAACCGTGTTACGTCTCCGGAAAACGTCCTTTGTGAAAGAAAGGTACAGGCTGCATGAAACTGCTAAGGTTGTAAAGTTTGTTACTTTAATTTTTGCTATGTAAGCGGTACTGCTAGACAATAAAAGCGGGTTAAAAGCTGTGAGCTGTCTGGGGAAGTTAACGTTGCATTACTGAGCAACTGTTTCACCAGGCATCCAGTCTAGCTTACCGAATTCCCAACCAGACTAACATTAATTATAATCTTTTAATAGTCATACGACAACCAGTGATATATATATATATATATAAATCAGTTTATATTTGGAAATTTATTTTAAGATTGATCATTGAAATTTCAGCATATTAAATTTGATTCATAAATAAACTGGTGCCTTATTTAGGATTGTGAAAATGTGAGATTGCAATCTTACGGAACACATCTAATATGGAGGCAAGATCGGGAGACTGCATACAACACTGCATTCATAAAACAACACACAAAGAACATTGAAACATATGCAACAGAAAATTAACCACTACCAACAGATTCAAATTTTCACCCAAAGAAATTACGTTCGTAGCACAATCCTGTCCGTCATGTAATTACCACACACTGGTATACTAAATTCATATTAACTCTTTGTGAAATCTTCGCGAAAAGAATAGCTGAGGGGTACTTTGATGATTACACCACATGCTTCACGTGGTCAACTTGGTTTACACAAAGAGTGTAACTCCACAATAATTTTGATAATTAAAATAAATTAGATCGAAAAGCAATTTACAAAAGAAAAACCTCGAACTGGTTACTAACGTCTTACTGTTAACCTGACGGGTCAAACAGTTATATAAGCACGTGGTACTGGTCTCGCAAAGTACACCCCACGTGGGTTGAACATAAAGAAAAGTTGCTATGTTGAAAAATATTGTCAAGACGAGACGTTATAATCACACAAGCATTCGCATTTAAGATTAATCTTAGTTAGAGTTACTGATCAACACGTGGTTCCACTTTATTCATAAAGTAGTGACAAAGCAACTACCGGAAAATAATCTGAACTTCACACGAGAATTACAATGCGCTGCAATTTAAGATAACATTAGATATTTTAGAGCTAAACCTGAAATAAAGGTGATTAAATTTTCAGTTAGGCTGAACTTAAGAAATCCATTGTCCTACGGACTTAGCAGACACGCGCTTAGACGGAGATCTTACCACTTCAGACGCTCGCCACGGATCGACTGCTTGGTCCCTTCCTGAGGGGTGGCTCACAAATACAAACGGGAGTGGCCAGAGGGGCAGCTTCCTATACCAACATGACAACGGACGGCCAGGACCATGCTAAGAATGGATACCTCTCTGCTTTTAGAAAGCGTAGCTACCTGTTCCGATGTTGGTCCTACTGTTCTCTAGCAGACAGGCTTGTCTGCTACCCTCTAGCATGCAACTAGAAATACATTTGCTCATTCATCCTCTCACACAGAAGGGAAGGGGGATGACAGTATCTTATCATATACAGTATATAAAAGAAAGCGGATGTAGGTTCCGTATGAGACTGTGTGACATGAATTACATATTAACTGTGTTTTAAAGTGTAGTAGTGTGACAGATCGTTCTCGTTTATGTGTAAAAGTAACACGTTCCACTACTCAGTCTCCTCCCAGATAGTCAGAAACGCCACAGTAAATTTAGAAGAGAAATTTATGCCGTAAATAACAACAGATTTAAGAAATAAAACATGAAAGGAATCCAACAGAGACCTTTCAAGGTATGCTGGAGCCCCTAACATGTTGTATTTATAGGAGAAATCGAGCGTCTAGAGATCTGAAGGACGCTTAGGTAGTACAGATGTTGTGAAAAGTATGTGTGGACTGATAGTTGCTGCATTATTTGTAATAACGTCCGAAAATTCAAAGAACTATTCGTAGTTTTTGCAGTGGAATGTGCGAACATTTACATCTTCCATACTCTTCTGTGGGCACTGTGAAGTTGAAATTACAACGGGTTACCGTTAAATATATTGCCATTTCTTTTAACCCTCCGTCGAACTTTAACATGCAGCACAATAAACAGCATACTCTCCGTGTACTTTATAGTTCTGCAGACTGTAAATGTAAATGTGTATGTAATATGTACGAGGTGCATTCAAGTTCTAAGGCCTCCGATTTATTTTCTTATTAACTACTCACCCGAAATCGATGAAACTGGCGTTACTTCTCGACGTAATCGCCCTGCAGACGTACACATTTTTCACAACGCTGACGCCGTGATTCCATGGCAGCGGCGAAGGCTTCTTTAGGAGTCTGTTTTGACCACTGGAAAATCGCTGAAGCAATAGCAGCATGGCTGGTGAATGTGAGGCCACGGAGAGTGTCTTTCATTGTTGGAAAAAGCCAAAAGTCACTAAGAGGCAGGTCAGGTGAGTAGGGAGCATGAGGAATCACTTCAAAGTTGTTATCACGAAGAAACTGTTGCGTAACGTTAGCTCGATGTGCGGGTGCGTTGTTTTGGTGAAACAGCACACGCGCAGCCCTTCCCGGACGTTTTTGTTGCAGTGCAGGAAGGAATTTGTTCTTCAGAACATTTTCGTAGGATGTACCTGTTACCGTAGTGCCCTTTGGAACGCAATGGGTAACGATTACGCCCTCGCTGTCCCAGAACATAGACACCATCATTTTTTCAGCACTGGCGGTTACCCTAAATTTTTTTGGTGGCGGTGAATCTGTGTGCTTCCATTGAGCTGACTGGCGCTTTGTTTCTGGATTGAAAAATGGCATCCACGTCTCATCCATTGTCACAACCGACGAAAAGAAACTCCCATTCATGCTGTCGTTGCGCGTCAACATTGCTTGGCAACATGCCACACGGGCAGACATGTGGTCGTCCTTCAGTATTCGTGGCACCCACCTGGACGACACTTTTCGCATTTTCAGGTCATCATGCAGGATTGTGTGCACAGAACCCACAGAAATGCCAACTCTGGAGGCGATCTGTTCAACAGTCATTCGGCGGTCCCCCAAAACATTTCTCTCCACTTTCTCGATCATGTCGTCAGACCGGCTTGTGCGAGCACGAGGTTGTTTCGGTTTGTTGTCACACGATGTTCTGCCTTCATTAAACTGTTGCACCCACGAACGCACTTTCGACACATCCATAACTCCATCACCACATGTCTCCTTCAACTGTCGATGAATTTAAATTGGTTTCACACCACGCAAATTCAGAAAACGAATGATTGCACGCTGTTCAAGTAAGGAAAACTTCGGTATTTTAAGTATTTAAAACAGTTCTCATTCTCACCGCTGGCGGCAAAATTCCATCTGTTTTACGGTGCTGCCATCTCTGGGACGTATTGACAATGAACGCGGCCTCATTTTAAAACAATGCGCATGTTTCTATCTCTTTCCAGTCCGGAGAAAAAAAATCAGAGGCCTTAGAACTTGAATGCACCTCGTACATATTACTACAGCGTACTCCAGTTACCAATCCGACAACGACCTTCAGGGTTCTTCACCAAAATTTATGGTCCTCACAAACACTGTAAGTCAAATAATCTTGTCTAGGAAAGCGAACCTGTTCCATTTTTTTAAGCTGACATACTTACATTGAGGTAGTGAAAGTCACAGGTTAGTGATATGCACATATACAGATGGCGGCAGTATCGCGTACATAAGTTGTAAAACGGCAGTGCATGGGCAGAACTGTTATTTGTATTCAGGAGATTCATGCAGAAAGATGTCCGACATGATTATGGCCACGCGACATAAATTAACGGACAAACGCGGAAAGTTAGTTGGAGCTGGACGCCTGGGATACTCCATACCGCAAATCGTTAGGGAATTCAGCATTCCGAGATCCACAGGGTCGAGAGTGTACCGAGAATTCCAAATCTCAGGCATTACCTTTCACAGCGGACAACACAGTGGCTTACGGCCTTCATTTAACGATCAAGAGCAGCAGCACTTCAAGAGAGTTGTCAATGCCAACAGACAAGCAACACTGCGTGAATAACCACAGAAATCTATGTGGCGAAAAACTTGGCGTTAGTAAGCCTCTCCTAACAGCACATCGCCTGCACCGCCTCTTTTGAACTCGTGATCATATCGGTTGGACCCTAGACGACTGGAAAACTGTGCTTCAATTTCAGTGTGGCGCAGACGTCACGAATCGATGAATCCAAGTCTTCAATAAGGCGTTGTGCAAGCTAGTGGTGGCTGCATAATAGTGTGGGCTGTTTTCACGTGGTCAAGCTGAACCAACTGAGACCATTTGTAGTCACTCATTCACTTCATGTTCCCAAACAATGACTGATTTTTTTATGGATGATAACGCGCCATGTCACTGGGCAACAGTTGTTCGGCGATTGGTTTTGAAGATTATTTTGGACAATTCGCGCTAATAACCTGACCAACGAGATAGTCCGATATGAGTCTCATCCAACACTATGGGAAGCAATCGAGAAGTCAGTTCGTGCACAGAATCCTGCATCGGCAACACTTTCTCAACTATGGACGACTTCCAACGACTTGCTGAGACCACGCCACGTCGAGTTGCTGAACTACGCGGGGCAAAAGGAGGTCTGACGCGATATTAGGAGGTATCCCATGACTTCTGTCAACTCAGTCTACAATCCAGTGTACGAAAGATGTTTTATATACCTTTGTATTGTAATTACATGGTATTTTATCTACCGCTCATGTCTTATTCATCAATTATTTTACCGTTATGATCAGGTCCACTAATGTTCGTTATCTGCCCATTCGTGACCAACTTTTAGTAAAATTCTGTAGGTACTCTAAAGATATAAATTCGTGTGCGCCGCACGTCTGAAAATCTTTTAAACTTTATTCTGCGTGTACTCGTATCCTTTTTAATTTATATTGTATTCATGCACGGGGAAAGATATCAGTGAACACCTGTAGACATCGACCACGTGAAATTAATATAACCATCATCTTCGGCTCTATAACAAGCTGTTGCCAGAGGCAGGCTAACAGATAACCGAACTGCTTTGTCATGTTTAACGGTGTTCTGCCGCATGTCTACAGCAGCAATAATAACGCTCAAAAATTGACGAGTGTGCCAATAAATCAACCAGACACTCAAGACGAGTAAATCTTATAAAACTATCTTCTGTCTACATAGAGTGGTTTAATTACGTGGAGATTGTTAACAATGACTCCACAAGGACGATGTAGATATTACATTAAGGCAAGAGATACTTATCTCAATACAGATCATTGTTCATGGCAATACCATCAAATACAGATATTTCCCAATTGGGAACCAAAACTTGAGTGTATAGTGGAGACCAGTGACATAACGGAAGAAGCCACTGCAAACGTAGAAGCAGGTTTTACACATTCCTTTAAACAAAATGTACGAGGAAATCTGACTTTTGTCATCAGTCTTCTGACTGGTTTATGCGACCGGCCGTGAATTTTTCTTCTGCAGTTGCAATCTACGTCCTCAGTTACAAGCTGGATGTATTTCAATCTCTGTCTTCCTCTACAGCTATTTTTCTTTTTTACCTTCTGCAGTTCTCTCTAGTATCATCGAAGTTATTCCCTAATGTCTTAACACATGTCTTGCGTTCTGTCCCTTCTTCATGTGATAGCTTTCCATATGTTCGTTTCCTCGTCGATTCTGCGGAAAACCCCCTCATTCCTTACCTCATCAGTCCAACTAATTTTCAAATTCCTTCTGTAGCACGACATCTCATATGTTTCGATTATCTTCTACTGCGGTTTCCCCACAATCCGTATTTCACTGCCATATAATGCTATGCTCAAACGTACATTCTCAGAAATTTCAAATTAAGGCCTATGTTTGATATTTACAGACATCTCTTGACCAGGATTGTCCTTTCTGTTGGTGCTAGTCTGCTTTCTATATCCCTCTTTCTCTGTCCATCAAGGTTTATTCTGGTACCTAGGCAGCAAAATTCTTTAACTTAGTCTATTTCGGGATCACCAGTTTTGTTCTTAGATTTCTCGCTGTTCTTATTTTTTTTTATTTCTCATTACTTTCATCTTTCTTCGATTTACTCTCAATCTGTATTCTGTGCTCAGTAGACTGTTCATTGCATTCAGCAAATCGTTCTTCACTTTCACCGAGCATAGCAATGTCATCCACAAATCTTATCACTGAGATCTTTTCACCTCGAATTTTAATCCCACTCTTGAAAATTTCTTCTATTTCCGTCATTGCTCCTTCCATGTATAGATCGAAGAGTAAGAACGAAACACTATACCCCTGTCTTACACCCTTTTTAATCCGAGCACTTCTTTCTTGGTCTTACACTATTATTGTTTCCTTTTGGTTCTTGTACATACTGCATACCACCCTTCTTTCCCTAAAGCTTAACTCAATTTTTTCCCAGAATTTCGAACATTTGCACCATTTTAAATCGTCGAACGCTTTTTCTAGATCGACAAAACAGATAAATGTGTCATGATTTACCTTCACTCCATCTACATCTATATCTGCATCTACATCCATACTCAGCAAGCCACCTGACGGTGTTTGGCGGAGGGTACCTTGAGTACCTCTATCAGTTCTCCCTTCTATTCCAGTCTCGTATTGTTCGTGGAAAGAAGGATTGTCGGTATGCCTCTGTGTGGGCTCTAATCTCTCTGATTTTATCCTCATGGTCTCTTCGCGAGATACACGTAGGAGGGAGCAATATACTGCTTGACTCTTCGGTGAAGGTATATTCTCGAAACTTTGACAAAAGCCCGTACCGAGCTATTGAGCGTCTCTCCTGCAGAGTCTTCCACTGGTGTTTATCATCTCCGTAACGCTTTCACGATTACTAAATGATCCTGTAACGAAGCGCGCTGCTCTCCGTTGGATCTTCTCTATATCTTCTATCAACCCTATCTGGTACGGATCCCACACTGCTGAGCAGTATTCAAGCAGTGGGCGAACAAGCGTACTGTAACCTACTTCCTTTGTTTTCGGATTGCATTTCTTTAGGATTCTTCCAATGAATCTGTCTGGCATCTGCTTTACCGACGATCAACATTATATGATCATTCCATTTTAAATCACTCCTAATGCGTACTCCGTGATAATTTATGGTATTAACTGTTTCCAGTTGCTGACCTGCTATTTTGTAGCTAAATGATAAAGGATCTATCTTTCTGTGTATTCGCAGCACATTACACTTGTCTACATTGAGATTCAATTGCCATTCCCTGCACCATGCGTCAATTCGCTGCAGATCCTCCTGCATTTCAGTACAATTTTCCATTGTTACAACCTCTCGATACACCACAGCATCATCTGCAAAAAGCCTCTGTGAACTTCCGATGTCATCCACAAGGTCATTTATGTATATAGTGAATAGCAACGGTCCTATGACACTCCACTGCGGCAAACCTGAAATCACTCTTACTTCGGAAGACTTCTCTCCATTGAGAATGACATGCTGCGTTCTGTTATCTAGGAACTCTTCAATCCAATCACACAATTGGTCTGATAGTCCATATGCTCTTACTTTGTTCATTAAACGACTGTGGGGAACTGTATCGAACGCCCTGCGGAAGTCAAGAAACATGGCATCTACCTGTGAACCCGTGTCTATGGCCCTCTGAGTATCGTGGACGAATAGCGCGAGCTGGGTTTCACACGACCGTCTTTTTCGAAACCCATGCTGATTCCTACAGAGTAGATTTCTAGTCTCCAGAAAAGTCTTTATACTCGAACATAATACGTGTTCCAAAATTCTACAACTGATCGACGTTAGAGATGTAGGTCTATAGTTCTGCACATCTGTTCTACGTCCCTTCTTGAAAATGGGGATGACCTGTGCCCTTTTCCAACCTTTTGGAACGCTATGCTCTTCTAGAGACCTACGGTACACCGCTGCAAGAAGGGGGGCAAGTTCCTTCGCGTACTCTCTGTAAAATCGAACTGGTATCCCATCAGGTCCTGCGTCCTTTCCTCTTTTGAGCGATTTTAATTGTTTCTCTATCCCTCTATCGTCTATTTCGATATCTACCATTTTGTCATCTGTGCGACAATCTAGAGAAGGAACTACAGTGCAGTCTTCCTCTGTGAAACAGCTTTGGAAAAAGACATTTAATATTTCGTCCTTTAGTCTGTCATCCTCTGTTTCAGTACCATTTTGGTCACAGAGTATCTGGACATTTTGTTTTTATCCACCTACCGCTTTGACATAAGACCAAAATTTCTTAGGATTTTCTGGCAAGTCAGTACATAGAACTTTACTTTCGAATTCATTGAACGCCTCTCGCATAGCCCTCCTCACACTACATTTCGCTTCACGTAATTTTTGTTTGTCTGCAAGGCTTTGGCTATGTTTATGTTTGCTGTGAAGTTCCCTTTGCTTCCGCAGCAGTTTTCTAACTCGGTTGTTGTACCACGGTGTCTCTTTTCCATCTCTTACGATCTTGCTTGGCACATACTCATCTAACGCATATTGTACGATGGTTTTGAACTTTGTCCACTGATCCTCAACATTATCTGTACTTGAGACAAAACTTTTGTGTTGAGCCGTCAGGTACTCTGTAATCTGCTTTTTGTCATTTTTGCTAAACAGAAAAATCTTCCTACCTTCTTTAATATTTCTATTTACGGCTTCCATTATCAACCGAAATGCCTGTCTGGTGCCTTTAGCTTTAATAAAGCCCAACTGATTGTCAGGTAACAGATCCACAATTTCACTTTCCATTCTTCTGTATATTATTCTTATCAACATCTTGACAGCTTGAGCTGTTAAGCTCACTATGCGATAATTCTCTCATTCGCTGGCTCTTCCAATTTTCGAAATTATGTGGATTATGTTTTACCGAAAGTTTTATGGTATATCACCAGTCTCATAAATTCTATGCCCCAACATGAATAGTCGTTTTGTTGCCACTTCCTGCAATGATTTTATGAATTCTAATGGAACGTTACCACCCCTTCTGCCTTATTTGATCCTAAATGTTCGAAAACTCTTTTAAATTCTGATTCTAGTACTGGATCCCCTGTCTCTTCCGTATCGACTCCTGTTGTTTTTTCTATGATGTCATCAGACAAGTCTTCGCACTCATAGAAGCTTTCAGTGTGCGCTAGCTACTGCATTTAGAGTAAACGGCAATTGTAGCTGGTCACGTGTTGGAGTCAAGAACGTTTACCACGTTAAAGAATTCAGAAGGAATGTTTTATTAATCTCTATTTTCATTTGGATTGGCTAGAAAAAGATGACTGTATCCAATTTAAACGTGGCAGACTCCATGTTTTGTACCTAGGAACAGAGCAGCCATTTGCTAAGCTTAAAACGTACAGAATAAGTACATTTAATTGACACTTGTTTTTAAAAGTTGTATGCCTTAAGCTCTATACGGAAATTCCGCAAGAAAACGTAGGCTAAAAGCTGGTAGCTTAAAATGGCTCAAATGGCTCTGACCACTGTGGGACTTAACAAAAAAAATGGTTCAAATGGCTCTGAGCACTACGGGACTCAACTGCTGTGGTCATAAGTCCCCTAGAACTTAGAACTACTTAAACCTAACTAACCTAAGGACAGCACACAACACCCAGCCATCACTGGACTTAACATCTGAGGGCATCAGTCCCCTGTCCGCCCCCGGTACCTGAGTGGTCAGCGCGACAGAATGTCAAACCAAAGAGCGCGGGTTCGATTCCTGGCTGGGTCGGAGGTTTTCTCCGCTCAGGGACTGGGTGTTGTGTTGTCCTCATCATCATCATTTCATCCCCATTGACGCGCAAGTCACCGAAGTGGCGTCAACTCGAAAGAATTGCTCCAGGCGAGCGGTCTCCCCGACGGGAGGCCCTCGTCACACGACATTATCAGTCCACTAGAACATAGAACTACTTAACCTAACTAACCTAATGACATCAAACACATCCATGCCCGACGCAGGATTCGAACCGGTGACCGTAGCAGTCGTTCGGTCCCGGACTGAAGCGCCTAGAACCGCTCGGCCCCCAAGGCCGGAGCTGGTAGCTTACACTTAGACAGATGTGAAAGTCTTTATCAGTAGTGTCATGTGGGAAATAAGAGGCAAAATTAGAATTCCCAAATTCTATCGGCTAGAAAAATTGCAGGTAATTGTTAACCCCATCAAACAGATTGTAAGAGAATAGGACATGTACCGTATTAGAATTCGAAACATACCTTATACTGATTCAGCCGTAAATTCAAGTTATGGGTTAAAAATTAAGGTGGATGTTATTAAAACTACACCAAATAAAGTAAAGAAAGAGTTCCTTTCTCTGTGTAAATAGTTACGAAATTTTTTTTGCAAGAGTGTTGTTACTCACTACCGTTCCAAAAATCTGAAAAATCTCCTATACACAATTACAGCTGTGCAATATTGAAAAATAGTTGGAACTGAGAGCTTACCGACTCTTGTTTCATGCTTATACGACACGGACTCATACATTTATTGCTACTGGCCATGGGTTGAGGAAGGTGGTGGTGATGGGAACTGAGGCAGGAGAAGGAATTCCAGGAAAGCTGACGTCACAAGCACAATTTCCTGAACACCAGGTGCTGACATTTGACAATCCTGGGAATGCTGACGCTCATGTCAGCACTACTGGAACGATCTCTGAATCGGGGTTATCCAGAACTCCCAGTGATTCTCTGCTTTGGTGATAGCATACTGCAAACATTACAACTGTTATGAAGGTAGTTTCACAGAAACAAAAGTAACTGGGTAACGTATCCAATATGTATTACACTGCAATGAGTCATCAGCAACCACATGTCTTCACACTAAAATACTAGAACAACCTGCAGAATGTTGTCTGTGATGTTCATCTTCAAACAACCGAATAACGTTAGTGAATCAGGTGTTACTCCGTCAGCGAATATGCAGGTCATGGTGTGGTCATTTCTTCGTTGTAACAACGCTTTTGGAATTTCTGAATGACAGAGAGTGGAGTACCTCCTGCCTGAAGGTCTCAGCCTGTTATCATGAGTACTGCTCAGGCTTCGATCCTGACGTCATCAGACACTTTCCTCAATGTGCTAATCTCCCACCTACCGCCACGCCACAAGAATCGATCCGCAACCCCTATGAATCGTCTGACTGGTTTGATGCAGCTCGCCACGAATTCTACTCCTGTGCCAACCTCTTCATCTCAGAGCAGCACTTCCACCCTAGGTTCTCAATTATTTATTGCTTGTATTAAAATCTCTGTCTTCCCCTACAGTTTCTACACTCTACTGTTTCCTCTAGTACCATGGTGCCCTTATGTAATACAGTTGGACTGAGGGGAGTGGATCTGCGAGGCAAAAGCAGTCGGTCGACACTACGTTAAAATTGTCAGTGTACATTGGTACGGAGCTTCAACAACGTGACTTCAACAGACAATCGTTGGTTGTACTGTCATACCTTCCTCTTGAAGCCAGAGCGAAATGGAGTCATATGTGTGATTTTCTCACAGCAACTGGGGCTACGAACTTGGTCAAACAATACTGGGCATGGCTTTTGCAGCATAGGAGAAAGGCTAGTAGTGTTCCAATTAAGGGAAAACTGCTGATCATACGATGATTGTAGTTTATGCGGAACACAAAGCCGCTTTCAATATGGCTGGTGAGGGGGAAGAAACTGACGAACAAGTTAATCATTAAATCTGTATTGTGAATAAATACAGGAAGCAACCGAGAATGACAGAAGTGTGGAAACATAAATACTGGCCATATTTACGTATGTGAGAATCGATCAGACCAATATTATTTCTTCCATAGCACTGTGAGGTGGGGATGTCAGCCGTGAAATGTTTTATTTTTAGAGAATAAAAGCTAATCTCTTACAACACTCTACTGAGTGAAAGAGAAAGGCAACGGTGAGACCAAAGTTTTAAACGTGATGGGGAAAGTTAATAGATGTCGATTGCACGTTCTGCTAGTTTCCAGTGTTTCTAATTTTCCTATATTGTGAACATTCTCTTCTTTAGTTTCACGGTAAAAGTTTCGTTTTGTGTCCGGGAGAAAGTTAGTGAAACGTACATAAGGCAGTTAGTAATAAAGCGCAATTATAAATATGCTGATAGAAAACAAGAGGCAGATATCTGTGAGTTATTCGTCCTCGAACTACTATGCAACGATGTCACTGGTTGAACCTAGAGATGAACAGACTGAAAGTTCGCAGCCTCGAACATCGAGCATCACACTCAACAGAATATTCTGAATATTAATGTAGCGAACATTTTGAGTATTTATATTTTGGAGGAACACCCTCGGGGAACAAAACATAACAAATATCAACATTACATTAATTGTTGCCCTGAGCTCTAGATTAGTACTGTATGTAGAAAACTCCCAGTTCCGTAAAGACCAGAGCATATGCACTATAAAATGAAAACTAATTGAGATTATCAGAAAAGTTACAACGACTGCATTTCATCAGCTTTGGAAATTGATAATCAAAGAACTATGTGTGACATTTTTGTAACCTCTGAAAATGTTATAAGTTAACTCAAAAAATGATCAACATAGGCTGATTGTTGGCAACATAATATGTGACTATTCAAATACAGTTTCTTCGGAGATAATTTAAGCCATGGCTGTCTTTTTACGGAATTGTAAAAAGAGCTTTGAGCGACACAAACATCGACTTTTTAGCTCAGACTGAGCCCTCTTTTCATTGTAGCTGTACTCATTTGTAGCTGTACGTGAAATATTTATAAGCAGTGCGTCGAACAAAATAAAATGGATGTTTCTGGTAAGCTGTGTTGCATGCCCGTTGTAGATGACTGGACGGATCAGTTCATAACAGCAAATGGCACTCGCATACCAGTTACTCGACAAATTAACACGCAGCATTTGAAGCCATATATTTATTAAGACTTGCAAATGAACCACATTTCAATTACCTGTTACGGTGGCACCCTCCCAACTAGTTACACTGCAAGGTGAGCTGTTTGCCTTCCTCTACGCCGCCGCTGATTGTATCGCGGCCTAGGTTTTCATCGTGACTTTCTCGTGAACGGTTTCAGTGACAATGCGATTCGCGGCAGTGGTGGAGGCAGGCCAGTCATGATCTGAGATGCAAACACGATGGGCGCCGGCCAACAGCAGGTTATTTGTGTCGCTAGCAAGCTGCTTGTCAGGCTGGGTAACGCCGGACAAGCGCAGTGCGCCGTGTGGCGCAACGCGCTGGGTGGTCTTTCGTGGAACAAAGTCGGGTCTCCTTTGCCGGAGGTCCGCACACTGCTGTGTGACGTCTTCCGGTTTGTAGATGTGAAAATATCGAGCTCCAGTTAATGTAAATGCGAGTACTGCTTCAAGAGCTACTCTTTAATTAGCTTCCGAATGACCATTAAAAAACAGAAAAAAATGGTTCAAATGGCTCTGAGCACTATGGGACTTAACTACTGAGGTCAGCAGTCCCCTAGAACTTTGAACTACTTAAACCTAACTAAGCTAAGGACAACACACACATCCATGCCCGAGGCAGGATTCGAACCTGCGACCGTAGCGTTCGCGTGGTTCCAGACTGTAGCGCCTAGAACCGCTCGGCCACTGCGGCTGGCAACAGAAAAACGTAGATATTTTTATATAATTTGTATTTACACGCTGACATTACTTCTCCATCAAAATTCAAACATTTGTTCTGCCGTTACATCAGCTTATCTGTTCATTAAAGAAAGGTGCCGCTTAGTGTTCAGCCAGTTCTTGCTAGCAGCCTTCTATTCATCGCTGGTCGTGAAATGCTAAGTGGCCATCCAGTCCTTCATCTCTGGGAAGAGATGACAGTCGCTTGACGCTGTGGCTGGACAGTAAGTAGGACGCTGGAAAACTTCCCACCCAGAAAGTTTTAATTTTTCCTTCGTCTAATTCACAGTTAAGGTCCCGCATTGTCGCGTAGGAGATAAATATTTTCGGCGTTCATACTTCACCGGTGGTTTACGACTGGCATTCGGAGTTTCGTAAGGGTCTCACAATAAACTTGTTAGGTCTTATTATTTTCACTCGTTATTCTCACGGAGTCCGCCTCCGTAGCAGATTAGTCAACCCAGCTGACTGCGTTGTAGAGAACCCTGATTCGATTCCTGATACTACCAGAGGTTTTTCATAAGAGAGAGTTTTGGTATGAGGTGCACTCATCCTCGTGAGACCACCTTAGTAGTTACTCTACCGATTAGCAGTGGCTCCAACATCAAGGACCCATCGACGACCGGGAGAGCCATGTGCTGACTACTTGTCCTTACATACCGCATCCGATGACATCTGGCAGAGGATGACACGGCGGCCGGTAGAGTCCGACTAGTCTGTCTAGGACTGGAAAGCTGAACGTTACCTTTTCTAACTGTGGAGCCGCCACAGGTCACATGTAACTTTTTTCCTTTATTTCACATGTTTCACTCGACCAGCGGTAACACCTTCAGAAATTATGAGGCCGAGGGCCACTCGTTACAAATATCGGACTGTGTATAGCGCTCCTGTCATTCATTTTACCATAGTCTCATGAAGTCTGTGTTGAAAATTCCTTTTGTGATAGGAAAAAATTGTAGCCAGCATTTTGCAGTCTGAAGCGTCTGCTTGAATGTTTTGGACTTTTTGAGGGAATGACTGCAAACTCACTGTTTGAATTGTTCCCTAGTTTCAGAGCTCGTACTACACTCCTTTCTCGTCCCCAGTCACGATTATGTCCAGAAATTTCAGAAAGCTGGCACATCGTGTACAAGATATCGCACCCATAATTTTCCCAACATATTGATCAATTTCATGAGTTTTATGCCTTTGGTCCACCACATTCATCACGAACATGTGTACGCCTAGTCCTCATAATATTATTATGCAGAACCCCATCGCGATACTTACGACACAATCGGTGATGAATCTCGGTGGAATTCACTCCTTCTGTTTGTACGAACAGAATCACAGAATTTGCAATGGAACTGGTGGGGGACACAATAGCACCCTCTATTTCAGTCGCTTGCTACTTACAAACAGACCAACACATACATCTGACTGACTTAACATGATCTTCAAAGTCTCCGTTTCCAACCTCGAAAGAGCTATGAAGCTAGATTTATTTGCTTGTTTTTAATAACCAGTCGGAAGTTAATTTATGAATAGCCCTCGTATCATTATATTCCTAGAATTATAGCTCACCCTTATACTATAAAATGAATGATACATATGAAAAAAGAAGTCTGAGGGGACTTATAGACTCCAAAACCAGTAGAACTGTGTCCGGCGTGTGGATTCAGAAATCGAAGAAACCCTCGTGGATGGACACCAGGTTTCTGTTTACCACAACCTCCTTCCACTTTCGACAAGTTCTCAAGAGCTCTCCTGACACCACTGCACAACAGACACATTTGGAAGTTATGTTGCAGCGTCTACTACACAGCCTCTGCATTCTGAATTGTTTTTTCATGCTGTAGGGAACATTAATCTCGGTGGCCTATTAAAACTGTATCAGCCAATGGGGCAAAAGGCACATTTTCCTATATTTAGAGCTCACTAGGTACAATTTCACTCCCACAAGTGATCTTACTTCGATGAAAGCTACAAAAACTAAAGTAATCCGTTGAAGTTGCGACATAAAACTGCTTAGTAAGCCCGCGACCATGATGTGAACTGTCAAAAATTCTTGTAAACTGCTGTAATGGGTTGCTTAAGAAACAGATCCCTTGTCGTTAAAAGGTATGAAGGCATTTTGTTTGATATTATGAGGATGGGCTACGCTCGAAACGCATCAATTATAAGTTTTTAAGCTAATCATTACACTAGCGTATAAGGAATGTTCATAATGTAAAAAAATAGTGAAAGGATAATGATTGGTTATACTGTTTAAAGTAGAAGGTTACAAACAACTATGGAACTATTTATCCAATTACACAGCTAATTGTCTCCAATAGTTGAATTTTAATACTTGATAATGCAAAAAATCGCACGGCAACACGAAAGAAGACCTCTAGACGCCTCGGCCAATGGCTTTCGCACACCAGCAAGCAGCTGATACATGGTGAAACCGTCAGAGGAGTAACTTCCTTTGTGCGGAATGATATGAAATATCCTGTATAGGCTCTATGCCCTTTCGAACTGAGGTCAATAACATGCGGGTGTCATAGACTGTCGAAAGGAAGCAAAAGTAAGTTCGATGGAGAGGCAAGTGGAGTCCGGAGGGAGTCTTAGAGGAGGTCTTACAGCAGACCAGAAGTGCGCTTTTCGGTTTAGGTTAGCATGCGACATGGAAAGTTAAGGTGTCGCGTATTACGGTATCCACATTAAGACGCGAGTTCCAAAGTGCTTTATGAGATACAGGACGTATCTGCCAGAGGTTAGAACACATTTTATTTTTTTATCAGTTCTTCAGCAGCTTTGACGCCGTTCTCGGTCCTTTACTATCTTGTGGTAAGGTTTTCTTCTCTACGTGGGTCTGACTCCTAGGACCTTGAATAATCTGTTTTGCATACTCTAAATTTACTTTGTCCCTACTACGTTTCCCTTTTACAGTTGCTTCCAGGGCAGAGTTAACTGTTTCAGAATGTCGTAGCAGAGGTCTCACTAACCTCTTGGTATGTTTTTCTTTTTCTTTTTTTAATGCACTTTCGCTCACCAATTCATTTGTATCTTCTTGTTTTTAATTCACGTGTCGACTCAGTTTTTAAGAGTCTTCAATTGCATAACATTTGAACTGTTTCCAGTTGCTCTTTCTCAGCATTTCCCATAGTCTACTTTTCACATTCACATAATGCTTAACTTCGATGTGCACTTCTAGGAACTTCCTCCTGATTCGTGATTGAAGTCATGAGATCCGTGAAGTCAGATGTGTTAATAAATGAATAATCTTCATCTGCGTCACAGTTTCCCCTGTTGATGACCACTGGTTGCGATCTGCCCTACAGGTTATATTCGGTTGAAAGGACAATAAAGCGTCAAAAATTACGGTAGTGTAACATTCGAAACATTACCGTCAAATGCACCATGAAAACATCATTTAACCCACACATACCCGAAGCCACAAAGTGCAGATAGTCACCATTGGTACGAATGACATAAAGCTAACGTAAAAATAGCTGAAAGGTGGTTCTGTGAACTCTCTGAAAGGAACTTAAACATAAATTGCAGAGTAATCATGCAGATGGAGAACAATACAATGGATTGAATGAGGAAAACATTGTACAATAATCACACGACACGTGCTCAAACATTGGCTAGTACCTCACTTTCGGTAGGTCATTAAAGGTCTTCCTTACATCCTGCCAAAAGAGCTACGCAGCCATCCTTAGTACTGAATCTGTTTTTCTTTCACTTTTACTCCACTTAGGATATTTCCTTTCACTTCCTTCATTGATTCTTCGATTCAGAATTTAAACAACAGTGCGATAAGCTGCATGCTTGCCTTGTAGTCTTCTTAACGCGATCTTTGACCTTCCATTTACATTACTCTCACTAGTGAACAATAAACACGCAACTTCACTCATTCGGCGAGATTCGGCTAGTCGCACCTTAATATGGACTGATTGGTCACAGGCCGGATTTTTAGTTGAATGATGAATGTGAAGTTATTCCGAGAAAACAAACCAAACATCGTTCCTTAGAGAGTCAAGTTCGGAACAATGCGGTGGAGACGTTAAGGGTCAGTAAATGAGCTCCGAACGACTGACAGCATCCCACTAAGGAATGTTTAACGACTAGGATAGTGGGCTAGATTTACCGTACTCTGCTTCGCCAGTGAATAGTGAAAGTAGGTCTGAAAAGGGGAAGTCCCAAACATGCTGTCTGAGACGCTGCTTTATACGTCATGAATTATTAACAGGCACCTATCACATTTCTAAAATAGAGAAAGCCTGCAGATGTTTCTAAGGCTTAGTGGGGTGGTGAGATACAACAAGGAAGTAGTTGACCAGAACTGTTGAAATTTTGTAGAAACTTTTTTGAACACCAGATCATGCGCAGATATATCGTGTTAAATGCAAAACGTCTCTGTAGTGTCGAATGGGGCGAAAATAGGTGCTACTGTTCGTGGTAGACTTGAGCTCAGCTGTCCACGATGCTTTTCTTGTGATTAGATTTTTTTCCCGCACCGTATTTCATAGTTTTCCTTTCTTCCAAATCCATAATCAAATTAGCACTTCATTAGCCATTCGACACCGACCGCTGGATTATGGCCATCTCTAGACTTTTCCATGCATACTGCATCACTGATCCAGCTGAATGGTTAATATCATATACACAGATTCCATTAGGGCGTCTCGGTCCTTTCTTGTATCTTGGGACTTACTTGATCCATTTACCATTTCCTTAGATGATCCATACGTCCCGTTCACCTTCGTTTCGCCACGGCAAACGAGAACTACAAACGGTGACATTCTACAACCCAGTATCTGATAGATGAGTGAAACATGAAGAATGATTCTGCCTTAACCTCCAAGAAGAGTGAACTGCTTGGAATACCAGACTCAGTTCTAGTATTACAAGGCACAGAACTAATCTTCAGAATTTGGGGTTAAGTACGGAGTCGGCATCCTTCGGAAGTGGGATGCATAGACCTCAGCCCATTTTTCGCAGTATTGCCTGAGCGCAGACTCGTGAAGGTCGTAGCAGAGGTCAGTGCACCTCAAGTTGCAAAGTTCTTCTCTGCGGTTTTTCAATGTTTATGCCGTTCCTATTTTGTTCTTATGTTGTGTGACCAGCTGCTTTAAAATATGACAAATAAATAAACGAAAAATAGTAACCGTTTTTTTTCATCTCGTAATTCACAACAATTTCTTCTCTTAAACTGGTTACTTTATTATTAAATTTAATTGTAGAATATGTAGTTTTGAACTGATATCTAAGCTTCCCTGCATGTAAAATCATGTTATTTATTTAACTCTCAAGAATCTAAGGTTATGTGTTTCTATGCAATTGTTCCTTATTTTCAATGATTGTCCAAGCCTCAGTCCTGGTATCATACAATTTTAAAATTATTCTAATTTCGTATGGTACGCATGAAGCGTAACGTAAGAAAGCAGTAGACCTATGTCATGTTTATATGCCTCTGGACATTGTCCAGAATCCAAGGGTCGACGGGAGAGTTTCACGGATTACCCGTAAATGTTAAACACAGACCGCAGGTGTACAATCTCCTGTCTCACACTTTCAGCGTCAGAAATGATGCGTATTGAGGAACCAAGTGAGTTTGTACGGTGTACGACAGTTCTTCGCATGAAGATAAAGGTTCCTGTACGTGGGCTCAAGATCACCTGTCTAATACAGGTTGTCTCCGGGTTTTCTGCATCGCTTCAAGTGACTGTAGGCATAATTCCTTCAAAATGGTGAAGGTCGATTTTCTTTCTTGAATCTTCTAGATGAGCGTTTGCTCCATGTCGAAAACCTGAGAAGTCGATGACGCTCTAAACTTGCTTTTTTCTTGACAGCTGGGAAAGTGAAAGAAAAAGATTCATTTGACAGTTAATTTCTCTGGAAAATTTTATTTTTAGACACAGTATTAACTTAGTAAAGTCCTCTCTTTATAAGACATAGCACGATGTTCGATCGCCTAGGTGTATCTTCATATCTTCATGGAGATCCAGTGACAGCAAAATAAATTATTGTGTACCTTACACGCATGACTGCTCTGCTGTTAGCTTAGGGTACTGACTGGCGAAACCCGACTGCATGTGATTGTCACGGATGCAATGATAACTCCTGGCAAGAAAGAAAACCATCTATTGCAGGATAGTTTGAGAAACTTTTGTTGTGGAGCCAGTGGACAAGGCACTTTGCTAGACCAGGCACTCTGTACTGAATCAGGACATTCTGTGGGCGTCGGCCGTAACTTTCTTCAACCAGTTTGCAACGAAATAAACCACTGAGGGCGGCGCACGCCATTCCAGTAACAGAGCTTTCACGTGCAGAAATTATACTCGCCCTGTTTCTGCAGAATAAATGTGCTTACTGAACGTTTTGTGCACAGACCATAACTATGAAACTCACAGTGACGACGTGTTCTAGGTATCCCTCCAATACAAAGCTACCTCTAATTCATTTTCTCCTGAGTGAAATGTATCATCCCTCACTTCACATAATTCTTGTAGATAGAACAGTCTGATTAGATAATGATACCAATACTTTTGTAAAACAGTTTTCATTTCTACACAATAACGCTTTCATTTTTATATCAAACACTTATATTGGGTACCGACCATACACTGTCACAATTATGTTCCTGAAGTATTGCCAGATAAGGTATTTGAAAGGACCTTAGGTACAAAGAAAGGAAACATTGTGGAGGATGGCTCTGAGCACTATGGGACTCAACTGCTGTGGTCATAAGTCCCCTAGAACTTAGAACTACTTAAACCTAACTAACCTAAGGACAGCACACAACACCCAGCCATCACGAGGCAGAGAAAATCCCTGACCCCGCCGGGAATCGAACCCGGGAACCCGGGCGTGGGAAGCGAGAACGCTACCGCACGACCACGAGATGCGGGCAAACATTGTGGAGGACCATGCGTCAATAGACATGGTTAAGACCTGAGGCATAATGTTAAAAAAATTGGAATAATGATTTAGAACATTTCGGTGGAGTAACATACGTCCCCAAAACTGAAGAGATTCAAGCCATATTCATTATATTATCGGTTCAACTTCACGAACATCATCCACCGATATAATTTTTCGCCACTGCACAATCTTTCATTTAATCTTCATTATTCCACTGATTTCATTACAACGTATTTAATTCATTCCACATTTATTCTCCATTAGGCCCCAGAAGTTTTCTGAACAGGAACCCCCAGCTCAGAATTTGCGATTTTGGGGAGCGCGAAGAAAAGTCGTGAAACGAAATCCCTCTTCCTTAAAGCTGCCTCCTCTTGCCATTACTCATAAACAGAGTTTTACTGACGGAGCAAGAAACGCTTACCAGGTGGCTGGCAACTACCGCCAACTCAAAATTGTGCGGCAGTATAAAACAATCTTAACGTAAGGAATTTACCTACACCCTACGCTTGAATCACTTGCTGAACAATCTTTGTTTGAGAATACTTTAAAAAAAAACCACCACCACCTTCTAAAATATTAAAGGAAAAGCACGCGACAACTGTTAGGGACATATGTGGTGCACTTATGATCAGCGAACAGTGAACAGTGTCTGGTGTTAACCATTTTTTATGAGAAAACCGCAAACCGTACAGCAGAAAGTAGTGATGACTCAAACACATTCGTAAATTAATAATCTGGTATCTGCCATTTAACGGTAGGATGTGGGGTAATGTTTGGAAATACCATATTAGCTGCCTAAGTACTAAATAGCAAGAGAGATCTCACATTGGGAAACAGCTTCACCCCTAAAAATCCCTTCAGCTAATTTCTGTATCCATTCTACGTCCTAGTAGAAGACATTCGCAGAAGTTTTTCTAGTTGCAAGGGGTTCCGTGGTCAACCTGGTCAATTATTAATGCTAATGTTTCATAATTTACACTTTATTATTAAGTAGGTAATACACTACTGGCCATTAAAACTGCTACACCAAGAAGAAAGGAGATGATAAACGGGTATTCATTCGACAAATATATTATACTATAACTGACATTTGATTACATTTTTAGGCAATTTGGGTGCATAGATCCTGAGAAATCAGTACCCAGAAAAACCGCTTCTGGTCGTAATAACGGCCTTGATACACCTGGGCATTGAGTCAAACAGAGCTTTGATGGCGCGTACCGGTACAGCTGCCCATGCAAATTCAACACGATACCGCAGTTCATAAAGAGTAGTGACTGGCGTATTGTGACGAGCCAGTTGCTCGGCCACCATTGACCAGACGTTTTCAATTGGTGAGAGATCTGGAGAATGTGCTGGCCAGGGCAGCAGTTGAACATTTTCTGTATCCAGAAAGGCCCGTGCATTATCCTGCTGAAATGTAGAGTTTCGCAAGGATCGAATGAAGGGTAGAGCCACGGGTCGTAACACATCTGAAATGTAACGTCCACTGTTCAGAGTGCCGTCAATGCGAACAAGAGGTGACCGAGACGTGTAACCAATGGCACCTCATAGCATCATGCCGGGTGATACGCCAGTATGGCGATGACGAATACACGCTTCCAATGTGCGTTCACCGCGATGTCGCCAAATACGGATGCGACCATCATGATGCTGTAAACAGAACCTGGAATCTTCCGGAAAATGACTTTTTGCCATTCGTGCACTCAGGTTCGTCGTTGAGTACACCATCGTAGGCGCTCCTGTCTATGATGCAGCGTCAAGGGTAACCGCAGCCATGGTCTCCGAGCTGATAGTCCATGCTGCTGCAAACGTCATCGAACTGTTCGTGCAGATGGTTGTTGTCTTGCAAACGTTCTCATCAGTTGACTCAGGGATCTAGACGTGGCTGCACGATCCGTTACAGCCATGCGGGTAAGATGCCTGTCATCTCGACTGCTAGTGATACGAGGCCGTTCGCATGCAGCACGGCGTTCCGTATTACCCTCCTGCACCCACCGATTTCATATTCTGCTAACAGTCGTTGGATCTCGACCAACGCGAGCAACAATGTCACGCCACGATAAACCGCAATCGCGATAGGCTACAGTTCGACCTTTATCAAAGTCGGAAACGTGATGGTACGCATTTCTCCTCCTTACACGAGACATCACAACAACGTTTCACCAGGAAACGCCGGTCAACTGCTGTTTGTGTATGAGAAATCCGTTGTAAACTTTCCTCATGTGAGGAAACCGACGCCAACCTTGTGTGAATGCTCTGAAAAGCTAATCATTGGCATATCACAGCATGTTCTTCCTGTCGGTTAAATTTCTCGTCTGTAGCACGCCATCTCCGTGGTGTAGCAATTTTAATGGGTCGTAGAGTAATTATCTTTGATGTAGTTGTATGAGGTTCCTGCAGTTGTTAGTCCAAGTGTTTTTAATTATGTTGATAGCCCATGAGCCCCACAGAATGGATGATTTTAGGTTTCACAGTGACTTCTTGTAACTCCAGGCGCTTCCCTAATGCCTTTAGGACGTCAGTAGTAAGTAACTCGCGCACAGCTGTTAGAATGTAAGGGCTGAGTGCTTGTTGTTCCAAAATAACGCGTATTTTATACTTAGTAACAAAATGATAGAGAACTAGCAGCACAAAATTATTGTCTGGACTATCTTTTAGCTACGTTTGATTTATTTTAGCTCATTATGCAACTGTTTTACCCGGTAATTTCGGGTTCAGCGTTGCATTTCGCGAACCGTTGGTTGAGATTTTTCAAAAAGGAATGCCGAATTTAAACGTTATTAATATCTTTTCAAACATTAAGTTTGTCTTAACAAATATGATCGACTTCTTGCAGCCATACCAGACCCAGTCTCACACCACATCTGAACTGAATACTGGATGACTCAGCTGCTAGTACCTATACTTTTTCAGTAACCCGCAATGTCTACAAAATTCAAGTGCGCAGTTTCATATTCTTTCCCTCCATATGTGCAAACTATTACTTTTACATAAAAAAATTTACCGCGCCTTTTTTTAGGAAAATGAATGTAGTTAGATCCTGTACCGGAATACGTTTCCGCTGGAGACCAAGGTTATCATGTTATTCAAGGAGAATTCATTTGAAAGTAACTTCCATACGTTTTTCTCGAATAATTGGAAAACAATGACCTATAGCGAAGAAGTATTGCGGTACAAAATTTAACTACAATAAAGTTCCTACAAAAAGGTCCCTTAATTTTATCTGAAGAACTAACAGTTTGTACATAGTGAGGGAGAGATTATGAAACTCTCGCTAGTGGTATTTAAAGGCATTAAGGGCTGCAAAACACCCATGGGTAGGGGCAGCTGAATCACACATTTTCGCTGAAGATGGCTTATGTGCTAAGATATTTATACACTTCAAAGATTTTTCATCCAGTGTTACCATTTTTTCCTTTGTTGTGATATTTATTTTTTTCTATATTAATAATGTACATTCAGCTGTACATAAAAAGTGATACTATTTTTGGTTGTTACAGTTACACACTGGGATGAAATAAATTACATTTATCGTGTAGTTAACTTGGACGCTACTGAAACACACATACAAGCGTTGCTCACACCACGTTTCCTCCAGAAAGGAATGGGAAACACTCAAAGTATACGTCACATTCTGAAAATGACAAAATTAATTTAGTGATACCACGAGGCAGTGCGAACTGAAGAGATCGATACCCAGAGAAACCAAATCTGTATCACTAAAAACATTACGCAGTGCAGTGGCAAACGCCAGGCCAAATTTTCACAGTGGTTCAAATAGTTCAAATGGCTCTGAACACTATGCGACTTAACTTCTGATGTCATCAGTCCCCTAGAACTTCATCATCATCATCATCATCATCATCATCAGCCAATTCAATCATTAAATGATGTAGCCTCTTCGAGTCGTGGATTCAGGTAGGCTTTCAGCAGTCTTCTCCAAGTGGGACGGTCTTAGACATCTTAGAGACAGTAGGTTCCTTGAAATGGCAGAGGGCTGGCCACGTCGCAAGAAGAAAAGACAACAGATGGACGAAGCTAGTACTGGAGTGGAGTCCGAAAGAGCACCGGAGGCCTAGAGGCAGACCACCAGACAGATGGGACAAAGACATCAAGAAGATCGCTGGTAACACCTGGCAGAGAACTGCCCCTAGAACTTAGAACTACTTAAACCTAACTAACCTAAGGACATCACACACATCCATGCTCGAGGCAGTATTCGAACCGGCGACAGTAGCGGTCGCGCGGTTCCAGACTGTGTTGCCCAGAGCCGCTCGGTTTGACAGTGGAAATAACGCTGCACCACCGACTGTACCTCCAGAATACCGAAGGAAAAGAGAGGTGAAGGGAACAGCAACGCGCATGGCTACCAGGTAGTGCGGGCGCGGCGGGTCACGAGCTGTCGGGCGACTGCAGTCCGCGCATCCCACGCGTGGCAGCCGCCGCTGTCCAGAAGCGCACTCAGCAGTGGCCCAGCGGCCGCGGCCCAGCCCGCCCGGTAATTTACTGGAAGCCGCGGAGAAACTCATTAGGTGAGGGGAATAAATCGGGCGCTGACAGCCGCTGGTAGCCGCTCCTAATTACTCCTGTCCAGCCAGAGGGCAAGCGACGTGTGGGCGGGCCGCACCGCGGCGGCAGCGGCGCGGGAACTTCGGAGCTCTGCGCGCAAACCTCCCCAATACTAAACCTCGGAATTAATTAGCGGAAACCTCAAGCACTGTCTCACGTCACTTTCCATCGAATTTGTAAGCTCGTTCGTAGCCCACGCTTCTGTTTCACTGTAACGACATCTGCATCTTTTCTTGCTTCTCTTGCATTTGTACAACAGTCGTCAACCTACTGAACGAAACGATGCAACTCACTTGTCCTTTCTCAGCTATTTTCTTTTCCTTTCACCTAAATCATTCCGCTACTAAGATTATAGCAGCCTTTAAACCGGTGCTAATTTCTATCAGGTTGACATGCATCAGTATATTCGATACGCGTTTAGTTCTCAGTTTAGAGCCAATAACCTTCGTTAAGGGAAATCTACAGTGCGGCCATGGTGATAGTTATCTATACACTGACACTGACGCAAGTCAAGGGTTAGCGACATGAGCGTATACAGATGGTGGTATCGCGTACACGAGCCATGAAAAGGAAGTGCATTGGCGGAGCTGCCAATTGTACTCAGACATTTAATGTGAAAAGGTTTCTGACGTGAGAGAGCCCACAGAACGGGAAAAAGACTTTGAACGCGGACTGGTTCAAAATGGTTCAAATGCCTCTAAGTACTATGGGACTTATCGTCTGAGGTCATCAGTCTCCTAGACTTACAACTACTTAAACCTAACTAACCTAATGACATCACACACATCCATGAGCGAGGCAGGATTCGCACCTGCGACTGTTGCAGCAGCGCGGTTCCGGACTGAAGCGCCTAGAACCGTTCGGCTACAGCGACCGGCCGCGGACTAGTAATTGGAGCAAGATGCACTGGCCATTCCAGTTCAGAAATCGTTAGGTACTTCAATATTGCGAGATCCATAAAGAATATGCCGCGAATACCAATTTCAGGCATCAACTCGCAACACGGACAAGAAACAGTCGCGGACGGCCTTCACTGAAGACCGAGAGCAGCGTAGAGTTTTCAGTGCTAACAGACACGCAACAGTGCATGAAAACCAGCAGAAATCACTGTGGGAAATACGACGTTCGTATCCCTTTGGACAGTAAGACGAAATTCGGCGTTAATGGGCTTTGACAACAGAAAACCGACGCGAGTGCTTTTGCTAACAGCATGAAGTCGTCTGCAGCGCCTCTTCTGGGCTCACGACCCTATACGACTGGGGACCGTGGCCTGGTCAGATGAGTCCAGATTTCAGTGGTTCACAGCTGATGATAGCGTCCGAGCGTGACCCCGACCAAAGTTGTCAAGAAAGCACTGTGCAAGCTGGTGGTGGCTCCATAATGACACAGGCTATGTTTGCATGGAATGGATTGGTCCCTGGTCCAGCACAACCGGCCATCGGCTGGAAATGCTTATTTTCTTCTACTTGTTCGCAACCAACGATGGAATTTTTATGGATGATAATTCCCCATGTCAGTTGGTCACAGTTCTTCCTGATTGGTTGGAGGATATTCCTGATAATTCGAGCGATGATCGACATTTAACCTACCGAACATTTATGGGACATGATCGAGAGATCGGTTCGTGCACAAAATCCTACACCGGGAACACTTTCGCACAAGTGGATGGCTGTAGAGACAGCATGGCTAAGTATTTCTTGCAAGGGACAACTTGTTGAGTCCATGCCATGTACTACGCCGGGTGAAAGGAGTTAAAATACGATATTAGGAGGTATTCAGTGACTTTTTTCAACTTAGTGTATTTAGTATCAAGGCGTAGACTGTCGGGCCCCCTACAGTAGTCGTATCAGTAAGTTATTGGATATGTTTGTAAGTGTTTTGTTCTGCCAAGGTTTGCAGCTCCACGGAATCATATTTAGTTTGATATGATATTGAAGGTTGAAAAACAAACAAAAACTTTGCACAATGCTTACTTATTATTTTTCAGCGCAAAATAAGAAAATATTACTCCATTTCACTATGAGGTTGTGTTGCCAGGAAACAAATTACCAGAGTTCAAAATGTCGCTCCCAACCACCATGACTTGCTGGAAAGGTCAGCGAGGACTGTTCAGAACTGGGCACTTTCAGCTGAGGCAGCATCATAGCTTCATTTACCACGGTGGATTGTGACGTCATTCTTATGGCGTCAGACTAAGCCCTTCGTCAAAATGCCGGCCGAAGTGGCCGTGCGGTTAAAGGCGCTGCCGTCTGGAACCGCAAGACCGCTACGGTCGCAGGTTCGAATCCTGCCTCGGGCATGGATGTTTGTTATGTCCTTAGGTTAGTTAGGTTTAACTAGTTCTAAGTTCTAGGGGACTAATGACCTCAGCAGTTGAGTCCCATAGTGCTCAGAGCCATTTGAACCATTCGAACCTTCGTCAAAATTACGAAAATTTTCATGTTTTTGTATAATTTCAAATGTCTGCGAAGATCAATTTTCATTGTGATGCAGTGGATCAAAATAGAATTATAGACCTTCAAAGATAGCACATTCTGTTAGCGTCCAAATCATATTTACAATGTAGGCCACCTTACTGATTGAACTGGTTGACGTGTGGACGAAAAGAATAACACGTATAAAAATGAAAGTCGCTAGAACAACAATAACAACAAGACAAAATACAAAAACCTTAACAGAATGTGGTTAATACATATACTGAAAGATTATATTCGATTCGTAGATTACAAATTTATAAGCTATCAATGCATTTCTAACCTCCCACCTGTTTGGAAATTTTGCAACGAATTCTATAAATTGCATGAGTCATAAATACGAGATGGTTTTATATGAAACGGCTGTGCAAAGCTACAGGTAGGGGCTGTAGCACTCTGACCGCATCCACCTGTTCTGCTCAGCGACTGTGTCACGTGTAGAACTCATCTGCCTACTTTTGACTGCAAGATTTTCTCTATCGACATTGATCTCTTTCTCGCGATATATATGTCTCGTCAACTACTGGACGTCGACGTCAACTAGCAATAGCCTCCCACAGACGGAATGTGGCACCACTACCAGCGGAGGGTATATAAGCGTGTCAGTGGGGAGGGGGGCGTGGGAAACAGCGCGGTCGTTTTCATAATGATGAAACGAAGCCATATTTCTGACGTGCCAATGGGCATAATCGTTAGATTTCGGGCCAAGGGTGGAAGCTTTTCCGAGACTCCTAATTTTTAAACTGTGCGCATGCCATCTTGTTTAAAGTATACCGTGCATGGCAACATTGCTTTATCCAAAACCGGCGCCGAGCAATTGTGGTGCAACTCTGGACATACACACATGGCAACACTGAACGACGCCTGCACAGTTGTCTGCAGACTAATAGACGTGCTACCATTGAGCAACTGACCGCGCAGATGAACCAAGGAGCTGTCAACAGTGTCTCCCCAACGACCGTACAGCGAACATTGCTCCATAAGGGCCTCCGCAGCAGTCACCTGGTTTAGGCAGCCGCACCGACAGCTGTTCTTCGACGACGAAAGCTGGAATTGGAACGCCATTATCGCAACTGGATGTACACGGGCTGTCGACAGGTGGTCTTTTCAGATGAATCAGATTTTATACTCCATTGTA
Organism: Schistocerca serialis cubense; assembly: GCF_023864345.2. Taxonomy (NCBI): domain Eukaryota; kingdom Metazoa; phylum Arthropoda; class Insecta; order Orthoptera; family Acrididae; genus Schistocerca; species Schistocerca serialis. Next base: position 639,781,241 of record NC_064639.1, read on the forward strand.
TAGATGACCGTTGGCATGTACGGCGTGAAACGTCTGATAACAAACACCCAGTGACTAGAAGGGATTGTAACGGCCTAGGGAATGTTTTCGGGGCAGTCACCGAGTGGTCTCGTCATTCTGGAAGGCACAATCAATCAACAAATGGTTCAAATGGCTCTGAGCACTATGGGACTCAACTGCTGAGGTCATTAGTCCCCTAGAACTTAGAACTAGTTAAACCTAACTAACCTAAGGACATCACAAACATCCATGCCCGAGGCAGGATTCGAACCTGCGACCGTAGCGGTCTTGCGGTTCCAGACTGCAGCGCCTTTAACCGCACGGCCACTTCGGCCGGCGATCAACACAAGTATACGTTCATCAGTGGGACTTTCTGCTACTCTAAATGTAGATAGTTTTTCCACGGCCCAATGGCATCTATCACAGAACAATGCCACGTATCACATAGCTCATAGTGTACGAAGATCGTCTGGACGTATTTACTGTGCTCCTGTGGCAACCAAACTACCCAGCTTTAAACCCAAGTTTCACCAAATTATGTTACTTGGCAATGACTTGTCATGCGAAAGCCAGTTTCGGTCTTAAGTTTTACCAGTGTATTTATTTATAAATTAAGACAGCTTTCATAAAACATTAATCTGCCAATGTAAAAAAGCACTCTTGTTCATAAAAGGTTAATTAATCTAAAACTATTTTTGATGTATAGCGTGAATAAAAGTATTTAATTACTATTTAGTGAGTTTATGTCTTTTCTTCTAGAAACAAAAATGATATCAATATTTTCTTTTAGAGGTAACAGAATTTATTAAATAAAAACATGGTCGGAAAACCTAAAACATATGAAGCCTCTAGGGTCAGAAAAGTACAGAAATTCTAGATTATTAACGAGCACTTAGCTATTAGTTTTAATTTTCTATGTGATGCGATGCAGACTTAATAGCTGACAAGTAAATACAGAGGTATTTTTCCTCACGTTTTGTGGATCATTGTTACATTTCATTAACAAGTTCGTAATTTCCTCCACGATGGAGTTTTCTTTTAAAATTGAATCCTCGTAACAACTTGAATGGTGCCTCACTCACGGATACACGCGAGAGGTAGCTTAAGCAGTTAGAAGACGTCAGTGCCTGGCAGCATAATGAGTAAGACCAGCGTTTTCAAAGCTGTGTAGATGAACGCTGTTAACTTGGTTGTAAAGAGTAACAACACCACTCTGCACAGTCGACAAATTTCTCTGAGTGCCGAGGATTTAAATATAAGGGGCGCTCAAAGAGTTTCCGATTGAGGGCGTTGCTGCAGAGAATTTACAACGTAGCACAACTTCGATGTGGATATATAAGCATTGACATGTAGGCGAGGGAATAATGTTGCGTTCGTGTCAATTAGACGTGCGTTCGGTAAACGCAGAAACGTGGACGACTTTATTACCAAATGCGTCACGACTGGACCAACGTGCTGTTATTCTGTTTTTGGCTGCTAGAGGAAATACAGAAGTAGGCATCCGTTGGATAGTGAAGAATGTGCATGCAACAGCATGTCTGTCGAAAATCACCTTGCGGCATTGTGCTGCGGCATCATGGTGACGCACTTCCCCCTATCGCAAATGTCGTAACGCGGAAGTTACGCCACCTCAAGTGGGAGGCACCCAAGCACTCGCCCTATACTCTTCTCCCCTTGTGATAATCGCTCCTTCACTCCATTATAAAAGACCTTGAAAGGTCAACCATTCCTGTCGGACGAGGCAGTTATGGATTTCTTCATGCGGTATTTTACCAAAGGAGTATCTTCAAGATGGTGTGTCGGTAAGATGATTGCCTCAGTACTCACGGTGGTTTTGTATGATTGACTTACTGATTCTGGACGGTACAGCATTCAAACGGAAACTTTTTGATCATACCTTTTATCATCGAAAGGTCACCTTATCCCTCAGTTAGCTGGTAGAGTTTCTACTGGCAACTCGCGTCTTCCGCGATTACTACAGTCAGCCTCCACGCCACATAGACCAACGGCTTTGGCGCCTTGTTGCAGAAGTTTACCTGGTCCTAAGGCTTCAGACTTCAGTGACACCGTTTACAATCTTATTGCTCGCTACTTGCGTTTACTACAAACATTAGAATTACGATGGCAACTGGCAGTTACGAACACATCAGGGCAACAGACGCCACTTTGCCACAGGCGTGGTGATCTTCACCATTCAAATGCAGGGTAGCATCACTACACAGAACCTCTCTCGCACTCGCCCCCAATGTTTCATGATTCTACGAAATAATATGTCTGTTTAATAGACTCTATAGTCGACATTCGTTTAAGTAGAGTTGTGCTTTTACCTCTTGTGCTTTGTTTTAATCATTCTTGCCCACCATCATTGTGATCACGCATGAGGTGAATTAAACTTGAAATATGATATAAATCTGAGGCTTTGGGCAATGGTGACGACAGGGAGATGTGATCTGCATCTAGATACATACTCGATAAGCCACCATACGGTGCAGGCGGATGGTACCTTATAAAACTACAAGTCATTCCTTATGCTGTTCGAAATCCGAAAGGACTGAGGGACTGAGTGAAAAACCATGGTTTATATGCCTCCATACTATCCCTAATTTCTCTTATTTTTTCTGTGAAGACAAGAATCAGGGCGAATAACTGAGACATGCCTGTCTTTATAGGAAATGTACTTTGGCGGAAGTAGAATCGTTTTTCAGTCAACCTCAGTAGCATATCGCTGAAAGTACGTCGTTTTCCCTCTAGGGATTCCCATCTAAATTCACGAAGCGTCTCCGTAGTACTCACCTGCTAATCGAACCTGCCGGTAACGAATCTAGCAGCACGTCTCTGCATTACGTCGATGTCTAACTTCAATGCGACGCGGTTGGAATCCCGAACACACGAACAGTACTCAAGAAGGGGTGTACAACATTTGTATACTTGGTCTCCTTTATACACACATCAAGGAAAGTTTTGCATCACCCCAGATGCCACAATTCCTGAAGATAGACGTTGACTGTGGATATTGTATCACAGACACAGTCCCTCTGATCGTTCAAAGATGTCACTAAACCCACCCACAGATGTAAACAACCATGCATGAGCAGCTCCTATTACACGGAGAGGGTCAGACAGCCGATCAGTTCCAGTCATTCCGCCAGGAAAGACAGATACGGCTCGTATTGTCTGTAGTTCAACCAAGCCTAGACGGTCAGTACTATGGTTCGATCGCGTCCGCATTGTTACTTTGTGTCAGGAAGGGCTCTCAACAAGGGAAGTGTCCAGGCGTCTCGGGCTGTATCAAAACGATGTTGTTCGATCATGGAGGAGATACAGAGAGAGACATGCCTCGCTAAGGCCGCCCAAGGGCTACTAGTGCAGTGTATTACCGCTACCTATGGCTCGGAAGAACCTCGACAGCAACGCCACCATGTTGAATAATGCTCTTCGTGCAACCACAGAACGTCGTGTTACGACTCAAAGTGTGCGAAATAGGCTCTATCATGCGCAACTTCACTCCCGACGTCCATGGCGAGGTCCATCTTTGCAACCACGACACCATGCAGCGCGGTACTGATGGGCCGAACCAAATGCCGAATGACCCCTCTTCACCGATGAGTGTCGCATATTCCTTCAACCACACAATCGTCGGAGACGTATTTAGAGTCAACCTGGTGAGGCTGAAAGCCTTAGACACACTGTCCAACGAGTGCAGCAAGGTGGAGGCTCTCTGCTGTTTTGCGGTGACATTATGTGGTGCTGATGTACGCCGCTGGTGGTTATGGAAGGCGCCGTAACGGCTTTACGATACATGAATGCCATACTCCGACGGATAGTGCAACCACATCGGCATCATATTGGCTAGGCATTCGTCTTTATGAACGACAATTCGCGGCCCCATCGTGCACATCTTGTGAAATAATTCCTTCAGGATAACGACATCGGTCGATTAGAGTGATCGGCATGTTCTCCAGACATGGACCTTATCGGACATTCCTAATATCGATTGAAAAGGGCTGTTTATGGACGACGTGACCCACCATCCACTCTGAGGGATCTACGCCGAATCGCCGATGAGGAGTGGGACAATCTGGACGAACAGTGCCTTCCTGAATTTGTGGATAGTATGCCACGACGAATAGAGGCATGCATCAATGCAAGAGGACGTGCTATTGGGTATTAGAGGTACCGGCGTGTACAGCAATCTGGACCACGATCTCTGAAGGTGTCACTGCATGGTGGTACAACATGCAATGGGTGGTTTTCATGAGCAAGGCTGACACTACTTAAACTAACTTACGCTAAGGACAACACACACAACCAAGGCCGAGGGAGGACTCGAGCCTCCGACAGGGGGAGCCGCACGCCTCAGACAGCACGGCTACCCCGCGCAGCGAGCAGCACTTTTCTGGAATTTTCGTAATAAATCAAAGTCGACTAACCGCCTACCATATTACCAACATTACTTGCTTGTTACACCTCATATCGCTCTGCAACGTTATGCCCATATATTTTATTGAGATGACTGCCAAGCAGCACACCACTAGTGTAGTATTTGAACGTCGGAGGATTGTTTTTGCTACTCCTCTGCATTAACTTGTATTTTTCTTTATCTAGGAAAAACTTCTAATCAGCGCACCAAATAAAAATCGTAAGTCATCCAGTATCCTCCTATAGTCATACGACGGCGGCACTTTCCCCTGCACTGCAGCGTTATTAGCAAACAGCCCCAGACTGCTGCTCACCCTGTCCGTCAGCTCGCTTGTATGTGTATATACAGAACAAGAGCTGTCCTATCACACTTCCCTGGGCACTCCTGACGGTAGCCTCGCCGGCGGGGACAGCGCAATGGGTTTTATAACCTAAGAAGTCTTTGAGCCACTCATATATCTGAGAACATATTCCGAATGCTCGGACCTTCGAAAACAGTCTACACTGGAACACTGCGTCTAAAGCTTTTCGGAATGTTATGAATATGGAGTCTGCCTGTTTTCCTTCATCCACGATTCACAAGATCGAGAAAATGGCAATCTTAGTTTCACGCGAGCAATGCTTTCTATAACCGTGCTAGTTTGTGGACAAACGTTTCTCTGTCTAAAGATCTCAGGAAACAGTAGCGGTGCTCGTTTTAAACCATGCCATGGATGTAGACTTCTGCCAAATATTTCACAGTATTTTCTTGGTTAAATAAAATTCTATACGAATACAGTTCTATCCTGACTGTTTTTGATACATTATCAAAAATCAGTTTGGTAGGGATAAAGACTTGGTACTTTCTATATAGAAGGTTATCTTTATTCACTCCCAACATTTTCATTATAGATACACAAAGCACTGTTTCAGTAGATAACTCTTTGGAACACAGTGAACACTTACTTTTAGTTACAGTAAATTTAATGCTTCAGATCCAGAAATTTATAATGTCCTTAATAGGGTCTTAGATGATGTGTTCCTGAAGCATTCTGTATTATGATAACCGAGGGAATATGCATAACGATAGCTTATGAATGAGCTGGATTCAAATTTAAATTTGGCTGTTTCCGAAGAATGAATACGCATGACTCGTATCACACCTTCGGTCCTGTTCCTTAGTATGTAACATAACGTATACTTTGCATATTATGATCTTCCTATTTAATGTACGAAATTTTCTCCGTCGCTGAAAATTTGTTCGTTCTCACTCTTGGATACAACAGTCATATCGGTGAGACTCGATTCCATTGGAAACCATATGATCAATGACTGCAATTTTAGAATTGTAAACAAGAAAAATGGCAGCCTCGGTCGTAAGTGACTGAAATCGATTTGCTGTAATAAATGATTTCAAAGTTCTTACGACCGAGCGTTCCATTTTTCATGTGTACAATTATATAGGTATTCAGAGCTGCTGTGGTCAGAATATCGAGGAAATTTCCAAGACAGGCGGACGTCGTACGTGTCCCACGTAGTTCCAGTCCTTTCTACCGTCATGAAGTGACCAGTCATCAACAGACAAAAAGGGATGGTTATTTACGTCATCAACAAGTGAACAGTTGGTTGAGAAAACTAATTCTCAAGAGTAGATCTCTGATCTTGGACTACAGACAGTTGTGTTTCACACTATTATAGCTGTCCAAATTCTGAAACAAAACTACAGTACTTCCACGGGTTTCGTTGTTTTATAAGTGTTTCAGACGTCTTACGCACCAGCCATTGAACACTTCGTACTTGGAACAAAATTTTACAGAACCACTGCTCACAACACGCTAAGAGACATCGGCAGAGGAGCATTATCCTACAGTGAGCTGAGAACTGACATAAAAAGGCAATGATTTCGCTATAAATTGATGTAAATCGTTTATATTGTAAGATGTTGTACCGCCCAGTTTATAGCGCCGACCTACTGTAGGTGGAGTGGGGTTTGGGATGGGCTTTCTGTTTATGTCGGCGAATTTATATATTTTGTTAATAACAACCATATATCAAATAAGATATAACCATTGTGCTTGAGCCTGCCAAAGTGGCCGTGCGATTCTAGGCGCTACAGTCTGGAGCCGAGCGATCGCTACGGTCGCAGGTTCGAATACTGCCTCGGGCATGGATGTGTGTCATGTCCTTAGGTTAGTTAGGTTTAATTAGTTCTAAGTTCTAGGCGACTGATGACCTCAGAAGTTAAGTCGCATAGTGCTCAGAGCCATTTGAACTTTGTGCTTGATCAAAAAGGTATGTTCAAGCCGGAAATAAACATAATTCCTCCCAGATACAGATATACCAAAAATCCTTATTTTAAAGTGGGCACAGTGGCACAATAATTAGAATACTTACTCTATTTTGTTGTTGTTGTCTTCAGTCCTGAGACTGGTTTGATGCAGCTCTCCATGCTACTCTATCCTGAGCAAGCTTCATCATCTCCCAGTACTTACTGCAACCTACATCCTTCTGAATCTGCTTAGTGTATTCATCTCTTGGTCTCCCTCTACGATTTTTACCCTCCACGCTGCCCTCCAATGCTAAATTTGTGATCCTTTGATGCCTCAGAACATGTCCTTCCCACCGGTCCCTTCTTCTAGTCAAGTTGTGCCACAAACTCCTCTTCTCCCCGATTCTATTCAATACCACCTCATTAGTTATGTGATATACCCATCTAATCTTCAGCATTCTTCTGTAGCACCACATTTCGAAAGCTTCTATTCTCTTCTTGTCTAAACTATTTATCGTCCATGTTTCACTTCCATACATGGCTACACTCCATACAAATACTATCAGAAACGACTTCCTGACACTTAAATCTATACTCGATGTTAACAAATTTCTCTTCTTAAGAAACGCTTTACTTGCCATTGCCATCTACATTTTATATCCTCTCTACTTCGACCATCATCAGTTATTTTGCTCCCCAAATAGCAAAACTCCTTTACTACTTTAAGTGTCTCATTTCCTAATTCCTCATTCCTCATTTCCTCAACAACACCCGACTTAATTCGACTACATTCCATTATCCTCGTTTTGCACTTGTTGATGTTCATCTTATATCCTCCTTTCAAGACACTGTCCATTCCGTTCAACTGCTCTTCCAAGTCCTTTGCTATCTCTGACAGAATTACAATGTCATCCGGGAATCTCAACGTTTTTATTTCTTCTCCATGGACTTTAATACCTATTCCGAATTTTTCTTTTGCTTCCTTTACTGCTTGCTCAACACAGATTGAATAACGTCGGGGACAGGCTACAATCCGGTCTCACTCCCTTCCCAACCGCTGCTTCCCTTTCATGCCCCTCGACTCTTATAACTGCCATCTGGTTTCTGTACAAATTGTAAATAGCCTTTCGTTCCCTTTATTTTACCCCTGCCACCTCTGGAATTTGAAAGAGGGTATTCCAGTCAACATTGTCAAAAGCTTTCTCTAAGTCCACAAATGCTAGAAACGTAGGTTTGCCTTTCCTTAATCTAGCTTCTAAGATAAGTCGTAGGGTTAGTATTGCCTCACGTGTTCCAATATTTCTACGGAATTAAAACTGATCTTCCCCAAGGTCGCTTTCTCTACTAGTTTTTCCATTCGTCTGTAAAGAATTCGCGTTAGTATTTTGCAGCCATGACTTATTAAACTGATAGTTCGGTAATTTTCACATCTGTCAGCACCTGCTTTCTTTGGGATTGGAATTATTATATTCTTCTTGAAGTCTGAGGGTATCTCGCCTGTCTCATACATCTTGTTCACCAGATGGTAGAGTTTTGCCAGGACTGGCTCTCCCAAGGCCGTCAGTAGTTCCAATGGAATGTTGTCTACTGCCGGGGCCTTGTTTCGACTCAGGTCTTTCAGTGCTCTGTCAAACTCTTCACGCAGTATCGTATCTCCCATTTCATCTTCATCTACATCCTCTTCCATTTCCATAATATTGTCCTCGATAACATCGCCCTTGTATAGACCCTCTATATACTCCTTCCACCTTTCTGCTTTACCTTCTTTGCTTAGAACTGGGTTTTCATCTAAGCTCTTGATATTCATGCAAGTGGCTCTATTTTCTCCAAAGGTCTCTTTAATTTTCCTGTACGCAGTATCTATCTTACCCCTTGTGAGATAAGCCTCTACATCCTTACATTTTTCCTCTAGCCATCTCTGCTTAGCCATTTTTCACTTCCTGTCGATCTCATTTTTGAGACGTTTGTATTCCCTTTTGCCTACTTCATTTACTGCGTTTTTATATTTTCTCCTTTCATCATTTAAATTCAATATTTCTTCTGCTACCCAAGGGTTTCTACTAGCCCTCGTCTTTTTACCTACTTGATCCTCTGCTGCCTTCACTACTTCATCCCTCAGAGCTAACCATTCTTCTTCTACTGTATTTCTTTCCCCCATTCCTGTCAATTGTTCCCTTATGCTCTCCCAGAAACTGTGTACAACCTCTGGTTTAGTCAGTTTATCCAGGTCCCATCTCCTTAAATTCCCACCTTTTTGCAGTTTCTTCAGTTTTAATCTACTGTTCATAACCAATAGATTGTGGTCAGAGTCCACATCTGCCCCTGGAAATGTCTTACAATTTAAAACCTGGTTCCTAAATCTCTGTCTTACCATTATATAATCTATCTGATACCTTCTAGTATCTCCACGATTCTTCCATGTATACAACCTTCTTTCACGATTCTTGAACCAAGTGTTAGCTATGAATAAGTTGTGCTCTGTGCAAAATTCTACCAGACGTCTTCCTCTTTCATTTCTCTCCCCCAATCCATATTCACCCACTATATTTCCTTCTCTCCCTTTTTCTACTCTCGAATTCCAGTAACCCATGACTACTAAATTTTCGTCTCCCTTCACTACCTGAATAATTTCTTTTATCTCATCACACATTTCATCAATTTCTTCATCATCTGCAGCGCTAGTTGGCATATAAACTTGTACTGCTGTAGTAGGCATGGGCTTCGTGTCTAACTTGGTCACAATAATGCATTCATTATGCTGTTGGTGGTAGCTTACCAGCACTCCTATTTTTTTTTAATTATTAAACCTACTCCTGCATTACCCCTATTTGATTTTGAATTTACAACCCTGTATTCACCTGACCAAAAGTCTTGTTCCTCCTGCCACCGAACTTTACTAATTCCCACTATATCTAACTTCAACCTATCCATTTCCCTTTTTAAATTTTTTAACCTACCTGACCGATTAAGGTAAGGGATCTGACATTCCACGCTCCTATCCGTAGAACGCCAGTTTTCTTTCTCCTGATAACGACGTTCTCTTGAGTAGTCCCCGCCCGGAGATCCGTATGGGGGACTATTTTACCTCCGGAATATTTTACCCAAGAGGACGCCATCATCATTTAACCATACAGTAAAGCTGCATGCCCTCGGGAAAAATTACGGCTGTAATTTCCCCTTGCATTCAGCCGTTCGCAGTACCAGCACAGCAAGGTCGTTTTGGTTAGTGTTGCAAGGCCAGATCAGTCAATCATCCAGACTGTTGCCCCTGCAACTACTGAAAAGGCTGCTGCCCCTCTTAAGGAACCACACGTTTGTCTGGCCTGTCAGCAGATACCCCTCCGTTGTGGTTGCACCTACGGTACGGACATCTGTATCGCTGAGGCACGCAAGCCTCCCCACCAACGGCAAGGTCCATGATTAATGGGGGTAGCTTATTCTAAACAAATTTAAATATTTCTTAGACAGTGATGTAACTCAGAACGAAGGCTTAACACGTGGTCGCCAACGAAAGAGGATCAGGATTAACTTGTTATGACTTTACAAATGGGCACACAAAATGAGGGAGAATAACTGAGACACCACTGTCGCTGAAAGTTCCACCCCGTACCACTACGACCTTCAGAGTCTACCATACAAAATCTAATGAACAACGAAAATAAACAACCTAGATTCTACACAGACAAGGAAATCCCGCACAACACAGAATAATTTATAGCTATTACACAATGATAAAATAACAGTCTCACCGTGATCAGTGTGATCACGATAGAATAAAATATAATACTCTTATACTTCACGGCTCCATGCGACAGAATAATTGACTTCAAACATTTCGTAACGAATTATCTGTGCTTTGGTACCACCGGAACAGGCGCAAGCTTATTTCACCTCTCTCGGCACACACTGCACTACTCTGCCAAAAGCTATCAGGTTGACACTGACCGACATAAGCCACAAAAGTACTACACTTTGTGCTCTGTATAATTTTTTGTAAACAAGCTCTCCAAAATACCTTGTCTCTGACTGTGAGCTTCCGTCACCTTCTGAACGTCAGCAAAAGACACCACCCACTCTCCCAGCAGAATATTTCCGCGTACAATCGATCACACCTCGTGTTGACCATTGCCACTCCGGAAATCAAACTGTCTGGTGGCAACGCGGAGCGTTCTGTCCCGTCTCTCTTGCTTGCTGGTCTTCAACGAACCCTCCGTTGAATCACCACGCGTGCGGCACTCCTTACTCAGACGCACTGACAAAAGACAAGTCCGAGCCGCGTTCCAACAACGCCTCGACACCACCACATTTGTCCGCCACTCCACAGCAGCCTCCGGTGCTGACACAAGAAGATGTGGCCTCCACTGCTCCTTACTGCTAACTGCATAGTGCGATGAGCCCTTGCTCAACCAAGCTGGCACAAAACAAGTAAGATCAAAGAGACATTCAAGGACCCTAGCAGTACCATACAACATGTTAGCTACTGCTACAACGACCAAGTCGCGGCGCTGACGTAGGTCGGTGTGCCTGTTTGGCCTAGCACTGCAGACTGTGGTAAATTATGACTCCAGGACATCCTTGACCACTCCCCTGATAGAGACATCCTCGGCCGTCGCGAGCACCCTGTGGTGTCACCGCCAGACACCACACTTGCTAGGTGGTAGATTAAATCGGCCGCGGTCCATTTAGTACATGTCGGACCCGCGCGTCGCCACTGTGTAATCGCAGACCTAGCGCCACCACAAGGCAGGTCTCGTGATACGAACAAGCACTCGCCCCAGTTGTACGGACGACCTAGCTAGCGACTAGATGTACGAAGCCTTTCTCTCTCATTAGCCGAGAGACAGAATAGCCTTCAGCTAAGTTAATGGCTACGAACTAGCAAGGCGCCATTAGCCTTACAGTGATTGTAATTAAAGTCTCCTGTGTATAGTCAAGAGCGATGTACCACAATGATTGATTAAAGATAAGTATTAATCCAGCTAAGTACTTTTCTTCATAGCATTAATTACGTAGCCTGTTCCAGTACTTCACGCCCGTCGGCGTTAGTCTAGCGTGCATTTTCAGCCATCTCGACCTACAAGGTGTTGGCCCAGCTGCCGACACATCACACCCCTGCTCCCCGGCGATGCCACGGACTGTCAAGCGCTTCCACAGCGCCCTCGCCCCCCTCCCTCCCCCCCCCCCGTGATGGCCATCAAATGATGACGTCGGCTCCTCTCCATAGTGTAGACTGCCTTCCGTTGACTCATAACACGTCAGGAAGTCTCAGGGCGTCGTTGTGGCTGCCCTTGCGCTGCCGCTCTGGGCGGAATCGAACCCCTGACCCACGCAGGCGGGATCTGCTGGGCCGGCAGGAGGAGAAGTGGGGCGTGAAATTCAGTTCGGTGGCGTATTTTAAATAGGTGTTCTAGAGTTTTCAACAGATGAATACAACCAGGAGACACATGCTATCACTGAGTTTTCAGCAAAGGAGTGATTTTAATCGTCCAACGTTCAAAGAGGGCTAGTGAATATCTACAGAGACGATACAACTGAGAAGAGTAGTGCTTAGAGAAGTATGAAGACGTGTACACTAATGAAACCAGCCTTAACAGAAAACAGCCAAATCAGAAACCAATAACTGCAAACCCTGTGTACGAGTTACAGTGCAGGTCATTAAAATTGTACGCCATAAAGGTGGCATGCACAGCTGTTACATTGGCTTGAAATGTCCCACATGCTTGTGTACTCAAACGATTATTATTTCATTGCAACTGCATTAAGTAGGTAAGAATAACGTCATCTATATACATAATGTAAGGAAAGGTAATACAGGTGGTTCCTCTTTCAGAAACTGCATTTTAATGTTCTTGTTTATAAGAATAACGTGTTACGCCTCATGGAAAAAGGACAAATTGCCACCAAAAGGTATCGAAATTCGATAGAAGCATGATCCCGTGGTTTGTCGTCCCCACATATTAATGCTCGTGTTGGTCAGAACCTCTATCTTGCGAATCTATCTAAACTGGAAGGTTCAGTACAGCCATACTCAAAGACACTTAGCATCTTTACAGTCCCATAATTCCATCGCCCAACAGATAGGTATAACGCTCGTTCTGACACTCAAGGTCGTACGGGTAAGAAAAGTACCTTGAGTCGAAAATGGGCTTTCTTGCAGCGAGACATCCGCAATGGTACAACTGCCACAATGTATGGAATACAGCGGCGTCGCAAAATTCCTCCCTGTAGCAGCAGAGAGAGGCGCGCTGACTGTAGCTTACCCATCGACAATACTCAACAATATTAGCAACACTCCGATATTTCCAACGGGTTCCCAGTTCTGCTTACAGCATCACAATTGTCATATCCGAGAGTAGAGGCTGGTCATATTGGCTTTCATCATAGTCATATTGAACCAGCACTTGGCTTCATGGTAAGGGGTGCCATTCGATAAACAACACGATCACGTCCATTATTGTTATTCGAGGTTTCCGTGAAGTTATCTTTGAACAAGGTAATGCACGACCGCGTGTTGTCTCTGCTTTCCTGTCCTACCTTCACACCATTTAACTTTTAGACTGGGCAGAAGATTCTTATGCACTGAAGACATTTAATTGTGGGTTGCTGATAGACTGGCAAACCATCACTCGTCTGTTACTACGACAAGAATTCCGGCGTAGAGTTAAAGCATCCGAAAGTGTCTCACCCGTATACGACATACATGCTCAGTTCGATTGCATACCCAGGAGGTATTGTTTCTGCCAGGGATGGCAGCTTTGTGTACCACATTTCGCACTCTGTATACCCGCAAATCATCTACAAATTTAATGGCTTATTGTCGCTATTATGCCATACATGCGCAGCAAGTACAGTTTGGTCATTTTCGTTCCACATCCGCATGCATACTACGCAAGCAACCGTCGGAGGATTCCATTTCCTTCCCTGTTCCACCAGCAGATAGTACGAGGGAAAAACGACTGTCTGAAAGCATCCCAACGAACCCTAATTTCTCCCTTCTTATCCTAGTGGTCCTTAAGCGAAAAATACGTTAGCGACAGAGGAATCGTTCAGCATTTCCACAACTTTGCCACGCGAGAAGAACGTCGCCTTCTCTCCCGGAATTCCCACTTGACTTCACAAAGCGTCTACGTAATACTTGCGTCCTGTTGCTGTTTGTCCTCGTGAAATTCGGTCGTGAAATTTTTGCAATTTTAGTTGTTAACAGTGTATTGATAAAGATAGGCGTATCCCTATTCTTGAGCTTTCTGCAAAATGAAACTGTGGTCACGCTACCACCCACTGGGATTTCGGAAAATCGGAATTGATGATCACGATGTAGATGAAGTTAAGGAATTCTGCTCCCTAGGCAGCAAATTAATCAATGACGGACGGAGCAAGGACGATAGCAAAAGCACTTGCAGAAAGGATACTCTTGGCCAAGAGAAATCTACTGGTTTCAAACACAGGTCATATGTTGGAGAAATTTCGGAGAATGTACGTTTGGAGCACTGTACTGTACGGTAATTAAACATGGACTGTTGGAAAACAAGAGCAGACGAGAATCGGACCATTTGAGACGTGGTGCTACAGACGAATGTTGAAATTAGGTGGATTGATAAGGTAAAAAATGAGGAGGTTCTGCGCAGGAGAGGAAAGGAATTTATGGAAAACACTGATAAGAAGGGACAGCATGGAAGGACATCTGTTAAGACATCAATGAATAACCTCCATTGCACTAGAGGGAGCCGTGCAGAATAAAACGTGCAGAGGAAAACAGAGATTGGAATATATCCAGCAAAAAACTGAGGACATAGGTTGCATGTGTCACAATGAGATGAAGAGGATGGCAGGAGGGGAACTCGTTGCGGGTTGCATCAAACCATGTTGCAGACTGATGACTCAAAAAACTAAAACAAAAAAGGGGGGGCGGACTCTTTTGATGACGTGATAGAAGAAGAAACATGGGTTGAAGATATTTAAAATAACCAAGAGGGAACAATTAGAGTGGAAGAAGAATTAAGTGCTAGGATTAAAAAGGGTGTAAGACAGTGAAGTAGTCTTTCGCCCCAAATGTTCAGTCTGTACATGGAAGAAGAAAGGACGGAAATAAAAGAAAGGCAGAAGAGCGAGATTACAATTCAAGGTGAAAGGATATGAATGATAAGATTCGATGATGACGTTGCTATCCTAAGTGGAAGTGAAGAAGAAGTACAGGGTCTGTTGAACGAGTAATTAGTGTGGAATATGGCCTGAGAGTGGAAATAAAGAAGAATAACAGGATCTCTTGAATGGAGTGAGCAACCTAATGAGTACTGAATATGGATTGAAAGTAAATCGAAGACAAAAGTAATGAGAAGTTGCTGAAATGAGATCAGCGAGAAAACAACAGAATTAATGAACACGAAGTAGACGAAGTTAAGAAAACCTGCTGCCTAGGCAGCAAAATAACCCATGATGGACGGAGCAAGGAGAACGTAGAAAGCAGGCCACCACTGGCTTAGAGGGCACTGCTGGCCAATACAAATCTACTAATATCAAATATGGGCCTGGTAGTGAAACACAGACTTTGGGAAAGCCAGAACAGAAGGGAATCGAAGCATTTGAAATTTGGTGCTACAGAAGAGTGGAATGATAAGGTAAGTAATAGTCCTCATTACTATGAAGAATGGTCGATGTAAGGAATATAAGGAAAACACTGACGAGAAGAAGGGACAGGATGGCAGGACACCTGTTACGACATCAAGGAATAACCTCTATGGTACTAGAGGAAGCTGTAGGTGGTAAAAAGTATAGAGGAAGACGGAGATAAAAATATATCCAGCAAGTAACGGAGGACTAGTTGCAATTGCTACTCTGAGATTAAAGGGTTGGTACAGAGGAGGTATTCGTGGAGGGCCGCATCGAGGTAGTCAGAAAACTGATGACATACACACAAAAAAAGGACAGCCAAGATCAGAACTCTCAGACTTATGCTTATTGTCTTAGAGAACAAATGATTTGAAAATACTGACGAGTTTTCTCAGGGCGGAGCCCGCCGATAAAATAAAATGACAACCATTATTGGAAATATCACTGATATTTTGCTCGCTCTAAGTTAATTGTTATATGTCTTGATAGAGGCGTAGCATTATCTCACGGCTTTGTTAAGGCTGTCTGTTATCCGTCCCGGCTGCGTGGTACTAAGGAGAGCTAGGGACGGCGCCGAGCGGCTGCAACTCGCGCCGGGTTGTCGGCGTCCCCAGGTGCCGGTGTCGCTGGAGGATGTCCGTAGGACGCACGGTGGCGCGCTGCCCGGCGCTGTTTATGGGCCACCTGCTCTGCCCCGCCCGGCCGCGCCCACGAGCTGATCGTTACGCGCTGACGTACGGGAGACGGCGGCTGCGACGGCTCCCCACACAATGCGGCTAGACGGCTACCTGCTGATTTAGCCACGCTGCCATGCTACCCGTCACATTTCTTCATCCTCGTCCCGCTATGCGTACACGGAGAGACTCAATTTATTCGTGGCAGCACACACTTTCATTTAAAGTACTCGTATGTCTTGTCGGTATGAGGCCTGCTGGACCACCACACTAATACGTGCCAGCTTGCAAGAAATCTGCAAATGAGTTCTCTGTTAAAGGCCGCCTCGTTATTACAAGCTGTGTTAAGAATAAAGAAAACTACGAGCCGCGGACTCTCGTCTGCAAACGGATTCCTTCACATCTGCAATACATTTACTTATGTGTACACATCTCGAAAACACGTTTTTCGTCTTGTCTTTTTGTTTATCCAAGCTATTATATATGTTCTGTAGAAATAAAAAGTAAAGTGACATGATTTATCACAACAAACGAAAGGATCTATGACAGACGTAAACCATCATCCAACGTATCATAATTTTCATGCTGACGATGCTGTATGAAACCCACACGTGTAGACACACATACTGTGGTAAATGGTCTCTCATATACGAACTTTCTCATATTAGAGACGCAAAAAAGACGAAATACTGAGAATAAATCTGTTAAATAATGTGACAAGAAAAGACGCAGTAAGAGAAAAGAAGTATGGCGTTAAATGGAAAAGACCTCAAGTTCATCATTTTTTCACGTTGTCACCCTACCTATAACTAGATAAAACCTAACTCTCTTCAGGAATATATATGTCCAACAATAGACTCTTCGAATATGTGTGTGAATTCCTAAGGGACCAAACTGCTATGGTCATCGGTCCCTAGACTTACACACTACTTAAACTAACTTATGCTCAGAACAACACATACACCGATGCCCGAGGGAGGACTCGAACTTCCGGCGGGAGTGGACGCTGTTATCCGCGTGATATGGCGCCTCAAACCGCGTGGCTAGACACTTCAAAACCAAAACCCAGAAACAAACAAGGGTGATATTTTACAAAACAACGACTGTTTCTGCATTACGATGTCGAAACGAGAAAAAGAGAGAGGCATCGGAATGACGATTCTGATACATCAGTTTGAGAAATACTGACATTAGAAACGAACTCAGTATCTACATCCTTACAAAGAAAATTTAATGTAACAGTGCAGACTGAAATGAATCCACGCTACCTGATCAAAAGCACACGGAAACATATTAGTGGAGATTAACAGGGGATGTGTCCATCCACCTATTTGACGCCTAGAACGCTAGGGAAACTGAATGAGGTCTCTGAATGTAGAGGATGGTAGCCTATTATCTCTCAACAGCCAAAATCAGTGAAGGTAATTATGTTGGACTCAGGGGCCTGGAGCCAAGATGACATTCTGACACAATCCAAATGTGTTCTGCTGGGGTCAGCTTGGGACTCTGGGCAGGCCAGTCGATTTTAGGAACGTCATTGCCCACAAACCATATCCTCACAGACGCTGGTTCATTACAGGCTTCATTGTCACGCTGACTCAGTCATCCTCTCCGATGTCTTCTGCACACAGCACACAATACTGTAAAATGTGTTCATAACCTGCCGCATTTACCATGCTCTTAAGTTTAATACTTGGAATGTACCCTAAACACGGAAAACACCCCATACCTTAACACCATCTCCTGTTAGTTTTAGTTATGTCATGTTCCGTAGATCATTTTCCCGATTACTTCATCGATATGATGTGGAACAAGTCAGATTACAATATTATATATAATGAATAGTGCTAATATTAATATTACTCAAATTTTTAGTTCTACACATGCAACTGCATTTAGAGGTACAATTTCTGTTTTCACTATTTCTGAAACAGAAACTCGTCCATGGAGAAGAAGAAGTTGTCCAAAAGAAATGATTTTAAGCTAGATTTAAATCTTTATCTGCTTCTTGCCAGACACTTTATGTTGTTGGGCAAATGATCAAAGGTTTTTGTTGATGAATAATGCACTCCTTTTTAAGCAATTGACAGCTTCAGTAACGGATATGAAAGGTGATTTTTCCCTCTAGTGTTGTACACATGAACATGACTGTTCTTCGCGAAATGAGATGGATTATTTGTAACGAATTTCATTAGCGAAAATATGTACCCTGATGGTGAAGTTAAAATACCTAACTCCTTGAAAAGGTGTCTACATGACGGCCTTGGGTGAACACCTCTAATTATTCTCACTGTTCTCTTTTGTGCAATCAATACTTAATGTCTAAGTGGTGAGTTACCCTAGAAAACTATTCCATAAGACATTACTGAGTGGAAATACGCAAAGTACGTTAGGAGTCTGATCTGTTTATTACCAAGACTAGCGATTATGCGAAGAGCGAAGGAAGCTGAACTTAGTTGTTTGAGAAGCTCAGTAATATGCTTCTTCCATTTCAAGTTGTCATCAATGTGAACACCCAAAAATTTGGAGAAATGTACCCTGTTAACTGAGCCCTGTTCATATGCTGCATCAATTGTCGGTATGACTCTATTCGGTGTAAATAACTGGATATATTGAGTTTCTTTCAAAATTAAGGGAGAGTCCATTTTCTGAGAACCACTTAATAATCCTTTGTAAGACATCCTTAACAATATCTTCAGCTGCTTTTTCTGGAATGGGATTTATTATAACACTCGTGTCATCTGGAAAAAGCACTAGTTCCGCTTGCTGAACGGTAAGTGGGAGGTCATTCACATGAATAAGGAACAGCAGAGGACCGAAAATTGAAGCCTGTGATAACTCCCCATTTACTACAATTTACCACCCTCCCAACATTATTTGTGCTATTCAGCACAACTTTTTGCTTTCTGTTCATTAAGTATGATTCAAACCAGCTGTGTGTAGAGCCTTCAGTTCCATAAAACCTTTTTCGAAGAGTATGATATGATACACACAGTCAAATGCCTTGGAGATCGCAAAAAATACCAACTGGCGATAATTTATTATTTAGGGCTTGTTTTATTTTATGGGTAAATGTGTGGATAGCATTCTCAGTCGAGTAACCCTTCCGGAATCCGAACTGTGACATGCAAGTGAAAATAATGTGTGACTATTCTTGAATACATAACTTTTTCGAATATTTTAGAAATTGAACTCAGCAATGAAATGGGTCTATAATTATTTAAGTCACACTAGCTCCGCATTTCACTAGCGGCTAGCGTTGATGCACCTGGATCACAGGGTCACGGGTTTGATTCCCGCCGGGTTGAGGATATTTCTCTTCCCGGGGCTTGGTGTTTGTGTTGTCCTCATAATATCATCATCATTCGTGACAGTAACTAGATTGAACTGTGTAAAGATTGGGATCTCATATGGGTGCTGATGACAGCGCAGTTAAGCGCCCTGCAAACCAAACATCATCATTACTTCTGCAATTCAATATTGGCACTAAAATGATGGCAGGAAATGTTCCCCAGGAAGTCGCCAAACAGAAAACTTTCTGTCGAATTTCCACTTCAAATTACTCGTTTTCGGTCATCCACTGTCCAGCGGTGTCATTCTGCATACCATCACAAGCGTCACTTAGTATTGTTTACAGAAATGTGTGGCTTATGAGAATCTGGTTGACTACTGTACCCCATCTCTCTAACTCCCTACGTGTAATCACTGTGCTAGCTGGATTGCTGGTGGACTTTGGAACTTAGTCCTTCCGCTGATTTCTTAAGATATTTTTATACTCATACTCCGTAATGCACGACGTACCTGTCCTTCACTACATGGTCTGGTCTTGGTTGAGCTGCGGTCTTTCCTTTGAGTTGCCACTTCACACATTACCAACAGTCGAGCTGGGCAGCTTTAGAAGGGTTGGAATGTCCCTGATGGTCCTGTTACTCAAGTGACATCGAGTGACTTGTCCACGTTCCAGCTCTCCTGACCAAGGCATTCCGCTGTTCCTGCACAACTACTTACAATACTCCACGCCTCCTTTTACACTGGCGGATCCACCACAGTGATCAATTTGGCTTTAGATAGGAATGTCTGGATACTTTTGATCAGGTAGTGTATAACAAGTATTACGAACTACAAACGAACATAGCCAAAATATCTAGGTAGACCATAATAACGATGCATTTCGTAACAATCGTAAGATTACCACGGCCAGAAAAGATAAAGAATTTACTTGCACTTTCTTATTGGGAAGATAATGAAAATTTGAATTTTGTCACTGCTGTCATCTCCCAGACCGTTCAACCATTTCTAAGTACATCGCGGGGTTACAACCCAATTGAAAGTGATCTTAATTCTTTAGAGTGTAGTGTGACCCCACGTTTTGGTTCAGTATATAGGGTGAAACCACTAAGGACAGTTCAAAATCAGTTGACGAAATCCGAAAGTGATCTGAAGCAGAAAATAATGTTCTTGTTTTTCATCCCTTCTTTTTCGCGTCCTGTGGTGTGTGCATTGGGGGATGAGACACTGAAACGCATGTGAATAAAACAGAAAAGGGTTCCTCTAGAGCTACCAGTACAGTACCGACTTCGGTGCATCTTTATTGGGTATTTTAAATATTTTTCTGTACAGAGATGCTTAACGATCCCTACCAGCTGGCAGTACTGACAACCCACTCCACTCTAACGCCTGCTGGTCCCAAGCGAAATCAGTGGGATTGCCTGTTTGGCATGCAGGAATGGATCGGCAGCTGGATGTCTGTGCAGGTCTTTTTAATGTGCCGTGTGAAGATGCGCAAGTGGTGTCGGTGGGGTTGCCTACTTGGGATGTCTTATAGGTGCCCTCTGTCATATTATTCACATGAGTTTCAATGTCTCATCCCTCCATGCACACGCCACAGGAGGGATGAAAAAGCATTAACATAATTTTCTGCTTCTCATTACGTTCAGTTTTCGTCAATTGATTTTGAACGGCGCCTAATTGTTCCACGCTGTGTATTAAAGTAAAACTTGCGGTCAGCTGGTCTCCAAAGGAGTGAGTTCCCGTTCGGTGTTGTTGCAGCACCATGATGTCCTTAGAAAAGACTGAATCGTCCGGTGGGAGGGAGGGCGGGGGCCGGTAGTTGTGGCAAAATTTTTATTTTGTCAGGAGCGTCTTCCTGTTGCTTATCGCAGTGAGATCTGCCGTTGTCGACAGCGACATATATTGGAATCACGCCTCAAAGAAAGAGGTGGTCACATGGACGCCGTGTCTGCCACCAGCCTTTCTGTTTGAAGCGTTACCGAGTCCGATAGTGAGGTTGCAGGGCACCTCCCAACTACCTCGTCGCAAAAGGAGGCAGTTACAGGGTTTTAAAAAAGGGATTATTTAATTGTGTTGCGTGGTATAGTTACACAATTTTTACGTGTTAAACCTTTGAGTGTTAAAAATAACTATGTAAGAAACGTAAATAGCGTTGTTCAATAATTGCATGTCTGATTAAGTGTGTGTGGCGTATGGAACGCTAATTACGATTTTTGAGCTTCGTTGAAAACACAATCATCTAGTACCCCACTGCAGCTCATCTCATCATGCGCCTCTAAGATCTCAGGCCATACCAGTCTCCCATCTACCAGGATTCTCAAAGGCTCTCCGATTCCTCTTCGAATGCCTGTATACAATTGGTAGAGCCAGGCATACACGAATACAGAGATACGTAAACAGCCAGAATACGGCATAGGGGTCAGCAACGCCTATATAACACAATAAGTGCCTGGCGCAGTTGTTCGATCGCTTACTGCAGCTACGATGGCAGGTTATAAAGATTTAAGTGAGTTTGAACGTGATTTTATAGTCGTTGCACGAGCGATGGGATACAGCATCTCCGAGGTAGCGATGAAGTGAGGATTTCCACGTACGGCGATTTCACGTGTGTACCGTGAATATCAGAAATCCGGAAAATATCAAATTTACGACATGGCTGCGGCCGGAGGCAGATCCTACAAGAACGGGACCAATGACAACTGAAGAGAATCGTTCAGCATCACAGAAATGCAACCCATCGGCAAGTTGCTACCCATCGGCAAATTGCTACGGATTTCAATGCTGGGCCATCAAGTGTCAGCAAGCGAACCATTCAATGAGACATTATCAGTATTGGCTTTCGGAACCGAAGGCCCACTCATGTACCCCTGAAGACAGCACGACACAAAGCTTTACGCATCGCCTGGGCCCGTCATCACCGACACTGGACTGTTGATGACTGGAAACATGTTGCCTGGTTGGACGAGTATCGTTTAAAATTGTGTCGAGTGGGTGACGTGTACAGGTATGGAGACAACCTCATGAATCCATGGACCCTGCATGTGAGCAGGGCACTGTTCAAGCTGGTGAAGGCTCTGTAATGGTGTGGGACGTGAGCAGTTTGGGCGATACGGGACCCTTAATACGTGTAGATACGACTCTGATAGGTGACACGTACGTAAGCATCCTGTCTGATCACATCCATTCATTCATGTCCTTTGTGCATTCTGACGGACTTGGGCAATCCCAGCAGGACAACGAGACACCCCAGACGTTCACAATTCCTACAGAGTGGCTCCAGGAACACTCTTCTGAATTTAAACACTTCCGCTGGCCACCGAACTCCCCAGACACGAACATTATCAAGCATATCTGGGATGCCTTGCAACGTGCTGTTCAGAATGAATCTCCACCATCTCGTCCTCTTACGGATTTTTGGACAGCCCTGCAGCATTCATGGTGTCAACTCCCTCCAGCACTACTTCAGACGTTATTCGAGTCCACGCTACGTCACGTTGCGGCACTTCTGCATGTACGTGGGAGCCCTTCACGATATTAGGCAGGTGCATCAGTTTCTTTGGTTCTTCAGTATAGAATACAACTTTATTTCGTCCGGAATATTTAAGGACACCCATGGACCAGGGGACGGAAACAATTGATAATAATAGCAAATAAATAACAGATTATTTACATAACTTGTTTCATAAATTTAATCCTGTTACAATACGGCCTTTACAGTTTTCAAAGAACCTGCTCTCTCTGGGGGTTATGAAAGCTGATTAAAAGAAAAGTGCAAGAACGAGCGGTGGCGGTCAGGTCGCCATCAGATCATTGGCGGGCCACATGCGGCCTGCAGATCGCGCTATATCAATCTTCCTGATAGACGATTTAAGCGGTTTTCCGCCATATTCTTTCTTCCAATGCTATCAGCGCAGCAGAAACGCAGGAGGCTTCATGTGGAGTCCGAATAACAGGAAATATGTTCTGACTGATCCAACATTTGAACCTGCCTATACAGATAGTGCCGTGAACTCTAAGTTGGCGACAAGTCGTTGATGCTACCCCGCAGAGACTGGCGAAACCGCTCTTCTCTGGCTCGAGTGTTTTGCGAGTGAGCGCGGTTGGCGGCTTTCGAGCCGCAGCTAGCACCTCTTCAAGGTGATCTGGGGCGGTGCGAGGCTGTGGAAGACATCGACTTGCTCCGCGCTGAACAAGCGGCATCTCCTGAGGACAACACTATATTTAGACTACTAGGGAACACCCCTGGATAAATTTTGTGTGGGCCATAGCGCTCCACTTAGTCCATCGGTAACCATGGCCCTAACTGCACAGGAAAATATCACTACACAGAGCAATCTTTTGTCCTATTATGAACAAGTTACAGATGTGATTAGTTCTTAATATTTTAATTTTTAAGAAAAGTATAAAAAGAAAGTTTTGTAGATAGTTGTTCCACCACCGGCATTGCTCAGATAGTTGGTCTCATCGAGCCCAACGGCCTTGGGCAGTCGAACCTGTTGTTAGATCATCACACGAAATAATTCATGTCTCGTATTTCACAAGTCGATTCTTCCCTCACATAACTGTTCTAATATCTACATTTTGTTTACGTTTTAAATTGTATGTGTGTTTATTTGTTAGATAGTTGTGTTACAGCACTCTATTTTAATTTGGTCTAATTAGGTACTATTTATTAACAGATTTCTGTCCTATTTTGTCTGCGTGTTACTGCTTCATCAATTAGTATCATGTATGTGGCGTACGTGTTGTGTACTGTTATACAGTGGGAAGCGGCGGGAATACTGTGGCGGATCGCCAGTGGTCACAGCTGGACTCGTTTGAGCCTGGTGCTACCACTGAGGCTGGTGGTGGAAGCGGGCTGGGTCTGGAGATGTGGACAGTGGACAGTGGACAGTGAGACGCAGCGACGACAACTTCAGTGTCCACCGGGAGTCGCTGTAGCTAGTAGCGGACAAGTCTGGGAGCGTTGCTGAGCCGGCCATTTGCACTGGTCTAGCTAACAGGGACGGCATACCCGACTCGTCGTAGTGGGCTGCAGTTGGAGCCGGCGGGAAGTCAGTCTGTTGGTAGGCAATAGGCAAGGGATTCAACTGGGAGTTGTTGCGCCCTGGAGTCAGGATACTGGAAATGCTAGTGGTCGAAGGGAGGCATGGCCAAGCGCTGTGGACACAACAGGTCAAGAGGGCAATCGACACCTTTTCTGGTGGAAAGAGGAAACGGCGATTCCAGGAAGTTATGATATGCAGATAAGACTTCGTTTGCTACGAGCGAAAAGAGCACTACGAGTGTGCATTAGTGACCTGTAGTGTTTCTGTCAACTGGTCAGAGCTACAAATGGTCAGAGCTACAAATGTGTGGGCTATATACAGTGTACATTGAGCAGAGAAAGCATTGTGCCTCGAGTGCAATGGATCGAGGCTGGCATATATCATACGGTGGGCCCGGGAGCACAGTATCGTGTGTTTAAATATTTCTTACTCGCTATGGGCGACTGATTATTTCTCTCAAGATCAAAGGTTTGCGAAATTTTACGTTGTGGTTATTACATAACGAGTGTGGAGACACGTTAGTAATAATGGCGAGGTTGTTGTTGTTGTTGTTGTTGTTGTGGTCTTCAGTCCTGAGAATGGTTTGATGCAGCTCTCCATGCTACTCTATCCTGCGTAAGCTTCTTCATCTCCCAGTACCTACTGCAACCTACATCCTTCTGAATCTGCTTCGTGTATTCATCTCTTGGTCTCCCTCTACGATGTTTACCCTCCACCCTGCCCTCCAATACTAAATTGGAGATCCCTTGATGCCTCAGAACATGTCCTACCAACCGATCCCTTCTTCTGGTCAAGTTGTGCCACAACCTTCTCTTCTCCCCAATCCCATTCAACACCACCTCATTAGTTATGTGATCTACCCATCTAATCTTCAGCATTCTTCTGTAGCACCACATTTCGAAAGCTTCTATTCTCTTCTTGTCTAAACTATTTATCGTCCATGATTCACTTCCATACATCGTTACACTCCATACAAATAATATCAGAAACGACTTCCTGACACTTAAATCTATACTCGATGTTAACAAATTTCTCTTCTTCAGAAACGCTTTCCTTGCCAATGCCAGTCTACATTTTATATCCTCTCTACTTCGACCATCATCAGTTATTTCTCTCCCGAAATAGCAAAACTCCTTTACTACCTTAAGTGTCTCATTTCCTAATCTAATACCCTCAACATCACCCGACTTAATTCGACTACATTCCATTATCCTCGTTTGCTTTTGTTGATGTTCATCTTATATCTTCCCCTCAAGACACTATCCATTCCGTTCAACTGCTCTTCCAAGTCCTTTGCTGTCTCTGACTGAATTACAATGTCATCAGCGAACCTCAAAGTTTTTATTTCTTCTCCATGGATTTTAATACCTACTCCGAATTTTTCTTTTGTTTCCTTCACTGCTTGCTCAATATACAGATTGAATAACATCGGGAAGAGGCTACAACCCTGTCTCACTCCCCAACCACTGCTTCCCCTTCATGCCCCTCAACTCTTATAACTGCAATTTTGTTTCTATACAAACTGTAAATAGCCTTTCGCTCCCTGTATTTTACCCCTGCCACCTTCAGACTTTGAAAGAGCGTATTCCAGTCAACATTGTCTAAAGCTTTCTCTGAGTGTACAAATGCTAGAAACGTAGGTTTGCCTTTCCGTAATCTAGCTTCTAAGATAAGTCGTAGGGTCAATATTGCCAAGTGTTAGCTATGATTAAGTTGTGCTCTGTGCAAAATTCTACCAGACGGCTTCCTCTTTCATTTCTCTCCCCCAATCCATATTCACCCACTATGTGTCCTTCTCTCCCTTTTACGACTCTCGAATTCCAGTCACCCATGACTATTAAATTTTCGTCTCCCTTCACTACATGAATAATTTCTTTTATCTCATCACACATTTCATCAATTTCTTCATCATCTGCAGAGCTAGTTGGCACATAAACTTGTACTGCTGTTGTAGGCATGGGCTTCGTCTCTATCTTGGCCACAATAATGCGTTCACTATGCTGTTGGTAGTAGCTTACCCGCACTCCTATTTTTTTTTATTACTAAACCTACTCCTGCATTACCCCTATTTGATTTTGTATTTACAACCCTGTATTCACCTGACCAAAAGTCTTGTTCCTCCTGCCACCGAACTTTACTAATTCCCACTATATCTAACTTCAACCTATCCATTTCCCTTTTTAAATTTTGTGACCTGCCTGTCCGATTAAGGGATCTGAATTCCACGCTCCGATCCGTAGAACACTAGTTTTCTTTCTCCTGATAACGACGTCTTCTTGAGTAGTCCCCGCCCGGAGATCCGAATGGGGGACTATTTTACCTCCGGAATATTTTACCCAAGAGGACGCCATCATCATTTAACCATACAGTAAAGCTGCATGCCTGCATGCCCTCGGGAAAAATTACGGCTGTAGTTTCCCCTTGCATTCAGCCGTTCGCAGTACCAACACAGCAAGGCCGTTTTGGTTAGTGTTGGAAGGCCAGATCAGTCAATCATCCAGACTGTTGCCCCTGCAACTACTGAAAAGGCTGCTGCCCCTCTTAAGGAACCACACGTTTGTCTGGCCTCTCAACAGATACCCCTCCGTTGTGGTTGCACCTACGGTACGGCTATCTGTATCGCAGAGGTACGCAAGCCTCCCCACCAACGGCAAGGTCCATGGTTCATGGGGGAGGGGGGGGGGGGGGGAATGGCCAGGTAAACCGCCGAAATTTGCACTATTGGTCTATTGACAACCCCCAATTTCTTCGTCACGTGGAACGTGTGGTTTTCACAGAATGGTCACGGGCTCCTACTGCTAGGTAATATGTCAAAGCAGGGTAAATTATAATGGCAATTGCATTTACTGCAGAGTTCTATTGCACTAACTACTTTAGCACAGTGGATTTCTACAACTGCATGGACTACCTTAGCATGCCTCCCTACTCGACTGAAATCCCCATTCATGCCTCAGCCCATACAGTATGCCCCCTAACCTCAAACAGCATTGCAGTGGCTCGCAAACTGTATTAGACTATCAACTCACCATCGAACGAAATGGGCGATCCTGCCTGAAACCCAAACACAGGTGCTTTCATCAAATGAAATAGTGACGTTTGGTTTCAGAGACATTTTAAAGTCTCATACTTCACACTGTGTTCATGAAGGGTGGCGTAGTGGTTAGCGCCTCTGCTTAGTGAGCAGCAGAACCAGGTTCAAGTCCCGGCACTGGTACAAGTTTTCATTCATCGCTTCAGTCTGTACATACATATCACAATATCTGAGGTATGAAAAGATCTCTCGAACAATATAGTTACAGTTAACATTACATCAGTAATTGCTTCATTTGAAGTCTAATGTATATTTCTTTAAAGTCACTACCGCCATTAGACTGTTTGCGGTACTGACTTTAAAGAAATATATTATGACTGTGGCCCCGCACTATGAAAAAATTAGTAATGATTATAGTTGTTAATATTATTGCGTTCTTTGGTTGATTGGTTAGTAGCCGAAAGTTCAAGAGCAAACCATTAAACCTTAGATTCTCCTAGGAAGCACGTCAGGTATTGCCGGCCGCGGTGGCCGAGCGGTTAATCCGGAACCACGTGACTGCTACGGTCACAGATTCGAATCCTGCCTCGGGCATGGATGTGTGTGATGTCCTTAGGTTCAAATGGCTCTGAGCTCTATGGGACTTAACTTCTGAGGTCATTAGTCCCCTAGAACTTAGAACTACTTAAACCTAACTAACCTAAGGACATCACACACATCCATGCCCGAGGCAGGATTCGAACCTGCGACCGTAGCGGTTGCGAAGTTCCAGACTGCAGCGCCTAGAACCGCTCGGCAACTCCGGCTGGCGATGCCCTTAGGTTAGTTAGATTTAAGTAGTTCTAAGTTCTAGGGGACTAATGACCTGAGATGTTAAGTCCCATAGTGCTCAGAGCCATTTGAACCATTTGAACGTCAGGTATTGAAATGTGGACGTGTGGACGCAATATATGTATAATGAGATTTGTAAACCTTGCGACTGTTTTAGTGTCGAATGGTTGTTAAAGGTAGTTTCTGTTGTATATAGGTGAATGCCCTGTTGTAAAGCTTGAGTGCCGAACGCTGATTTTACTGTTTGTATTATTTCAGTTCTGGTTGAAAGATAATTCTGATTCTGCACTCAATTGCAATTTAATGGTAGACGAGAGTATTGTGATATTTAGATCATTGCAGTGCCTCTCTATGAGTGTCACTTAGTAGTGATTTGTTTTACGATTGAGCTGGAAGGAATTTTAGTTTCTTTGCCTTATTCTGGTTCCTAATTCCTCAAGAACTGTGGGGGGAAAGTACTTGAAATGTTCTTAGTTGATTCTCTATTCTTGTCATGTATCAAGCAGCTTGTTGCGTTTAATAAAACTGTTTTTGCTAAATTCACCAACGTCTGTCCGATCACCTTCCCAAACCCCATTCTACCCAAATTGTGCGCTGCACGGTGTTATGGATAATCGTTCATTGAGAGTGTTTGTTGCGAAAGGTAAAAAGCAGGATAGCGGCCCAGTTCGAATCTGCCCGCAATTTCGTGTCACTTTACGTCTCGGTGAATACTTAGTAGCTGTCATTCCAGCCCACTGAAATCTTTTTAACGTGACATCGCGATATGATCAAACAATAACGCATGAAGCACATAGTAAAGAATGAGTTAATTTAAGAAACCGGATAAAGGAGTTCCTTATACTCTGTGTCTGTTGCCATCCATATGATATAACAGCGATTGTCTATTCAGACATAAGAAATTACCAGATCTTTTTGAGGCTAACTGTAATTATAACCGAATGCTAATGCGATGGAATGAGGTGGAGTGGGTGTTAATATCTTGGAGAAAACAAACAAGTATTGATAGTGTCTATGAATGAGACACAGTGCAGTGTCTATCTCGCTTGTGTCTTTTGCGCACGGCAAAAGACAGAATCGACTGCCATACTGTGGATGAAGTTAATAAACGTTGGAGGACGTTATAGTCTACTGCAAGAAATTCCGGCACTAATGCACATGAAGGACGGACATGAGGGTCCTTCGTTAAAATTCTCTTTTCTGCGTAGCATCAATAACTATCGCGAGTCAACACTGGTACCCTTCAAGTATTGATTGAGTAATCTCTCTGTTGTTCTTATTTCGAATATAATAGACTTAATATTTCACATAAGCTGGCTCGTTCAGGACTTTCAATGCGTGTACTGGGTGTACCAACAATGTATCGAACTAGAAGTGAAAGATACGCAGCGTAGCGGTCATTGTTGCCCAGACAAACCTTGGAAGGGATCCAAATTGGAGGACTCTCTTGGGCCATATAGGAACTTTTCAGTCAAACGTAAATACGCTTATATGGCAAATTAAAAAGTTCAGTACCGTCAGACAACCGCGGTTAGTCATTCGTGCCTTACATTAACGAGAAAACCTATGTTCCTAATTACTCTCTGTTCTTTCCTTAGGCCCTGATCACTATTAAACAGAGACACGAACGAAATCCTACACAAAGTGGCTGCATATTAAAACTCTGGCACTGAGATATACTGGACTCCTCGTCACAGAGTTGTTACGTCCAAATCCTGGCCCTCCCGGTCGGTACCATCAGGACCGGCAGCTTACTGCCCCTGCCCTATACTGTGGCAACAGGGAAGTCCACACTTCACCCAAGCTGAGGAAATGCAGTCGGATCAATATTTTTGAGGGAGATAAATACAAAATTGTTTGATTATTGACTCCGATAGTTAATATACATATTTTTTCATTATTGTTCGCTTGATATTACGCCAAACGCTACAAGCAGTCCACGTTGATATGTGATTAAGAATTCCGGTACTATGCAAATGTAAACTAGACTTTTACTTACTGCCCAACTGACGTCAACACGCCGATCTTGTTCGAGGGCCCTGCCCATAATTATCCGAACGTTCTCAGTTGTGGAGTGATCCGGCGATCTTGCTGGCCAAGGCAGCGTGTGACAAGCACGAGCACAAGTAGTAAAAACTTCCGCTGTGTGCGGGCGAGCATTATCTTGCTGAAGTGTAAGCCCAGGATGGATTGCCATGAAGATCAATATAATGAGGCGTAGAATAGCGTCGACATGGTACTGTGCTATAAGAGTGCCGCAAATGAGAATTAAAGACGTCCAGCTATGGAAAGGAATGACAGCGCCAGATCATCACTCCTAGTTGTCGTGCCTTTTGGCGGGCCTCGTCAGGTTGGTATCCCACCTCTGTCCCGGGCGTCTCGAGACAGGTCTTCGCTAGCCGTCAGGGCTCAGTTTGAAGAAGAACTCATCACTGAAGACAGTTCTACTCCAGTCAGTGAGATTCCAGGGCGAAGACGCCTCTGGAGTGTACTACAGGCATTATTTTCGTTAGATTCCACTACGGGTAGTATAGAGTGTGTTATGTCCTACTGAACGAACCCATATCATCGTCTGGAAGAGAGCCCTCTGCTACTGTGTACCATCCTATTATCGCTAGTCTGACACTGCCCAGTATTCTTAGAATTCTGAGCACATTAAATTAGGTTTTTTATCAAATGTTGCTGTCAGAAAATTATACGATTCACAGGGACTCACATTTTAGTACCTTCGATAAGAAGATTACTATTATCTAAAACTTATGATGATGACGTTTGGTTTGTGGGACGCTCAACGGCGCGGTCATCAGCACCCGTATTAAGTCCCAATTTTTACACAATTTTTTTCTCACAGTCAAAGCTAGACACCGGTACGAATAATTATGATGATAAAATGATGAGAACAACACAAACACCCAGCCCCCGGGCAGAGAAAACTCCAGCCCGGTCGGGAATCGAACCCGGGACTTCGTGATCCGGAGGCAGCAACGCTAGTCACTGTACCATGAGTTGCGGGAAACTCTGGGTACTGGATAACCCTATTTTATAGGGTTATTCGTTAGCTTCACAATAAGACTGCGTGGCAACTACACGACATACAGAAGATAGCTACAGTTCAGTTGATAGAGCGTTATTTTCAAGTTTATAGCCTACATTTCAGCTGCTGAATTTGGGCAGCGGTTGAGAAGAGTCAAACGCCAACACGGGCGTACAGTTCATTGAATTCGCTGAAAATTTTTCACTCGAGGCGCAATGGCAGTCCGTATCGGAACTCTGTTCATTAAGTTGCATATCTGCAGGGGCCACAACTGGATGAGACTATACGGAGCGGATCATTTGTTCGCATGTTTTGACGAGCCTGCCCCTAGTGTAACTACGCCACCAACCGAAGCGATGGTGATGTGCTCTATCCACTGACATATGTTTGTTTCCTGTATTTCTTGTAATTACCGTACAGTTGTATTCTGGAATCCAAAATGTACTAATGACTAACTCTGCATATCATTCAAAGGTAAGTAGTAACTGCAGATAGACACATCAAAAAAATTTTGCATCACTTCGGTTCCGGAACCTATACAGAAAATTTGAATAGTGATCAACATAAACATCACTTTCGACCTTTTTATTTCTCATGAAATTAACACATTGCATGTTGTACCCCCATACATCGAGACCTTCAGAGGTAGTGAGTGGTCCAGACTGCTGTACACACCGGTACTTCTAATACCCAGTAAAACGTCCTCTTGAATTGATGCATGCCTGTATTTGTCGTGGGATCCTATCCACAAGTTCATCAAGGCACTGTTGGTCCAGATTGTCCCACTCCTCATCGGAGATTCGGAGTAATTCCTTCAGAGTGATTGGTGGGTCACGTCGTTCATAAACAGCCCCATTCAGTTTATCCCAGGCATGTCAGATAAACTTCATGTCTGGAGAACAAGCTGTCCACTCTAGTCGAGCGATGTCATTATACTGAAGGAAGTCCTTCAGAATAAGAACACGATACGGGTGCGAATCGTCGTCCATGAAGTCGAATGCCTCGCCAGTATGATGCCGATATGGTGCACTATCCGTATGAGGAAGGCATTCACGTATCGTACAGCCGTTACGGCGTCTTCCAAGACCACCAGCGGAGTCCGTCGGCCTCACACAATGCCACCCCCAAATAGCAGGAAACCTCGACCCGGCAGCACTCTCTGGGCAGTGTGTCTAAGGCGTTCAGTCTGACCGGGTGGCCTCCAAACACGTCTCCGACTATTGTCTGGTTGAAGGCATATGCGACACTCATCGGTGAAGATAAAGTGATGCCAATCCTGAGCGGTCTATTCGGCATGTTGTTGGGCCCATCTGCACAGCGCTGCATGGTGTCGCAGTTGCAAAGATGGACCTCGCCATGGACGTTGGGAGTGACGTTACGCTTCATGCAGCCTACTGCGCACAGTTTGACGTCCTGTGGCTGCACGAAAAAAGCATTATTCAACATAGTGGAGTTCCGTCAGTGTTCCTCCGACCCATAATTCGTCGGTAGCGAGAGTCTTGAGCGAGGCAGGACATCGACAGTTCCTCCATGTTCGAACAACATCGCTTTGGCTCGCTCCGAGATGCCTGGACAGTTCCCTTGTTTAGAGCCCTTCCTGGCACAAAGTAATAATGCGAACGCGATCGAACGGCGGTATTGGCCGTCCAGGCATGGTTGAACTACAGACAACACGAGCCGTATCTCTGCTTCCTGGTGGAATGACTGGAACTGATGGGCTGTCGGACCCCCTCCGTCTAATAGGCGCTGCTCATGCATGGTTGTTCATATCTTTGGGGGGGGGGGGGGGAGGTCTCCCGGCCGGTCAAAGGGACTCTGTCTGTGATACAATATCCACAGTCAGCGTCTATTTTCAGGAGTTCTGGGAACTGGGGTGATGCAAAACTTTTTTTGGTGTGTGTGTGTGTAATACAAGGTAATTCGCTTTTCTATACATCGCGAAGAAGCTAGGGAGCACTTTGACTTAACAATGTTAACAACAAAGGTAAAGGTCGCAGTATTAGATGTCGTTGACTGTGTCAGGGAGATTTATTACCGCTTACACAGAGTTCCCATGTCACTTAAAAAAAAAAAAAAAAAATTGACACCAAACTTAACATTATGCAACAATTGTGGGCTAACTGATGATGATTTTCTAATAAGTAATAACACGCGTTCTGCGAGTTCACTGAACTGTGACACTCGTTCTGCGGATTCAATGAACTGAAGATTTAGATGTTCTGATAACAATTCACTGACAGGCCACCAGTAGAACTTAACGGGTGTGGGACAATCCGGAAGCTTACAAGCACAGTCGGAAACTTTTTTAAGGACGAAGACGTACATTAATTTAAAAACGTAGACTCCGTCCACAAGCCTCGGAAAGTCCTTAGGTACTGGCCGACCGCTGTGCCAATGGCATCACTGGATGCGATATGGAAGGGAGACGGTATTATTGGCACTCCGCTCTCCCGACCATTGTCAGCTGTGCTGGCCTGGAGCTCTACTGTTCCGTCAAGTACCTCAAGTAGGTCCTCAGTTGGCATCACGAGCCTGAATGCACCCCGTTATAGTCCTCATGCCAATGTGGGGAATCAAACCCCCGTCCTTTGCGCTGACCACTCGGCTATGTAGGAGGACTGAAGGTGTAGATTCTTTTAAATATTGTTATCACACGACTAACCTGAACCGTGCTTTTGCCAAACTTTCTACAGGCTATATTTCACTTGAGCAATTGTTTCTACTGTTAATATTTGTTACACATATCAGTTCCAATTACATCTTTGTTATCTGGATTACGTTCCCATGAAACGCGTAAAATATTTTTTGGGACATTTTTTATATTCTTCATCCTGAATTATCACATTGGACGTAACAGTCTGATAAGATGTGACGTTGATTTCAGTTTGATATGATGACCTTTGCTGTTGCCGTTGCATTTAGCTTGTGAAAATGGAGTAACACAACACTCCTATGGATTTCTGTGGGTGGCAGGTAAAGCATTTGCTTTATGAGACACACATAGACACTCCGGAAGTGCTAGGTGCTTGTTTGGCCGAAGCTGTAACTATTGTTTACAAAATATATAGCTCTAAATGGCTCAAATGGTTCAAATGGCTCTGAGCACTATGCGACTTAACTTCTGAGGTCATCAGTTGCCTAGAACGTAGAACTAATTAAACCTAACTAACCTAAGGACATCACACACATCCATGCCCGAAGCAGGATTTGAACCTGCGGCCGTAGCGGTTGCTCGGTTCCAGATTGTAGCGCCTAGAACCGCACGGCCACTCCGGCCGGCTATATAGCTCTTTTGAGCATGTTAGACAATCAATGACTTGCAGGTGCCAGTTGTCTACTGATGTACATGGACCACTGCACAATATTTTCAGCAACATATGTAAAACAGTATTCATCGCATAGCAGTTTCAACACCGTATCTGAGCATCTACAGCGAGAAATTTTGTGGACTCCTAGCAGGGAAACAATGCACCTTATCAATAAGGAAGTGTTAATTTTTTTTCTCCTACAATTTTGTATTAGTAGTCTTTTCATACCCAGTACGTCGTGGACTTTAGTTATACATATTTCGTCGGAACAACTGTAATTTTCAGAAGGACTGTTTTGCTATTAGCTTTTGTAATTGCTATGTCCTCCAAAAGGAAAGTGGTTCCTCTGTAAATGAAACCGCATGTAGGACGCTAGTGCGACCTATTCTTGGGTACGGATCGAGTGTTTAAGATCTGCGCCAGGTCGTATTAAAGGAAGACATCGGAGAAATTCAGGAGACGACTGCTAGATTCGTTATCGGTAGGTTTAAACAGCAGAAAAATATTGTGGAGGTGCTTCGGGAACTTGAATGGAAATTCCTGGAGCGTGGGTGACGTGCCTTTCGAGCAACCCTATTGATAAAATTTAGAGAACCGGCGTTTGAAGTTGCTGATCGATTCTACTGCCGCCAACATAAATTTGACCTATGAACCACCAAAATAAGTTTTCAAATGGAACAAAAAAGGAAACGCGTACTAACCGTGCAGTGTTCTCTCCGATGTGCAATGTATGATGTCTTGTGGAGTATGTATGTAAAGATGTACAGGGCTATTACAAATGATTGAAGCGATTTCATAAATTCACTGTAGCTCCATTCATTGACATATGGTCACGACACACTACAGATTCGTAGAAAAACTCAAAGTTTTGTTCGGCTGAAGCCGCACTTCAGGTTTCTGCCGCCAGAGCGCTCGAGAGCGCAATGAGACAAAATGGCGACAGGAGCCGAGAAAGCGTATGTCGTGCTTGGAATGCACTCACATCAGTCAGTCATAACAGTGCAACGACACTTCAGGACGAAGTTCAACAAAGATCCACCAACTGCTAACTCCATTCGGCGATGGTATGCGCAGTTTAAAGCTTCTGGATGCCTCTGTAAGGGGAAATCAACGGGTCGGCCTGCAGTGGGCGAAGAAACGGTTGAACGCGTGCGGGCAAGTTTCACGCGTAGCCCGCGGAAGTCGACGAATAAAGCAAGCAGGGAGTTAAACGTACCACAGCCGACGGTTTGGAAAATCTTACGGAAAAGGCTAAAGCAGAAGCCTTACCGTTTACAACTGCTACAAGCCCCGACACTCGATGACAAAGTCAAACGCTTTGAATTTTCGGCGCGGTTGCAACAGCTCATGGAAGAGGATGCGTTCAGTGCGAAACTTGTTTTCAGTGATGTAGCAACATTTTTTCTTAATGGTGAAGTGAACAGACACAATGTGCGAATCTGGGCGGTAGAGAATCCTCACGCATTCGTGCAGCAAATTCGCAATTCACCAAAAGTTTACGTGTTTTGTGCAATCTCACGGTTTAAAGTTTACGGCCCCTTTTTCTTCTGCGAAAAAAACGTTACAGGACACGTGTATCTGGACATGCTGGAAAATTGGCTCATGCCACAACTGGAGACCGACAGCGCCGACTTCATCTTTCAACAGGATGGTGCTCCACCGCACTTCCATCATGATGTTCGGCATTTCTTAAACAGGAGACTGGAAAACCGATGGATCGATCATGGTGGAGATCATGATCAGCAATTCATGTCATGGCCTCCACGCTCTCCCGACTTAACCCCATGCGATTTCTTTCTGTGGGGTTATGTGAAAGATTCAGTGTTTAAACCTCCTCTACCAAGAAACGTGCCAGAACTGCGAGCTCGCATCAACAATGCTTTCGAACTCATTGATGGGGACATGCTGCGCCGAGTGAGGGAGGAACTTTATTATCTGCTTGATGTCTGCCGAATCACTAAAGGGGCACATATCGAACATTTGTGAATGCCTAAAAAAACTTTTTGAGTTTTTGTATGTGTGTGCAAAGCATTGTGAAAATATCTCAAATAATAAAGTTATTGTAGAGCTGTGAAATCGCTTCAATCATTTGTAATAACCTTGTACAATGACAATGGTCAAGCACGTAAAGTGCAACCTGCTATTGATTTATATTCTCCGTTTACGTCATAATTTGTTATTGCTTTAATGAATTGATTGTGTGACTTAACTTGCCTGATATGTAATTTAATTTTCTCACGAATGTTCGCTAGTGACCAAATCACCGTGCACCTTATCTAAAGAACAAAAGAACAATAGAACAATACTGATGTACATGTACATACGGGACAGCTTAGCTAGAAGATCGCCGAGTTGCAATATAACATTAGACTTCAGGAATGGCGGAGATGACAAAGACTATGTTTCTTATCCCCCTTAAGTCACATTAATAGTTCCCAAATGGACACGTATCTACCAGACAGCAGGCAATACCTCGAGAAAATCGTCAGACAGTGCCAGGAAGTGTCTTAGCGAGTGCCTCAGAACTCTTTTACAGAGCAAAACTGGACATTATACGAGTGATGTTAGTTATCGTTAGCTGGGTTAGTACTATACCAATGCTTAAAGACAGATTAGTGCCAGTGCACACTGAACCATATTGACTCACAGTCTTCAAGATCCAGCCAAGCATTTTAAAATTTCTTTTAGTAAGTTACTGTAAATTGTTGGGTTGCCATGTACGTTGCCCGCAGATGTTACCTAACCCTATTTGGCTTCGTGACCAATCTGTATAGTCGCCTCGTGCAAGCAGTCCATCTCATAACAGAAACTAACTTAGTGCTAGGGAGTTTTATTTATTTCTGCCGCATTTATAAGCTTGAAGTCAAGACTCTTTGATGAACACAACGATTTAGTTTCTCTTCTGCATTTCCACTTACACAATTAGAAGGATGGTTTCCGCCTGCCGCTATGCAGTGTCCAAAATTCACTGCTGGTATGCTTTGTACATTCATACAGATCTACGACGAAACACTGAAAGCCGGCAGTGGCGGCCGAGCGGTTCTAGGCGCTTCAGTCCGGAGCCGCGCGACTGCTACGGTCGCAGGTTCGAATCCTGCCTCGGGCATGGACGTGTGTGATGTTCTTAGGTTGGTTAGGTTTAAGTAGTTCTAAGTTCTAGGGGACTGATGACCTCAGATGTTTAGTCCCATAGTACTAAGAACCATTTGAACCATTTTTGAAACACTGAATTTCAGTTGCTACCTTACTATGCCTCACCTCCATATCCACGTTCCTAACTCGGACAGGTCTTCCCACTCAGATCAGCACAACTTGTGCAGTTGCACTGCTCTTAATTCCATCGTTATGGATGGTTCTTTCACAAGAGGGAGCAGAATTTGGCCTAATTAAACAGTTGTGCTTTACATATTATGACACAACGAACTTGATTTGAAGGTATCTAACATCTGATATATCGAAATCGCAAGGAACGAGATTAAATTTTGTTTACAAATATATAGTTTGTAAGTAAACTATATAATTTGTAAACTGAAACTGTAATCTCGTTCCTTGCTATATTGATCTGAAACCAGATTTAGATAACCTTCACACCAATATTATATGTACGAGGGTTAGAAGTTTAATAGTGGCAACTGTCTATTTACAGGTCGTACAAAACAGATGCGTGTTTGAAAGTTTTACTGACCTTCAAAGTAGTCAGCAGATAATTGTGTATAACCCGTTGCCACCGATGTGGAAGTCGTAGGATACTCTTAACAGTGCCAGTTGTGTTGACAGTTCGAGCGGCGCGGTCTATTGCCCTACGAATTTGCAGCAGTTATGAAGCGAATGCCGTGAAGTATTTCCTTCAGTTTAGAAATCGAGTTGAACTCACGAGGGCTTAAGTCAGGGGAGTGCATTAGGTGGTATAGCACATACCAGCCCCATCTCTCAAACAAATCATAACAGATTGCACTGTACGTGCTTGAACATTGTCTCACAAAATGATGGTTAGGCCCTGCAGAAAATATCACTTCTGTCTCTATGCTGTTCATTTTTAGAACACAACCTACGACCAGCTTGGTGGCAGAAGTGATGACACTTTCTGCGGGACCTGACCATCATTTCTTAAGACAATGGTCAAGCACGTAAAGTGCAACCTGCTACTGATTTATATTCTCCGTTTACGTCATAATTTTTTATTGCTTTAATGAAGTGATTGTGTGACTTAACTTACCTGATATGTAATTTAATTTTCTCACGAATGTTCGCTAGTGACCAAATCACCGTGCACCTTATCTAAAGAACAAAAGAACAATAGAACAATACTGATGTGCCATTGTGGGAATGTACCTTGAAACATCGTTCAGTATTGAAGACGTGTTAAAGATTTTGTGATCAGTGACAATTAGCATTTAATTTTATTGTGCCGAGAAGTTCTAGACAATTTTGGGGCAACTGAAGAGTCTCTACATGAGCTTCTTCATCATTTTGCTTAACATTTAACTTCATGTATCCACGTGTGGCACCTCAGTTCTGGGCGCGAACTGTAAACTACATAAAGACTTAGCAGCTGAGTGTATCTATAGTGGCCACAAGGTATATTAACTTTATTTCACTTCACACTTTACTATGATTTTTGGTAATTATCGGAGCCCCAAATCCATATTCAGTATATCTATGTCAGTATATACATTCTCTTCTCCTCTCACGTGATGAATGAAAAACGTGAATGAGAGTGTACAAGACAAATTTCAGTATCTAGATCTGTGAGAGTAAAATTAGTCTGCTACTGTGGCAGAATATCCAATCCTATAAAGCACATACCAAGTAGTAAAGAGGTTTCTGTTCACCTTCGACGAAGCTCTTGTGCAAGTTGGCACCACAGAATAGGGAGCTCTCCGGGCACTTCCGGAGGAACGGCAGGCGTGGATTCCAAAATAGTTCGCTCGGCAGTGTTCCGGGAGATGCGAGACGGGCGACACCGACTAAGTGTGAGTGTGCCTACTCATGGTCAATTCATTAGCCAGTTTTTTTGATGATTTCAGCTCATTGCTCGTTGAGCGGTATACGGAATTTTTCTGGTTAATTTCGGAGCATTATAACCAGTTCCACTTGGCCGCGCATGCAAGCCGTTGTTCTGCTCTACCTCTGTTCAAACATGCGGACTCGTGATGTATCTTCTCAGTTCAATCCGCTTTAGTTCGTTGGTCATCTCACGTGTATAGTATAAGTGAATAGATTTCTGAAACGTCGCTAATTTAGATTTTAGTTCGGATTCTACTATCATCATGCTTTGTTGTCTCAGCACGTGTCAAGTACGGATCTGAGAGCCTTAAGTTCGCAGATCGTGACTCACAGTAATGTATCTTGTCCAATGTGGTCAGATACTCTGAAGTTTACCACCCATTATATGCAGAAATTATGTTTGTGACGACCACGTGTTCACGGATTTTGAGAATCGTTACATGTCACTGTTAACTGATTCTCGGGGTAAAACTTCCAAATTAGTTTCAGAATTTCTTCTATCGTGCAACTATTAACAGTTTTTTTATCGATGAATTCTTGTTCATTTCCTTCGTGCACTCAAGCCAAGGGAACTACGTACATACTTGTGAAGGTTTTCTTCATTCTTATATTTGTCCTGAATATCTATTACATATGTATATGTGTGTGAATGTCGCCATTGAAAGGTTCCTCTGACCCTCCCATAATTAATCATTAATGATAAATCGTGCTGGGGTTTCCATGGCGCATTTGTAAATGTAATTTTGTAACTCAGCCGGGAGTGTTATGAAGAACAGCAACCATCACCCATTTATTAGTTGTTTAGCCTGTTAGCTTGTTCAGCTGTTCATGAATAAATGTGATATTTTTACCAGAGCACATACTTACATGTTCTATCGCAAACTTCCGTTTTACGTCCTACTGCCGCCCGTTGTGCAACAAATAAATATGGCCAAGTTATTTATGCAATATTTATTCGCCTATCACTAATGTGCAGATCCGGAAACTCAGTTCATCTAAACATCCAATGGTTTTCTTTCATGCGTGTGCTGATACCGTCGTCCCACTTTCGATGTTAATAGATGCGCTACTTTCATGGACATTTTCATCATGAGCACCGATCCCCAGCCAGATCCTTCGCCGACAGATACCCTTCACAACGACATATAATTCGACCTAATATCATGTCTGCAAATTTGTGAAGATTTATGCTGCCTGCTTTTGTTATACACTCTTATTTGTATACATCGACTGCTATGTGGTGTGTGTGATAACTTAAAAGAGATTACTATGAACATCATTGTGCACTGCACTGGTAATGAGATGCGTTGCAATATTTGAAGTGCCACTTCCCACCTTTGTAACGACAGCCTTTGTGTCGACACGAACGAGGACAAAGCCTTAATGTATGTCAGCATTATCTGTTAGACGATTGACGGTGCTATGGCAGTTTGTTTTATGGCGGCTGCAACTGAGCGCTTTTCTCATTTCCATTATCATTTTTAAAGTGTTTTTATATCGAATACAAGCTTGACTACTTCTCGTAAATTTTATGTTTATCCGTCATAGCTTGTAGGCTTGTGCTCATGCACGTCGGGTACACTCTGCTTCATCAACACAGTGGTTAAACGTCACTTACTGTAATTTTATTACTTTTATTTATCAGTATTATATATTATATGTGAATACGGTTCGCTCTTTACAGCTACCGCAAAAAAATAGCTTAACGCCCGAAACTGTGCAATGGCGGAATATAAATAACAGTTGTAATCGAAGGCGGAAAAGTCGCCATTTCAGAAATATTGTACTGCCGTCGCATCTATCCGAAGGAAGACTTGAACAGAGTTCTTCCTGATTTAGGAAAACTTGACACGTAACACGTCCTAAGTCAGTCCGACATTTGCACATACCTCGACAGGCTGACTTATGTTGTCATAAAATCCGCGGACGTTGAGCAACACCGCAAGCAGAAATGAACGTTTCCACGCAGCTCTCTGTGGCATTCCATTACTCGTTTTACGACAGTAACTAAAGACGCTGCTCGGCACAAAAGGCACTTAGCCGAGGAGCAGTAAAAGTGAATGCAACAGAAAACACGCTCTTGTTATCTTACGTCAGTGGACAATACCTTTCATCAATGTTTTTATCAATGTCGCCCTCTACCAACAGTCGAGCAGTAGGATCACCCCGATGGCTCACCAGTGACTCTACATCACTCACGTAGGCCTACTTTTGCGCAGTTTAAACTTTTATTGCAGCAACAAGCTGTAGTGAGTAATATTCTACGACTAAGAAGAGTAAACAAAAGCGTAGTTTAGTTCCGCCGGTGAAATTACACCTACTTATTTCTAATGGAGTCCGTCATAGAAGTGCAAATTACAAAGCGTGAGAGCTATGGTAATTCATCCCTGATAACGATAAAACAACATTTTTATTTTTGGTTACTCTGACATTCTTCAACAATATTCAAACGGCGGCAAGTATCGAACTGTTGGCATCTTCCTAAACGCACTCTTGCCTATGAGAACCATCCTGGTGTAGCAAAGTTACAGGAAATAGTTAATTTTGTTTGTTTCGTTCTCCCTCAGTGCAACCCTACTTAACCACATCATTTAAGCTCAAAAGAGATACGTAGCATAAATATCTGCTCTGAAGTTTTTCTGAGTCGCAAACATTCAGCAACGGAAAAGCCTGCTGCGTACCACCAAAAAACTGACTAATATCTTTCGTCTCAAAGATAAAATATCGCCTTGTATCCTCAGAAAACTGCTTCTCAGTGTATACTTCCCTTAGATTACCTGTAGACCACACTTTATAATTCCTGCAATTGTTACCCAAAGTACTTCACTCGTTTTAAAGTCACTTCTTCATTTTTATCTTTACCTTTCTCCTTTTTCTCTTCCTTTTTAATTTTCTTCTTCTCGTAAGTTTTGATTTTGCACTACATCTATTATCACAGAATCTGATAACATGCCATCTCGTTTACAGAGAATCTCTGCAACGGAGACGCAGCTGAAGGCAATGTCATGGAAATGGAAGAGGACGTAGAGGAAGATATGATAATGCATGAAGAATTTGACAAAGCACTGAAAGATTTAAGTAGAAACAAGGCCTTGGAAGTAGACAACATTCTGGTAGAGCTACTGATAGGCTTGGCAGAGCCAACCATGACAAAGCTCTTCCATCCAATGAGAAAGATGTATGAGACAGGCGAAACACCCAAAGACTTCAAGAAGAATATACTAATAATAATCCAAATTCAAAAGAAAGCATGTGCTGACAGGTGATAAAATTACCGAAATATCAGTTTCTTAGGCTGCGGCTGCCAAATACTAATATAGATCCTTTACAGAAGAATGGAAGAACTGGTAGAAGACGATTTATGGAAGATCAGTTTGGATTCCGTAGAAACGTTTGTAGACATAGAGAAATCTTTTGATAATGTTGACTGGAATATTTTCTTTCAGAGTCTGAAGGTGTCAGGGGTAAAATACAGGGAGCGAAAGGCTATTTACAATTTGTACAGAAACTAGATGGCAATTATAACAGCCGAGGGGCATGAAAGGCAAGCAGTGGTTGGGAAGGGAGTGAGACAGGGTTGTAGACTATCACCGATGTTGTTCATTCTGTATATTTACAAGCAGTAAAGGAAACAGAAGTAGAAATGAAAGTCCAGGGAAGAAATAAAAACTTTGAGATTTGCCGATGACATTGTAATTCTGTCAGAGACAGCAAAGGACTTGGAAGAGGAATTGAACGGAATGTACAGTATCTTGAAAGAAGGATATAAGATAAACATCAACAAAAGCAAAACGAGGAAATGCAGTGTAGTTGAATTAAATGAGGTGATGGTGAGGGAATTGGATTAGGAAATGAGACACTTGAAGTAGAAGATGAGTTTTGCTATTTGGGGAGAAAAATAACTACTGATGGTCGAAGTAGAGAGGATATAAGATGTAGATTGGCTATGGCGAAGAAAGCGTTTCTAAAGAAGATACATTTGTTAACATCGAGTATAGATTTAAGTGTCAGGAAGTCCTTTCTGAAAGTAATTCTATGGAGTGTAGCCATGTATGGAAGCGAAACATGGATGATAAACAGTTTAGACAAGAGAATAGAAGCTTTTGAAATGTGGTGCTACAGAAGAGTGGTGAAAATTAGATGGTAAGATCACGTAAATAATGAGGAGGTACTGAACAGAATAGAAATTTGTGGTACAACCTGCCACATTCTGAGGCATCAAATGCTCACCAATTTAGTACTGGAGGTTAGCTTTGAGGGGTAAAAATTGCAGGGGAAGAGCAAGAGATGAATACAGTAAGCAGATTTAGA
This sequence comes from Schistocerca serialis cubense, assembly GCF_023864345.2. Taxonomy (NCBI): domain Eukaryota; kingdom Metazoa; phylum Arthropoda; class Insecta; order Orthoptera; family Acrididae; genus Schistocerca; species Schistocerca serialis. The sequence goes on from NC_064639.1 coordinate 639,825,050, forward strand.
AGGATGTAGGTTGCAGAAGTTACTCGGAGATGAAGAGGATTTCAGACAATAGAGTAGCATGGAGAGCTGCATCAAACCAGTGTTTGGATTGAAGACTACAACAACAACAACCATCTTATGTTGAAATTGACTGTTACGGAAAGGAAGGAAGCCAAGTCTGATATAACTCTGGTCGACTTTTATTTGTGAATTGGAATAAATAAATATCTGAGGACTGGAATCTGTGACCGTTTGTGGCGCGTTTGCGGATCTAATTTGTAGTAATTTATTCAAATTGTACCCAGTGATAATGTTTTCAGAATTTTTTGCGTCTCTTTGAGTCTGCACCAAAACTTATACATGCCTGCGACCATTTTCCTCTACAAGTTTTGTTTGTGTTTGATTTTAGTCCAACCTGAAATGAATTACACAGTCTTGTCATCTACTCTAGTATAGAATACATGAATATTTGCTTAAAATATTCGTTTCAGACAAATTGCACATTCCGAGAAGTCTTCATGGGAAACTTAACAGACTATTTGATTTGTGAATAACGAATCGTAATCTCCGCATATTTATATGACGATTGATTGCAGTTGTGATTCTTGTGTCATGTAGTTCATGTTTCACGAAGGGCCTAGGTTTATACTTCAGGGCCACTTGCCAGTTTCGCAATGCTACAATTTTTATCGATCAGTACTTTCTCACAGATAAATGAATCAGCAGTGACACTTATCCAGATGAACATTAACATCGGTACATAACATGAATTAGTCATTAAATATGCCCGGATAGTCCATTCTTCAAAGAACTCAACATCGGTTTTCAACTAACAATATTTAGACAGTACAGAAAGACCGAATCGACCTAGTTATCCTTGTGTAAGGCTTCCAAATTATTAGTGAAGAGTGTGACACGATGTTCGTATGACGTTTTGGTTTACTGAATTTGTACAGCACTCGTACTAATACATACTTATTATCTCTATAATGCTGGTTCGGAAACTGAAACCGTATTCCGTGAGTTTAACCTGAGAATGAAAATTTTGTGACTGAACCTATGATGGTAATATTTTAGGATGGTAGTTAAAATCATAATGATTTCTCCCCTGCTAAATACTCTATTTGCATATATTTCAAGCTATTTCATAGTGTATATGGTAACAGCACGCAATTCAGTAAGTTGCCTCAAGTACTGTTGCCCACAAAATGCGCACAGGTACTACAATATAGATCCTACAATTTTGTTGCTGTGGCTCAAAGGCTGGTCGCATTTTCCACCATTTCATGTGAAATATCTTAAAACAGTTCCTTTTTCGTACAACACCCAGAACAATTCAGCATGTCTCACCATTTGTAGTTGAATACCTCTGCAGTCCAAAGCCCCTCACCTTTTCGGCCCATAGTCCGCCTAATGTGCAAAACTATCCTGTTGTTGTTGTAGTGGTCTTCAGTCCTGAGACTGGTTTGATGCAGCTCTCCATGCTACTCTATCCTGTGCAAGCTTCTTCATCTCCCAGTACCTACTGCAGCCGACATCCTTCTGAATCTGCTTAGTGTATTCATCTCTTGGTCTCCCTCTACGATTTTTAGCCTCCACCCTGCCCTCCAATACTACATTGGTCGTCCCTCGATGTCTCAGAACATGTCCTACCAACCGATCCCTTCTAGTCAAGTTGTGCCACAAGCTCCTCCCCATTTCTATTCAATACCTCCTCATTAGTTATGTGATCTACCCATCTAATCTTCAGCATTCTTCTGTAGCACCACATTTCGAAAGCTTCTATTCTCTTCTTGTCTAAACTATTTATCGTCCACGTTTAGCTTCCATACATCGCTACACTCCATACAAATACTTTCAGAAACGGCTTCCTGACACTTAAATCTACCCTCGATGTTAACAAATTATTCTTCTTCAGAAACGCTTTCCTTGCCATTGCCAGTCTACATTTTATATCCTCTCTACTTCGACCATCATCAGCTATTTTTCTCCCCAAATAGCAAAACTCCTTTACTACTTTAAGTGTCTCATTTCCTAATCTAATTCCCTCAACATCATCCGACTGAATTCGACTACATTCCATTATCCTCGTTTTGCTTTTGTTGATGTTCATCTTATACCCTCCTTTCAAGACACTGCCCATTCCGTTCAGCTGCTCTTCCAAGTCTTTCTCTGACAGAATTACAATGTAATCGGCGAACCGCAAAGTTTTTATTTCTTCTCCATGGATTTTAATACCTACTCCGAACTTATCTTGTTTTTCCTTTATTGCTTGCTCACTATACAGATTGAATAACATCGGGCAGAGGCTACAACCCTGTCTCACTCCCTTCCCAACTACTGCTTCCCTTTCATACCTCTCGACTCTTCTAACTGCCATCTGGTTTCTGTACAAATTGTAAATAGCCTTTCGCTCCCTGCATTTTACCCCAGCCACCTTCAGAATTTGAAAGAGTATTCCAATCAACATTGTGAAAAGCTTTCTCTAAGTCTACAAATGCTAGAAACGTAGGTTTGCTTCTCCTTAATCTTTCTTCTAAGAAAAGTCGTAGGGTCAGTATTGCCTCAAGTTTTCCAACATTTCTACGGAATCCAAACTGATCTTCCCCGAGGTCGGCTTCTACCAGTTTTCCCATTCGTCTGTAAAGAATTCGCGTTAGTATTTTGCAGCTGTGACTTTTTAAACTGATAGTTCGGTAATTTTCACATCTGTCAACACCTGCTTTCTTTGGGATTGGAATTATTATATCCTAGCGTACGTAATTCTCTGGCACTCGAGCTGCAGCATTTTTCTTCTTCTTCTGGAATTTGTCAAGCCAGTAGTCAAATCCAAGCGTCCTATTCCCTCATTAGGTCCATCTACAAGGTTCAAGGTAAGCATATGCAAATACGTTTGCACAATAACTCAATTTCAAGACTTCCTCTAAGCGTTTATAAGCAGTTTTCACTGCGCAAGAAAAAACAGCACCACAAAATCCAAAGAAGCTGCTGCTCTGGAAACTGGAACTCACGTAATCCCATACCGTTTTTGCTAAAGACGCACACTGTTCAGAAACATTTCACCAGAGACAATAATATATCGCTATAGCTGTGGGCTTGATGTTGCTCCAGCCGGAGTGGCCGTGCGGTTCTAGGCGCTACAGTGTGGAGCCGAGCGACCGCTACAGTCGCAGGTTCGAATCCTGCCTCGGGCATAGATGTGTGTGATGTCCTTAGGTTAGTTAGGTTTAATTAGTTCTAAGTTCCAGCGTACGTAATTCTCTGGCACTCGAGCTGCAGCATTTTTCTTCTTCTTCTGGAATTTGTCAAGCCAGTAGTCAAATCCAAGCGTCCTATTCCCTCAATAGGTCCATCTACAAGGTTCAAGGTAAGCATATGCAAATACGTTTGCACAATAACTCAATTTCAAGACTTCCTCTAAGCGTTTATAAGCAGTTTTCACTGCGCAAGAAAAAACAGCACCACAAAATCCAAAGAAGCTGCTGCTCTGGAAACTGGAACTCACGTAATCCCATACCGTTTTTGCTAAAGACGCACACTGTTCAGAAACATTTCACCAGAGACAATAATATATCGCTATAGCTGTGGGCTTGATGTTGCTCCAGCCGGAGTGGCCGTGCGGTTCTAGGCGCTACAGTGTGGAGCCGAGCGACCGCTACAGTCGCAGGTTCGAATCCTGCCTCGGGCATAGATGTGTGTGATGTCCTTAGGTTAGTTAGGTTTAATTAGTTCTAAGTTCCAGGCGACTGATGACCTGAGAAGTTAAGTCGCATAGTGCTCAGAGCCATTTGAACCATTCGAATGTTGCTTGCAAGCTCTATTACCCATCCAAGGATGAATGAAGCTTGAAACATGTCATCTGAAACAGCGTCCTATTTCGATGTTGCTTGGGAGCAACATTGCCGAATAAAGGGTCATATTAGGTTTCCTTGATGTTCTTGTGATGATCTGAACACAATCCAGCATTTTGTGCTACTGTAAACAATAAAATACTTTACCATTATAGAAGACGAATATTATATGTTACCCTTCGGACAATCTGAATGAAGTACTCGGGAAGCAATTTTTACCTGGAACAGGCATAACGGATCCTTCTAAGTTCCTTGAATTTATGCTGCTCGTAAAATTTATAGTGTCGTAAAAAGGTAAGATCTGTGGCACACAGCCTGTGGCTGGGCTACTGGCCTGGTTGTAGACAGAGGACGGCCTTCCTTTCCTGCAGCACTGGACTCAAGCAGCTGGTGAGCCCACAGCGCTGGCCGCCTTTTATCCCCGGAAAAGATTCCCAGTACTCATTCGACACCAGGCGAAGTGGCTCTGGGGCTATCCTCGAGAGAATGGAACGAGGTAAAATCCCACCACTCTGGGGATTGATCGCGGGACCACCAAGGCTGAAGTGTCCTAGAGTTATTAATTAGTAAATAAAAATTAAGCTTAATGAATGATTGGCCGGGAGACACCATTTGGACTTAAAGACACCTAATTAGAAAGGTCTTTACTATCCTTCGTGGATACTTGCGTCTTTCCTTGGCAATGTGTGAGTTGTGTGTTAAGTGTATCTGATATGTGTAGAATATTATAATGGGTGTATGTGTAGAGTGGTGTGATGCTTACGTCCAATGAATATGAAGAAAGGAGGGGTGAAACCTAGTGCTGGTGCCGACGCTTTTGTATAGCACCAAGGGCGTAGGCGATCTTAACGCCCCTTATCAACAGATGAATCACCATCAAAAGTGTCACATTCCCTTACTTCATTAGGAGAGGATTAGAATTGATTCTAGGACATTGGCACAAAGTTTGGTAAGAAGGAGGAAGAGAAGGAGGAGATTAGTGTTTAAAGTCACATCGACAATGAGGCCATTAGACACGGATCAGAAGCTCGGATTAGGGAAGGATTAGGAAGGGAATCGGCCGTGCCCTTTCAAAGGAACCATCCCGGCGTTTTCCTGAAACGATTTAGGGAATTCAGGGAAGCTTAAATTAGGATGGCCATAGTTGGGTTTGGTAAACAGAATTGTACTCCACCATGCCTCCTCCCCTTTGCCGAACAGGCAAAGGGAGAGCGGGCAATAATGTGTGCCGTACTCAGGCTGTTATCCATCCAAGTACAGGCATGGCTGTTGGCAATCTGTAAACCATTTAGGTCTACAATAATTTGACAGAGTACATCAACTTGCATAGAATGCATGAAGCGTAGCAGAACTCTTGAACAAATGCTATTGTGGAACCACACTTCGATACCAGAACTTCGGAGGTTAGTAAAGTTAAGACAACGCTTTTATATACTTTGTGAGCCAATTTGAAAGTGGATGGTCGATACCTTCAGAATATCAAAGAGCACGTAATGAAACAGATACCTCACCCAGAATGAGGTATCCGAGGTAACGAAGGTAATCTGGAGGCCACGAAGGTCGTTTGATTGAATTTCCCTCGCTCACTATTAAATGGACGCTGCGACTGCAACGGCACATTGCTCCGGCTCCTGAAAGACTGCTGTGTGTCCAGCTCTTATTGTGAATGAATAAAAATGAGAAACGAAACCGTTTTCCTTTGCTGATAGCAAGTGTAAGGCGACTGTCATAAGTTGTTCTTACATTCGGAGTGATTAATAGAGTCACTCTCTAAGAACAACACGCGAGCTTGGTTCAAATGGTTCAAATGGCTCTGAGCACTATGGGACTTAACGTCTGAGGTCATCAGTCCCCTAGAACTTAGACCTACTTAAACCTAACTAACCTAAGGAGATCACACACATCCGTGCCCGAGGCAGCATTCGAACCGGCGACCGTAGCGCCTAGAACCGCTCGGCCACTGCGTCCGGCACACGCGAGCTCTTGTACTCTTAATGCCCTACACTTTTCCCGATACAATGGTACGACCAAGATGTCGAGCATGCAAACAAATACATTTTGACATAAAGTAGGCATTAAATTTTTTGTATAAAAATATTTCCCAAGAATTAAATTACAATAGTTTCTACCTTCGCGTTCTAAACCAAGGTTTTTGGGAGGTTTGTCTTGATTGTAAGGCAACGGGAATGACAAACATCTTTCAAATATTACCTGCTGTGATGCCCTGTGCCCCACTAGCATCCTCCTTGGTATATGGTTGAAAAGCCCCTGACTTCAGTGAATTGCTGCTCGAGAAGCCCTCTATACTTACTTACTATGGTATGTACAAGCAACAGGTTTCGTAGTTTCAGCAAAATATTTTGAGTAATATGTTTGTTGGCAGATATACATGATCAATTTTCTCTTGCCGAAAATATGGAACGACCTCTCAAAGGTCGTATCCAGACACCATGACTTGTTTTGATATTTCTGAATTAGCTGTCCACACGGTTCCAAAAGAAAATAGACGCATTTTTCGTGAGAAATGAGTGATTCATTACTTACTAAGTGAAGAGGTCAACTTCGAGATGAGAAGGATCACTTGTACGCTGAAACTCTGAAACTCCAATTCACGATCGTCGTCGTATACTCCGTTGGGTCCATTTAATCTCTGATAACATCCCACAGATTCCAACATAGTCACCTCTGAACTACACCCGTCTCATCTGCCCAGCAGCATGCGCAGCGTCCATTACAGTACTTGTCCTCTTCATCAGCAACAACGACAGTGCCATCCCATCCAAATAATGCATAACTTCGTCAGCGCTTACCGATCACGAAATCAACACCTACGACACAACTTTACGTACAAGATCTCACAGCATAACTTGTTTTTGTGACCAAATAACTTATGTTACTCAAAAATATTGTACTTAGCGAGGTGACGCTGTGGTTAGCTCACTGGGCTCGCATTCTGGAGGACGATGGTTCAAATTCCGTTCCGACTATTCAGATTTAGATTTCCGTGATTTCCCTGAATCGTCTGATACAATGGGGGAATGGCTCCTTTGAAAACGGCACGTCCAACTTTGCTCCCTGTTCTTTCTTAATCTGAGCTTGTGTCTCTCATTACCTCGTTGTCGACGAGACGTTAAACACTAATCCATCTTCCTTCCTTCCCTAAAATACTGTAATATGATTGAAGTGAACTGTACACGCCTCATCGAAGAGCGGATAAAGTAACCGTCTGCTCGCCACAAGAGTGGAATGAGATCAGAATACACAAGGGGAAAATACAGAGTATCTCTCCTAAAAGTCGCCAGGCCCATTTTCTCTAGTATTTCAGCATATACGTCCAATTTCTTTTTTGGATTATGTAGCTGGAGTAAGCCCAAAGAAATAGTGCTCATTAAGACTTTCGTATGGCTCTCAGTATCGAAGGACAGTATTTGGTTTGTCCTTAAACAATCTGCGGAGGCTTTTGATTGGTGTGTGTGATCCCAGTAGCATTATTGGAAATAATTAATTGATCAATCTGGCATTTGATGCTGCGATTGGGTTTTTAAAGCATTCTAAAACCCCAAAATTGGTTCTCTCAGCTACACCAAGATGAAGAATGAGCAAGAGGAGAAGGAGGAGGAGGACGTAGGAGGAAGAGCCTACTCCGTGAGAGGTAGACATCAGCAAATATCACTGCAAGACAGAGTCCAGTGAGACGTATTAAAAGGCACTAAACCACGATCCTAGAAGTTGTCATGGCATTGTCGGAGATAGCTGAAACATTCGTACATCCCACGTGCTCAGGTCCCGATATTTCCACGTAACTCCCCAGGTCAGAGAGTAACGCAGCACTAGTTGCCACAGTTTATGTGCATGCATGCCCTGGCCTTGGAGTGCACCCGGAGTTTTAGGAATTCTGATGTTATCAACACATCCAGCTCCAAAATTGTAAGTGATCGATATTACAAATGTTCAGTTTTTCACAGTGAATACATGCAACATATGCGATCGCAGAGACAGCGCAATGCATACTGAGTATTAGTTTACTGTTCAGATATCCAGAGAGCACCGCTACCGAGACTTGCCCCTCCAGCTGCGGGCAAGAACCGACTAACAGTCTGGCTGGAAGCTTTCTTTGTACTCTACGCTCGCGAGACCCTTAAGCTGGAAATGCTCATTCGTTGCGGCCACAGGCTACCTCCGCCACTCACCCGGCATTCCAAATCGTGTCATCCTAGGAAACCAGCCACCCATTTGTCACAGTAATTATAATTAAATATTACGATTCCAGTCCAAATCTGATGATACTTGAGCAAAGTATTAGAACTACCTCCTCCTGACGACTGTGGCTCTGGAAATAATGTGCTTCTCATGTCTGGACATAGTTTTCCACGTAAAATAGAAAATTAGCCATAGATGGACATGTCTCATTTGTTTTTCTTGCGAGTGGTACCAGTGTATCTTAGGAATAGAGACGTAATCGTCTTATAAGCAACCAGGTGTTAAAAACACGATGGCGACGACCGTGTTACTGTAACCGTATGTAAAAAGCGTCTTAGTTCTACAGGTACACACAACTATGGCTAAAAATATCCATGTTAAAAAGTATATGCGTAGTTTATACATCGAGATATAGGTATTGCTTCCAAACGAAGTGGTCTTCCACTCAGTATACAGCGACATTGAGTATCGACGGTGGTCGCGAGGTCTCTGTTAACAGACCGGAAGTGCACGTGCATGTCCGCAGCGATATAAGCTTGTAATAAAATCAAACTTATCACTCAGTTTAGAATGTGATCCGACTAAGGAACGTAGTATTAAGCCAATTCTTGCAACTCCCTCATGCTGCGGCTGGATATTTCCTACACTAACAAACAGTATTTGTAACACATTCCGTCTTGATAGCATGTAGGCAGTGTAACAGAGGTCCTCTTATACGTCCACAGGATTACAAGTGAGGAAGGATGATGGTTGATTGAGAGTGATAACATACAGCGGATGACGTGCTGTGTGAGGAATAACCTAGAACGTCCAATGCTATATTGAACTCGTAAGAAATGTACAAAATCCTATTACCAGTATATCAGCTTCTCAGATCTATAATTTTACGTTTCCTCATAGCATTCGCGATTTGGAATCAAGCCTCTCCATTCAACCGCATAATTACATTGAATCCTATGGAGATGTCTTTTAATGATTACAGCCACTGGTGAATCATATTCGTGGCACTCTCATATATCGAAACGAGTCACCTTTATCGAACCTAGGGAACCCACACAGCAACACTTCAATGTGGTTTTATATAGCCTCTCTTCATCTTGAAACTGTTCCCCAGTATCTGCACCGCCTTCCATGAAGCTTTGTCCACGTGTTCACCCCAGTTTGAGGCAGAAATGAGAGGAAGTCGGAGAGCTCTGTATCTACCACCTCCTGCAGCCCGTGGAGAAACAGAGTGAGCTGAGTTAATGCGCCAGAACCACGTTTTGGCAGCTCAGTGGAAATGTGAACTTTTTTTGTAGCTATGTCAATCATGGGCAGCACCAAACGAAATTCCTCCTGCAACTTGAGGTAGTGCAAAAGACAGTATGAGCAGTTTAGGTGGTGTCTCTTATCAAAAATACTAGGAAGACTCCACATTATACAGGAACTGGAAGAAGAACAAGGATTTTGTTACGGTATTGTGGTGGGTTTCCAGACTACACACTTGTACTACAGTATGAAGGAGATCTGCATCCTGTAGCGCTGTTCTCTCTCGGCTCGATGGTGATGGGTGTCAAACTCGACATGACGTGGAACGGTGTCCGTCGATCACGACAACGCCAATCTGTCACTATTAGAAAAAAAAAACACAAATTCCTCGCGTGGTTTGGTTATTTTCAGATATTGTATCTCGAAAATGATATCACTGTCTCGATGGAGCAGCACGCTGCAGTGTGAGCGTCGCCCTTGCTTCTAACGAATGCAATTGTGTTCGTTGTCTGTCGATCTTCTTCGCTTACAAATGTAGCGACTGTGTCACTCGATAACGCGATGCCTCCATTGACCTGAAATAATCAAAAGTCGCTTGCGTGTTTGCAAAAGACCCTTCAGTTTACGCGAACTTGCTGACTATAGTTCTTATGCCCGGTTTGAAAATGGTTGTTCAAAGGTTAAAACATAGTGTCTTGAAACATCATTTCATCGCCCAAGCCGAGGCCACATTATGAATTTTGAGAGGACAAGGCGTCGCTACGTCGCGTATTCAACAACTGCAAGACTTAACTCCAGAAATGATATACCCTTGAGCAATGTTCTGAATGAGTCGTAATTTTGGTGTAAAGTTATTGCTGTTCACATTTATAGTATTACTAATTGGCACTTATGTTATCCGAAGACTCCTCCAGTTTCACGTATACACTTTAAATGTCCATTAAATGATGTAGGCGACACGAAGAATTAAATTTGAATTAAGGTTTATTGTCTTTCGTAATTATTGTTTGCCCCTACGCTAAGCAAACACACCTATATGGCATTCAAGGAAATATGTCCGTTAACATCAGTAATCTTGACTCAGATGATAACTTCTGATAATACGGTGAAATTGTAATCTCTTCGTGATTGCGTTTAGTTGTGGCCTACTCAAGCCTAATAGTGGAGTTTATGTCGGCGATCAGTGTCTTTCTGTGTCCTTTGATGTTCATGACTATTACGTATCCCATTACAAATCGGTAATCACACGATTTACTTTTCTGTCACATACATCAAAATCCCATTTTTGTCCAGACGGTAAAGAAGATCCTATTTTAGTCCGACTTCTGACTGATACTTCCATACTATATCGTAAAACTTGAAACTTCAGATCGGTCATAAAACAGCGGTTAACATGCATGCTTCTGTTGCCTGAGTACAAGAGAGAAGTGAAGTTAACATCTCCATTGACAAGTTACATTTTAGGCACAGCGAACTTACAGCTCGATGTGGCAACAACTCTCTTCTAGCATAAATGTTATCTTTGGTCGATTTATGGTCTGGGCTTTAACCTTCGTAAATAATAATTTTTGAATTCTTTCTTTAAAGTTTCTGTTTTGTATCACATGGTGTTCTTTCATTCAATCCTTTCTTTATGATAAGCATTAGTATTTATATAACATTCCTGTTAATCAACCTGAGAAGAGTGCAAATTTTGTTGTCAGTAGCTGCCGTCACCGTCAGGATGACTCGTTTTGCTATTTCTTTTGCAAAAAAAGGGTGGTCATTGTAGTTTCTATATTTGGGGTGTTACACATGGTCCTCGGACGGTGAAGTGGGTCGGTGACTTCCGGCTTCATCGTTCCTAACCAAATAAGATCCTTGTTTTATTATTGGCATACTACCACTCACACACAGGCACATTCAAAATTTCGAACCATTGCAGTGTTTATTTTACATCAATAGGAAATTAGGGTTCATGTCTCCTAAATATTTCATTATTCCATTTCACTGTCATTTTTAATTTTCGGCGCATCGCCACACCGCCGCCTCATCTGCACCAGACCATGTAAAGCTACAAACATGACCCGGTTCTATGACAGTGCCTTATCCTCTGTCGACCATAGCGAAGCTGCAACAGCATTGGATCGCACATGCAACGAGTACGATTCGATTATGCGTGCTCGTCTGGTTACTTTCGTTTTCCAGTGGCTGTGCTCCCGGTAGACTGCACTAACACCTCAGCACAATCTTTCCTAAGATAGTCCCCACCACCACTGTGGAGTACGCTGTAACTTATAGACCACTTCTCCTTTCGGTACATCACATAAAATTACATATCGTTATCTCAGTTCTGAATGTTCATCACCGCGTATCGGCTCTTCATTTAATTAATAATGTTTGTGATATGTGTAATTAATCTACATTCACGTTCACACTTGTACTATCGGTTTATAAACACGTACAACATTCTTCACACCGGTACCTTTCTATGGTTCTTATTAGTCAGTTTTTCCCTGGTTTCAAGTCTTATTAGTTCTCATTTATTTCCTGTTCACACTTATTCGTCTCTCATCTTCTCCTTCCTCGAACAAGGACTTTGTTCGAATAAATTCCCCTATTCCCAGATGACCACGGTAAGATTTTTCAATGTGCTCACGTGCTTATTTTTAAACCGGTGGTTTGTTTTTCAAACAACATGTAGTCGCATATTAGAATACGAATATTAAAACATAAATTATTAACGTGATGAATTCAATGAACACAAAATAGTTACACATACGAACTCGTAGCTCTTAATTTCTCTTAATTATTTACAGCTAGAGAGTTAACTGTTACATTTTGGCAATATTTTCCCAAAATAATCTTTCTTTTCAATAAAGTTACCCCCAATGGTTTAGCTTTAACTATAAAAATACATACACCCTCCTTGAAATCTATCACTGCACTGTAGTCAGACAAAAAATCTATTCCCCAAATACACGGCGTTGACTTCGAGATACTACTAAGAGAGTGCATACAATGGCTACTCTTTGTACTTCTACCGTCACCCGTATCTGTTTAATAATGCGTTGTGTTGTGACTTGGCAAGACAGCCAAGCCACTATGAGGTAGCCGAAAGGCACGCGTTTAAGCTCACGCAGGCTGGCGTGAGATCTGGAACAGTTAAAGGAATAGAGACTAGCAAAAATGGTATGTAGCTTCTGGAATACTTAACGTTAATCCATAATTGGTGAACATCGGTCTGACGGTACATGCATCACAAGGTAAATAGCAAATGATAATGGCGCCTTGCTAGGTCGTAGCAAATGACGTAGCTAAAGGCTATGCTAACTATCGTCTCGGCAAATGAGAGCGTATTTTGTCAGTGAACCATCGCTAGCAAAGTCGGCTGTACAACTGGGACGAGTGCTAGGAAGTCTTTCTAGACCTGCCGTGTGGCGGCGCTCGGTCTGCAATCACTGATAGTGGCGACACGCGGGTCCGACGTATACTACCGGACCGCGGCCGATTTAAAGGCTACCACCTAGCAAGTGTGGTGTCCGGCGGTGACACTACATTCCTCCCCCGCATATCGGCGTACGGTTGTGTTATAAGGCTTCCGCCCGCCGTGAGGAGGACTCCATGTTGACGTATGCGACGAGGTGGGGAGCCTAACAACAGGCGAGGCTGTGCCACCCGCACCCTGCCATTCGGTCCGAGGGGAGCTAGGAAACGCCTGAAAACTTAGTCCAGGGTGCACGCCAACATGCGGTGTACGCGCCCGTAGAGAGACAGGAGGGGGCGAAGGGTCCATCTCCATCGGGTCGGGGCACCCGACGGGTGAAGACGTCCTATGGTCCGGAGCGGGCAAGAAGTCCATGGCGGAAGACAACGGGTCACGGGAAGCGATCGGCGGCGCGTGACCCAGGGAGGCGCCCGGCGGTTGCAGCGACGCGTCCACTGCGGGCGTCGCCGGCGGGAGAACAGGCGGCGGCGCGTCGCCATGGGGCAAAATGGAAGGCAGCGTCGGTAACTCCTGGGGATGAGGCGAGCCAGTAGATGGGTCCCCAGGGCGCTGACCGGACGGCACCGTCGCTGAAAGACGGGGAGCGGCAGAACCCGTGCGACGACAGGGGCGCAGCTAATTGAGATGCCGACGCACCTCACCAGAGGCCCCCTAAACCAGATACATAGCGCGGCCGAGGCAGCGAAGAATGCGCCCTGCGAGCCAACGCCGTGAACCTCGATAGTTACGATAGTAGACAACGTCGCCTGGGGCAAAAGCAGGTGTCTGCCGCTGCACAGGAACTTGATGCGGCAGATGTAGCGAAGACATCAAGGTTCGATGAGTACGACCGTGGAGCAACTCAGCCGGCGAGCGACCATCTCGGGGCTGAGGGCGATACGAGGACAAAAAGAGCAATAACGTGTCCTCCCGAGAATGCGACTCTTTCAACATCTGGGACTTGAAAGTCCTGACCAAACGTTCAGCGGCACTGTTTGACTGCGGCGAAAACGGCGCGGACGTCAGATGTTGAATACCATTTGCCTTGCAGGACGACTGAAATTCTGCGGACATGAATTGTGGACCATTGTCGGAAACAATAGTCTGTGGAAGACCTTGAATGCAAAAGATAGCAGAGAACGCTTGGATGGTGGCAGATGACGTCGTGGAAGACATCCGGACAACAAAAGGAAAATTACTGAATGAATCTACCACAACCAACCATCGAGCATTCCAGAGTGGACCAGCAAAATCGATGTGTAAGCGTTGCCTAGGGGAAGTGGCTTTCGGCCATGCAAAGAATTTCCGCGGTGGTGCGGATTAATGTGCGGCACACGCCATGCAAGAAGAGCACATATTCGTAATCGCAGCATCGATTCCGAACCAAGTACAGTGCTGACGAGCAAGTTGTTTCGTTCGCACTATACCCCAATGTCCTTGGTGGAGAAGCCGTAAGACAGAGGACTGTAACGAACGTGGGACCACGACCCTGGACTGATCATTATCAGAACGCAACAGCAAAACACCACGTCGTACAAAAAGTCTCTCCTTGTGAGCAAAAAATCGGTGAACCAACGGATCCTCGATCCGTGACTTTGGCAAGGGCCATTGCGTAGCAACAAAACGCAGAACGGTAGCAAGGACAGGGTCAGCAGCTGCGGCTGTAGCTACACGATGAAAATCAATCAGAAACGATTCGACCACGTCATCGGTTTCCAAATCAATGAACATGCAAGCAAGTTCGGAAGAATCGAATGCTCTATCCTGAGCAACAGGCAAACGGGACAACGCATCGGCGTTTCCGTGCTTAGCAGTGGACCGATACAAGATATCGTAGCGGTACTGCGAGAGGAAAATAGACCAGCGAATGAATTTCTGCGCTGTACGTGGAGGTACAGGCTTGGTCGGATGAAAAAGCGATGTCAAAGGTTTGTGGTCTGTGATGATGGTAAAGTGACGACCATTTAAGAAATCATGAAACTTTGTAACACCAAATACGAGAGCCAAAGCTTCTTTCTCGATCTTTCTTTGCGCAGACGAGATCAATTTGGACGCAAAGGCAATAGGGCGATCGTGCGAACCATCTTTGTGCGCAAGCACAGCACCGAACCCGAAATCCGAGGCATCTACCATCAACAAAAGGGGTTTCTGGGGATCGAATGACGTAAGGAAAGTAGTGGAAAGCAACGTCGATTTCAACTGGCGAAAGGCGCGTTCGCATTCCGTCGTCCAGACGAACGGAACACCTTTACGGCGTAAGCGATGAAGCGGAGCTGAAATGGAAGAGGCATGGCGCACATAGCGATGATAGTAATTTATTTTTCCCAGCACACTCTGTAGCTGCTTCAAATTCTGCGGCGAAGGAAGTCTTGTATGGCACGGAGATGCTCGGGACTGGCATGTATGCCTTGTGCATTGATTACATGTCCCAGGTAGGGTAAGTCACAAGCAAAAAACACACATTTGTCCTTCCGCAAGCGAAGACCATTTTGTCGCAAGACCTGAAATAATGTTCTGAGACTGGCTAAATGTTCTTCTTCCGTCTTTCCAGAGATCACAATATCGTCCAGATAGTTTGCTGCAGTAGGGACCGATGCACAAACTGTTTGCAGATATTGCTGAAACAATGCAGGGGCGGATGCACACCCGAATGGTAGTCGTTTGAATCGGTACAAACCAAGATGCGTGTTAACCGCCAAAACGCGCTGGGATTCTTCGTCCACTGGTATTTGCAAGTACACATCTGCTAGGTCCAACTTCGAAAAATATTTACCCAGGCACAGTTCGTCAAAAAGATCTTCCGGGTGGGGTAAAGGAAAAGTTGCAGTCACTAGTTGGGGATTCACTGTTGCCTTGAAGTCCACACAAAGTCTCAATTTTCCAGAAGGTTTTTGCAAAATTACTAAGGGTGATGCCCAGAGAGAAGCCTGCACACGTCCAATCACACCTTGTGATTCCAAATCGTGTAATGTTCTTGCGACCTCATCACGCAATGCGTGGGGAACATTGTGTGCTCTGAAAAATTTCAGTTGCGCGTTTACTTTCAGTTCCAAATGTGTGGTATAGTTCTTAGCGCAACCAAGGCCCGGTGCAAAAATGTCTGCAAACTCTTCACATAGACGAGAAACACTGTCTGAAGGCACAGTCTGGTTCACTGAGAGGACCTGATTGACTATAGATAAGTTAAACAACTGAAATAAATCTAAACCAAACAAGTTCACTGCAGCAGAACAACGTAGGATCTACAATGACACAAGTTGTGTTTGTCCTTTGTATGTTGCAAGAAGAGTGCACTCTCCTAACATAGGGATTGCTTGTACTGAATAACTACTGAGCTTAACATTTGCGGCACACAATGGAGGTGTGACCAGCTGTTTGTACGTGTCATGATTGATCAGTGAAACTGCAGCTCCGGTATCGAGCTGGAATGGTATCACTTTGCCATTAATGTCCAAGTCTACAAAAAGTTTATTGTCCTGCTGACGACAAGAGCGACTGTCTCGTGCAACATGAACTGACACTGGTACAGAATCACTTGCGACTTGACGGGATTTCCGGCGATGTCGACGCACACTATTTGTGGGACGAACACAGTCACTGTTAGAGTGGCACTGGGCGGAGTGGAATGAACTACATGAATGTCCATGGGCGAAGGTTCACGAGCCCGAGTATTCTGGGTTTGATTTCGATTCCGGCGCGAAGCAAAGAGCCTGGAATGGTTGTGAGTGTCCGATCTGAGCTTTTTCTGGCAAACATTTTGAACATGTCCTCGTTTATTACAGAAAAAGCAAATAGCTTGGTGTGACGGGCAATTCTCACGCGAATGTCTAGTAGCACACTGCACACTGCAGGCTGATTTTAGCACTGCATTTGCCTGCTTGCGCGGCACACGTGGCTGAGAGCTTGGCGGCAGCTGCGCGGATGGGCACAAGGGCTGTTTACTGTTCCGTGCAGCGCGCCCGGCGGGCCGGTTAACGCGACACACGGCTGGCGAAGGTTCAAACGATTCCTGAGCAAAGTCAAGTGTGTCCTGCCGATCCAATATGTCCATCACTTGTTGAAGGGAGGGATTGACCAGTTTCAAAATCTGTTCCCGTATACAAACATCAGAAACGTTCTGTGCAATAGCATCATGTACCATAGTATCTGAATAAGGGAGTCCGCATTCACACTCGAAAGCACAATCCCTAGCAAGGCCTTGCAAAGTTGCAACCCATTCCCTATTAGTCTGCCCGGCCGTACGTTTTGTACGAAAGAAGGTATACCTTTTGGCAACGACATTGACTGATTCTTTGAAATATGCATCCAATGCAGACAAAATTTCGCCGTAGGACAGAGTAGCTATGTCGCGTCGGGGAAACAATTTGACTATCACACCGTATGTGGACACACTGACGCACGATAATAAGAAAGGCTGCCGCTCGTTACCTTGAATTCTGTAGACGGCGAGATGGAATCCAAATTGGCGTGACCACTCCGTCCAGCTTTCCAGTGCAGCATCAAAAGGACGAAAAGGTGGTGCAACAGCGTGTTGTGGATGCAGTAGCGGTGGAGCGGCGGCTGCCGCATCGTTTTGCATTGCATGTTGACCCTGGACGAGCTGTCCAAGGGCATCCAGTAAGGCCTGCGTCTGCTGATTCTGTAAGCGATAAAATTCGGACAGTACATCTGGAGGTAGTGGCGAAGCCATTACACAAGTAAATCAGTCTGTAGAGATACGAACGCAAAATTCCCGTCGCCAAACTGTTGTGACTTGGAGAGACAGCCAAGCCACTATGAGGTAGCCGAAAGGCAGGTGTTTAAGCTCATGCAGGCTGGCGTGAGGTCTGGAACAGTTAAAGGAATAGAGACTAGCAAAAAAGGTATGTAGCTTCTGGAATACTTAACTTTAATCCATAATTGGTGAACATCGGTCTGACGGTACATGCATCACAAGATAAATAGCAAATGATAATGGCGCCTTGCTAGGTCGTAGCAAATGACGTAGCTAAAGGTTATGCTATCGTCTCGGCAAATGAGAGCGTATTTTGTCAGTGAACCATCGCTAGCAAAGTCGGCTGTACAACTGGGACGAGTGCTAGGAAGTCTTTCTAGACCTGCCGTGTGGCGGCGCTCGGTCTGCAATCACTGATAGTGGCGACACGCGGGTCCGACGTATACTACCGGACCGCGGCCGATTTAAAGGCTACCACCTAGCAAGTGTGGTGTCTGGCGGTGACACCACACGTTGCGCTTTTGCGCTTAACGCCCGTGACACCGTGCAGCCCGTTACCGGTAAGGTGAGTACCTTTCGTTGCTTACAAGCCATGTTTAGACAACTCATCGTCATCACACTAATTGTCCCTCCTGTGTCTTAACACGTTAATCGGTACTTCATTAACTTTTACTTCGGCAATTGATTGCAAAAATTATGCTCTCTCATTTGTTTCCTGTTTCGGTTCAAACATGAGATCCTCACAAATATGACTTTCCTTATTATAGGCCAGTGTATTTATTAACTCGCGACGTTTGCCTCCCTAAAATGACTGGCAATACTCTGATCGCCCATCCTTTACGTCCCTCGGCTTTTCATTTACTTCAACTATATGAACTTCGTTTCCCGTTTGTGGATACGAGTTATCCACAACTACACCTCTTCCATCTGACAAAGATATAAGTCTATTTGACCCGGAAGACGCACTCGTAGTGTCTGAATTCCCCAAACCTACATTGTGCATCGGACAATTTCCCCAATTCGCTTTATTCGGTGGATTTATAGGAGCGCAATTGTTCCTCCTGCCATCAGAAGACTGAGGGTTCAATGATTGCCACCCCCCTTACTTCCTCTTTCTGTTAGTAGTTACAACATTAACTCGTTGACAACCTCCCGCTACAGGCACCTGGTTGTTGTTTCGCACAAAATTCCCTCTTGAGTATTGATAATTCGTGTTCCAATTCTGATTTTTCACTTGCGATCGATCAAATTGATCATTACCGTTCATAGAATTGCCATGATTTCGGTTAAATTCTCCAGAGTGACTGTTAATTTGATTACCATTGTTCCACGCGTTATTATCAGCGTTGTTCTTAGTATAGTAATGGTTGGTTGTTGTTATTATGCCACTGTTTTGCATCCTTCATAAGCATATCAATTGAATAGATCACTGATACGAACTGTTCAACGTCAGACTCGGGAACATGAATTAATTTCTCTCGCATATTCAAAGGTAAACTACCTCTCAATATTCGAATCGTTTCTCTACTCGAAACTGGTTCTGTCCAATAACGCGTTTTGTTCAAATAGCGTTCGAAATACTGCCTAAGGGTTTCCTTTCTCGAATTATAAAATTCTGGTTGATATATTATATTTAGCTAGAAATAATCTTTCAAATTCGGAACACGTTTTATAGGTCTCTCTAACTTCAGTGGCCCCTAACGCTGCTTCTCCTACAATCTTCGACACTATATTATCACATACCGTCCAACAACGGGTAAACATTCTTTTAAAGGAATTGATAAACACTCTGGGGTTGATGTTTTCATTTGAAAATGTGGGAAACTGTCGACTCTTGAAAATACTGTTCCCACTTTTAATGACGTAATGCATCCTCTCTGAAAGTAAGGTTCATCCCCTCTCATCTGATTAGCTATTCGTTTCCCACGGTTCTCTTACATACGTGGTATGTTGCATTCGGGGGCGTTTTTTCTCACAGTTCGATTTCTCGCTGTCGCGTATTTGTTCGTTTTCTTCTCATAGTCTTTTTTCTGACTGTTGGTCCAAAAATCGCGCATTCCCAGCCGCTGATTTACAATTCATGGTACATTTGTAAACGATGTTACCTGTAATTTGACGGTATTCGTTCACATGAATCTCTATCAAGTAATTATTGTACGTCGCCTGCCCATTAATTTGATTCTGTGCACTCTCTATGGCCGAACGTACCTTTCCGTTAATTGCCACCGTTTTGTTTTCTGTGCATTCGGATAGATCTTCCTCCAGTTCCTTAGTTTGATCTAACATAAAAGTATCCACTTTACCCAAAGAATTTTTCTTTAAATCATTTATACGACCTGTCAATCCCTCTACTCTTTCTGTGATGCAGATGTTATTCTCAGCCAAGGCATGAACCTTTTCAGACATAACCCCAACTTCTTCTGAAAAAGTATTGACATTTTCACTGTTTTCATGGACATGAACAGTAATTCTGATATCTTCTTTTTCTCGGTTTGCTAACCTTGACTCTAAATTGTCAAACGTATTATCAACTCTAGCCTGTTGTTCTGCTAGTTTAGCCTCCCAAGTTGGAAGTAAATTAGCCTGTTTTTCAGCGAACTTAATTTCTAAAGTCTGTTGTTGATCAATTAATTTAGCATCTACAGATGCTTGCTGTTCAGTTCTCTTAGCATCGATGTCAGAGAATTTATTCTCCACAGTCGCCTGCTGTTCCGCGAACTTACTATCCTTATTAAAGAACTTAACATTTAAAGTCTCTGTTCAACGAACATATTGTTCATGTCAGAGAATTTAACATTTAAATCGTCCAACGTAGTCAATTTTGCTAATATAGCACTAAGGACATCTATATTTCCTGACCCCGTTGGTATAACATTCGTCATGTATTCATTAACAGCTTTATCCTTAGGATCGGAAGTACTATTATCAGCTACCTTTTCCTTACTTTCTAGCCCAGAGTCAGATACACTAAGGACGTTAATTTCGTCTGATTCGGCAAAAGCTTCTACTCCCACATTGACAATCGTTCTATTAATATCATCATGATCTGATACTTCACTTAATTCATCAAAGGATTCCGGGACACTTGTCTAAATCGCTACGCAACCTTCTTCCTATTTTTGATATGATTTAAAATCTTATTAACCACTCTTTACTAGTACCCACAGTAATTATGGTCACAATCGTCACACAATATTAATCGTACTCTCTACTTAACACCAGCAGAATGAAATTTTTACTATTACCAATACGGTAAAGCAACAAAATCTACCATACCTGGATAATCACATATTTTGAGTAGTGATTACTATTTATTGTCTGCTTGAATGCTGTTGTAATCTCGTTCACGTGACTGTCGGCAGCCGATGTTTCTATCTCTACCAACTCCGCGTTGCGTCGCTCCATCTGCAGATGTGCTCGTGTGCCTTGGAGTCGCAAAGCGTCGACCCACTAGTTGCAGTCGTAGCGTCGAGCCCCACGCTGGGCACCAGGTAATTTGGCGCTGTTCTCTCTCGGCTCGATGGTGATGAGTGAGCCAGTCCAGATGACGTGGAACAGCGTCCGTCGATCACGACAACGTCTGTCTGTAACTATTAAGGGAAAAACACACACACACACACAAATTCCTTGCGTGGTTTGGATATTTTCAGATATTGTATCTCGAAAATGATATCACTGTCTCGATGGAGCAGCATGCTGCAGTGTGAGCGTCGTCCTTCCTTCTAACGAATGCAATTGTGTTCGTTGTCTGTCGATCTTCTTCGCTATCAAATGTAGCGACTGTGCCACTCGATAACGCGATGCCTCCATTGACCTGAAATAATCAAAAGCCCCTTGCGTGTTTGCGAAATACCCTTCAGTTTACGCGAACTTGCTGACTATAGTTCTTACGCCCGGTTTGAGAATGGTTATTCAAAGGTTAAAACATAGTGTTTTGAACCATCATTCCATCACCCAAGCCGAGGCTACATTATGAATTTTGAGAGGACATTAAGTTGTTAATTATTATTCCGTCGTCAAGGCAACGCTACGTCGCGTATTCAACAACTGGAAGACTTAACCCCAGAAATGATATACCCTTGAGCAATGTTCTGGATGAGTCGTAATTTTGGTGTAAAGTTATTGCTGTTCACATTTAAATTATCACTAACTGGCACTTTTATGTTATCCGAAGACTCGGTCAATTTCACAAATACACTTTAAATGTCCATTAAATGATGCAGGCGACACGAAGAATTAAAGTTGACTTAAGCTTTATTGTGTTTCGTAATAATTGTTTGTCCTTACGCTAAGCAAACACACCGATATGGCATTCAGGGAATTATGTGGCATGTGTCCGGAAACGCTTAATTTCCATGTTAGAGCTCATTTTAATTTCGTCAGTATGTACTGTACTTCCTCGATTCACCGCCAGTTGGCCCAATTGAAGGTAGGGAATGTTGACTTCGGTGCTTGTGTTGACATGCGACTCATTGTTCTACAGTACTAGCATCAAGCACATCAGTACGTAGCATCAACAATTTAATGTTCATCACGAACGTGGTTCTGCAGTCAGTACGATGTTTACAACTGCGGAGTTGGCAGATGCACATTTGATGTATGGATTAGCACGGGGCAATACCCGTGGCGCGGTACGTTTGTATCGAGACAGATTTCCAGAATGAAGGTGTCCCGACAGGAAGACGTTCGAAGCAATTGATCGGCGTCTTAGGGAGCAAGGAACATTCCAGCCTATGACTCGCGACTGGGGAAGACCTAGAACGATGAGAACACCTGCAATGGACGAGGCAATTCTTCGTGCAGTTGACGATAACCCTAATGTCAACGTCAGAGAATTTGCTTCTGTACAAGGTAACGTTGACCACGTTACTGTATGGAGAGTGCTACGGGAGAACCACTTGTTTCCGTACCATGTACAGCGAGTGCAGGCACTATCAGCAGCTGATTGGCCTCCACGGGTACACTTCTGCGAATGGTTCATCCAACAATGTGTCCATCCTCATTTCAGTGCAAATGTTCTCTTTACGGATAAGGCTTCATTCCAACGTGATCAAATTGTAAATTTTCACAATCAACATGTGTGGGCCGACGAGAATCTGGACGCAATTGTGCAATCACGTCATCAACACAGATTTTCTGTGAACGTTTGGGCAGGCATTGTTGGTGATGTCTTGATTGGGCCCCAGGTTTTTCCACCTACGCTCAAGGGAGCACGTTATCATGATTTAATAGGGGATACTCTACCTGTGCTGCTAGAACATGTGCCTTTACAAGTACTACACAACATGTTGTTCATGCACGATGGAGTTCCTGCACATTTCAGTCGAAGTGTTCGTACGCTTCTCAACAACAGATTCGGTGACCGATGGATTGGTAGAGGCGGACCAATTCCATGGCCTCCACGCTCTCCTAACCTCAACCCTCTTGACTTTCATTTATGGAGGCATTTGAAAGCTCTTGTCTACGCAACCCCGGTACCAAATGTAGAGACTTTTCGTGCTCGTATTGTGGACGGCTGTGATACAATACGCCATTCTCCAGGGCTGCATCAGCACATCAGGGATTCCATGAGACGGAGGGTGGATGCATGTATCCTCGGTAACGGAGGACATTTTGAACATTTCCTGTAACAAAGTGTTTGAAGTCACACTGGTACGTTCTGTTGCTGTGTGTTTCCATTCCATGATTAATGTGATTTGAAGAGAAGTAATAAAATAAGCACTAACATGGAAAGTAAGCGTTTCCGGACACATGTCCACATAACATATTTTCTTTCTTTGTGTGTGAGGAATGTTTCCTGAAAGTTTGGCCGTACCTTTTTGTAACACCCTAAATGTGCTCGATATCAGCATGCAGATGGTATTTGTTTCCGATTTATTAGAAGAGAGGGCAGCGGAATTCAAGCTGTGAGGATGGATCGTGAGTCATGCTTCGGTAACTCAGATGGTAGATCACTTTCCCGCAAAAGGCAAAGGTCCCGAGTTTGCGTCTCATTCCGGCTCACAGTTTTAATCTGCCAGGAAGTTTCATTTAGAATGTGTTTACCTTTTATTCTTTAACATTTATCCTTTTATTCCAGCTACCACATGATATCATATCTACACCCTGAGCGAAGCCAGGCACCCAGTTGGTGTTCTTTAAAGTAAACAGTTGGCTCAAGAGTGAAATAGTATATTACCAGAGATATCTTAATGATGCATTGCTACTACCTAATAGCACAAAGACGAGATTGAGGAGTATTCAGTTCTTCCCACAAAAATATAGAATTCACAGTAGAGCTTGATGGCAACAAAACCATAAATTTTCTGATCTTAGAATCAGCAGACTCCAAGAAAAACAAAAGTTCAACATACACTGAAAACAGGGATACACAGATATAAAAATTGAGAACTCATTATTCCATCAAACTGCACGCAAACATGCTACACAGAGAAAACTCACTTGACTTAGAACAAAACACCTTAGAACAGAAGTGGACACAATAAAAGGCATTACCATAAACAACGGCTACAGAACGGAGACAAGTGATAATTGAGACACATAAATGCACAAAAATAAGGCAACAGAGTACCACACTAATAAAAAAAAATATTTGCAGACTTCCCATACGTAGGCCCATTATCACACAAAATTGCTAATACTTTAAAAAAAACGTATAACAATTGCATTCTCCACTAATACAAGGTAGGAATTTACTAATCCACAACATAGAAACAGATAACCGAAAATTCAACTGCAGTGGAGTATATAAAGTATCATGCTCAAATGGTCATGTCTACTTTGTAGGGAAAACAAGCAAAAATTTCAAAACTCATTTCCAAAAACATGTAAATGCTTCCAAAGTCAACCACTTTGAAAAATCGGTTATTGAGAGCATATGCTAGAAACCAAGCATGTGGCCAACAAGATAGAATATTTAGTAAGACTACATCTTAAATGTATTAAACCTATTGGAAATATACTTTCATAAAATCAGAAAGCCTGAACCTGTATTAAATGAACAAACCGATTTCGCTAACCATAGTTATTTCAGTAATTTTAAAAACTTACTTTCAATTTATTCCTTGTATATATCAACGTCTTAAAACTCAGAGCTCGGGCATTACATGATGAACTTCTTCTTTGATCACGTAAGGTTAAAATACAGTCCTGGAAATGGAAAAAAGAACACATTGACACCGGTGTGTCAGACCCACCATACTTGCTCCGGACACTGCGAGAGGGCTGTACAAGCAATGATCACACGCACGGCACAGCGGACACACCAGGAACCGCGGTGTTGGCCGTCGAATGGCGCTAGCTGCGCAGCATTTGTGCACCGCCGCCGTCAGTGTCAGCCAGTTTGCCGTGGCATACGGAGCTCCATCGCAGTCTTTAACACTGGTAACATGCCGCGACAGCGTGGACGTGAACCGTATGTGCAGTTGACGGACTTTGATCGAGGGCGTATAGTGGGCATGCGGGAGGCCGGGTGGACGTACCGCCGAATTGCTCAACACGTGGGGCGTGAGGTCTCCACAGTACATCGATGTTGTCGCCAGTGGTCGGCGGAAGGTGCACGTGCCCGTCGACCTGGGACCGGACCGCAGCGACGCACGGATGCACGCCAAGACCGTAGGATCCTACGCAGTGCCGTAGGGGACCGCACCGCCACTTCCCAGCAAATTAGGGACACTGTTGCTCCTGGGGTATCGGCGAGGACCATTCGCAACCGTCTCCATGAAGCTGGGCTACGGTCCCGCACACCGTTAGGCCGTCTTCCGCTCACGCCCCAACATCGTGCAGCCCGCCTCCAGTGGTGTCACGACAGGCGTGAATGGAGGGACGAATGGAGACGTGTCGTCTTCAGCGATGAGAGTCGCTTCTGCCTTGGTGCCAATGATGGCCGTATGCGTGTTTGGCGCCGTGCAGGTGAGCGCCACAATCAGGACTGCATACGACCGAGGCACACAGGGCCAACACCCGGCATCATGGTGTGGGGAGCGATCTCCTACACTGGCCGTACACCACTGGTGATCGTCGAGGGGACACTGAATAGTGCACAGTACATCCAAACCGTCATCGAACCCATCGTTCTACCATTCCTAGACCGGCAAGGGAACTTGCTGTTCCAACAGGACAATGCACGTCCGCATGTATCCCGTGCCACCCAACGTGCTCTAGAAGGTGTAAGTCAACTACCCTGGCCAGCAAGATCTCCGGATCTGTCCCCCATTGAGCATGTTTGGGACTGGATGAAGCGTCGTCTCACGCGGTCTGCACGTCCAGCACGAACGCTGGTCCAACTGAGGCGCCAGGTGGAAATGGCATGGCAAGCCGTTCCACAGGACTACATCCAGCATCTCTACGATCGTCTCCATGGGAGAATAGCAGCCTGCATTGCTGCGAAAGGTGGATATACACCGTACTAGTGCCGACATTGTGCATGCTCTGTTGCCTGTGTCTATGTGCCTGTGGTTCTGTCAGTGTGATCATGTGATGTATCTGATCCCAGGAATGTGTCAATAAAGTTTCCCCTTCCTGGGACAATGAATTCACGGTGTTCTTATTTCAATTTCCAGGAGTGTACATTTGTTAAGTGTTTTTAAAAAGCTGTAAAAAATGTGGTACTTGAGTGAATAAAGCAAAGTATGCTGAAGTCGAAAGGTTAAAAATGTTCTTTGTTTGTTCGGTATGTTTTCATTGTTTCTTCCACTGTTTCTTACATGTTTCCGCACCCGATTCACTAAATACGAAACCTGATATCTAACTTTCTCATGATAGTAAAAGGGGTATCACCTAACTGAAGACGAAATGTAATTAATGTATTATATGCTTTTCACCTTAACATGGATCAACAGCGTCAGAAATGCATCATGCAATTTAATAAAACACGAAAAAATATGACATGTGGTTTTTATTTAAACTACCTACGATAAACGTTTTTTTCTTTCCTCAGTTAGTAGGCGCTGTCAGCGATAAAAAGTTTGGTACAAGTTTAAAATTATGTGAAAAGTTTATTCTAAGTCACTAAGTGCACTGATTGTCAAATACTGGGTGAATACAAGAGGCCTATTCGGAAAGTAAGGTCCAGTCGGTAACGAAATGGAAATCCCAGTGAAAATCAAAAATGTTTCATTTACAGTAGTTTGCTACACCTTCGAGCTACACTAGACTCTCGCTATTCCGGCCGTCAGTAGTCCGGCCTCTCAGTAATCCGGTGCACATCCAAAAACACATGCACAAAGAAGAATCGTGCGCAACATTGCTTAGTTAAACAATGCTTTATATACTGTATCTGACACTGCAACTTTCTTTTCAGTTCGGAATAATGTCTTCTATAAGGGGACACTTTACGCCAGACTTCAAGCAGAAACTAGAAATTTTATCTAAGTTAAATCTAGGTTTTTCGCAGAAACCCATAGCTGCTGAGTTCAATGTAGGACGAGCAACTATTTATGTTATCAAAAAGAAAGAAGATGATATTCGTCAGTGCTCAGCACAAATGGATACTGAGTTGGGAAAACAGAAGATTATGCGATGGATTGACAATGATGAAGAAGTTACTAACAAGGGAACCTCCCCATCGCACCCGCCTCAGATTTAGTTATAAGTTGGCACAGTGGATAGGCCTTGAAAAACTGAACAAAGATCAATCGAGAAAACAGGAAGAAGTTGTGTGGAACTATGAAAAAATAAGCAAAATATACAAACTGAGTAGTCCATGTGCAACGCATGCAACATCAAGGAGACAGTAGGCGCAATAGCGCCGTGGTCCGGTGGTTAGCGTGAGCAGCTACAGAGCGAGAGGTCCTTGGTTCAATTCTTCCCTCGAGTGAAAAATTTACTTTCTTCATTTTAGCAAAGTTATGATCTGTCCGTTCGTTCATTGACGTCATTGTTCACTGTAATAAGTTTAGTGTCTGTGTTTTGCGACCGCACAGCAAAACCGTGCGATTAGTAGACGAAAGGACGTGCCTCTCCAATGCGAACCGAAAACATTTGATCGCAAGGTCATAGGTCAACCGATTCCTCCAAAGAAAAACACCTCTGATATACTCTATACGACACTGGTGACGGCATGTGCGTCACATGACAGGAATTTGTTGTCGACCCACCAAATTGTACACTTGGCGAATGGGTAAAAAGATTCTTCTACCTTGCCCGATTTAGGCTTTCTTGTGGATGTGATAATCACTCCCAAAAAACTGATGAAAACATAATAGTTTGTCACAAACCGAAAATAAAAAATTAAACTTTTTCACTGAAGTGAAGACTTGAACCAAGGACTTTTCGTTCCGCAGCTGCTCACACTAACCACGGGACCACGACGCTCCTGTAGTTGTATTATCCTTGATGTTGCCTATCTTCGGCATGGACTACTCAGTTTATATATTTTGCTCATTTTTTCATAGTTCCACACAACTTGTTCCTGTTTTCTCGATTGATGTGTGTTCAGTTTTTCAAGGCCTATCCACTGTGCCAACTTATAACTAAATCTGAGTGGGGTGCGATGGGGAGGTTCCCTTGTAAGTGGCTGCATGAGGAAAACTGTGATACGGACCAAATTTTAAAAGATGAAGAAACAGTCAAAAGCGTTCAGGAAAGTAATGATGAAAGTGATGAAGAAGAGGACACGGGGGAGAGAGCAAGAAGATTTCTCACACTGCTGATGCTGAGCTGCGGAGGTCTTCCTGGAGTACATTATGCAGCAACCAGATACACGCAGTACCGATGCAATGCTTGTAAAGTGGTTGCGTGATAAACCATCCACCGTCCCGTATCATTGCGTCAGTTAAAAATTAGGGACATGTTTCGTAGTGAGTGATACGACTGTATAATTATGTACAGTATACACTCAAAGACTACGTTTTCTTTAAAAATTTGTGTATTTTTGGATTTAATTAAGTATACGCTCTATGTTTTAAAACTGTATCCTTCGGTTTAATAAAGTACGGTGCACTATATCCCCTATGTTTTCAAAATAAATAGAAAAGAAAATAAATCAATAAAATGAATTTCAGACACTCAATAATCCGGCCCTTCCGCTAATTCGGCACCCGTATGTGCCAGAAATGGCCGGAGTAGCGAGAGTCTAGCGTACTTCTCTACGTAGTCGCCGCTACGAGACATCTGTCGTAGCGTTGTATCAGTCTTCCGATACCCTTGTCATAGAAGGCAGCCGCCTATTCTTTCCGCCACATTTCTACGCTGGTTTTTAGTTCGTTGTCTGTGTCAAAATGTTGAGTTCATAGCCAGAGGTTCATGCGACCAGAGATGAACATCAGAGGGAGCCAAATTCGGAATGTAAGGTGGGTAAGCAAACACTTCACATCGTAAACACTTCACATCGTAAACACTGCAGGGGCATCCTCACTGCCCCTTCACAGTGCGGCCGAGAACTGTTATTAAGAAGGAAATTCATGACAGTCACTTTATGTGCGGTTGCACGAAATCAGGCGAAACCCTCACCACGCACCCATAATTGGCTGGAGACGTTATTGTTCTATGCATCTTTCCGTGCTCACTGAGTGCGCAAAAGAGTGACGTGACGCGATCTACAGCCATATTAGAGACACTGCCTAACACATCTGTGCAAATCTGCATCGGATTTTAAATGGAGTTTCCATTTCGTGACGTATCGGACACTACTTCCCGTGTTTGCGTGTTGTCAGCAACGTTGCCTCGAGATGTATACACAGTTCGTAATGGTAATAATTGTCTAATTATAGGTTAATTCTTACAAAGAAGAAAACCACAACCAGCCACTATTGATACTGCTATTTATTTAGGTAAATAGCGCCGTTACCGGTTTCGAACTGGCAAGTTCATCATCAGACGGCTGTTCACATGATTTTCAAGATACACTTTATATTATCATCCGTTTTCGATTATTATTATTCCTCTGTGGCGAAGTATTTTTGGTGTGTTGTTACTGTCGAAAATTCCCAGCGATTTTGTTGCCAAGTTGCAGGATTTTATTTTTCGCATATTCCTAAATATATCCAGAGGCAAATTCTTTTTCATGTGTATGTGTGTGTGGTGCTTTGCACAATATGGTGATGCACAAGTTACATAAGTGCTCGGAATTTTCGACGGCAACAACACACCAAAAATACTTCGCCACAGTGGAATAATAAAAATCAAAAAAGGAAGATAATGTAAAGTCTATCTTGAAAATCACGTGAACAGCCGTCTGATGATGAACTTGCCAGTTCGGAACCGGTAACGGCGCTATTTACCTAAATAAATAGCAGTATTAATAGTGGCTGGTTGATGTTTTCTTCTTTGTAAGAATTAACCTACATCAATTGTACACAGCCACGGTCTCACCACGTCAGTTTTAGACAAAATAGCAATAATTGTCTTACTGAGTTTAGCTTTTCACAAAAGATTACTTCTCTTAAAGCAGCATTTTAAATTTTCACATTCGGTTATTATTTAAAAGAAATCTTGAAATCAAGTTTTTGGCCCTGAAAGCCATTAGATACGCAACCTGTCACTGGTCTGGGTCCCGCGATAGTCGCTTAGTAATACAGATATGTGCCTTAGGATCATCGCTTAAAAATGTCTACGTTTGCAAAGAAACAGTGATGCCCTGCTCAGTAATACTGCAACCGTATCGCTTTGCAGAACGCTACATTACATTTAGCACAGGGTTTCTTGTGAGAATCTTAGGCTGACTGCTCCATACCAGGAACCTCAGACACATCTTCCGAAAAAAGGTCTGGTGAATGTCTGGAGCAGTGTTCCCTGGCGGCGGGAAGTC
Organism: Schistocerca serialis cubense; assembly: GCF_023864345.2. Lineage (NCBI taxonomy): Eukaryota > Metazoa > Arthropoda > Insecta > Orthoptera > Acrididae > Schistocerca > Schistocerca serialis. The sequence continues at coordinate 639,855,256 of NC_064639.1, forward strand.
ACGATTGCAACCGCAGGCCGGAGCAACCGCGGCCGCGAGGCGGAGCGTCCCATGCGGGTCCGCCGTATCGGCTGCCCGATAATTGTGGCCGCACTGCGCGCTGCGTGTTGCGGTTTCCGCCTGACAAGGGAAGACGCTGCCGACAGATGTCTGCTTCTGGGCTGCGACCTCCGACCTCCCAACCGCCAGTTAAGCAGAAAGTGGTGACGTTCTCCTCGGAAAAACTCTGGCATTTCCGGTATCGTATTTGACCACTTCCCTTCGTGATTCTTCCACAACGTTCTTCAGAACTACTAGATGGAACGGCAGACTTCATTCTGTGTTTTCGAGATTACGAGATCCAAACGAACAATCAAAATTCCTTTTTTATACAATCCTAAGGGTATTTTAAAGTTAAAAATTAAAACCGTTTACGGGAAGACAACCTGACATCATTAAACGTGTACAACACATGCTAGAAAAGAGCTATTAAAATTTTTCGTAATGACGGTAATCTGCCTGATGCCTTTGAGATTACTAGATATTTTCCGATATAGTTACTGCTCTTCTCAGTCATTTCGTTTGTTTCAAGTCTTCTTGTAGGCAATATCTTTCAAAGTCATCGTTTTCTTCCGTTGTCCACTTTTGGCAACGTTATTCAATCACCACCAGCAATGAATTTAAAAATTGTATCTCACAAAATTCTTACTATGTACGACGCTTTCAGGACGAAATTAGAAACTCCCTAGCTGAAGAAGTAATTGTAAAACACATTATCTCATTACCCGTTTGACTGCAATTTATTGGCATCTAGTTGTTTTTTTATTTTATTTATTAAATTTTTTTTGGGTCGTCAGTCTTCTGACTGGTTTGATGCCCCCCCTCCCCCGCCCCCCCCCCACCACGAATTCCTCTCCTATGCCAAAAACTTCATCTCAGAGTAGCACATGCAACTTACGACCGCAATTACCTGCTAGATATATTCCAATCTCTGTCTTCCTTTCTGTTTTTGCCCTTTATAGCTTCTTGTATTACCATGGACGTAATTTCCTTCTCCTTGTCAGTGTTTTCGACTTATCGCTTTCCTCTCGGATTCTGCGCAGAACCTCTTCATTCCTTACATTATTAGATCACCTAATTTTCAACATTTGTCTGTAGCACAACATCTCAAAAGCTTCGATTCTCTTCCGTTTCGGTTTTTCCGCAGGCCATGTTTCACTACCATAGAATGTTCTGCTCCAAGCGTACATTCTCACACATTTGTTTCTCACATTAAGCCCTATGTTTGATACTAATAGACTTATTTAAGCCAGGAATGCCCTTTTTGCCAGTGCTAGTCTGCTTTTGATGTCCTCCTTGGAGCGCTACTGTCACAGGTTCGAATCCTACCTCGGGCATGGATGTGTGTGATGTCCTTAGGTTAGTTAGGTTTACGTAGTTCTAAGTTCTACGGGACTGATGACCACAGCAGTTAAGTCTCATAGTGCTCAGAGCCATTTGAACCATTTGTCCTTGCTCCGTCCGTCACTTGCTATTTTGCTGCCTAGGTAGCTGTTCTCATAACTGCTACTTCTCATCACTTTCTTCTTTGTTCCATTTACTCTCAGTCCATATTCTTTACTCATTAGACTGCCCATTCCATTTAGCAGTTCATGTAATTCTTCTTCACTTTCACTTAGGACATAAATATCATAAGCGAATCGTATCATTGATATCTTTTCACCTTGAGTTCGAATTCCACTCCTGAACCTTTCTTTTATATCCATTATAGCTTGTTCGATTTACCGATTGAACAGTAGGGGAAAAGTTGTACATCCTTTTCAATCCGAGCCTTTTGTTCTTGGTCGTCCACTCTTATTATTCCCTCTTGGCTCTTGTACATATTTTATACCCATCTCTCCCTTTAGCTTATCCCCATTTGTCTCCGAATTTCGAACATGTTGCACCATTTTACGTTGTCGAACGCTTTGCCCAGGTCGACAAATCCTATGACTGTGTCGGTGATTTTTCTTTAGTCTTGCTTCCATCGTCAACAGCAACGTCATAATTGACTCTCTGGTGCCTTTACCATTCCTAAACCCAAACATTGTCATCTGACAACTCTTCAATTTTCTTCTCCATTCTTCTGTATAATATTCTTGTCAGCAACTTGAATGCATGAGCTGTTAAGCTGATTGTACGATAATTCTCGCACTTGTCAGTTTCTCCAGTCTTCGGAATTGTGTGGACGATAGTTTTTCGAATGTCAGATAGTATGTCGCCAGACTTAAACATTCTATACACCAACATGAATAGTCGTTTTGTTGCCCCTTCCCTCAAATTCTGATGGAATATTATCTATTCCTTCTGACTTATTTGACCCATAGTCCTCCAAAGCTCTCCTAAATTCTGTTTCTAATATTGGGTCCCCTATCTCTTCTAAATCGACTCCTGTCCTTCCCCCTGATAGAGACTTTTAATGTATTCTTCACACTTATCCGCCCTCTCCTCTGCATGTATCAGTGAAATTCCCGTTACGCTCTTATTGTTATCATCCTTGCTTTAGTTTCACCGAAGGTCCTTTTGACTTTCCAATATACTGAGTAATTCTTTCCGACAATCATTTCTTTTCAATTTCTTCACTTTTTTCGGACAGCCATTTGGTCTTAGCTTCCCTGCACTTCCTACTCATTTCGTTCCTCAGCGGCCTGTATTTCTGTGCTCCTGAATTTCCCTGAACGTTTTTGTACTTCCATCTTTCATATGTCAATTGAAGTATTTCTTCTGTCACCCATGGTTTCGTCACAATTACCTTCTTTGTACCTATATTCTTCTTTCCAACTTCTGTGATGGCCCTGTTTAGAAATGTCCATTCATCTCCAACTGTACTGCCTACTGAACTATTCCTTATTGCTTTTTCTATACCTTTAGTGAACTTTCTTACCTTTAGTGGGCTGCTCCGGGATATGCCTTACAATCCTGTATCTGATTTTGGAATCTCTGTCTGATCACGATGTTGTTGTTGTTGTGGTCTTCAGTCCTGAGACTGGTTTGATGCAGCTCTCCATGCTACTGTATCCTGTGCAAGCTTCTTCATCTCCCAGTACCTACTGCAACCTACATCCTTCTGAATCTGCTTAGTGTATTCATCTCCTAGTCTCCCTCTACGATTTTTACCCTCCACGCTGTCCTCCAATGCTAAATTTGTGATCCCTTGATGCCTCAAAACGTGTCCTACCAACCGATCCCTTCTTCTAGTCAAGTTGTGCCACAAACTTCTCTTCTCCCCAATCCTATTCAATACCTCCTCATTAGTTACGCGATCTACCCACCTTATCTTCAGCATTATTCTGTAGCACCACATTTCGAAAGCTTCTATTCTCTTCTTGTCCAAACTGGTTATCGTCCATGTTTCACTTCCATACATGGCTACACTCCATACAAATACTTTCAGAAACGACTTCCTGACACTTAAATCTATACTCGATGTTAACAAATTTCTCTTCTTCAGAAACGCTTTCCTTGCCATTGCCAGTCTACATTTTATATCCTCTCTACTTCGACCATCATCAGTTATTTTAGTCCCTAAATAGCAAAATTCCTTTACTACTTTAAGTGTCTCATTTCCTAATCTAATCCCCTCAGCATCACCCGTTTTAATTTGACTACATTCCATTATCCTCGTTTTGCTTTTGTTGATGTTCATCTTATATCCTCCTTTCAAGACACTGTCCATTCCGTTCAACTGCTCTTCCAAGTCCTTTGCTGTCTCTGACTGAATTACAATGTCATCGGCGAACCTAAAGCTTTATTTCTTCTCCATGGATTTTATACCTACTCCGAATTTTTCTTTTGTTTCCTTTACTGCTTGCTCAATATACAGATTGAATAACATCGGGGAGAGGCTACAACACTGTCCCACACTTTTCCCAACCACTGCTTCCCTTTCATGCCCCTCGACTCTTATAACTGCAATCTGGTTTCTGTACAAATTGTAAATAGCCTTTCGCTCCCTGTATTTTACCCTTGCCACCTTCAGAATTTGAAAGAGAGTATTCCAGTTAACATTGTCAAAAGCTTTCTCTAAGTCTACAAATGCTAGACACGTAAGATTGCCTTTTCTTAATCTTTCTTCTAAGGTAAGTCGTAAGGTTAGTATTGCCTCATGTGTTCCAACATTTCTACGGAATCCAAACTGATCTTCCCCGAGGTCCGCTTCTACCAGGTTTTCCATTCGTCTGTAAAGAATTCGCGTTAGTATTTTGCAGCTGTGACTTATTAAACTGATAGTTCGGTAATTTTCACATCTGTCAACACCCACTTTCTTTGGGATTGGAATTATTATATTCTTCTTGAAGTCTGAGGGTATTTCGCCTGTCTCATACATCTTGCTCACCAGATGGTAGAGTTTTGTCGTGACTGGCTCTCCCAAGGCCATCAGTAGTTCTAATGGAATGTTGTCTACTCCCGGGGCCTTGTTTAGACTCAGGTCTTTCAGTGCTCTGTCAAACTCTTCACGCAGTATCTTATCTCCCATTTCGTCTTCATCTACATCCTCTTCCACTTCCATAATATTGTCCTCAAGTACATCGCCCTTGTATAAACCCTCTATATACTCCTTCCACCTTTCTGCCTTCCCTTCTTTGCTTAGAACTGGGTTGCCATCTGAACTCTTGATATTCATACAAGTGGTTCTCTTCTCTCCAAAGGTCTCTTTAATTTTCCTGTAGGCAGTATCTATCTTACCCCTAGAGAGACAAGCCTCTACATCCTTACATTTGTCCTCTAGCCATCCCTGCTTAGCCATTTTGCACTTCCTGTCGATCTCATTTTTGAGACGTTTGTATTCCTTTTTGCCTGCTTCATTTACTGCACTTTTATATTTTCTCCTTTCATCAATTAAATTCAATATTTCTTCTGTTACCCAAGGATTTCTACTAGCCCTCGTCTTTTTACCTACTTGATCGTCTGCTGCTTTCACTACTTCATCCCTCAGAGCTAACCATTCTTCTTCTACTGTATTTCTTTCCCCCATTCCTGTCAATTGTTCCCTTATGCTCTCCCTGAAACTCTACAACCCCTGGTTCTTTCAGTTTATCCAGATCCCATCTCCTTAAATTCCCACCTTTTTGCAGTTTCTTCGGTTTCAATCTGCAGTTCATAACCAATAGATTGTGGTCAGAATCCACATCTGCCCCTGGAAGTGTCCAATTTAAAACCTGGTTCCTAAATCTCTGTCTTACCATTATATAATCTATCTGATACCTTTTAGTATCTCCAGGATTCTTCAATGTATACAACCTTCTTTTATGATTCTTGAACCAAGTGTTAGCTATGATTAAGTTATGCTCTGTGCAAAATTCTACCAGACGGCTTCCTCTTTCATTTCTTCCTCCCAATCCATATTCACCTACTATGTTTCCTTCTCTCCCTTTTCCTACTGACGAATTCCAGTCACCCATGACTATTAAATTTTCGTCTCCCTTCACTACCTGAATAATTTCTTTGATCTCGTCATACATTTCATCTATTTCTTCATCATCTGCAGAGCTAGTTGGCATATAAACTTGTACTACTGTAGTAGGCATGGGCTTTGTGTCTATCTTGGTCACAATAATGCGTTCACTATGCTGTTTGTAGTAGCTAACCCGCACTCCTATTTTTTTATTCATTATTAAACCTACTCCTGCATTACCCCTAATTGATTGTGTATTTATAACCCTGTAATCACCCGACCAAAAGTCTTGTTCCTCCTGCCACCGAATTCCCACTATATCTAACTTTAACCTATCCATTTCCCTTTTTAAATTTTCTAACCTACCTGCCCGATTAAGTGATCTGACATTCCACGCTCCGATCCGTAGAACGCCAGTTTTCTTTCTCCTGATAACGACGTCCTCTTGAGTAGTCCCCGCCCGGAGATCCGAATGGGGGACTATTTTGCCTCCGGAATATTTTACCCAAGAGGACGCCATCATCATTTAATCATACAGTAAAGCTGCATGTCCTCGGGAAAAATTACGGCTGTAGTTTCCCCTTGCTTTCAGCCGTTCACAGTACCAGCACAGCAAGGCCGTTTTGGTTAATGTTACAAGGCCAGATCAGTCAATCATTCAGACTGTTGCCCCTGCAACTACTGAAAAGGCTGCTGCCCCTCTTCAGGAACCACATGTTTGTCTGGCCTCTCAACAGATACCCCTCCGTTGTAGTTGCACCTACGGTACGGCCATCTGTATCGCTGAGGCTAGCAAGCCTCCCCACCAACGGCAAGGTCCATGGTTCATGGGGGATCACGAGCTAATCTAAATAAATTCTTACCGTATCACTCGGCCTTTTCGAAGTATACCTCTTCCTATTGTGATTCTTGAACAGAGTATTCGCTATTACAAGTTGAAATTTATTGCAGAACTCTACTTGTCTTTCTCCTAACTCACTCCGTGTCCCAAGCCCATATTCTCCTGTAACCTTTTCTTCTACTCCTTTCCCTACAAGCGCATTCCAGTCCCAACCTCATAATCCGTGGTAATGAAAGAGGTCTAATAATGAATGGGAAAATAAAATTTTATCGTAGCTAAACTGGATTGAAAAGAAACTTTAAATGGCTACTAGTTCCATAGTTGAAGAGGAGATTAAAAAACGTATGGTGAGATAAAGTAAATTATTGAATCAGTCGCAAACGTAATCGCAGCGTGTGGCGGGAATGCGATTGAAGGAAAAGGGCGGAACGTAAAAACAGAAGGAAATGTTCTGGTACAATGGAAAAGTAATCCCCCTTGAAAAATGTGTACGAAAAGAGCTTAATCTAATAATTGCTAAGGTCGATTACATCATGGTACGACGGGATACTCTAATACAGATTTTGCATTTTCAACTGCTGGCAACATTTTATATGTTATGAATGCAGATTAAAATTGAAGATATTGAAGAAAATTAGGCAATTAACATGATGCTACTTACATGAACTGAAATATACAGAAATTGTTCAGAGTTTGCAAGGAAGCTTTAGGCAACTATTGGTTCACATATGGGAATGGAACGCAATCGAACACGTATTGTTATCTTTGAGTAATGAAATTGTCAAGGCAGCAGAGAATCACATATCTAAAAATATCAGTCGTAGTAAGAATGCTTGGATAATATACAAGATACTGAAGTTATTTGACAGAAGGTGAAAATAGAAAAAAAAGTAGCAAATGATGCAGACAAAAGGGAGTACAGATATCTAAAATATCAAATCGGCAGGAATTGCTAAATAACGTAAGAGTTGCTGGAGGAGAAATGCAAATCTATACAACGATGCACGACAACAGCATAGACGCGCATATAAGAAAATAAAATGACCTTTTGATAAAAATACATTCCTGATAGAATATGAAGAGCCGAGAGGCAAATCAGTTTTAAGCAAATGAGGAACGGCTGAAAGCTGGAAGAAAAACAAACTCTGAAACAACCTTGGAGACATTGTGGAAAGGAAAGCGAAACTAATCAAGTTGAATGAGAGATATGATACTTAGAGAAGTATGTGGCAAAGCAATGAGAGATGTACGTGGATACAAGACCACTGCAGCAGGCGGTGTTCCCTCAGAATTACTGAGATGTTTGGGACGCCCAGCTATGACAAACATATTTCGCTTGGTATGTAATACGTATGAGACAGTTGAAATACCTACACATTTCAAGAAGAATGTAATAATTCAGTTACAAAGAATCTAGATGCTGCCATATGTGATTCATCAGGGTAATAAATCCTGATGACCAGAACACACTCAAAGAAATTCTGAAGTTAGGAAAGAAAAAATGCATGGTACAAAAGGTTATGTATAACTTGTGCAGAAATCGAACTGGGATTGTAGGAGTAGAACGACATGAAATAGGTTTTCTGAGAAGAGAGTGAGAGGTACAGCCCTTTCCAAATTCTATTAGTCTGTGCCCGGAGCAAGCTATGAAGTAAAATAACGTGATATTCGGAAAGAAAATTAAAATTTATTTAGATGGAATTAAAGCTTCCACGCTTGCTGATAGCATTGTAATTCTGTCAGAGACAAGTGACTTGGAAGAGAAGTTGAATGGAATGGATAGTGTCTTGAAACAAGGTTGTAAGCTAAACATTAATGAAAGTAAAATAAAGATAATTGAATGTTGTTGAGTTGTATCAGGCGATGCTGGTCGTATTAGATAAAATGTCCAAATGTGTGTGAAACCTTATGGGACTTAAGAGCTAAGGTCATCAGTCCCTAACCTTACACACTACTTAACCTAAATTATTCTAAGGACAAACACATACAGCCATGCCCGAGGGAGGACTCGGATCTCCGCCGGGACCAACCGCACAGTCCATGACTGCAGCGCCTAGACCGCTCGGCTAGTCCCGCGCGGCGTATTAGATAAAAGAAACAGGATAATGTGAAAAAAAATTCTGGATAAAATTGGGAAAATAAATTTATAGCACAACTTCACTGGAAGAAGAGATAGGTTGATAGGAACATCCTCCTGCATCATGAATAGATCAGTGTGTTGATAGAGGGTAACATGCGGGTAAAAACAGCAGAGGCAAACAAAGGACTGAACTGCAGTAAGCAAGATTAGTTGGGTGTAGATTGCTGTATTTATGTTTAGATGAAAAGGCTTTCATACTAGCGTCAAGAGCTACATCAAATCAGTTACCCCACTAAAAACCTCATCAGCAACAACAACAGCAACAATCTAGTAATGCATGATAGATGGAACTTCTTTGTACTTTTGACAGTCGAGATGGTAAATTTCCTGCAAGGAGTACTGTTCAAAGATGTATACAATGAAATTACATTCCTAAGGTTAGTAACGAGCATATCGTCGGCCGTTTGTACAATTATGTGGTTATCACAGCGGGTTTGATAAGTGTCATTATACCCCAAGCGTTGGTAAGGGTTACATTTGTTATCCAATGTCTCGGCCGAAGTAAGATAGCTGATTCTAAAAACCAGATGGGATGATGCATTGCATGAATTTAAAACCAATCAGTGCTACATAGAAGCACAACACCCAATCAAAACAGCAAACTTTATGAAACATCCACGGTTTCCGTGTTTACTGAAAACTATTCAAGAGTCTACGCCTTCTTCAATAATTCCAAATTTATTTGAAACAGGTGAAAAATACAAGATAAAAATATTAGTACGTCACATGAATAGACACTGCCCAGTCCCATTAGCTTCACACCGCTGCTAGACGTCCAGGAAGAGAGTCAGCGAGGTTCTGGAAGGTACCGACAGGAATGTGGAGCCATGCCGACTCCAGTGTCGAGACCAGATGCGCTGCGCTCCTCCGCTGAGGATTCATGAGGCGAACAGTCCGATCCAGGTGGTCCCGCAGATTTAGATTCTGTTTTAATCCCGCGAGTTCGCTGGCCAGGGAAGTATGGTAATCTTTTGCTCATCTGAACCTCGCACATGCACTGTGAGCTGTGTGACACCCTGCATTGTCCTGTTGGTAGATACCATCGTGCCGAGGGGAAACAAACTGCGTGTAGGGGTGGATATGGTACAAATTGATAAATACGTACTTTTTTTGATCCACTGTGCCTTACTGAGAGGCGATACCACCCAAGGAATGCCACGAAAACATTCCCCAGACCAGAACATTCCCTTCCCTGGCCTGGACACTTCCGACGGTTGTAGCAGGGTATTTGCAATCTGTGCGATGGAGCATAAAACGTGATTCATCTGAGAAGGCCACCTGTCGCCATGCACTGGACATCCAGTTGTGGAACTGATGTGTAATTTCCAGCCTTCGTCGCTGATGTGCGCAGTCAAAATGGGTATCTGAACCAAGCGCGTAATGCGGAGGCCAATACGCCGTAACGTTCGCTGGTCGATCGTTGGGGAGACATTATTGGAAACCCCTTGTTTCACCTGGCCGGTCAGGTGCTCAATAGTTCCATATCTCTTCACCTGTACACATCTACGCAGCTGTCGTTCTCCTCTGTCATCCATGTCCCATAGTGCACCACAGTTCCCTCGGTGTCAATTTCGGATAGCGCCATTTTTTTACATGGACAGTCTACTTTAGCCTCGGCGGGACACGAACAGTTTACTAACTTAGCCGTTCCTGAAATGCTCCCACACTTGGCCAGAAAGCCAATGATCACGCCCTTTCGAACGTCAGAGAAATCTCTCCATTTCCATATTACGACAGCGACTGCACTGTTTTCCGCGTTCCCTCGGCACGCTAGAGCTGCCACCTGCTGTCTGTGAGTGGTTCTTGCACGGTGATGTCAAATGTAGGCGATGGTGATATTAATGTGATTGGGCAGTGCATCTAGCCTAACAAGCACACCGAAATACGCACACTAACATCATAGTCAAGCAGATGTAGATGCCAGAGCACATCAGAGTAAGGATGGGTTTTTGAGGGCCAATGCGGCGCCGAGCGGTGCGCACAAAACAATTAAATGTTGCTTTTCTTTTGAACCATTAGCTATAACTTCCAACAATTTGAATGACCATGATCGAAATTAAGTACATTAATATATCTGGAATTGCGTGAATTTAGGAACAAATGACAAGTGTGAAAGTAATTTTCGTGACAACTACATCATTCAGAGAGAATACCCATGAAGAATGTAAAACGGTTATGTGTACCAAGAAGTACATAAAAACTGTTATTTTCATGTTAGAGAGACGATACACAGGTAGCCCCAAAAGCGTGCTCTCGTGTGTGTGGTAAGTTAGGGTTACGTCAAGTATGGTCAAACTGATTAGTAAAACGCAAAGGTTAAAGGGAAGAGAAGTTCTATTGTGATTCATCAACATCAAACTGGGAAATTTCGGCGTGTGGACTCGAAAAGGCAAGAACTATCGATTTGGTTTAACGAAATTGTCACATAGTGAGAACTCAACTCGTACAGGTCATATCTCAGTAGTGATTTGTGCAATCAGTGGATTAGAATAGATGTGTACCCAGCGGCGAGTGGGTTCTGCGAGATTTAATGGGATCACTGTACGAGATGGCCGCCAGCTTGTCCGTATGGCTACAATACAGCTTCGTGCACAACGTTGATTCTAAGTTGGAGCTCTGCATCGGGTATAGACCTATCTGCGTCGACGCCGCATGCTACAAAGAACACTTGAGTGTCAATGCTGGTGTGCTAACTTCCAAAATGAAGGTTTTTCGGACGAGTTCAGTTCTGAAGTGATAGACGCATGCTTTCAAGGCGATACCATGATGATCACATTCGTAGCCTGCGTTGTTAAACGGCACAGCAGGCAAACCAGAGAAATGGTTCATTGAAATGTCTGGGAGGGTTTTTGGATACCAATGCAGTTTAAACTCCTATATATTGAAAGTAACCGGAGTTGCAACCACTACCTCAGGCAGCATTTGGCCGCCAAAGGAAAGAAACAAGTACACGGTTAACGTCCCATCGATGTCAATGTCATTAGAGAAGTGGCTCGAATTCGGATTAGAGAAGGAAGGGAAGCAAATAGGATGTGCCAGTTCCCATGAACAACCACAGCATTCGCCTAAAGTGACTTTGGGAAGTCTCGGTAAATCTAAACCTGAATGGCCGGATAGTTATTGAAAATGGTGTCTCCCTGAACATCACCGAATTTTTTCAGCATCTAGGAGATATATAGTGATAATTACCCCGTGCTCATGATCACGTGGTACCATAGAGGAGCCTGAAGATGGTGTAACGTAACGAAATCGATTACAAATAAAATAAGACCTCTACAGAGGGTGAGTCACTAACTATTGCCACGTAGAATAACTTCGAAAGTATGATACGAGCTGAAAAGTTTGTGGGGCATTAGTTGCATGGGACAACGTGGGCCATAATATGACGTTTTTTTGTTGCTAGGTGGGATCGCGTCAGCGATATGAAGGTCAACTTTATTTTATTAAATGGGGTGCTATAGTTTGGTACTTATTTTCTGATAGCCGCTAACGAAACGAATCCAATTATGTGTAGCAGTAAGGTTTTCGAAGGTCAACGAAAGTCAAAAAGGTGGCATGAACGTCCATTTACAGGTGTTGGAAGTGGTGACCATTGGTATCAATGCAGTGTTGCAATCTTCCCATCATGGACTGAGGGGTATTCCTTATCACTTCGGCAGTTACACAAGCACATGCTCTGACAATTCTCACTCGCATATCTTCAGGTGTAGTTGGAGAGTCTTAATAAGCAATGTCTTTTACGAATCCCCACAAGAAAAAATCCAGAGCTTCAAGTCTGGCGAATGAGCCGGCCACGACATCTCCTCCGCGTCCAATCCAACGATTTGGGAATTGACTCTGCCACTCATTTCTAGCCATCAGCGAAAAATGTGCCGGACACCCATCGTGTTGATATCTCATTCTGTTCCTTGTTCCTAAAGGTATTTCTTCCATTAACAGACCTACTGTTTCTTGCAGGACTGTGGTGTACTTCCTACCATTAAAATTTCTTTCGATGAAATAGGGGCCTATAATTCTGTCCTTCAGAATCCCACACCATACATTCACCGACCACGGCTTTTGGTGTGCAACTTGCCACAGCCAACATGGATTTTCAGCTGCCGAGTAATCCATGTTATGCAAATTAACATTTCCATGGTTCGTGAATGTAGCCTCATCAGTAAATAAAATCAAATTTATAGGTGTGTGTCATCCCTCTGAATCTGACGTTGAGCCCATCGGCAGAATCCAATGCGACGCATACAGCCCGAACCAGTTAATTCTGGGTGTAGACTGATATGGTAAGGATGATATTTTTGGCCATGCAGAATACGAACAGTACTACTCTGGCTCATGCCAGATTCCCTTGCGATTTGTTTTGGATCTCGAACCACAGTGGCAAGAGTACCAATTTCCGTTTCCTCGTTAGTAACTTTCCTTTGTCGGATATGTTTCCGACGCGTTAAAGATCCAGTTGTTCTCAATTTATCATACACATATTTAAATGTACGACGTGTAGTGTGAGTACGTTGAGGATATCTTTCAGCGTATAATTCTGTAGCTCTCACTGAATTCCATTGGCATTCTCCATAAATGAGAAGCATATCAACTTGTTCTTCGAAGAAATACATGATTCACATTCGCTTGATTCGACGATTCTAGTCTTACCGTTCCTATTAGTGTTGTATTGCGAAACCGTCGAATGGTGTTTACATGTTCGTGGCACGTTAGATGGATACGCCGTATTCGGCGAATCTTTACTATTTGCACTATGTACGAGAGAGAATTGTCAGATCATGTGGTTCGATAAGTGCCCAAGTGATAAGGAATACCACTCAACACATGATAAGAAGATTGCAGCACTGCATTGATACCAATGGTCATCACTTCAAACACCTTCTGCAAATTACGTTCATCCACCTTCTTGAACTTCGTTGACCTTCAAAGACCAAACTGTTACAAATCATTGGATTCGTATCGATAACCGCTATCAGAAAATAAGTACCAAACTATAGCATCCCATTCAAAAAAACAAAGTTGGCTTCTATATCTGACGCGAACCCACCTAGCAACAAAAAACCGACTTCAAATTATAGACCCCGTTGTCCCGTGCAACTTTTGTCCCACAAACGTTTCGGCTCCTATCATACTTTCGGTGTTATTCTAGGTGGCAATAGTGACTCACCCTGTATACAGTTGATGGTGTCACGCCTCCTACATAAAGAGTCTGAATAACAGTCATGTGCGTTATCATTACGCCCTCGCTTTAGATCCCCAATTACTGTAATTTTCAGCAGTGTTAGTCTATTGCCAATAGCAATATAGATTCCCTTCTATATGGAACGTTGAACTGTGAGAATCTGTGTGACAACTATAGTCAGTTAATCCAAGTATATCCAAGCATAGGGACGTGTGTTTGAAATTAAAAGGAAAGTAAAATTTTATACTTTTATACCTTCACAAAAGTAGGAAGAGAAATAAATCGGTAAGATCATCTCTAGAAACGTAGTTGAAAATACTACAATGAAAGTTGCAAGAACTGAAACCACAGTACACTTGAGTAGGATTCCAACTTCTAAGGGCGTCACGTTGTAAGTGTATCCCTGGCGTAACAGACTTTTCAGTTGGTGCAGTAATGCACAGTGGGTAGGCACGAACTGGAATGGGACGAGTAGCGACCGCAAACCAGACAGAAGAGGGAACGCACGGCAGCCTAAATGGGCAATCATCCTGTTACCCGCGCGTGACTTACACGTTTCATTACCGCCGATTCGCAGCGACCGCGATGGAGGAGCCAACGCGGACGACGCTCAAATTCCAGCCATGCAGGTCTGGATGCATTGTCACTACAGAGCGAAGGAGATGACTCACAGACGAAACGTATGCTTATGCTTTATTGCACCTTTGTTGATCTGATTTTTATGGAGTAAGGCTGTCCTACTGTCCTACCAGTTATCATATATAAGGCCGTAGCTTGAGTAAAACTGTTTTACAACGAGCTGAAATTATAGGCCATGATAATGGATAGAAAAATCAAATTAATCAAAATTTGGTTATCAGGTTCGTGGTCTAAAAGCTATGAAATATCGAATAATTTGTAATTTCAGTCCGCTGGCCAATGAACAGCGTACTTTCGAAGGGACAGTCTTTAATCGAGGAGGCGTTCTAGAAATTCGACAGCAGGTTTAGGATTCTATGTGCACACTATATAACCGCTTCAGCTGTATTTAGTCTTTTATTACTGGATCACTACCGGTTTCATGGCACTAAAAGTCACATCTTTAGGTGAACATATGATTAAAACATTGGAGCGTAAAAATTCGGAAACTTTATTCAACATCCGTTGTCAAAACAAAACACCTCTAAAAGACGGTATGTCATTGATTAAAAACTGCCAGACCTATGACATACCGACTTTTAGCGATGTTTTGTTTTGACGGACAACGAAAGTTGGATAAAAAGATACCGAGATTTTTCGCTGTAATGGATTAATCATACGTTCAGCTGAAGATATGACCCTTAGTGCGACGAAACCGGTAGTGATCTAGTAATAAAGGACTAAATACAGCTGAAGCGGTTGTTAATACCCGAGATGAACACTCATAGTTATGGTTGTACCACCTACAAGATTGTCTGCACACTTTAAGGGCTCAGAGGGATTTCTTTTCGTCACAAAATGCATTATTTGAGGAAGAAAATAGATGAAATAATATCACACAACTACTGTTTCTAAATCATTAACTCTCTTTCCTTCCACTTCTTCCTTCCCTGCCTGCCTTTTGATGTTCCCTTTCTCTCTCTGTTTGTCTTTCTACAAGTCTGTCTCTGCCGCTCCTTCTGTCAGAGACAAAATTCAGAAAAAAATCAACAATAGCGTACAGACTTCATCTAAAATCGAACTAATATCATCAGGAATAATATACGTTTGTCGCATTGGTTGCTATTGTTAGCACCAACCTTCCTTTTATTTCGTATTTTTTTCTACTACGTACTTTCGCAGATTCGTCTTTGTATCCATTATCAATTGTAGAGAAAACCAGATAAATATACACACTTGGATTACAGTAAGCTTAATTGCGTGCGTCACATAATTTCAGTAGTATAGGTAGGTTGACCGGACTATAAACTTACGCATAACACCAACTGTTGCGAAAACAATGACTACAAAGCGTAGTCACATACTGAATAATGCAGTCATTATTCAAGAAATCTATAATGGCAGGGGACTCTATTGCCACTAAAATAATTTCATCAAGGTTCAGAGGTAACTACGGGTATATTTATCGCCGAACTCCCACCCTGGTTTACCATTAACTACACACTCGTTACTTATTTCATTACTCGGAATCAAATGAGTTGCGAAACGGATATATAAGCAAATGAGTTTAATTTTATGATTTACTGCCATTACATGTTATCTGGATCTCATATCCCTTGGACGCTTAGTCTTGTGACATTCACCCTTACACATGACCATGTGCCGCAAATTAATGTTCTATAGCGTGGAAATTGGTAGTACGCAGACGTCAGCAGCCTCATAGCGAGCCACGCGTGTAGAAGACTTCCTCTTGCATCCTTGATTTCGTGCTATTGCTCTGACGTACTATGAACATGACGATATATGGGCTGTATTTCATTCCGTCCTGCTTCTGAAGCCAATAATTTTCTCGGACAGAAACATGAACCAGTCACGATTTACTGCCTTGAAAACTAATATTCCCATATACCAGTTGGACAGACACTGCATGCTCATCCTATCCTGGGATGCAGTTATTAGTAGGTATGTCGTCGTTCAGAGTCTGAAGACGTACTCCGTAACTGATCAACACCACTGCAATTTGTTTCTTAGCCGTGTGGCACCTATCCTTCCGCAGGGAGATATGCAAGATGAGGATACTTCGCACGTAGCTCTTCCGGGTCAACATTACTTCCGTAAAACATTTTGTCACGGTCCAGTACCCTTCTGCAAATTGTCCTGAAGAATGATAGACGCTGTAACTAATTTTTTATGCCTCACAGTTGCGATTAAATAGAGGCGACAACTAGTTTCGGCATTTATGGGCCGCCTACTGATTTTTCAGATTTATAACCGTGTAATACAACTTCGTAGTCGTGTACGATTGTTCAGAAATCAAAATATTTAATATGCTTAATAAAGAAGAACCTGACATGCTATACTGCAAAAAAACTGAATAATGTAAGCACGCCTGTATGAAATTGCAGCTATAAATGAAGTACAAAACATTTTGTTGCTCTCCAACAGCTTTTGCACCTCTTTATAGATATTATGTCTGCCTATGTCTGCCTTTATAATGGAAGACTCAATGTGGAGCGCAGTTTGACGGATGTTGTCAGCTAGGAGCATTTTATGGTTCCGAGTTTTTAAAGGATAGTTCTTTTAATTTCATAGCTTTGACTTCTGTTTCCATGTCCTTGGTAATGTTTAAATTGCGATTCCCATCAGTTCATTACCTTACTTTCCTCTTAAAAATACGTGAAATATAAATCCTCTCCACTAACCTCTGTGTGTAGTAGACAGAAAAGATGGTCGGTAAGTTGCTAAGGTAGCAGGAACAAATTATATTCTTTCCATATGAATCAAAGGTACTACTTCATAGAACGAATAGCTACATAGGCAATTCACCGAATATAAATTCAGACAATGTTGTCTACAAGAGAAAAGCGATGTGGTGCTATAATTTGGTTAACAATAACAGCCTAGACAGCGGTTAATGCTACATCAGTTCTGTATTTTCTTGTAATGTCATACATTTTAGTACTCTCTGTAACTCTGCTGTTCACGGTCTGGAGATGACTAACAAACTCGAAACAGGTCGTAATAAATAAATATCACAGAATGACGATATTTTTCTTTCAAAAAGAACACGTAAGAGTCATTTCTGTAGCTATCATACAAGTGAAAATCATTATTCTTTTCGGTCTCGCGTTCACTGTGTAAATAATGATATTTCATTTGAATGAACAAATAATATTAATCAAAAATTCCATGATGTAGGGAATGTGTGGCATGGGGGAGTGGAGTTTCGCGCACAGTTAATGAAAACTCATCGCAAAGTCCGGGACTGACACGACGTGTCATTGTTATGTGCCTTTCTGCACTAAGAAAATAAAATATTCTTCGTGAATTTGAAGAGTTGGTCAGATATATGCTATGGGAAATAACAGTGTAAACGAAGCAAAATTAGCACGCTTCACGGTCAGTGTCGGTGCAAGTTAACTTCGCAGTGAAGTCAGCTCTCGGTGTATTTACAAGATCGTAAGTGCGATACATACAAGTAACATTACCGTCTTCAGAACTAACACCCTAAAGTCTTAGACTCCGCTGGTTAGGCCTTCGTCTTTTTCAAGTGTAAATCTGAATGTGGAATGGCATCGCTGACTGGGATATCGCACGGGGTAAGTACAACCGTCTGGAGGAAAAGGTGTTCTTCCTCCACACACAATGGCCCTTTCCGTTGCGGTTTTATGAGACTTGTGTCATATGTGGAGCGTCGGTTTGGAATTTACCCCAAAGCAAGGACACAAAGACTGGTGATCAGGCACCTCTCCTTCTCGTGGCAGCTATATACTAGCAGTAAAAATTCATCCACCATCAGGCTTCGGACTGGCTTACCTCCGAATCGAGCACCAGTACATAGGCGTGCGTTAGTGACCTCAACAATGGAGGTGGGTTATGTCTTACAGCTATTTCACGTTTACAACAGTCAGACACTGCTATAGCTGTGATTTACTGTAGTTGAGAACCTCTTCTCACTACCTTGTATCGTATTTCATTTACATTCTATTCCATGTCTTTCATAATTAAACAAAAAAATAATTTAATTACCAATTAAACTTAGTAATAGTTCATTAACACATATGTTAAGAAAACCAGCGAAACATAAACCGATACTTATGGTATTTTGGGGTCATA
Organism: Schistocerca serialis cubense; assembly: GCF_023864345.2. NCBI lineage: Eukaryota > Metazoa > Arthropoda > Insecta > Orthoptera > Acrididae > Schistocerca > Schistocerca serialis. The sequence continues at coordinate 639,873,563 of NC_064639.1, forward strand.
TTCCAGCCTGTTTCTTGTCTGTTTTTTCACGATTCCATGCGTGGTCGTTTCTCACAATCCTCACAAGCCATTACAGTGCTTCCTATTTGCGCATACATTCACGCACCTCCAAGTATTTTTCAAGGAGAGTAGAGAACTGACAGTAAACAGCGAACCATAATTTATTCCATATGGCTTTTCATGTATGGGTGAGCCAAAAGTCACTATGTATCGTTACCTAATTGAATACAGAACGAAGAATTAGAATTCTGCAACAACTGAACGCTTTCCTGAAGCTAGAGAATTACACCCTAAAACATAAAAAATTTAAAAAAAAAGGTGCATGGAGATCGGTAGATGCGATTAAACTTACGGACAAAATATTAAAATTTCAAAAAAATTAAAATCTCATTGATTGGAGTAGAATGGAACTCCGAGTTGAGTACTGAATTCCCTGTCTAGTCCCCCTTCGAAATTAATCCAAATGACCAGTGAAGCCATACAGTGGCGTCGGGGCTCAGTTCGAAGCGGGATAAATCTGGTTCAGTCAATGAGATTCTAGGCCGAATACGTGCCAGGAGACCTCCGGGGCGGTAGTGGGACTGATTGTCGTCGGCCATACGGCTTTACAGTCAAAAGTGATGGTCTGGGGTGCCATTCCGTTTCATAGCAGCACCCCTTTGGTCGTCATTCGCGGCACCCTTACGGCACAGTGGTACGTTGCGTTACGTTTCAGCAAGATGCTGCCAGTCCACATTCGGTGAGAATTTGTATTACTTGTCTTTGTGCTTGTCAAACCCTGCCTTGGCCAGTAGGTCAACGAATCTCTGCCCAAAAGAGAATGTTTGGAGCATTCGTACAGCGCCCTCCAACCATCTCGGGATTTCGACGATGTAAAGTGAAAATTGGACAGAATTTGGCACGACATCCCTCAGAAGGACGTCCAACAAATCAGTCAGTCACAAGCCAAATAACTGCTTGCATAAGGGTCGAGTTGGACGACGCGTTATTGTCCTGCTCGATTTGTTAAGCTTTTTCTCTTTAATAAATCATTTAACTTTTCTAAAATTGTAACCATTTGTTAGTCTACATGTACAGCTACCGATTTCCATTCATTCGGATGGTTCCTTGGTGGTACTTTTTATTAGAATGTATATCGTGAAAAGTAATGGGTCTTCTCACTGTTGAAAATGGAATGCCGTATTCTGTTTGCTAGGAACTCATACAGTTGGTCTGACGTTCCGTATGCTCGTATTTTGACCATTAGGCGACAGTGGGGAACTGTTTGGGAAGCCTTGGCACCTATCTGGGCGCCTGTGTCTATCGCTTGCCGGATCTCGTGGACAAGCAAAACGAGCTGGGTCTCACACGATCGTTGCTTTCGGAACCCATGTTGGTGCCTGCAGAACAGATTTTCATGATGTAAAATTCTACAGCACAGCGACGCCTAAGTTTTGTGCGTCTGTTTGACGACCTTTCTTGGAAACGGGAATGACCTGTGCTTATTTCCCAATTACTAGGATCGTTTCGCTTGTAGTTCGTGATACTGGGAAGTTACAGCTTTTGAGAAGAGACAAGAAGAGACACTGCGAGAATAATTCTCAGCAGTGAGTGCTTATTCAGGTACAAATAGAGACCAGACTGTTCTGGTAGAAAGCGCCGTACGGCGTAGCTGTAGTTCGACCTATCGTGAGACCTCTGATACGCACTTGTTGTATTTTAGTTAGTGAACTACTGAAAAACTTCGCCGACTGGAAGCTAAGGCGTGTTCACGAAAACTAAACAACTAGTTAGAATCCCAGATTAGGCAGTAGCGTCTCGGAAGGCAAGCGCCGCAGGCTCTGTAGAACATTAGACGCGGAACAACGTCGCCCACCTCCGTGTGGTGAACACGGCCGATCTAACAACAGGGAGTGGCATGCGCCACTGCTGTCGATCGAGCCAATACGACCACGTAGTCACTCGCATAAAGCCAACTGCCGACCAGACGGGCGTACTGACGGCGGCGACGTTATTCCGGTGGCGTGCGGTGAAAGGCAGACGAATGTAAGCAGAGCGCCGGCTGTTACGCGAGAAGCGTAATGATCAATTGTCCGTCACTGGCTCGCTTTTGCAAGTCAGCCTGCGGAATTTGCTGGTCATAGGGTATCAGCTCCGCTGGGAGCGGGCCAGCGCTGCACCTCCTGATCTGCTGGACTGATTAAACTATTGACAGCGAACGATGGTATTTTGAATGACTGAACTAATAACGCTGTACTGAATTCTGGTTTATAATGAAGACGCATCATCAACTTTGTTGATTCGTGCAGGGTCTTCCACGTACTTTGCGAGCAGGCCAGTACTAGGTAGGCAGGCACAAATGGCCATATGCGTTGCGGTCCGCTTCTCGGAGACGTGACATATTGGTTTTAGCCGAACAGGACTACTTAAGAACGGATTATAAAGTTATCTTAACTGCGATCGTGGAACACTGTACAACTGCTTCAGTGTGCACTCCTGCTCGTAACACAAACACGTGCAGGTAACAGGACGTAAAGTGGAATACTTCTGTTAACGGTAGCTTTTCGTAATGTGCCAGTCAAGGGGTTGCAGGCAAACAGGATACGTCTACACGATCTCCATATACGGAAAAATCTGCAACGTAATGTTTGAAGAAAGAACATGAACTGCAGGATTTTGTAGGAATATGAGCCACAGGCAAGCAGCAAATACACAGTAAGATTCTCATCCTCTTGCTGAGATGATGGTATGAGAAATTCCACCACTACGCCCTCCGCAGCTACCAGTAGACCTGCAGGGTTCACTTACGGGCCACGGTGCGGTATGGTGTGTTATTAAAACCGACATACAAAAATCTGGCATTATTACTGTTTATAACCGGCTTCAACAATGGCTCTGAGCACTATGGGACTTCTGAGGTCATCAGTCCCCTAGAACTTAGAACTACTTAAACCTAACTAACCTAAGGACATCACACAACACCCAGTCATCACGAGGCAGAAAAAATACCTGACCACGCCGGGAATCGAACCCGGGAACCCGGGCGCGGGAAGCGATAAACCGGCTTCAATTAGATATGGGACATACCAGTGACAGATAGGAGGGAAACAAGTTGTAGGTATGGTAGATAGTCTTCATTAGTAGTAGAAGTACACTCTTGAAAAAAAGAAATGTAACAGCTTCAAGAAGTGTGTTAATTGGCATCAGGGAGTAATACATGTATATATTAGGGGGGGGGGGGAGTTAGTGTTACTGATTAATTTTCCACATTCATCGGCGATCAGGTGGCGCTCAGGAGGCCTGTCTGTGCGCCCTCTGTTGTGACACTGCAGGCAGTAAATGTGCAGAGTTTAGAGGTGAGCAGTGTGTGTAACATTCATTCAACGAAATCCAAGCATACGTTGCACCTGCTGTGTCATCAAAGACAATGGGCACCGCCTGCCTGCAGCAAGATTGAGATGTGCCTCTGACCAGGCTACCATAGCCACCACGACACCGGCCAGCGTAGCTACTCTGGTGTCGGGAGAGAGTTGACTGGAGGGTGCATTGTCGCTCTGTTGTCTTCAGTGATAAGAGTAGGTTCTTTCCGTTTGAGAGTGATAGACGTACATGTATATGCCGTAGACCTGGTGGGCATTGCAGGATGTCATTTCGTACCTCATGAACGTTTGCACACGGGAATACACGCCTGCGTCCCCATCTGATGTGTACACTGCACACTGATGCGACTGTTTGTGCATCTGTTACTGTGACACGTCTGTTCCATTTGGTGTAATCACACGCTCCTACGATGGTGAACTGCCTGACTTATCAATACAATGACCTCGTCCTTGAGGGACTACACTGCTTTCCGGCAGTGAAATATTGATAGGCATTAGTATTTGCTAGCAGTAACAGTCCATTTTGCATCATTAGTTGAAGTATATAGCAAATATGACTGTTGATAGTAATAATTTGAGTAAGAATGAATACAGCCTGTGTTTACATGAACAATTCTACAACGTAATAAATCTCTATAAAGGGTATAGCGAAAATGTATGGCCAAACTTTCGGGGAATATACCTCGCACGTACAGAAAGAAAAATATGGACATGAGTCCGCAAACGCTTTATTTTCATGTCAGAACTATTCTGCTTAGCTTCATGATCACATTAACCATGGCAGAAATACAGGAAAAGAACGTAACATCACAGTAGGAAACACTTTCCTAAATGACATTGACACACACAGCGGTTACTGTTACTACAAGCCACACCACAAGTTGGGAAACGGGGTCAAATTTCTAGTAGTTTACTGTCGAGGTGAGATTTTCACAAATGTTTTATTCGTATATTACAGAAACTAGCTGTACGGCAATAAACAACCTTTGAAAACACGCCGCTAACGGCAATCAAGTAATTTATAGCAATACAACGATTTCAAAAAATTTAAAGAACATTAGTAAACAAGCTACTAAAGTAAATACAGAACTTTGTTAATAAGGTACGGTGAGGTAGTGAAGCTACCAACACCGCTATTAAAAAAAAATTAAACAGTTCTCAGCAAACACATGATTAATGGCAATAAAAAGAATTTACAAATTTGGAGGAATTTTAAAAGAATTTTAAACAAAAGTGTCCTGGAAAATCATTAGAACATAAAAGATATAACGGACCCGTGTAAGGCAGCCACAAATCACCCACTCCGGGATGCCCAGGCTAGGAAGAATACTGACCAATTTAAATACGCTCGTAAACACAATTGCCACTCTCAGGCTGGTCACTGCACCGACTTTTAACCAGCGAAAACTTGTTATAAGATGGCTTAACTTGCTGATAGAATTAGAGTCAACCTCGTGCAAGGAAACATTACACCACACAGTCCTGAATGAGCGACCACGTGATCAATCAACAAGAAGCATGAATTTGCTCATAACCCGCGACAGAATAGCGAAACAAACTGCCCAAAACTACACCTCCCATCGGACAGTAACGAGAGAAGGAAAGATCACTGCCTTCAATAACACCGGTGCCAAGGACAGGAAACCCGGTCGCCGGAGGCCACAAGGTAGAAGAGACGCTGGTTACACAAAATTATTACTTAATGATTAAACATTCCACGAACTTAACTTGCAATTATGCTCGAACAGGCAGTACACGACCTCCGATGAGAAGGATCCACACATCCGACCGCTCACGCGTCGCCAGTGTACCCAACACGCCACGGTCAAGCGACAACACGCTCTGTCACCGGAGTTCACGTCTTCTCTGCAACGTTGATGGGTAGTGACCGCTCCATGTTAGGTGTCTCCTTTTAAACTCCAGTGTTGAAACGGAGGATTTAAAGAAGCTTGTTAACGACCCACCAAGGCGAAATGAACAGGAACTACTCGTGGGGCGATTCTGTATACAACCAACACGCTGGGAGCTCTTCCGTCAACTCGACCCGCTCGTTACACATAACCGACATACATCACGTAGCGACTCGGTACAACCGACCACGCCTGCTTCGCGATGGAGAGCCACACTGCCCTCCCGTGTCCACCACACTCTCTGCGCGCAACGCAACTACTTCCGCGCCACCACCCGAGGTTACAACCGGTCAAAGATCTCACTTACTCCATAGCAGTTTCTCGGAAGCAAAACCGCAGATATCGATAGCAGAGGGAAAAGACAATCAAGCAGCCATTTAATGACAGACAACATATCAAACAAACATGTCAGGGGGAGAAAAGGAAAACCAATGCAATTTAAACACAAGGTGTAGCACGAGTCGATACACGGCTTAGACATGTTCAAAATTCCCTCTGTTAGCAACGAGACATGCATCATTTCGTCGTCGCATTGAATAGCTGATGCGCTGATGTATCTCTGGAGAATTGTGTACTGTTTCACAATTTTCCACAATATGAACACAACGACTCTGTACATCTCGTATAGGGATTCCGCACAAACGAGATTTCAAATACCCCCACAAATAAAAATCTAGTTGCTTAATGTCCAGAAAACGTTGAGACCAATGAATTGGTCTACTTCTGCTTAATTTGAAGGTTGTATGAGTGCTATAACGGATGCTATAAAAGTACATTAGATCTTGATTAAGCTGATGATGTAGAAATCGAAACGCACAAAACCTGTAACTTCCACGTATTTTATAGCGTCCATTATACCACTGATAGAACATTCAAATTACGTAAAAAATGGGCTCGTAGCTATTTAAGTGACTTCACGTCAGACATATTACCACCCCACCACACATTTGTCACACAATATGTTACTGAGAAGTTTACAACATAAATATAACCAACAATGCATTTTGAACTTTTCATGTAATGTTGTACATTCTGTTTTGTGTGTTTTCTATGATTAATGTGATTATGAAGAGACACAGGAAATGAGCTCCATCAGGGAAGCATAGCGTTTGCAGACCCACGTCCAAATGACATACTCTCTTCCTCTGCGTGTGAGGTATTTTACCTGAAGTTTGGCCATATCTTTTTATTACAACCTGTTCATTATAAACATGTATGTACATATGTATGTTACTCTCCTCCTCCTAAGCCAAGATCAAAGACTGGTGCACGTAACACTTATTGTGTGGAAAGCTGTGGCGTACAACCTGCCAACCTCTCATTGGAGTGTGAGTAGATGGTAATAAGTGATTGATTGACAGAGAAGGGGTTAAGAAGTGGACAGAGAGTGGGTGAGGTGATAGGGGGAGATGACAAAGTAGGAAGGAGAAGATGAACAGGTAGAGAGGAGATGGGAATAGCGAGGGGGAGGAGATGGGCAGAGGAGGGAGAAGGACAGAGAGCGGCTGCACAGGCAGGATGAGGAGAAATGAGGAGTTGGACACAGACAGCAGGGAGGAGAAGACGGACAGAGTCGTGGCGAGACGAAATAGGTGAAGAGATGATGGAGGAGGTGATGGACAGAGAAGGGGGCAAAGGAGAAGGATATTGACGAAGATGAGAAGGACGTGGATGAAGATAGGATAGATAACGAAAGGGATGAGATGGATTGAAAGAGGGGAGTTGACAGGATGGACGGAGCGAGAAGTAAGGAGATGGACAGAAAGAAGAAGGAGGAGGTGATGGACGAGGAGATAAATAGAAAGGAGAGAAGGATTTGAACAGAGACAGGGAGGGAAGAAAGAAATGGAGGGGGAATAGATACAGTAGGGGGGAGAGGAATGGGAGAGCAATGTGGATAAAGAGGAGGGAACAGGAAATCGAGAGAGGGCAGGAAGAGCTGTGCAGAAAACGGACAGAGGAGATTGGAAAAAACATATACCGGCTCAATGCTGGGTTTCTCATCTAGCAAACAAATAAATTTAGGCGTGGTCGTGATAATAAATTCAAGACACCTGCAAAGACCATACTGCTGTATCAGTAGCATCAGGTCACTGAACTCTACACTGACTAAACCTTATTTTCAACTGACTATAGTAGCCTGTATGTGGCAGAAGATCAGATCATGACATGCTGTTTTTTCCTCATAAACCATTTCTGTATTTAACAAGTTACGTGAACTCTTAGCTCGACGCTGGAGTTCTGAAAATCCTACTGTGTTATATTAAGAGTTTCAGCATGATGTGAGAAGAAGGGTTAGTGCAGCAAGATCTTTTTCCTGAAAACAATAACTTCTGATGGTTATGTGAATCACATATTGAATTTTTTTTTCCTCAGGGAGGAAACAACTTACGAAAACACCTGGGGCTATTCCATGCAGGATACGTCACCTGACAGAGACTTGAGGAATGTGCCGCAGCACGTACGGCGACCACAGCCTACCTGCCAGGCATGGGTCCACGCCCAACGTCAAGTAGTGAGCTTAAGTCTTAGATGAAATTAAGTATTTTGCTTACGTCTTAGATGAAAAACTCCGCACGATACTCTGATCCGGTGAAAAGTTTTCCTGCCAATCTCCGAACATAAAATGAAGGGCACAAGAGCGTATGTTTGTTCTTAATAGTTAAATGTTACCAACAAATCGACTTTATGCGCGTGATTAGTGAGCATTACTTGTAATTCACAATCTCAAATCAACCTCAAATAAAATGAAACGTAGTTATCAACACTACAAAGTGGTAAGTTAAGGTTAGCAGCAGCATCAGCTGTGGAGTGGCAGTAACTGCAGTGGTGGGAGCGTATACCTTCCTTTCTTCAGAATACAAAATTTATTTATCAAAACTGGACATATCCGTCATTAGCGAATGTCCGCGATCTTTATATATACACCATTGTCCAGTTTCAGTATGTAAATATTTGTAAATAAAGAGAAACGATCGGCAGACTGAAATTGGACGGTCTTTTTACACATTTCATTTACAGTGTAGTCACAAAAAATGCAATTTATAAGTGATAAAGTCCACTCTTAAAATGGCACACCTTAACAGAAATCTAATACCGCAAGATCGCAGCATAATGCCCTACTCCCCGATATTTACAAGTCGCACGAAGGCACGCCGGATATATACAGAATAACAAGAACCAATGCTTAAATAATTAAACTACATAATGAAAGTACATGAGTTAAAGAATTAAAGGACAATAGTAACAATACCAAAAGCAAGACAATTAAATTACTCTAAGCTAAGGCGAAGAACTTGAATTCACAATGAATAGATATAATTTCGTAATAGAAGGTCAATTCTGGTGGTACCAGAATGGAACAATTAATAACGCGTATTTCAGCATCGAAACTGTTCTTAGTAAGTTTTACACACTTCGCACCACCACAGTCCACATAGTGCCTTCTTTCCTCGTCCGGTGGTACTCCATATTTGCGACAAAAAGTCGAACAATTTTCTACGCTGGATAAACATGAATTAGATTTTTCCATCTCAGAGAATCCGCCAAAGAAACGTCAAGAACACCAGACGTCCCTCTCACTAACGACATAAATCGTCTGGGATTCCCTAGCAACTCACAAATAATACGTGGAGGTATGTAAGTTAGAGCAACTAATGGAACGACGGAAAATAGATAAAAATGACAATCACAAATAATTGATCACAACGCCCGCCACCAGAGTCGCGTGATCGATTTACGATCGCATGTTCGATATGTGTTGTTTGGACACCTCAACTTCGATAGGCAATCATTCTTGGAAAATGACCATCCAAGTGCTAGCCTAGCCCAACAGCGCATAACTATGGTGATGTGACGGGAACCGGTACCATCACCGCAGCGAGGCCGCTGGCCCGAATACCCGTCTAGTAACTACATAATCAACTTGTACATAATCGCTCCTCATGCAAGCTTCAAAGCCCCTGCTTGTTGTTAGTATACAGCTAGCACTATGGCGGACAAACAAACAACAAACTAGCACCAGGTCTTGGTACGCCTGTTATCGCGATACCGCTGCGCAGAACACCACAAACGTCCGTGCTGTCGAAGTAAAACTGGGAACGGCGTCCTCGGACCCGAAGAAGATTGACCGGACCGTTTTTCTAGCTGTCACTGGTGTCGCCAGTCGCCAACTGTCACTCTGTTCTGTTTCTACTAACTGACTCTATTCCAATCTGCGCAGGACCTCGTTGTTGATACCAGCAGCGTCCAGTGCAGGGCGAGTGATCTGCAGTGGTCTTGGCGCCGCCCGCTGAACGGGGCGGAACTTGCTCTGCGCCGAAAAGTTAGTCGAACAACGAAAAACAGGACAGTTCTCTCCCATGAGCAGCAAAACTGGGAAGATCTATGCTACATCTGATGCAACTGAACCTCTGCAAACGAAGCAAGCTTCGACTCACTTTACTCGTACACTTGAAATTTGAGTACATTTCTAATGACTAACATATTTTATTTTTGGTACTATCAGATTATTCTTGCTCTCTTCATTGTCTGTGAAGACAGTAAAACACTTACATATGTACCATGAAATAGCAGTTACCTTTCTTTATCATTGATATCTGCTGTATGCTGCTAATGTACCATTATAAGCGCAGCAATTGACAGATAGTATAGGTTCTCATCTTTCCATCCTCTGAAGACGACCACTGATTGATCGAAACCGGTTGCAGCGTTATGAAATACTTACATACTCTGTCGTATAAAATTTCAAACAGAAAGGATCAAAGTCAATTGCTTAATATGTATGGACAGTATGTCATTTTTTTCACTGTGAAAAGCAACAGTAGCCTGTCGCATAACAATTATTAAAAAAAGGTCAAGCTGCTTTTTGTTTCCTAAGAGAGATTTAGAAGTTTGTTCTGATTGAGCACCCAATGTGTTGATACGTCCAGCACAAGCGTTACGGAAAACTCCAAACAGGTATCGTGGTGCCCTGAGTAAAACACGTTTCCAGATTCTACATTTATGGGATAGTGTTCGAAAATAATTAATAATCACAAGGAAAACGGAACGGTCATTTGTTGCTCTGCTGTGTACCTCCGATGAATTTGTGTGTGCCACTGCAATCAGCGTTCTTGATTTCGGGCGCAAGAGTAAGTGCCTCCTCTATTGAAACCAACATGGAAAGCTCGTGATCTCACGACGCCCAGAGAAAAGCTCGTTAAGCGGCCAGTAGGGCTCCATTTGTCGGCGTCCGCTACTGATTGCCGCCGTGGAGGGAAAACTATTAGTCACTATCGCTGCCCGATGGCCCATTTATCAGCGCCAATCACACCATAATGGAAAGGCCCAGCTAGCAAGTAGGAGAACGGTGAGCTCCGAGCGCCGCTTTTGTACGTGGCCCGCGCGTCTAATTGGTAATTCGGCTGTCCTTTCACTTCAGAGGGGTAAACAATTTATCAGGTAAACTGGTGCGGCTCATGTAACCGCTGAACATCGTTTGTCAGCACTCAAATTTCCCAGCGCTGTGTTCATCACCCGCAGTACATCAATGTGTCTGTGCTTTCGCAAGACTGACGGGCACCTGCTACGCAGGGAGCTTAGAGGCATCCCTTTTTTCTCGGCATTCTGTACTCACATAGAATCAGATAATGTAGACTCTTCGCTGCATGCCGTTTACAAGAGATTTGATTTTGGTTTTGGTATAGATTTGAAAGCAAGAATTTAGTTTCTGTATCCAAAGATGAAAGCTAAACTATGACGTATCTTTTTACTTTGAATAGCAGAAAAGTAACTTCTGCAATTATCATGTGGAAAGGAGTTATTTGACTGTAATGTAGAACATTGTCTGAATGGTTTATTTGTTTATGTAGGTTGGGTTCTAAATATGAAAAATATTTTATGCAAATGCAGTGTTATCTTAGAGAAAATCGTTCCGGTGTCACGACAAGATGAAGATGAAGAACGCGAGAGCAGAGAAGGTTGTGAGAGGACGTCAGCCAATAGTTTGCTGACTAGGGCCGCACCACGACAGGAGAGGCCTCTAGCCGATGAGAAAATAAACGCCGCTCCTGCCAACGTCGCCCGAACAGCAGTAGACCGGCAGTAGCAGACCCGGACAATAGAATACGGTCCCTAGCTGAGGCCCTACCAGAGACGCCTAGACGAGCAGTGATATTAGCGATAGCAGTGAGCGAGTGTGAATAACTTGAATGGACATTGTATGTAGCAAAGGACACCGATATTTGCATGCCACCCATTGTTAGCGTCACCATTGTAAACGAAAGTTTTGTCAATCTACTTTGTTGTAATAAAAAGCATTAATGTGATTTGCTTGACTTGTTGTATAGCTATTCGAGAAAGCAGCATCCTTTAGGCACCTCAGAAGCGACGAGTGGGCAGGACCCCACAATGACGTCGTTGCGAATGAAAATGTTTTTGAACTGTACTTTGACTATGTACTGATATGTGTTGTGCGCACTTATTTTGATATTTAATAATTTGCAGGTTTATATCTATTGAGATATAATAGGCTGCAAAAGATTAATGCTTATAGTTAATATTTTTGCCTAAAGTTGTCGTAATTTAGTCTTGCTTTTTTGCTAAGTTTAGTCAACCAGCGATAATACTTCATATGTCGCTCCGTTAAATTCACTGAATCTCTGGTTTGTGCTCTATCACTCTAGTATGATATCAAATATTTTCCACCTAAACGTACTTTATGGTTACGTTCAGTCAATAAGAGTAAGATAACCTCCATCCACGTTCACGTAATAGATCACTCCGCCTTAAAAACGCACCAATGTAATTATATGTGAAATACGTGTGCCATGTCCGTACACAGAAAAAGCCAAGGGTAGAAGGCTTTTCCTGAACCTCAGGATCGATTTAACCAAACTTGGTAGATATGATACTTACTATCTGGAAAGAAATACTGTGTCTATAAGAATCACCGTCCTCCTGTTGGGTTAGGGATGACAATAAGGAGAAAGGAGTGTCCAGGAGGAGATGGATGCAGATGGTGATGAGGAAGAGATGGTCAGAGAGAGGAAAAGGTACAGACTGACAGAAAGGGAAGTGGAGCAGATTGACACAGGAAGGAAAGATGAGATAGGAGTGGGAGGTGGACGGAGAGAAAGTGAGCAGGAGATGGAGAGGTAGAGTGGGAGGTGAAAATGAACAGAGAAAAAGGAACAGATGGACAGGGAGAGGGGGTAGCGTATGAGCAAAGAGAGATGGAAGGAGTAAATGGGATTAGAGGGGGAGATGGGTATGAACAAAGAGAGGTGGAGGAGAAGATAGATGGGATGGGCAGAGGGAGGAGAAGCAGATGGACGAGAAATGAATGAGCAGATGAACAGAGAATGGGGGAGGAGAAGATGGAAGGAGAGGGGGGACGTGGTGGTGAACAGAGGGAAGCAGGAGATGGACTAATAGAAGATCGGAGTAAGTACTCAGCTAATTAATGCATTATCATCTTGTACAGAATCGCTCTCCATTCAACCTCCTTTACACTCGTGGCAGTCCTACTTTTTCTTGGTACACAGTCGGCAGTATCGCTGGCAAACAAACAACGAAGTCGCACTAGCCCTTGGTGGGCCTTACGTCTTCATAATGCAGCACAATACTCTACTTCGTTTCTAACATTTGTAGACTTAGAGAAAGCTTTAGACAATGTTGACTGGAATACTCTCTTTCAAATTCTAAACGTGGCAGGGGTAAAATACAGGGAGAGAAAGGCTATTTACAATTTGTACAAAAAAATCAGATGGCAGTTATAAGAGTCGATGGGCATGAAAGGGAAGCAGTGGTTGGGAAGGGACTGAGACAGGGTTGTAGCCTCTCCCCGACGTTATTCAATATGTGTATTGAGCAAGCAGTAAAGGAAGCAAAAGAAAAATTTGGAGTAGGTATTAAAATCCAGGGAGAAGAAATAAAAACTTTGATGTTCGCCGATGACATTGTAATCCTGTCAGAGACAGCAAAGGACTTCGAAGAGCAGTTGAATGGAATGGATAGTGTCTTGAAAGGAGGATATAAGATGAACATCAGCAAAAGCAAAACGAGGATAATGGAATGTAGTCGAATTAAGTCGGGTGATGCTGAAGGAATTAGATTAGGAAATGAGACACTTAAAGTAGTAAAGGAGTTTGCTAATTGGGGAACAAAATAACTGATGATGGTCGAAGTAGAGAGGATATAAAATGTAGACTGGCAATGGCAATGAAAGCGTTTCTTAAGAAGAGAAATTTGTTAACATTGAGTATAGATTTAAGTGTCAGGAAGTCGTTTCTGAAAGTATTTGTATGGAGTGTAGCCATTTATGGAAGTGAAACATGGACAGTAAATAGTTTGGACAAGAAGAGAATAGAAGCTTTCGAAATGTGGTGCTACAGAAGAATGTTGATGATTAGGTGGGTAGATCACGTAACTAATGAGGAGGTATTGAACAGGATTGGGGAGAATAGAAGTTTGTGGCACAACTTGACTAGAAGAGATCGGTTGGTAGGACAAGTCCTGAGGCATCAAGGGATCACAAATTTAGCACTGGAGGGCAGCGTGGAGGGTAAAAATCGTAGAGGGAGACCAAGAGATGAATACACTAAGCAGATTCAGAAGGATGTAGGTTGCAGTAGATACTGGGAGATGAAGGAGCTTGCACAGGATAGATTAGCATGGAGAGCTGCATCAAACCAGTCTCAGGACTGAAGACCACAACAACAACAACAACTCTACTACCGGCCGTGTTCCGAGCAGAGCAGCCCGTACTCTTTTCGAAATATATCTCAGGATCTATTTCAAACCAAATATATCACTTCTTATTTTTATCACTCTCCTTACCTCTCCTTACCTCAGGAAATAGCATAACTCAATGATAATGACGTTGAGCACCCTCAACAAGCAGCAACAAAAAAACTGCTTATATTCACAAAGGCTTCGGATAGGTTTATTCGACACCATAGAATACAATTCAAAGCTACGTGTAAAAGACTTTAAGCAGTAACATATATGTTTATTTTATTGTGGCCAGAACGGGAACTGACTGCAACACAAACAACCTGCAGCATTATTTACAGTATTATTTTTCAGTACATCTTTCCTTTTTCATTCAACTGTCGACTTTGTTTTTAACAATCTTAAGTGGCACCACATGTAAAATGCTTTCAGTTTCTGTTCCTCTCGGTTTCCAATTGTCTACGTTTCACTGACACAGGATGCTGAACTTCAGATGTACACTTTCAGAAACTACATTTCCATACCAGTATCTCTTACCAGTAGGCATCTTTTATCTTTCTTCGTCTGTACCAGTCTAACACCTTCATGCTTTCACCAATCTTTGTAAGCAACGTGATAAAGAGTAATTAGAATTTGATGCTCAATCAGCAATTATTACAATAAATGCACACCCCTAATGCGGTACAATAAATAAAAAAAGAAATCGTAAGAGAAAGCGGATATATAGGTTACATACGGAACAGTTACCTAGAAGCTAACGAAATTAACAAATTAAAAATAGGAGAAATATTATAACACAAAAAATTTGATATAATGCGAATGATAAAATTTACCCCTGAATGATGTTTTATTCTGAAATGATAGAGTTAATGAGACTCGAAAAGATAAAAGTAAGACAATACCACCTCCTAACTTGTTTAGAATTGATTGTGAAAGTGCGTAGGCAAATAAGAAGTATCATTTGGTTCCCAGATAGGAGAACGCTTTCACATCTTCCACTACAGTATCGTTCCCAGATTTGAATATGAGCTTCATCCTTACAGTTTCGTTCCCAGTTTTGAATATGAGTGTGTCTCTCCTCTTCTTTACCACTAACCATCTCATTTATCTTTCCTTGTCGTTATTTAGTAAGGAACACACAAATGTGAAGTTAATGAAATAAGCATTGTTCATCGCAAAAAAAATCTTTTATTTATGGTGACCTGTTTTAGCCACGTAGATGCCGAAGGGAACCTTAGTGTAGGCTAGAAGGCACATTGGGGTCGGCTGCTCATGGCGCTTCAAGACTAAAACCGGTCATCGTAGATAAAAACATCCTTTTGTGGTTCGCGCGGCTCCTCCCGTCGGAGGTTCGAGTCTTCCCTCGGGCATAGATGTGTGTGTTGTCCTTAGCTTAAGTTAGCTTAAATTAGGTTAGGTAGTGTGTAAGCCCAGGGACCGATGACGTCAGCAGTTTGGTCCCGTAGGAAATACCACAAATTTCCAAATTTTCTTTGGTGACCAAAATATCTTGTCTTATCCCAAAAATCTTACCAAACATGTTGACAGCTACACTCTTCGGAATACAACCTCCAATCTTCTGGTTGCATTCAATCCTTCATACACACGTAACACGCATTAAATAAAAACAAAAGTATTAGTAAATAAAGTCGTGTTCATACTTTAAAATAGGAAAAAACAAGTTTCTCTACTTCGCTACTTCCTGTTACCGCCCGTTCACCGGAGAGCTCCCTGCCTATAGTGGTGACACCGGCCACATCTCCTACATGTTGTAATAGCTACATTCCGCGTACTGGATAGTTTTGTAAATAGGTGCACGACTCCAGCTAACTGCACTCAGCCGTCGACTGTTTCAAATGATTCTGAGCACTATGGGACTTAACTTCTGAGCTCATCAGTCCCCTAGAACTTATAACTACTTAAACCTACCTAACCTAAGAACATCACACACATCCATGCCCGAGGCGGGATTCGAACCTGCGATCGTAGCGGTCGCGCGGTTCCAGTCTGTAGCGCCTAGAACCGCTCGGCCACCCCTGCCGGCGACTCTTTCATATTATTCCATATTTACGTACATGTAGTTATCTACGCAAACCCCTCTTATAGCAATTTAGTACTAACCTTAAAAGAGATCCATAAAGACGCTGAAGAGAGCGTTACCGCTTACTTCCGTTTGTATATTAAGAACGTCATCAAATCTATCTCGATAAGTTCTTACAGAAGGTCTGGCTTTTATCCATTGTGCGCTATGTGTATCACTTGCGAATTTACTTCAATGCCTTCTAGCGGGTAACTTGTATCATACGCTATATATGTCTGGCAGCCATAGATTTACCGGTAACTGCCCAGTCTAAAAGCGTGCTCTAGGGACTGTATATTTAACTAACAATAAAACATCCTTGGCCCCAAGCTCGAAACCAGCCGCAACTTGAGCTCGAAACCAGCCGCAACTTGAGCTCGAAACCAGCCACAACTTACATTTTGAATAAAAATCATCAGCAATGGCAGATGGAGACTTCCGCCGTAAGAAAACGACCGGCTTTTATCAACGGTCTTGCTAAAGATGGCGGAGAGCCGACGGTTCAGGGCATTCCGTTGCACTTATGGTAAGAAATTGCCATAAATGGTCCAGAATCAGAAATGATCAACGGCATGAGCATGCAGAAGGCAATGAAAACCTCTGCGTTAAAGGCATATAATGTGTACCCTCAGGATATGTCATCTGTAACTGAAAAAGTATCATGATGATATCTCTATTGGAGAAAAATTCCGGAATAGTCCCCACTCCGATCTCCGGGAGGGGACTGCCACGGTGGAGATAACCATGAGAAAAAGATTGAAAAACATATGAAAGGAGAACGTTCTACGAGTCGAGGAGGGGTGGAGAGGTGGAACGTCAGAAGCTTGAATGTGGTAGGGAAGCTAGAAAATCTGAAAAGGGAAATGCAAAGGCTCGCTCTAGATATAGTAGGAATCAGTGAAGTGAAATGGAAAGAAGACCAGAATTTCTGGTCAGACGAGTACAGGGTACTACCAACAGCAGCAGAAAATAGTATATAGGGAGCAGGATTCGTTACGAATAGGAAGATAGGGTAGAGAGTGAATCCTGTAATCTGTTCACTAATATGATTGTTCTCACCTGATTCGACGGCAAACCAACGCCGCAACGATAGTTTGGGTATACATGCAGGTGTTCAAATGGCTCTAAGCACTATTGGACTTAACATCTGAGGTCATCAGTCCCCTAGACATAGAACTACTTAAACCTAACTAACCTAAGGACATCACACACATCCATGCCCAAGGCAGGATTCGAACCTGCGACCGTAGCAGCAGCGCGGTTTCGGACTGAAGCGCCTAGAGCCGTGCGGCCGCAGTGGCCGGCGACTGTACGGCGTACCCAGGACCAAATACAGACTCTGATCACAATTTAGTTCTCATGAAAATTAGTCTGAAGTTTAAGACAAATGTCCGCAAGAATCAGTGCGAAGGAAGAAGGGTACTGGACACTGAAGTACTGATGAATGATGAGACTCTTTTGAATTTCGTTAGGGATGTGGGTACTGTGTTAAGGAACACCAGATTTGACTGTTCAGTTGAAGAGGAGTAGACATCTGTAAAAACGACAGTCGCATTTGCAAGGAAAGTATTTCGGTAGAAACCTTGGATAACAGAAGAAATACCTCAATTGTTCGACGAAGGAACGAAGTACAAACAGATTCAGGTAAAGACAGGCACACAGGCATGTAAATCACTTACGAATGAAATACATTGGAAGGGCAGGGCAGCCAAGACGAAATGACTAAAGGAAGAAGAAAACATCGATGGAAGGAGTGAATCAGCATGTAGAATAGTCAAAACAAGCTCCGGTAAAACTGAGAGGTAGTGTGGTAACGTTAAAAGTGCAATGAGAATTCTATTAGGATGGATTTCTTTAGTACAGTTGTGCACAGTGACTGAGATGTAATTCATACATGTAGGAGGAAGTCATCAACCAGTCGCGATTCAATCCTTGCCGGGAATTCGACTATTAAACTTGGCAGAGCGCATAGGTAAAATACATTGACGACCTCTATGAGGGGAAGAATTGTCTGTAGACAGAAGAAAATGGAGTCGATATCGATGACATAGGGGATCCAGTATTGGAGTCAGAATTTAAAATGGCTCAGGAAGTCTTGAGAACAAATAAAACAGAAAGAATGAATGTCATTCCATTGTACGAGGGCAGTTCAATAAGTAATGCAACACATTTTTTTTCTCAAACAGGGGTTGTTTTATTCAGCATTGAAATACACCAGGTTATTCCCCAATCTTTTAACTACACAACACTATTTTTCAACGTAATCTCCATTCAATGTTACGGCCTTACGCCACCTTGAAATGAGGGCCTGTATGCCTGCACGGTACCATTCCACTGGTCGATGTCGGAGCCAACGTCGTACTGCATCAATAACTTCTTCATCATCCGCCTAGTGCCTCCCACGGATTGCGTCCTTCATTGGGCCAAACATATGGAAATCCGACGGTGCGAGATCGGGGCTGTAGGGTGCATGAGGAAGAACAGTCAACTGAAGTTTTGTGAGTTCCTCTCGGGTGCGAAGACTTGTGTGAGTGAGGTCTTGCTTTGTCATGAAGAAGGAGAAGTTCGTTCAGATTTTTGTGCCTACGAACACGCTGAAGTCGTTTCTTCAATTTCTGAAGAGTAGCACAATACACTTCAGAGTTGATCGTTTCACCATGGGGAAGGACATCGAACAGAATAACCCCTTCAGCGTCCCAGAAGACTGTAACCATGACTTTACCGGCTGAGGGTATGGCTTTAAACTTTTTCTTGGTAGGGGAGTGGGTGTGGCGCCACTCCATTGATTGCCGTTTTGTTTCAGGTTCGAAGTGATGAACCCATGTTTCATCGCCTGTAACAATCTTCGACAAGAAATTGTCACCCTCAGCCACATGACGAGCAAGCAATTCCGCACAGATGGTTCTCCTTTGCTCTTTATGGTGTTCGGTTAGACAACGAAAGACCCAGCGGGAACAAACCTTTGAATATCCCAACTGGTGAACAATTGTGACAGCACTACCAACAGAGATGTCAAGTTGAGCACTGAGTTGTTTGATGGTGATCCGTCGATCATCTCGAACGAGTGTGTTCGCACGCTCCGCCATTGCAGGAGTCACAGCTGTGCACGGCCGGCCCACACGCGGGAGATCAGACAGTCTTGCTTGACCTTGCGGCGATGATGACACACGCTTTGCCCAACGACTCACCGTGCTTTTGTCCACTGCCAGATCACCGTAGACATTCTGCAAGCGCCTATGAGTATCTGAGATGCCCTGGTTTTCCGCCAAAAGAAACTCTATCACTGCCCGTTGTTTGCAACGCACATCCGCTACAGACGCCATTTTAACAGCTCCGTACAGCGCTGCCACCTGTCGGAAGTCAATGAAACTATACGAGACGAAGCCGGAATGTTTGAAAATATTCCACAAGAAATTTCCGGTTTTTTCAACCAAAATTGGCCGAGAAAAAAAATGTGTTGCATTACTTATTGAACTGCCCTCGTAATTTCTAAAACCATTACGGGAAACGGCAACCAAACTACTATTCACGTTGGTGTGTAGATTCTGAGGCTAACGACGAACCATCAAAAAAATGCCATCCACACAATCCCGAAGAAAGTAACGGCAGATAACTGATGATGAACTAAAACTACTGGGAATGATAATACACAGAAGAACGGACAAGAAAATTGAGGATCATTTAGATGACGATAAGTTTGGCTTTAAGAAAGATAAAAGCACCAGGGAAGCAGTTCTTACGTTGAGCTTGATAATGAAAGGAAAACCGAAGAAAAGAATCAAGAAATACTTAATAGCATTTGTCAACCTTGAAAAAGTGCTAGACAATATAAAATGGTGCAAGATGTTCGATATGCAGTGAAAAATAGGAGTAAGATACAGGGAATGACGGATAATGTACAAGAAAAGTGGGTCAAATGACTCTGATCACTGTGGGACTTAACATCTGAGGTCATCAGTCCCCTAGAACTTAGAACTACTTAAACCTAACCAACCTAAAGACATCACACACATCCATGCCCGAGGCAGGATTCGAACCTGCGACCGTAGCGGTTGCACGTTTCCAGACTGAAGCGCCTAGAACAGCTTTTCTTTTCACGTCATCTTTTTAATTTACCAAAAGCAGTAACAAAAATGGCTACAATGAAATGACATAGATAAGGTCACAGATAATTGCAGTCATGAATTACAACATTCAAAAAATTTGTCTTTAGCAGTAGCACAATTTAGCACCTTCACTGTCACCTTCAAAAATGGTTCAAATGGCTCTGAGCACTATGGGACTTAACATCTGTAGTCATCAGTACCCTAGAACTTAGAACTACTTAAACCTAACTAATCTAACGACATCACACACATCCATGTCCGAGGCAGGATTCGAACCTGCGACCGTAGCAGTCGCGCGGGTCCGGACTGAGCGCCTAGAACCGCTAGATCACCGCGGCCGGCACTGTCACCTTCAACTGGTGGCAGATCAGCATGCACATTTTCTTCTTCTGCAGCCGGTTCCCCATCATCATTTCCCAGACCCAAATTAATCATCCTGTAAATCCTTGATGTGTGTTCCTTCCAGGGTAAATTACGTCGACAGGAGAGCAGTCCCGAACAGCGACATTGC
Organism: Schistocerca serialis cubense; assembly: GCF_023864345.2. Classification (NCBI taxonomy): domain Eukaryota; kingdom Metazoa; phylum Arthropoda; class Insecta; order Orthoptera; family Acrididae; genus Schistocerca; species Schistocerca serialis. The sequence continues at coordinate 639,894,244 of NC_064639.1, forward strand.
AAAATACTTCACTGCCTTGTTACTTTTGTCAGTTCCAGCCTTCTAAACGCATCTATAGGGAGTTCAAGATCTTCCTTTATATCAGACACCAGATGTTTCTCGCCATATTCTTGTATCTGCTGTACTATTGATTTATTTTTCATGTGTGACTTGCAGGTGAGGTTAGGGTCGGGAACGTGACCCAACCCATTCCCTCTCTACTAGGAATCCAGTTCCTAACCTATATCCATTCGGTTGAAGACAATTCGGAGCATGTTACCATATTTCTTATTGTGATTCTGATATTTAAGTATTTTCTCGAATTCATTTTCCATATACATCTTGTATTCAATATGGTCATCGCTCCCAATATTCTTAAAAACATAACTTGTATATTTGCCCATTAACCAAATCACTGCGTTATTTTTTGCCTGAGGGTAGTAACTTTCCTCTGGTCTGAAGAAAATGTTAGTCGGTACATTGTTTGCTGAAGTTCTTGTTATTTGAGCAATTTTCTCCCTGGTCCACCTTCAGTTGATAATCCGATCTCCACAAGTGTAACGATGAGGCACACTATCAACGAGGTTGCATTTGCTGCAGAGGTTAGTGTCACTTAAACCGATGGCAAAGAGACGCTCATTAGTGCTGATGATGTTATTGACTACCTTGTACCACGCTGTTCTCACGTCAGACGAAAGAACATCACTACTGATGTTTTTCCTGACCACATTCCATGCTATTCCAGCATATTTGGCTTCTATGTTATTTTTCATTTCATGTTTCCGTCTTTCAGCTAAAATCGCCTTTGCTGTAACGTTTTTGGAGTTTAAAAGCTTTTTGCTGAGATAACGTAGTTCAAGATAGTACTCCCTAATGTGTTTCAGCTTAAAACTTATTTTTTGTATATTTATCGGCGGCTCTACACTTTCTGGCCTGACAATATCGTGCCGGCGATGTACAAGAACCAAGAGGGCAAAACTAGGTTGGAAGACCAAGAACGAAGATGGAACACGGTCTTTCGTCCATGTTGTTGAATTTATATATAGAAGAAGCAGTGACGAAAATAAAAGAAAGGCTCAAGAGTGGGATTAAAAGGCAGTGGGATTAAAGGGTATCAATGATAAGAATCGCTGATGACCGTGCTACCATCACTGAAAGTGAATAACTATTACAGGATCTGTTGAAACGAGATCAAATGTCTAATGAGATGAAAATACGTGTTGAGGCTAAACCGGATAAAATACAAAATTAACGAGTAGTGGCAGAAAGGAGACTGGCGAGAAACTTAACATGAAAAATGGTGGCCACAAAGTAGTCGAAGTTAGGGAGTTCTGCTACCTTGGATCTAAAATAATTCGCGACGGACGATGCAAAGACGACATAAGAAGCAAAATAGCATAGACAAATAGAGAGTTTCTGTCCAAGAGAATTCTTCTGCTATCAACTAATTTATGAGAGTGCACATTTGGCTCATAGCATGGTATGGTAGTGAATTATGAACAGTGGTGCCACCGCAACAACTGAAGCGTTGGAATTATGGTTCTACAGAAGAATGTTCAAGATCAGGTGGATGGATAAGTAATCAATGTGGAGGTTCTCTGCAGGATTGGCGTAGAAATAAACATATGGAACACAAATAAAGACGAGACAAATGAAAAAAACTTCATTATTGCAAAAGTAGCCTTCGTAACTTTTAATACTGGTACGTTTATATCACTGCTAGACGGTCTGTGCTCACATAGGAAAAGTGATAGTATCCAGGCAAGCATTTGTTCGTGCGAAGCAAATCGACGGCTACGAATGCCTTTCATCGCGGCTGCAAAAATATGGAAATCACATGGGGAGAGACTGTATGGAAGATGTGTAAAAGCCTCCTAGAGAAACTTCTACAGCATCAGTAAACAACTTTCTTATACAGCTAAAATTGACAAACGTGGAGAGTGACGTTTATTACAGTTACTGCTTCCTGAAGTGTTACGCTATCTAAAACGAAGCACTTCATAAATTTCCCCTGTTGGGCATCATCTGGGCATATTCCATAACTAGAATGATGGCATTGCGACCAGGTGCACGAACAAGGGCTGTTCGGTTTCCACATTCGGTCATTTCTTGCAGACCAGAAAAGTGTACGCACCGGTTTAGTTTACAGATTACCTAATCATATTCACAATTTATGAAGTAGTCGCGAATGTAACAGTGATCCAGAAAGTGTAAAAAAAATTAATTTCATTACTGTCTATAATCAAAAAATACTTTGGTCCTTAGACCACCGTTTCGGCAAGCGATGACCGCCTTCAGATCAGTTTTAAGACACTGCAGTTCCACAAAGAAAACAGATACCAAGATGTTCGTCGCTGACCGAAACAGGTAGTGTAAGGATCAAACAATTTGGAAGATCTATTCACTTAATTAACTGGCAGCAAATCACAGTTATATGCACTTGGTGCATCTTAGAATGCTAATACAGTGACGATAAGAAAATCGCCATACCAAATAATTATTATTGTATAGTAATATTATTTTGGGAATATATTTGTCTAGATTACATATTGAAGTCATTAACATCCAGGAATGAAGATTAATGTAAGCGCAAGATAATCCCATTGCAAATCTGTAATGCTTGTACTTTAATAACTGGTGTAACCAACAGAATGTTAAATGCAAGCATGCAAACGTGCATGCATTGTGTTGTACAGGGGCCAACATCAGTTTGTGGGATAGAGTTTCATGCCTGTTGCACTTGGTCGATCAGTACAGGAACGGTTAACGCTGTTTGTGGATGATGCTGGAGCTGTTGTGCGATGATGTAACACATATGCCCCATTGAAGACAGATCTGGTGAGCAAATAGGACAAGGGAATGTGTCGACACTCTGTAGACCACGTTGAGTTACAACAGAGGTAAGTGGGTGAGCGTTACCTGTTGGGTAACAAACCCTGGATTTTGTTCATGAAAAGCAGCACAGCAGGTCGAACCACCAAATGTGAATTTATAGTCAGGGTGCTTGGGATAGCAATGAGAGTGCTCCTAATTTCACACAAAATCATACCGTAGACCATAACTACAGGCGTGGGTTCAGTGTGTCTAGCACTCAGGCAGGTTAGTTGCAGGTCCTGACCTGGCCTCCACCTAACCAACACACGGCCATCAGTGGCATCGAGGCAGAACCAGCTTTCGTCAGAAAACAAAACAGTGTCCCAACCTGCCCTCCAGTGAACTCTCGCTTGACACCACTCAAGCCGCCAATGGCCGTGGGTTGGGGTCAGTGGAATGCACACTGCATGGCGTCCGGCTACGAGCTGTCCTTGACGTAACCGGTTTGTAACATTTCGTGTGTCACTGTCGTGCAACTGCCGCTGAATTTGCTGCTGCAGATGCAGTACGATGCGCCAGACCCACACACCGAACGCGATGGTCGTACCTCTCGGCAGTGCTACGTGGCCTTCCGGAGCCAGGTCTTCTTGCGACCGTACATTCTCGCAACCATCGATGCCAGCAACCGTGTACAGTGGCTACACTCCTGCCAAGTCTTTCTGCAGTATCGCAGAAGGAACATCTCGCTTTTCTTAGTCCTATTACACTACCTCGTTCAAACTCATTGGGATGTTGATAATTGCATCTTTGTCGCCTTCAAGGCATTCTTGACTAACACCAGTCTCAAAGATAACTAACGCTCACGACCATTACAGCCTGTATGTAAAATAAATCTGATTTTCGTCCTCATAGTAGCACTGTTAGCGCTACTCTTGTGTGACTGGCGCGAAATTTGAATAGACATCAACTTTCAGATGTAGAAGCACGCCTAACGACTGTCGTTAATTTCGCACAACTTCTTGGTTTTGCGATTTTTTTCCATCAGTGTATAATTAAAATTGGCGGTTTATATGGAATATTGTCACTTCAGATATCTTTGCATGCTGAACACATCAGCGATACACAGATTCTAGAGGTTTCATTATTGAGTGTGTTAGCTGGAAGCGCGAGTTCAGTTATTATTGCTGTGCAAATATCTCATTGTGTCGAATAGCATCTACGTGCTGGTAATCGGGGAGAACTTTCAATCATGTGTTGAATATTCTGATTTATCCTAATCCATTTAGATTAATTAAATGACAATGTATTAGAAAGCCAATAAGACAAATTTATGTAATACAAGTATTTTATAGAAGCAGGAATTATCGAGTATGACAATGCGGTAAGGAAGAATGCTAATTCTTCATAATAGTTTGAATATACTTTCATGACAATCAAAGGAGTGAATTTTAAAGCACATCCTTTTGTCATTTTGTAATACTTTACAACGCATATACCTACCTTTCCAAGAAATATCTTTGACACAATTTGCATTGTCACGCTTTGCTCTTTTGAGTGAACAATAACTGATAATTTTGAAAAGAGAATCAAAAACCTAAGCTGCTGAAACTGCAACTTAAATAAGATAGGAATAGGAAGGTCAAACTTTCGCCAACTGATTTATTTCAGAACATCATTTGTAGTGCAGCCAGAGCGGAGTCAAGTTGTCCGTTGCTGAGTAAGAATTTGTAGTGGGTCCTAAATGAACATTTTTGACAGAATATAAGGCAAAGTTTTCTATCAGTGAAATTTCATGTTAATTCAACAGACACGTTATTGCATTATGGAATGTTTAAATTACGTAGCAGTTAGTCATTTTAAGCATTCTTGAGACGTTTTTTATTATGCAATCTAATTTACTGTCGGGTGCATTTTAGATTAACTAAACTCACGATCATAAATACAAGTTCTTGTACCAAAGTAGGGTAGCTACTCCGAGTTCACCGGCTGCTGTGGACGATCGGTTCTAGGCTCTTCAGTCCGGAACCGCGCTGCTGCTACGGTCGCAGGTTCGAATCCTGCCTTGGGCATGGATGTGTGTGATGTCCTTAGGTTAGTTAGGTTTAAGTAGTTCTAAGTCTAGGGACTGATGATCTAAGATGTTAAGTCCCATAATGCTTACAGCCATTTGAACCATTTGAACTCCGAGTTCAGAAGTCAGACAGTCTTCAGTTTGTTAGCGAGGAATTCAGTTACACACAGTTTTAGCATAAACCCAACACTAAACAAATAACTATCGAATTTGTAATCACAGAAGGAAATATAAGTAATTTAGTCTATCTCTTCATTTTCTTGTGCTTCTTCAATGAATTTCGCGACGTACGACAGCCATTCTCTCATATTCTTAGTTAGGTTTTTATAATTATTTTCTGTCGCTTTGTGTGGGAAGATGGCTCCTGTAAATCGAGAACAACGTACGCAAATACAACGTTAATTAACTATATGATACGTGACCGGTTCTTTAACATGTTTCTTGTCATACGACTTAATTTAGAGTCTAATGTTGGTGTTGGGACAGCAACCAACTACCAGTTCCTTTATTCAAAGGGTATAGTTACCGGTTTCGAATCCTTATGATTCATGTTCAGACGGTTTACGCGCTTTCCTTATAACGTGTGGTGCGTTTTTTACAGATTAATTGTCCTAAAATATAAATAATACATAATTATAAGCACGCCACACACAGATGGCTCCGTTACAGATTTTCATTGGATGTGACTTACTTGAAATGTCGGTTTGGAGTGTTTGTTTTCATCACATTCGTCCAACAGATGTGGATACATTCTCACTGCATTCTTATTGTTGCACACGTAAATTTTTCTCACTGAACACTTTAGAGCTGTCACTGAAAATATTTGTACTACGCACCACATGTTTTGATACATACTGATACATACAAAGAGCTTACAAACATATCAGTATCAAATATGCTATGATATATTGTAACATTTGGAAATGTCCTATGTTTGGAAAAGGATCATATATTCACTTATGCAACTGAAATGCTTTTTACACTAGTACAGAGACACTGATACTGTCACATTAATTATAAAGTTGTTCCTAATTTTTTTCTGTAAATAACGCACCACATGTTATAAAGAAAGCGTGTAAACCGTCTGAAGATGAATCATAACGATTCGAAACCGGTAACGGTACCCTTTGAATAAAGGAACTGAAAGTAAATTTGTAGCTTGTTGCTGTCCCAACACCAAATAACAGCCACGGTCTCCAACCATGTCATCATATGACAAAATTTCATTAAACTTAATTTGGTTTTCGTTGTTGGTATCGTCTAGATTCCAATTGATAAAACGTAGGCTCTAGCATCACATTATTCATAGTAATTATGCAATACGGTTAGAAAAGTAATGGGATAGCGAAATGCATATATACAGATGAGGTAGTGTCTCATGCACAAGAGATACACTGGTAAGTCAAAACATTATAACCACTGCCCACGCGACGTTGGATGCCACCTGCTGGCATTGCGGGCATGTGATGCGGTAGAAAAAGTATGTAAGCGGAGCAGATACGGACGCTGGATTACCCTAGCGAAGATATGAACTGCAAATAGGGAATCCTTTGGAATAAGTGGCTTTGACAAAGAATAGATTATTATTACGCAGAGCCTGTGGACGAGTATCTCGAAAACGCCGAAACTGGTCGAATGTTCACGTGCTTCTGTCATCAACATCTACAGAAGAAGGTAGGAGGACAGTGAAACATCCACTAGACGCTAAATGGTTGGACGTCCACGACTCTTCACAGAAGGTGGGGTTCTGATGCTTGTCTGATATGTAAAATAGGACACATGGCGATCTGTGGTATCTCCGCCTAAAGAGCATGATGTCGGTACACGCGCAAGGGTTTCAGAGAACATCGTTCATCGTACATTGCTGAACACGGAGCTCCGCAGCAGACCACCCCTAAGTGTTCACATGTTGACCCAACAACATCGTCAATTACGATTGCAGTGGGCACAGGACCATCGGGATTCGACCATCGATCAATGGAAAAGTGTCGGCTCTTTGGGCGAATCACATTTTTGCTACACTATGTCCATAGTCGTCTCCACGTACGCTGTCACAGGGGTGAACGACGACTCGAAACGAGCAGCGCACCGCGGACACAAGCTGGTGAGAACAATATTGTGCTACGGGAGACATTCACCTGCGCTTGCATGGGATCTGTCATGGTAATAGATGACACGTTGATAGCAATATGCCACCTTCATACTTGTCTTCCCCGACGGCTATGTCACTTTTCACCAGTATAATTGCCGGCCGAAGTGGCCGTGCGGTTAAAGGCGCTGCAGTCTGGAACCGCAAGACCGCTACGGTCGCAGGTTCGAATCCTGCCTCGGGCATGGATATTTGTGATGTCCTTAGGTTAGTTAGGTTTAACTAGTTCTAAGTTCTAGGGGACTAAAAACCTCAGCAGTTGAGTCCCATAGTGCTCAGAGCCATTTGAACCATTTGAACCAGTATAATTTTGATGTCTCGGAGCCAGAACCGTGCTACAGTGGTTTGAGGGGCTTTTTAGTGAACTCACGTTGATGTCTCAGCGACCAAATTCGCCTGCTGTAAATCCTATGGAACCTATCTTGAAACTTCCTGACAGATTAATACTGTGTGTCGGACCGAGACTCGAACTCGAAACCTTTGCCTTTCACGGGCAAGTGCTCTACCAACTGAGTTACCCAAGCACGACTCACGACCCGTCCTCACAGCTTTAATTCTGCCAATGCCTCGTCTCCTACCTTCCAAACTTCACAGAAGCTCTTGGTAGAGCACTTGCCCGCAAAAGCTAAAGGATCCGAGTTCGAGTCTCGGTACGGCACACAGTTTTAATCTGTCAGGAAGTTTCATATCAGCGCACACTCCGCTGCAGAGTGAAAATCTCATTCTGGAACCCATCTTGTTCGCTATCGGGCGCCATTAGCACGTACGCAGATCATTTACGTGAATTACATTTAGGTGGACTGATAAGGTAAGGAATGAGGAGGTTCTGTGCACAGTCGGAGAGAAAGGACATCTAAAGCCACATACTTCCACAAACCTGATAACAAACTGTCAGATCTCTGATGCGGGGAATGAGGGATGTATTTCGTTCTAAAGACGGACAGCCGACCTCTGTGACCGAGCAGTTCTACATCTACATCTATACTCCGCGAGCCACCTTACGGTGTGTGGCGCAGGGTACTTATTGTACCACTATCTGATCCCCCCTTCCCTGTTCCATTCACGAATTGTGCGTGGAAAGAACGACTGCTTGTAAGTCTCCGTATTTGCTCTAATTTCTCGGATCTTTTCGTTGTGATCATTACGCGAGATATATGTGGGCGGTAGTAATATGTTGCCCATCTCTTCCCGGAATGTGCTCTCTCGTAATTTCGATAATAAACCTCTCCGTATTGCGTAACGCCTTTCTTGAAGTGTCCGCCACTGGAGCTTGTTCAGCATCTCCGTAACGCTCTCGCGCTGACTAAATGTCCCCATGACGAATCGCGCTGCTTTTCGCTGGATCATGTCTATCTCTTCTATTAATCCAACCTGGTAAGGGTCCCATACTGATGAGCAATACTCAAGAATCGGACGAACAAGCGTTTTGTAAGCTACTTCTTTCGTCGATGAGTCACATTTTCTTAGAATTCTTCCTATGAATCTCAACCTGGCGCCTGCTTTTTCCACTATTTGTTTTATGTGATCATTCCACTTCAGATCGCTCCGGATAGTAACTCCTAAGTATTTTACGGTCGTTACCGCTTCCAATGATTTACCACCTATGGCATAATCGTACTGGAATGGATTTCTGCCCCTATGTATGCGCATTATATTACATTTATCTACGTTTAGGGAAAGCTGCCAGCTGTCGCACCATGCATTAATCCTCTGCAGGTCCTCCTGGAGTACGTACGAGTCTTCTGATGTTGCTACTTTCTTGTAGACAACCGTGTCATCTGCAAATAGCCTCACGGAGCTACCGATGTTGTCAACTAAGTCATTTATGTATATTGTAAACAATAAAGGTCCTATCACGCTTCCCTGCGGTACTCCCGAAATTACCTCTACATCTGCAGATTTTGAACCGTTAAGAATGACATGTTGTGTTCTTTCTTCTAGGAAATCCTGAATCCAATCACAAACCTGGTCCGATATTCCGTAAGCTCGTATTTTTTTCACTAAACGTAAGTGCGGAACCGTATCAAATGCCTTCCTGAAGTCCAGGAATACGGCATCAATCTGCTCGCCAGTGTCTACGGCACTGTGAATTTCTTGGGCAAATAGGGCGAGCTGAGTTTCACATGATCTCTGTTTGCGGAATCCATGTTGGTTATGATGAAGGAGATTTGTATTATCTAAGAACGTCATAATACGAGAACACAAAACATGTTCCATTATTCTACAACAGATTGACGTAAGCGAAATAGGCCTATAATTATTCGCATCTGATTTATGACCCTTCTTGAAAATGGGAACGACCTGCGCTTTCTTCCAGTCGCTAGGTACTTTACGTTCTTCCAGCGATCTACGATAAATTGCTGATAGAAAGGGGGCAAGTTCTTTAGCATAATCACTGTAGAATCTTAAGGGTATCTCGTCTGGTCCGGATGCTTTTCCGCTACTAAGTGATAGCAGTTGTTTTTCAATTCCGATATCGTTTATTTCAATATTTTCCATTTTGGCGTCCGTGCGACGGCTGAAGTCAGGGACCGTGTTACGATTTTCCGCAGTGAAACAGTTTCGGAACACTGAATTCAGTATTTCTGCCTTTCTTCGGTCGTCCTCTGTTTCGGTTCCATCGTGGTCAACGAGTGATTGAATAGGGGATTTAGATCCGCTTACCGATTTTACATATGACCAAAACTTTTTAGGGTTCTTGTTTAGATTGTTTGCCAATGTTTTATGTTCGAATTCGTTGAATGCTTCTCTCATTGCTCTCTTTACGCTCTTTTTCGCTTCGTTCAGCTTTTCCTTATCAGCTATGATTCGACTACTCTTAAACCTATGATGAAGCTTTCTTTGTTTCCGTAGTACCTTTCGTACATGATTGTTATACCACGGTGGATCTTTCCCCTCGCTTTGGACCTTAGTCGGTACGAACTTATCTAAGGCGTACTGGACGATGTTTCTGAATTTTTTCCATTTTTGTTCCACATCCTCTTTCTCAGAAATGAACGTTTGATGGTGGTCACTCAGATATTCTGCGATTTGTGCCCTATCACTCTTGTTAAGCAAATATATTTTCCTTCCTTTCTTGGCATTTCTTATTACACTTGTAGTCATTGATGCAACCACTGACTTATGATCACTGATACCCTCTTCTACATTCACGGAGTCGAAAAGTTCCGGTCTATTTGTTGCTATGAGGTCTAAAACGTTAGCTTCACGAGTTGGTTCTCTAACTATCTGCTCGAAGTAATTCTCGGACAAGGCAGTCAGGATAATGTCACAAGAGTCTCTGTCCCTGGCTCCAGTTCTGATTGTGTGACTATCCCATTCTATACCTGGTAGATTGAAGTCTCCCCCTATTACAATAGTATGATCACGAAACTTCTTCACGACGTTCTGCAGGTTCTCTCTGAGGCGCTCAACTACTACGGTTGCTGATGCAGGTGGTCTATAGAAGCATCCGACTATCATATCTGACCCACCTTTGATACTTAACTTAACCCAGATTATTTCACATTCGCATTCGCTAATAACTTCACTGGATATTATTGAATTCTTTACTGCTATAAATACTCCTCCACCATTGGCGTTTATCCTATCCTTGCGGTATATATTCGATTCTGTGTCTAGGATTTCGTTACTGTTCACTTCCGGTTTTAACCAACTTTCCGTTCCTAATACTATATGCGCACTATTTCCTTCAATAAGAGATACTAATTCAGGAACTTTGCCCTGGATACTCCTGCAGTTTACCAATATTACGTTAACTTTTCCTGTTTTTGGTCTCTGAGGACGGACATTCTTTATCAACGATGATAATGTCCTCTCTGGTAAGCCGTCAGGTATTTTATCGTTTCGCCCAAGGGGGGGTCCCTCTAACCTAAAAAACCCCCGTGTGCACGCCACACGTACTCTGCTACCCTAGTAGCTGCTTCCGGTGTGTAGTGCACGCCTGACCTGTCTAGGGGGGCCCTACAGTTCTCCACCCAATAACGGAGGTCGATGAATTTGCAACCATTATAGTCGCAGAGTCGTCTGAGCCTCTGGTTTAGACCCTCCACACGGCTCCAAACCAGAGGACCGCGATCGACTCTGGGCACTATGCTGCAGATATTAAGCTCAGCTTGCACTCCGCGTGCGATGCTGGTTGTCTTCACCAAATCAGCCAGCCGCCGGAAGGAACCAAGGATGGCCTCAGAACCCAAGCGGCAGGCGTCATTCGTTCCGACATGTGCTACTATCTGCAGCCGGTCACACCCAGTGCGTTCAATAGCTGCCGGAAGGGCCTCCTCCACATTACGGACGAGACCCCCCGGCAAGCACACCGAGTGCACACTGGCATTCTTCCCCGACCTACCCGCTATTTTCCTGAGGGGCTCCATAACCCGCCTAACGTTGGAGGATTCTAGGCCCTTCGGTCCGGAACCACGCCGCTGCTACGGTCGCAGGTTCGAATCCTGCCTCGGGCATGGTTGTGTGTCCTTAGGTTAGTTAGGTTTAAGTAGTTCTAAGTCTAGGGGACTGATGACCAGAGAAGTCCTAGAGTGCTTAGAACCATTTGAGTTTTAAAGACGAACAAACAAGCTGTTAAGCAAGTGATCTTAATTTTTGACTCATCAGTGTGAAATGGCAGTATATCGGCTGATCTGTCATTGGTACTCAAGTGATTCATGTGAAAAAGTGTCCGATGTGATTATACCCACACGACCAGAATCAACAGATTCTGGACGCGGAAAGGTATTAGCTGAAGTTACACGCATGGGACATCCGCTTTCGGAAGTTGTTAGGAAATTCAATTTTCCGAGATCCACATTGTCAATAGTGTGCCCAGAACACCAAATTTCAAGCACTACCTCTCACAACGGACAGCGCGGTGCCGACGGTCTTCACTTTACGAACGAGAACAGCGGCGTTCGCGTAGACCTGTCAGTGCTAACAGATAAGCAACACGGCATGAAATAACCACAGAAATCAATGTGGGACGTACGACGAACGTATCCATTAGGGAAAAAATTGAACTGATGTCTTAGTATGGCTTTGATGACCGAGAATACCAACATCGGGCGCCTTGCGTGTCGATGACGAGGAAATGGTGATAGGCACAAGACAACACCCAATCCCTGTTGATCATTGTGGACACACCGCCCCTGGTAGCTGAGTGGTCAGCGCGACAGACTGTCAATCCTAACGGCCCGGGTTCGATTCCCGGATGGGTCGGAGATTTTCTCCGCTTAGGGACTGAATTTGTGTTGTCCTAATCATCACCATTTCATCCCCATCGACGCGCAAGTCGCCGAAGTGGCGTCATATCGAAAAACTTGCATCCAGGCGAGCGGCCTACCCGACGGGAGGCCCGCGTCACATGCAATTCATTCACTATGGACACAGAACAGCAGTTGATAAAATATTTCATAAGGAGAGTCGCCAATCACCCGTGCAATTTGAGAAATTTAATTTTGTTTTCACAACCAGTTACTGCAGTTCAGTATGCCATCTTCAGCCATATGCATCCCATGTGTAGACTGGTTGTGAAAATAAAAGAAAAGAAAATAACATCCAAAAATGCATAACTGTTCGGCGATTTTCCTTGTGAAACACAACACTCAAGTCCCCGAGTGGAGAAAATGTTCGATCCGGCTGGGGATCGTTCTCGGGCCCCGTGCCCGGTGGTCAGAGGCGCTGACCACCCAGGCGAGGCGGTGGACAACCGTTAGGACGGGTGCGGTGAAATTTATCCTTAATGGGCTATGGCAGCAGACGCCTGCACTGTCTTTCCTGAGCTCGTGACCATATTTGTTGGACCCCAGGCGACTGGAAAACCGTGGGCCTCATGAGTCCCGATGTCATTTGATAAGAGCGCAGTGACGAGCAGACCCAACGAAATCATGGATCCAAGTTGCCAATAAGGTATGGGAAAACTAGTCGTGGCTTTATAATGGGTAGGCAGTGTTTAAATAGAAACGGATGGGTCGTCTGGTCCAACAGAACCGATCTTGAATGGAAATGGTTATGTTCGGCTACTTGGAGACCATTTACAACTATTCATTAACTTCATGTTCCAAAACAACGATTGACTTTTTTGGATGACAATACTTCTCGTCACCGGCCCACGTTTGTTCGCGAATGGTTTGAAGAACATTCTGGTCAGTTCGAGCAAATGATTTGTCTGCAAATACTACCCGACAGGAATCTCAAGATAACTTATGAGACATTAATCGAGAGGTCGGTTCGTGCACATAATCCTGCATCTTCTCGATTAAGGGTAGTTGTAGCATGGCTCAATATTTCTGTAGGGGACTTCCAATGACTTGTTGAGTCCACGTCAGGTCGAGTAGCTGCATCACGTTGGGCAAAAGGAGATGCGATACGATATTGAGAGGTATCCCATGACTTTTGTCACCTCTTCGTTTGTGTTGTTTCCTACCTTGCTGGTGGTACAGGTTTTCATTCTTAGATGTAGTCTGTGCTGTCTGCTTGTTGTAGAGCTGTGTTGTCAGCATTTTGTAGCTGGAGCTTCGACTCTGTGCTGTCTGCTTGTTGTAGAGCTGTGTTGTGAGCATTTTGTAGTTGGAGCTTCGGCCATGGCTTCGGCCATCATCAGGGTCTGAGCTTTTGCTCTTAACACTACTGTGTCGTCTGTTTTTATGTCCAGAATGAACATTCTGTTTTCTGATACAATGTAGCTGTTACAGTGTTCAAGTGTTCACCCTAGTCATATTATACTGCTACTAAAGGTATCAACCACTACATCGCTAATCGAAATGCAGTTGTCCAGCGAAGGGAGAGCAGTTCAAAAAATGTTCAAATGTTTGTGAAATCTTAAGGGACTGAATTGCTAAGATCATCAGTCCCTAAGCTTACACACTACTTAACCTAAATTATCCTAAGGACAAACACGCACACCCATGCCCGAGTTAGGAATCGAACCTCCGCCGGGACCAGCCGCACAGTCCATGACTGCAGCGCCCCGGACCTCTCGGCTAATCCCGCGCGGCAAGAGAGAGCAGTTGATAAGTGGTTCATCATTAGTGACACTATATGGGGACGCGCAAAAACCAAGGATAGTGAACTACAGCTAGCATTAAGCTATTTTGCAACTTCCGGCAGATTTAAATTGTGCATCGGACCAGGACTCGAACATGGGACCATCTCCTTTCGCTGAGAAATGCCCTGTCGACTGACTATCCAAGTATGACGTACCATCCATCCTCGAAACTCTACTTCTGCCAAAATCTCTCTCCTACCTTCGAAGCTTCACAGAAGTTTTCGTACATATTGCGAGATTAGCGCTCCTGGAAGAAAGAAGTTCTGGATTAAACTGTTATCGCATGTGTTATTTTTCAATCCTCTTAATTAATTGTATGTTTTAGACACTGATGAATTTTAAAGTCCTGGAAAATAGCTCAAGTCACACCAATACCCAAAAAGGGAAGTAGGAGTAATTCGCTGAATTACAAGCCTATATTATTGACACATAGTCAGCAGGGTTTCAGGAAATATCGTTCTTGTGAAACACAACTAGCTCTTTATACTCACGAAGTAATAAGTGCTATCGACAGGGGATGACAAATTGATTCCATATTTTTAGATTTCCAGAAGGCTCTCGACACCGTTCCTCACAAGTGTCTTCTAACCAAACTGCGTACCTACGGAGTATTGCCTCAGTTGTGCGACTGGATTCGTGATTTCCTGTCATAAAGGTCACGGTTCGCAGTAACAGACGGAAAGTCATCGAGTAAAACAGAAGTAATATACGGCGTTCCCCAAGGAAGTGTTATAGTGCCTCTATTGTTCCTGATCTATATTAACGACATAGGAGACAATCTGAGTAGCCGTCTTAGATTGTTTGCAGATGATGCTGTCATTTACCGTCTTGTAAAGTTATTAGATGATCAAAACGACTTGCAAAATGATTTAGATAAGATATCTGTATGGTGCGAAAAGTGGCAGTTCACCCTGAATAAGGAAAAGTGTGAATTTATTGACATGAGTACTAAAAGCAATCAGCTAAATTTCGATTACGTGGTAAGTCACACAAATATGAAGGCTGTAAATTCAACTTAATACTTAGGGTTTGCAATTACAAATGACCTCAAATTGGAACGATCACATAGATAATATTGTGGGTAGATCAAACCAAAGACTGCGATTCATTGGCAGAACACTTAGAAGGTGCAAAAGGTCTACTAAAGAGACTGCTTACACCACACTTGTCCGCTCTATTCTGTAGTATCGCTGTGCGGAGTGGGACGGAGTGGGATCCGCATCAGGTGGGACTGACAGATAACATCGAAAAAGTACAAAGAAGGGCAATTCCTTTTGTATTATCGCGAAATAGGGAAGAAAGTGTCACAGACATGATACGTGAATTGTAGTGGCAGTCATTAAAACAAAGGCGCTTCTCCTTGAAACGGGATCTTCTCATGAAATTTCAATCACCAGTTTCCTCCTCCGATTGCGAAAACATTCTGTTGTCACCCACCTACATAGGCAGAAATGATCACCACGATAAAATAAGAGAAATCAGGGCTCGCACAGAAAAATGTAAGTGCTCATTTAGCCCGTGTGCCGTTCGAGAGTGGAACGGTAGAGAGACAGCTTGAAGGTGGTTCATTGAACCCTGTGCCAGGCACTTTATTGTGAATAGCAGAGTAGTCACTTAGATGTAGAAGTAAATTCAGCTTTACACTGGTCTGCGACCCTTGTCATTTCGTGTCTGAATGCAACATCACAAAGGTTATACGAATAGATACAAGAACCGTTCATGTCCGGGTACAGAATACATCAAAGAGATTCATTCACTTTCGCAGCACCATATCTTCAACATGAATAAAGATAGAAATTTGCACTGCATTTTAACTTACGAATAGGTCTACGAAGCTTTTTTTTTTTTTTTCAAAAGACACGTCCAGTCTTAGGTGGGCGTGCTGAAAAGCAATACCTTCGAAAGCTTCATAATGTTTTAAAGATCGGTTGAGATACTGCATATCACGCATACTAATCGGTCGACTTTCCCGCTTCGCTAACGCAATTAGCAACACTCTGCCGCTAGAGGGCTCCGAATTGTAGCGGGTAAACGTGGCGGAGTACTAAGGGACCCTCAGAAAACTGAAAGCATGAATTCGAAGAGTTCGTCTACTCATGTAGCAATCAGCATAGCACACCACACACGAGCGCTGCGACATCTGCAACATTCCGACGCCTCAGGTTCACTGTCATCGATCATCCTCCATACTGTTCCGACTTTATCTCATCATATTTTCATTTGTTTCCAAAACTTAAAGAAGACGTTGGGTGACCTCACTTCGATAGTGATGAAGCGGTGCAAGCAGAAGTGAGGTCGTGGCTCCGTCAATAAAGTCAAACATGATACAAAGTGGTGCCCCGTTGATAGCAACGTGTTCTTTGCCAAGGTGACTATGTTGAGAAAAGATATGGAGACATGATGAAATGAAGATGTAAAATGGTTATAATATTTTTTTTCATTTAAAAAGCTTGAAGTGTTTTCACATAAAAAGTTAGGATGCATTATTTTTCAATACGCCCGTGTACCTCTTCTCCTTGTACACATATATGGTCTTCGGGTTCTTCTTACAATTACGTTAAGTGTCACAATTTACCTTTACCTTTTACAAATGTTTAATCTGTCCTCCACCGGACGCCCGACTAACATCCAGACTGTAGTCAAACTCGTTCAGTAGTTTTGTGAAACGCCTAGTACAACTGTATTCCTTGATGTTTCGTCACAGTTCAGTCAAAGTGGATCGAAGCGGAGGCACACAGACTTTCAGAACCCCCCCCCCCCCCCCCCAAAAAAAAAAAAAAATCATAAAAAAGTCACATACCGTGAAATGAGACGAACTGGAGGCCAGAGGCACAACGCGAGATGCATACACCCTTCAGAGCCTACCCATAAATGAGGCGGTTAATTGTCAAGAAATACCCTTGCATGCAGCTGCAACCCAGATGAAAGAGAGAACAAGTAACGAGCTAGCTACACCAGAGGGGATTTCCTACCAGCAGCCACACGTGAACTGGCAACTTCAGACTAGCGCAATTTTAAGTCATCAGTCTGCACACTAGTTTCTTGCGAGCCCCAACGAAATCCCCTCCCTTGCACTCCTCTTCATCTCAGAGTAGCACTTGCAACCTACGTCCTCAATTCTTTGCTGGATGTATTCCAGTCTCTACTTTCCTCTGCAGCTTCCATCCTCCACAGCCCACTCTAGTATCATGGGAGACATTTCCTGATGTCATAACAGAGGTCCCACCATCCTGTCTCTCCTTCTTGTCAGTGTTTACCATATATTCCTTTCCTCGCCGGCTCTGTAGAGAGCCTCCTCATTGCTTCCCTTATCAGTCAACCTAATTTTCGATGTTCTTCTGTGGCACAATATCTCAAAGACTTCGATTCTCCTCTGTTTCAATTTTCCCACAGTCCACGTTTCACTGCCGTACAGTGCTGTACTACTAAAGTACGTCATCAGAAATCATTTTCATTTAATCATTATAAATTAATTAAGCAAACACTATTTTTTGCCTTTTTTCTTTTATTCAGCCTTTGCGGAACATTCCCTTAACAATAACCACAAATACATAATTGATGTACAAGTCTTACACACAGAGGGAAAAAGGACTAAACTCAACCAGTTAGAAATTTTACAAATTGAAAAGCAGATGGGTACATCCCCACAATTTTTTTTGGGTCATCAGACTTTTGACTAGTCTGATGTGGCCCGCCACGAATTCCTCTCCTCTGATAACCTCTTCATCTCATTCATCTCAGAGTAGCACTTTCAATCTACGTCCTCTATTATTTGCTGGATGTATTCAGATCTGTCTTCCTCTACAGTTTTTGCTTTCTATAGATCTCTCTAGTACCATGGAAATCATTCCTTCATTTCTTAACACATGTCCCATCATCCTGTCCTTTCTCCTTGTCAGTGTTTTTCACATATTCCTTTCCTCCCCGACTCTGCACAGAACTTCTTCATTCCTTACCTTATCAGTCCACCTAACTTTCAACATTCGCCTGTAGCACCACATCTCAAATGCTTCGATTCCCTTCTGTTCCGGTTTTCCCACAACCCATGTTTCACTACAATACAATGCTGTACTCCAGATGTACATTCTCAGAAATTTCTTCCTCAAATTAAGGCCGATATTCGAAATTAGTAGACTTCTCTTGGCCAGGAATGCCCTTTTCTAGTCTGCTTTTGATTTCCTCCTTGCTCCGTCCGTCATTCGTTATGTTACTACCTAGGTAGCAAAATTTCTAAACTTCATCTACTTCGTGACCATCGATCCTGATATTAAGATTCTCGCTGTTCTCATTTCAACTACTTATCATCACCTTCGTCTTTCTTCGATTTACTCTCAATCCATACTCTGTACTCATTAGACCGTTCATTCCATTCAGCAGATCATGTAATTCTTCTTCACTTACACTCAGGATAGCAATGTCATCAGCGTATCGTATCATTGATATCCTTTCACCTTGAAATTTAATTCCACAGCTGAAACTTTCTTTTGTTTCCATCATTGCTTCTGGGATGTACAGACTGAACATTAAGGGCGAAATACTACATCCCTGTCGTAAACCCTTTTTATCCGAGCACTTCGTTCTTGGTCATCCACTCTTATTATTCCCTCTTGGCTCTGCTACAAATTGAATACTATCCGTCTGTCGCTATAGCTTACCCCTATTTTTCTCAAAATTTCAAACATCTTCCGCCCTTTTATATTGTGGGACGCTTTTTCCAGGTCGACAAATCCTATGAACGTGTCTTGATTTTTCTTTTGTATTGCTACCATTATTAATCGCAACGTCAGAACTGTCTCTCTTGTGCCTTTACCTTTCCTAGAACCAAACCGATTGTCATCTTGCGCATCCTCAATTTTCTTTTCCATCCTTCTGTATATTGTTCTTGTCAGGGACTTGAATGCATGAGCTGCTATGCTGATTGTGCGATAATTCTCGCACTTGTCATCTCTTGCGGTCTTCGAAATTGTGTGTATGATATTTTTCCGAAAGTCAGATGTTATGAAGCCAGACTCATTCATTTTACACACCAACGTAATAGTCGTTTTGTTGCCACTTCCCCAACGTTTTTAGAAATTCTAATGGAATGTTAACTATCACTTCTGCCTTATTTGATCTTCCGTCCTCCAAAGCTCTTTTAAATTCTGATTCTAATACCGGGTCCCATATCTCTTCTAAATCGACTCTTGTTTCTTCTTCCATTATATCAGACAAATCTATCCCCTCAGAGACGCTTTTAATGTGTTCTTTCCACAATCCGCGCTCACGTCTGCATTTAACAGTAGAATTTCTGTTGCACTCTTAATGTTATCATCCTTGCTTTTAATGTCACCGAAGATTGTTTTGACTTTCCTATATGCTGAGTCATTCCTTCCAAAAATCATTTCTTTTTCGATTTCTTCACATTCATCATGCAGCCATTTCGCCTTAGATCCCATGCACTTTCTATTTATTTCATTCCTTAGCGACTTGTATTTCTGTATTCCTGAGTCTCCCAGAAAATTTTGTGCTTCCTCCTTTCATCGATCAATTGAAGTATTTCTTGGTTCAAAATGGTTCAAATGGCTCTGAGTGCTATGGGACTTAACTTCTGAGGTCTTCAGTCCCCTAGAACTTAGAACTAGTTAAACCTAACTAACCTAAGGACAGCACACACATCCATGTCCGAGGCAGGATTCGAAGTAACTCTTCTGTTACCCTTGGTTCTTTGTACTTATGTTTCACGTCCCAATCTCTGTTATCGCCCTTCTTAGGGATGTCCATTCCTCTTCAACTGTACTGGGTACTTAGCTGTTCCTTATAGCTGTAGCTGTAGCCTTAGAGAACTTCAAGCGTATTTCGTCATTCTTTAGTACTTGCCACAGGTTTTATTATACGAGAAAACCCTGTTAAATTATTCACCTCTTCTAGATAATATCACAACACCAGGACACAAGAAAAATTTTGTGCTTAAATCCGTCAGTAGATAAAAAGTTCTTGGCTGATGCATAACATTATTTCCAGGTATGTTTAGTCATGTTAGTGTAATTGCTGAATTGTGTAATTATATACGTAATTTGTTAAAAATGGTCGTTGAAGTAATTTTACATTAAGCAATGGATCAATACATTACAAAGTTGCGATGACTATCTTTGCCTTATCATCATATTTATCTGTGCATTCTCGTCTCTGGGAACCAGTAATGTACTTGAAAATTGGCTTACAACCCGATACCTAGGTTGGGCAGTAACAATAATAAAATTTGTGAAACATGACAGAAAACGGTGTTTATTTAGTTATCTGAAATCCCTTCATTAAATTAAAGCTTATATTTCATAATTGTAGGTTTCCCTCGGCTAGAAATTCCCTATTTACCAATGCCAGTGGGCTTTTCATGTACTCCTTCCACAGTCCGTATTCGGTTATTTTGTTGCCTAGCCAGAAGAATTCCTTAACTTCATCTACTTCGTGATTAACAATTCTGATGTTCAGATTCTCAATATTCTTATCTCTGCTACTTCTCATTACTTTCGTATTTCTTTGATTTAATCTCAGTCCATACTCTGTACTCATTACAATGTTCATTTCGTTCAACAGGTCCTGTAATCCTTCTTCACTTTCACTGAGGATAGCAATGTAATTAGCGAATTTCATTGTTGATATCATTTCGCCGTGTATTTCAATCCAATCCTTGAACCCTTATTTTGTTTTGCATCATTGCTTCTTCGATGTATAGTTTGAACAGTGCGGGCGAAAGACAACATCCCTGTCTTACACTCTTTTAATCTGAGCCCTTCGTTCTTGGTCTTCCACTCTTATAGTTTCCTCTTGGCTCTTGTACATATTGCACATTTTCCGTTTCTCCCTATAGCTTACCCCAACTGTTCTGAGAATTTGGAACGTCTTGCACCATTTGACAGTGTCAAACGCTTTTTCCATGTCGACAACATCTATGAACGTGTCTTGATTTTCGGTTAGTGTTGCTTCCATTATCAACCGCAACATCAGAACTGCCTCTCTGGTGCCTTTGCCTTCCATAAATCCAAACTGATCGTCATCTAACACGTGGTCAATTTTCTTTTCCATTCTCCTGTATATTCATGTCGTCAACAACTTGCATGCATGAATTGCTAACTGATTATGCGTCGATTCTCACACTTGCCAGCTCTCGTGGTCCTCATACATAGTACATACTAACGTAGACAGTCGTTTTGTTGCTACTTCCCCTAATGATTTTAGAACTTCTGATGGAATGTAATCTTTCTATTCTGCCTTATTTAATCTCAAGTATTCCAAAGTTTCTTTAAATTCAGATTCTAATACTGGATCCCCTATCTCTTTTATAACAACTTCTGTTTCTTCTTCTATTACTTCATCAGACAAGACTTCCCCTTCATAGAGGCCTTTACTGTACTCTATCCACCTTTCCACTTTTCCCTCTGCATTTGACAGTGGAAAGCTCATTGTACTCTTAATGTTACAACCACTGCGTTTGCTTTCACCGAAGGTTGTTTTGACTATGCCTATAAATATTTCGTCTTAGATTTCCTCGCATTTTTCATGTAGCCATTTAACTTTAGATTCCGTGCACTTCTTATTTATTTCATTCCTAAATGACTTGTATTTCTGTAATTCTGAATTTCCTTTAACATTTTTGTATTTACTTCTTCGGTCTATGACTGAAGTATTCCTTCTGTTACCTATCGTTTCTTTACAGTTACCTTTTTTGTATGAATGTTTTTATTTCCAACTCCTGTGATTGCCCTTTTTAGAGATGTCCATTCTTCTTCAACTGAATCGACTGCTGAGCTATTATTTACTGCAGTGCCTATAGCCTCATAAAAGCTCAGGCATATGTCTTCATTTCATAGTACTTCTATATCCCACCTCTTTGTGAATTGTTTGTTCCTGGCTTGTCTCTTAAACTTCAGCCTACTCTTCATCACTACTACATTGTGATCTGAGCCTGCACGTGCTCCTGGGTACAACTTACAATTCAGTACATGATTTCGTAATCTCTGCCTGACAATGATGCAATCTATTTGAAATTTTCCCGTATCTCCCGGCCTTTTTACAATTGCACTTCCTCCTCTTGTGAACTTTTAACAGAGTTTTCGCTGCCGCTAGCTGAAATATATTAGAGAACTTAATTTGTCTTTCTCCTCTCTCATCACTGGGGTATCATGCCCTTTACTCCTACCCCTACAACTGCATTCCAGTGCCACATGACTATTAGATTTTCATCTCCCTTTACTGAATTTCTTGTTCAGTATCTTTATATACTTTCTGTATTTCATATTCTACTTGCGACGTGGGCATGTGTACCTGAACTAACGTTGTTTGGTGTTGGTTTGCTGTACATTCTGATTAGAACTGCCCTATCACTGAAATGTTCACACTAACAATCTCTCTGCCCTACCCACCTATTCATAACAAAATCTACATTCTTTGTACCATTTTCTGCTACTTTTGATATTATCTTGTACTCGTCTGACTAGAAATCATTGTCTTCTTTCACTTTCACTTCACGAACCTCCCACTATATCTAGGCTGAGCCTTATCATTTCCGTTTTCTTCTAGCCTCCCTCCCACGTTCAAATTGTGGCATTCCACGCCTCTACTCGTATAACGTTATCCTTACGTTAGTTATTCAGTTTTTTTTCCCATGGTTACCTCCTGCTTGGCAGTCCCCTCCTGGAGATCCGAATGGGTCAGTTTCCCACCCGAAGGGCAAGAGAGTGTCCTGGAACTCTGTCCTATCTTTCACCCTCTTTGACAAAGCCGTTGGCACAATAAGGGGGTCTTCTTCTGCCTGTATTCTTTAACAGAATTTTCCTCAAAATTTAAGTATGGGCAGGGTTCGAACGTCGGACCAATGACTTTATGATTACTAGTCAAAGGTGCCACCCGTTGACCACAGGTCTCGAGTCTTACGGAGCGGGGGTTATGATATGAAATTGCAAATACCAGCAGAGTTCCAGTGTGGGCTGTAACCATCGTACGACAGCGAAACGTGGGAAATATTCTAATGCGGTAATGTGGACTGAGTTACGTTGGAGGAAAATTAGTTGTAGTCTACATTATACATTTTTTATTCTGTGTTGACCTTTTCTGCTCATGTCCCGTTCCTAATCCATTGCGTATGGAAAAACTCTGTACGTCTTTCATTCATTCACAGCTCCAGATCTGCACCTGGTGGCAAAACATGGAATTAATGTTTTCAGCATAAATCGGTTCCGCATTAACACGTCAGAATAACTACCAAATTTTGATTCCATACGATAGATACAGTCCACACTAGACCTATATGAGCAGGTGTACTTGAATTATAACCACGCAGTATTTGGGCTCCGATTCCTTAATAAGCATGATTCTGAGTTGCAGTTGAGAAATATGTTGTTATAGGTAGCTACTGATTATTTAGTAAGCATGTTTTAAGTTACGCTAAGTAACGGAGACACCGAGTCTTTAATTTGATCACAAGATGGATGTCAGCTGACAGAGACTTCATGTTTCTTTACAATAAAGACAATTATAAGTTACATTTTTACTGTCGCTACATAAGTTAAAGGTCATTCCAAGTTTCTGTCTTCATTCATGCAGAGAAAAAGATATATTTTTCTGAACTGAGATGAATTATTTTGAAACACTTCATACATCATCTTACATATTCGATGGGTGGCATGGTATGCGAATTTTCAAATAAAGGAAAGTTTCAAAGATGCTGTTGAAGGAGGACTTGCAGCTTTCTCGCCGTACATACTTTCTTGTCTTGCTAAAACAAGCTTTGTCGCCAGGTAATGGCTGAATTTTGATATTAGTAATTGCCTGATGGACAGATAGAATGTCAAGTTCTCAAAACTACTTATACACCAATTTCTGTGCTTCATAATACCCTCACTTTGTAGAAGTCTGTATCGCACATTGTTGCAAACGTACTTCAAACTATCACAGGTGGCATTCCTCAGCTATGCTCTCAACACAAAGAACTACCAGACAGCAGAACGCCGTAGCGTTAGAACGTGAGCGTCTGTCAATGCTATACAGGTTAAGAAGGGTAGAATCGTGCTTCATCAGAAAACACTACGTTTTGCTACTCATCTCGCCTTTAAAGGGTTTCCTGTGCCCTTTACTTTACAAGCCCCACTTTTTTCCCTGGAAAATGGAAGACGATGCTCTGGCTAGCGTATAGCTATCAAGTCTGCGGCAGACGAAATCAAAAGGTATTGTTGCAGACAGTTCTACAACCGTAGCAGCAGTCCAACGTGAAGCCAACATAATGGACGGTACTGCACGGCCCCTTGCAAGAATGTGATCAAGATGGCGACCATGCCATTCTTCCCTACACGATCCGCAACGTCGTGATGTGAAAGACGGGTTTCCTGGAGACCGGCCATTCTCTGCCGTTCGTACTTGCTCTTATTGATCTCTTTTACGCCAACGATGAATGCCTGCACATTCTTTCACGTTTCCACTTAAACAGCTCTCCATCGGCGATATAGGTTAGTGTAACATTGTTTTACAAGCAGTCTCCTAGTATTCTAGCAACGAACCGAGGTTCGAGACCTACGACTGAGCCTGGATAATTGTTCCAAGTAATAACGGGTCTTTGTATCTATTTATGTGTAATATTTTACATTTATTTATTCTGAAGGTCACCTGCATTTCCTACTGAATCATACGCAGGTCTCTTTTATGTTCTTATAATTACCTAACGTCGGACTCTTCTGTATCCCTGAACAACCTGATAGTAATATCTTTCAGGTCATCTCAGCATACTTGGTTAATGATGTACTTTTGGGTGTTGAATAATACTTCTGATTCCATCATTATCAAAACAACGGTGGTTTTCAGAGAGTAGTCCGTTACTGCTGGTCGTGGTGAAGCTATCCGTGGAACACTTGCAATCAAACGCACTGGAATCCATCAAACGGATGCTTTTCTGTCGATAGGTGGACAAGTCTGTGATGTGGCCACAAGGAACAAAAAAACTAGAACAATTCCTGAAACATTTAAGTTTTATCCATTCTAATATAAAACTCTCTACGTAGCTTGAGAAAGAGCGCCAATTAAATTTCGTTGACATGTTGATTAACAGAAGAACGGGCGGATCTCTGGTATTGCACGTAGAAAATCCACGCGCACTAGCCTCATTTTCCACACATTGAGCCCACACCATTCATCAGCAGCCAAATCCATCTTAAATATTCTAGTCCACGGAGATCGAACGCTGGTATACATGGAGAATCTCACTGAAGAGCTACAACTAGGAATAGTTTTAGGAGCAAAGAGTACTCTGATTCCTAAATTGAGAGGGTGTTGCAAATTAAAATAAAGAGCGACTCAGAAACAAGATGAGACTAAGAAAGAAAAATAAATGGCAAGAGTTTGTTAATCTGCCTTGTACTTGCCCACTTTCCGGATACACGTTTCGACTCCTTCGGAAACATTACGGAAAATGATAAAATGTCTTGTTTGCAATGTTAAAGATGATCTAGAGCTACGAAATCGAGGTATTTACCACATTCCGTTCGAATGGAGCATGTCTTACATGGAGCAGACTATAAAAATAGTCGAGGAGAGAAGTGCGACCAGTACGTGATGCATACTCCAGATTTCTGGAACAGGAGGAGTCTAGAGAAATGAAGATTTCGGGAAACTTAATAAATTGAACTGTGGTTTAAAATTTAAAGACCTAATGTTAGACTATTCTAGGACGCAGAATATTCTTCTTCTCACTTCTTCAGTGCTCAACGTTTCGATTCTGCTATTGGGATAATGCGAACTAGAAGAACGAGGAACCTACTTCTCATTACCGTTTCTTACCGGAGTAGCCGACTGCTTAGGCAAGATCCTTCACAAGAATGGTGTAAGGCCTACGGTTTTCAGTCAGCACAAAATAAGAGACTTCTTCCAAGTTCCAACGAACATGACTGACCGCCACCACCCTGTGACAGTCCATGATGTGACATGTGCATGTGCCAATATATACAAAACAGAAACTGGAAGGTCGATAAAATAACTCATTATAGACCACGAACGGTAAATGGCAAACGAGCGGTAGAAGGCAAAATGTAAAATCCGCCATAACTGAGCAAGTAGAAGAATTTGACCAGGTTACAAGTTTAAGAACATAGTTAAGTAAAGTAATATTTGTAGAGGGAAAGTCCGGGAATCAGTCGAAATAACAAATAATGAGTGCAGGCTTCCGGTTTCGAAGCTAATCACGAACAAGCAAATAAATACCCAGTCACGGTGAGCGAGGTACGTGAACTACCAGGAAGTCACTGCGGCGGAACTACAAGAATTCTTTACATAGTATTCGCCTCTCTTTCAGTATTTGTTTCCAATATTTATCTAAAAATGACTTCCCACCAACGGTAGCACGAAAATTTTTACTCAATAGCTCCACTCCTCCAAATAAGCGCTAGCTGTTTTTCGACAGTGTCCTGCCACTGGGGACACAAGTAGAGTGATGCAGAAACACAGCAAAAGGGTCAACGCATAGACCATTACATACGTTTTTAGATGGGTCAGCCTTTGGAAATAGCCAATTTTGTTTTTTATCCCAAATATGTTTCACTGCAGTTGCAGCATCATCACTGGGCTCTTATTTTATGGCTGTTGAACATGAAGAATGGTTTTACTGTTTGTATACACCTATATATTAGTTTTTAATTCGAAAAAACTGATTTTTGAAAAACATATGAAATTATGTATTGATACCTTTTTACCACTTTGTGTGGTTTCCCTGATGTATTATGTTTCTATAGTGCCTGTTTTCTTTCACAGTTTCTCATGTTTTACTTTTTCCTCACCTTCTTCACTGTAAAGTTCTGTATATTGAGCTGTCACTGTCACTGTTTCACTGTTTACCAGATGTAACAACAAGATGGCGTACAGTGAAACAATTGAACGTGTAAAAACAAGATTACGGACAGTGCAACAGTTGAAGGTGTTCCTGGTGGTTGTTTTGAATCTTTCACAGGTTTGTGTGTGTGTGTGTGTGTGTGTGTGTGTGTGTGTGTGTGTGTGTGTGTGTGTGTGTGTGTATGTGTGAAGTCTGAATGGGAAGAGGACGCGGCCTAACAGTCAGACGATTTTACCAATAGTGACAACAGCCAAGAAAGACTACAGACTTACACGTTAAGATCTTGCCGTCCGTATCAAGTAACCAGAGCTGCAAATTACAAAAAGTTTGTGTTTCACTGAATAATAGTGGGAGCTCTTAAAAATAAAGGATCATGGACGCCACGACACCAACAGTACATCAGTTTGGTTTTAGTCCAGGCAATGAGTACGCATCACAAAAGCAACTGCAATATCTAAAGAAGGCTACCGGGTCCGTCGCCGAAATACTGCATTAAAGAGGAGTCAACAACTCTGCTGAACACCAGAAAGCACAACGTTATCCACAATAAAATACAAAATTAAAAATGCCTTCAGCAGTCTACTTACAGGTACGTAACCCGAAACAGAATAACTAGGTCAACTAGTGTACTTGTGTTTAGGATTACGTACCTGTACTTCCTTGATACAACTTGAAGTACCGTCTGTGGTACATCCCTCTACAGCCACATTCTCATTTAACCACCAACTCACTAAACTAACAACTGACTTATTACACATATTGGAGTATACCCTGAGACAATTTTTGTTTTATGGTTGTTTGACAGATTTGGTAAACATGTGATCCATTAGTTAATCCCTTACATTCTGTTTTCTTGCATGACGTACAGATGTTTCTAAATAATTATTGAGTTCATACGAAGTAGGTATACGGCCTCCATATATTCCCTTTATGTATTTTTACATCTGCTATATACATTAGTTTGTGCATCTTTACTGACATTGCCTGTTGAAGGGTTGCTTGCATATTCTGGGTAAATTATGACATAGACGATTACATATATCTTGTCCCTTTGCACATCACATCATAACTTTAGCCCTCTTAAGCGTCTTAAAACCCCTCCCCCCTCCATATTTACTTCGCAACAAGTGGATTCGTTGTTTATTTTTGGCCCACTTTGCTGTTTGTTTTTCTGGTCTTGGATCACACTGTCCTCTATCTTACCCTATATAAAGGCTGCGTGTCGTAAAAATGTACGTATCTTTGGTTTTCTGATTGCATTGAATGTTTTTTTGTTGTACTATGTATATATTCCAGTACATATCTTTAAACTAACTTCATAGTTTAGAGTTCACAATATTACCTACCCACACGCCTGCCTACCGGCAGACTTCCAACTTCTTGTTAATGCTGGTGATGACCTCTTCCATATGATATTTTAACACTTCCCATACAGTAGGAAAATTTATTACCATGTATTAATTAGCATCACAAATTGTTTCATTAAAAAAGTTTCTATAAAATAGGTGACACTTTATGAAAATATAAGTGATATGTTATTTTGACATAACTTTAAATTCTTGTTTTTTATTAGTGTATGGTATATGGTGATGTAGGTAGTTACCGTGGGTCTGACTTCCAATAAACTGTGTTTAAATTTGAGTGGTGTATAACAATACATAAACAGATGTTTTATCTTCATATTTTACTCATATATATACAACTGTGATTGTTTTGCCTCTGTTAATTCATGGGATCAGCATTACATTAATTATCTATGAATTACTCGTAATTTTGACCACCCATTAGTACGTTCAGTTTACTATTACACGGCGTATATTGTTCCCAAATTTATATTCATTATGTTCTTTCGGTTTATTCATTAATTTATCATTGACTTTGATGTCACGCCCTCTACAGTATAGTTTTGTTTAATGTTACTATGTATTACCATTGTATATAACTGATTACTTAAATTTCACATTGCCCCTTTTATTATGTACTTTATAGTGTCATTATTGTTATCTTTACACAGGGGCCTAAAGATAGCATAGTGAAACACCGAAACTGGTCGCATGAATAAATTACATGCAAAATTTAAACGGCTGACGGTGTTTTAATTTACATTTTATATCAAAAATCCTGTTGTAGTACACCTGCATTACGTCCCCAGGTGTGACATCTCTTTTTAACAATGGATTCGTTAACACTGGAATTGTGAGACTGCCTTAGACTAGTTTTACTAGTAGCTTTGGTTAGTGAAGGTTACCTGTATGTTCGGTGTGTGTCATACCTACCGGGCGTTGTCTTACAACAATTGCTTTCTTTACACATGCGATCAGTGTCTTATTAGATCCCCTAAAAACTGGAAGCGGCGAACCATGTAGAAACTGAGTGAAGATACATAAAGGGCTGGGTAACGTACTGAACATTTTTGTCCTATATATTGTTATCTTAGACTCGGTTCCTCAAAACTAAACAATATTTATAGCAAAATTGAAATAATCAGTGAGGATGTATTCGAAAATTATTCATCGGTAACGAGAAACAGAACTATGTTATATTAAAAAGCAAGAGAACAATCGGTTCAGCACTTCGTAGAACTTATATAAAACATATTTCTGTTATTCATAAACAACATTCGCATTTACCTTCAGTAACAGAAAACTCTTGTTTCTGATCATGAGGAAGAAAGTTCTGTTGAGCACTACAAAATGACAAGAATAATTATGTACACTTTTTATGTTTGTGCATGTAATCTGGGCTCTCATCAAAAGTACACTGAAGCCCCAAAGAAACTGGTTCTAGTGTTACAACGATGAAAATTAATATTATGACGATGTCAAACCTTATTTTCATGATTTAAAGAAGTATTCATGATATTAAAAATGTAATTATAATTTTATTATTTTCATTTTTGTGCTCAGTGTATCAAAGACTTTCTAGTGCACGGAATAAATTAGCATTGTTTGTACTACAAACTATATATGATTGTTAAGGGTTAAGCATGTAATAATTCGATGCAAGACATTTTGTTGGGTCTGAATTTTGTTCTCGTACTGTTCGATAGAGAAGGAAAAGTTCCTTAATAGATGTGAAGGTATAAAGGCTGTAAAAAGGAGAGAGAGAAGGTAAATACAATTTATTCAAAACAAATATCTCGAAGGTGTAACGCTTTGTGATTTCCTATAACTAAAAATTGCAAGGTCTAATCTGAACCTGTCCTGAATAACAGCGAAGAACATTTATGTTATCATATATTTTCTTCGTTTGATCACGGTTTTGATTCGCATGTTTCTTTTTGTTATGCGACGTGTTATGAATATTTTCATTATACGTGCAAAAGTGCACACAGCTTTAATCGAACCTGCGTCTTTCGGAAACGATAACTTTTAATCAGTACAATTACGCGAATACCGGCTAAATCGCAACCGTGATCGCAAAAGTGTTTCCTGGACCAAATAATTCTTATAAAATGTGTATTTTCCAAAGCGAGCAGCATTGCACTATCGCTGACTCGCAACAATCGAAAGAGAAAAAAAGTGCTTAAATAAAATTGCCACCTTTTAATAATTATTATTATCCCGTTAAATAAATAAATAGCAATTCAGTGGCTATCCAATCAATAATCAGAGGGGCAATTCAGTGGCGACTACGACAGGACTAGCTTATGTGTGTGTGCTAATGTGAGTTTTTACTATTTGTTTCGTGCTGTAATGAGCGGAAATCTACGACGACCTTAAGCACGATATATTTGCTGTACCATTCCATCTCAGCGGCAGCAGAACGAAATACCGAGTAAGGTAGGCACAACTTCTTCAACATGGCGCTGTATCTTATTAAAAAAATTTACATGTTGTGAGCGTGTCCTCTTAGGAAGCTATAACAGTCAAATTATATTTAAATAACTGCGAGAAGGATCAGTAAAATACAGCATCAAGTGTTTTCAGCAGAGGTTAACTGAACGAGATTGGAACTGAATTTTAATCAAACGAAAGTGAACTTTTATAATACTGATTCCAATCTGGTGCAGTGTAGTAATTATTTTATGTTTTGTGTGACGGAATAATTGATGTGTTGCGTGTGACGTTTTCCCGATTAGACTTGCAACCAAACATTTGCAAACATGGTGAAAACAGTGCGACGTGTAAGAAAAGCCACACAGCAGGAAGTAACTGTAGAACATTCAGAGGAGGAAGGAATAACTAGTGGTGTAGAAATTGTTAATATTTTTTCAGATCAGACAGAGGATATAGAACAGGACACTAATATTAAAGTCAGTGATCCATCTGCTGTAGAACACTCAGGCAGAATACAGATGGTAGTTCAAGTGCATACTGAAGCAGAACCACAAGAAACACCAGTTACAGTCGATTTACCAACGGTAGAGCCAACAAAAACAGTAATGGGTCCATTTTCTCTCTTAATGATGAAAATGGAACAAATGTTTAAAATACAGGAACAATCTCAGATACAGCGCGAACAAGAAACTGCTAAACAGCTTGCAACTGAGATTAATAATAATATTAGCAGAGTAGATGAACGGATTAGGACTTTGGATGAACGCATCAGTCAATTAGACGAGCGTACGCAGTTAAGCTTTTCACAGTTCTCAAAAGAGATAGATCAAAAGCTTGAGAACCGGTTAAAAGAACACGATCGCCAGCTGCGACAGCAAACAGATGCCCAGTTGTCTGCTATACAGAACAACATTTCAAGTATGCAACAAACATACCATGAATTACCACAGAATGTAAAGCAAGTAACCCAGGATGTGGACAAATTACAACAAACACACACTTCTTTGGAAGCAGAAATACGCAACATGAATACACGTATAGAAATCCTTACGGTTGATAATCAAAACGTAATAGAACAAAAATGCAAAGAACAAGAAGAACGCGTTGTGACCACATTCAACACGTGGCTAAATGACAAAGACAAACAAATTAGTACTGTTATACTGAAGGAACTTCCTGTGATGTTACAACGAGCAGGAACACAACTGATACATGAAAACAATACAAAGATTCATGAACTCCAGACTGAATTACAAAACGTGCAGAAAGTGCTTAATGAAACACGTAAGCAAACATCTCATAACAGTTCACCGGAGTGTGTTAGTATCACAGAAACACACCCTGATCATTATGAAACCCCTTTAACTGAAACTAGGGGACAGACAGGCAATAATTTCAATCCAACACGTGGTGTAACATCCGTTTATCAGGACCATACACAATCATTGGTGACTCAGGATGCTTTAGAGAAGAATTCACAGTTTCAGAAGTTTACCAATGATAAGAACGGACCCCATCCAATTGTGTTTATCAAAGGGATCCGCGGAATAATGCCAAAAAGTTGGAATGAAAGGGAGAAAATTGTCTTTACCATTATGCATATTCAAGGTGAGCCAGCGTTGTTCGTGACACAGAAAGCTGAACAATGCAGCTCCTTCGATGAATTTGAACAAGCTTTTCTAAACAAGTATTGGTCGCGTGGGGTACAAGAACGATTAAGAAAAGAAGTTTATAGTCCTGAGCCATTTAATGGAAAAGCGGTACTTTGCGGAAATATTTCGAAAAGTATCTGGTCAAAGTGAAATATTTATCCACACCAATCTCTGAGTGTGATGTTTTAAAGATATTAAAGGAGAAGTTAACGCGTGATCTACAGGAGAAATTGTTTCACATTCCTGAAGACAACGTGGAACATTTTCAATCTGTACTGGACTCTTTAGATTTGGTTATCGAAGAGGACAGACACCATTATGGGAATAATTCGTCGAATAATGGTAATGGTAATGGCAACGGGCGAAACCACAAGAACAATAGTAATATAAACACCTACTATGGGAATCAAAATCATTGGAATAGTCCGAATTATTCAGGATGGCAGAACCACAATATGAACACAAATGGACAGTACAGTAATGCACCGAATCACAATTATCATCCACAGAACAATAGTGGACAAAACAATAACGGAAACTTTTCAAAGGAACGGAAACGAGATTTTAGAGATAACGCCAATTACAATAACGGTAATTTTTCAAATAATCAGCAAAACATGCAACCACCACATAACTGGTCAACACAGAATTACGCACAACAGCAATGGCAGCAGCCTAGGCCACCGCAATATCACAACAACAATCATGTACAACCCCCGTACAATACAAATATGTCAAATAACATGCAGCAGCCATATGAATGCGCAGACATGGCAACCACCGAATCAAAATATCAAGATCATTGAGGTAAGTGAACCGCAACCATCAACCAGTACCAGTCAGTCAAACTATATGCGACGACATTCTGATCACGTGTGTCAGTCGCAGGGTGTCTAGGGGGCACTTGCATGAATGATGTTAGTAATAACGAGCAACCAAGCGTGCAGACAACCAGCTGTAGTAACAATGAGAATGTGTGTCGCATAGAATCAGCAGCGACGGGTCGAACGACGCAAAAGATGTAGTGTGTAGGAATAATTCGGTTAATGTTGCTCAGCAACGTAGTTCAACTATGCAGATGTTAAGATATAATGACGGAGTCGATATACGAGAGGAATTATGTCAAGATTTTCGGAAGAAGTGTAATTTGTTTGAACGGGAAGTTGTACAAGCAGCTATAGTTTGTGATATTTATGGTATTCAAACTACGGTGATTTTAGGTACTGGAGCATCTGTTTCTGTGCTGAATGAATCGTTCTTTATTCACTTAAAGAAGATTAGAAAGATTCCGGTTTTTCCAGTCACTAATTGTCGAGTTACAGGAGCCATTAGTCAGAAAGTCCAACTAGTTCCGGAACAGACACGGATTTGTATTAATTTTGGAATGGGAGCTAAAGAGTGCACCTTCCTTATTGTAAAGAATTTAGCCGTGAACTGTCTCCTCGGATTAGATATTTTGCGAGAGACGGAAACTATAATCGATCTCGCAAAGGGTGAATGCAGCATGTGTTTCGGTGACACGAGAGTCAGGTTAGACTTGGTGAAGACCAAAGAATTGCATGGCAAATATTGTCAAATTTTAAAGATAGAACCGATTCGCGCACATTTATGGCGGCTTCAAGATAGTTTCAATTACAGTACATTCCCGGTCATGGAAGATGTGAAGGACGAGGAGAATATCCACCTCTCTGAAATAGTAGAAAAAGTACAACAATCCTCTGGTCTTGACAGTCTGCAACAAAATCAATTATTAGACACACTTACTAACTATCGTACAGTATTTTTGAAAAAACCTGGACTAATTAAAGGTTACGTGTACGACATGCAAGTGTTTCCCCATGAAATTTACTGTCATCAAACGTACTCAATACGAAAAGGGAAGCAGTAACAAAAGACCATTTGTGATGTTAGGTACACCACATAAAAATAGTTATTTCTTGGTCCATCCCAACTCAAATAGACAGAAAGGACTATACAATCACAAAGACTTGAAAAGATATTTATCTTAAGTACAGTAGATGACCCTTTACGTGTGTCGTAATGAGGTGAAGTCAAACATCAAAGACTCAAGTACTGTGCGAGTAGGCTAAGTGACAATTATTAATTAATGGACTAGTGTATAAGTATTTCTGGACACACTGCGATGTGGCGTGTGGGAGAATAGGAACATACAACATTGGAAGCATCAGTACTGCTTGGAGGAAGAGACTCTCAGAATACCAATTAATTGTAAGAAAATTTCAGCTCCAGTTCGACGGAGAAGAGGACGCCGAGCTGCAGCAAGGAGAAGAAGAATTGCTTCAAGATGATTCCACACTAAGACACTTAATCAAACATAATACAAACTTGTTGAGATTTAGTAAACTTTCAGGAACTTATGCGTGTGAAACTACGAACAGTGAACAGAACTGCATATTTCACACAACAGTAGGATATAGTGACTTTAGAAAATAAACGTTTCATTTTGTTGATTGTTAACTATTTTGAACTCACTAGGGTGAGCAGGTTATGTTCTTTTTTTTCTTTCAGACTGTGTACAGGATACACTTGCAACATGTAAAGTTTACGCGAGTTACGTATAGGTTTAACAAATTTTCCACCGTAAGTTAGTGCTCGGACTTGCAGGTCGAACAAGATGTTGTCCATGACTGAACAGATCATTACACAGACAAACATATACAGACTTGTGTTTATCACTGCACAATTCTTTGTAAGTCCAGGAGCACCTTTTCGATAAAATATTTGACTTAGGATTTGCTTTTATATAGTAAATGACTACAATTATGTACTTCATTTGATATGTACAATCATTCAGTTATTTATCATTATGTAACTAGACTGTGTAAAGACATTCTTATGGCTAGCACAAGGACTTTACCTTTTCAGACTTGATAACTGTGATCAAGTGACTACGTGGTTGAGTGAACATGTCACAGGTGACCTATGAACGAAAACTTCCTGTGAACATTATCCTCTACGCGTACGAACTTTATTTCACTGGCGAAAGAGTGAAATTTAACACAAAAGTGGACGCTCAATGAGTGCGTTGCGTTACCATGATTTCGTTTTCAAATTTTGTGCTACGAGTGTTTAGTAATGCCAAGTATTCAGAATGTTATTGGGACCACATGCGTGGACGTAACATTCCAGGCAAACTAAAATTCAAGAGCAAGTGTTTTTATCGATCAGTCAGCAACAGTGGTGAGTCGTAACAGTGTTGGGAACTGCTATTGACTATATCATTAAACCCGTTGCAGAACTGTCTCAACGTTGGAACGGAATTACATGATCCTTTAATTGCAGATAGTCAGGACGAATGGACTTGCATCATGATAAAGAAACTCACAAACAGTCGAAAACCTCACAAAAAAAACACACACATATTCTTCTTGTTGAGTGAAAGAGTGCGTGAAATATGATGTAATTTAAATGTTAATTTAAGGAACTGATACTGCTGTTTGAATTTCGTGTGACTGTATGCTGGGATGCTGAGCACACGTGTCGGTGAGGGCAGCATACTGCAGCGACATCATCCGTCATCCCTTGGCGCACCCTGCCACGTCATCGCAGTCCATCGTAGACTTACCTGATGGGGCGAGACATCGGTGTTGCAGTACACCAAGTCGCCAGCCGTCGTCACCAGCATTAATATCACGAAATTTTACCATTGTTAAATATCATACGAAATGAATATTCAAATGTTGAAAATTAAAAAGTGGGTATGGAAGATATACTCGCTCCGCCGTGGTTTTTTTCCGGGGTTTTTCCCATTGGCCTTTGCCCGAATGGGGGAGCGTAACTCAAAATCCCTGAGACTTAAAAGTAAACAAAGCACATGCTTCCAAGTGAAAGAACACAGTGAACTCCAAACAGAACAGATAAGGAAAATAAGCCTGCTTGGATGTCCGGTCAAACAAGTGTGACTGTACATTCAAAGGGTGCAATGTAGAGCTACAACGATGACAATTAATATTACGACGATGTCAAACCTTATTTTCTTGATTTAAAGAAGTATTCATGATATTAAAAATGTAATTATAATTTTATTATTTTCATTTTTGTGCTCAGTGTATCAAAGACTTTCTAGTGCACGTAATAAATAAGCATTGTTTGTACTACAAACTATATATGATTGTTAAGGGTTAAGCATGTAATAATTCGATGTAAGACATTTTGTTGGGTCTGAATTTTGTTCTCGTACTGTTCGATAGAGAAGGAAAAGTTCCTTAATAGATGTGAAGGTATAAAGGCTGTAAAAAAAGAGAGAGAGAAGGTAAATACAATTTATTCAAAACAAATATCTCGAAGGTGTAACGCTTTGTGATTTCCTGTAACTAAAAATTGCAAGGTCTAATCTGAGCCTATCCTGAATAACAGCGAAGAACATTTATGTTATCATATATTTTCTTCGTTTGATCACGGTTGTGATTCGCATGTTTCTTTTTGTTACGCGACGTGTTATGAATATTTTCATTATACGCGCAAAAGTGCACACAGCTTTAATCGAACCTGCGTCTTTCGGAAACGATAACTTTTAATCAGTACAATTACGCGAATACCGTCTAAATCGCAACCGTGATCGCAAAAGTGTTTGCTGGACCAAATAATTCTTATAAAATGTGTATTCTCCAAAGCGAGCAGCATTGCACTATCGCTGACTCGCAACAATCGAAAGAGAAAAAAAGTGCTTAAATAAAATTGCCACCTTTTAATAATTATTATTATCCCGTTAAATAAATAAATAGCAATTCACTGGCTATCCAATCAATAAACAGAGGTGGCAATGATGAACACTTTTTATGTTTGTACATGTAATCTGGGCTTTCATCAAAAGTACACTGAAGCCCCAAAGAATCTGGTATAGGCATGTGTATTCAAATACAGAGATATGTCAACAGGCAGAATACGACGCTGCGATCGACAACGCCTATATAAGACAAAAAGTGTCCGGCGCAGTTGTTAGATCGGTTACTGCTGCTACAATGGCAGGTTATCAAGATTCAAGTGAGTTTGAACGTGGAGTTATAGTCCGCGCACGAGCGATAGGACACAGCATCTCCGAGGTAGCGATTAAGTGGGGATTCTCCAGTACGACGGTTTCACGAGCTTACCGTGAAAGTCAGGAAACTGGTAAAACATCAAATCGACAGTGCCTGAAAAAGATCCTGCAAGAATGGGACCAACGACGACTGAAGGGAATCGTTTATCGTGAAAGAAGTGTAAGCCTTCCGCAACCTGCTGCAGATTTCAATGCTGGGCCATCAACAAGTGCCAGCGTGCGAACCATTCAACTAAAGATCATCGATATGGCCTTCCGGAGTCGAAGGCCCACTCGCATACCATTGATGACTGCATGGCACAGGGCTTTACGCCTCGCCTGGGCCCATCAATACCGACGTTCGACTGTTGATGACTGGAAACATGTTGCCTGGTTCGACGAGTTTCATTTCAGATTGTATCGAGCGGATGGACGTGGACGGGTTTGAAGACAACCTCAAGAATCCATAGAACCTGTATGTCAGCACGGTACTGTTCAAGCTATTGGGGGCTCTGTAATGATGTGGGGCGCTTGTATCTAGATACGACTCCAACAGGTGACACATACGTAAGCATCCTGTCTGATCGCCTGCATCCATTCATGTACATTGTGCATTCCGACTGACTTCGTTAATTCCAACAGGACAATGCGCCACCCCACACGTCCAGAATTGCTACGAAGTGGCTCCATGACACTCTTTTGAGTTTAAACAATTCCGCTGCCGACCAAATTCGCCAGTATTGAGCATATCTGGCATGCTTTGCAAGATGCTGTTCAGCCGGCCACTGTGACCGAGCGGTTCTAGGCGCTTCAGTCCCGAACGGCCCTGCTGTTACGGTCGCAGGTTCGAATCCTGCCTCGGGCTTCGAAGTATGTGGTGTCCTTAGGTTAGCTAGGTTTAAGTAGTTCTAAGTCTAGGGGACTGATGACCTCAGATGTCAAGTCCTATAATGCTTAGAGCTATTTGAACCACTTTGAACCATTTGAGGCTGTTTATAAGAGATCTTCATCCGGTGGAGAGCCCTGCAAGATTCATGGTGTAATTCCCTTTGGCAATACTTAACACATGCCACTTCGTGTCGCGGCACTTCTGCGTGCTCGCGGGTCCCTACACGATATTAGGAATGTGTACCAGTTTCATTGTCTCTTGCTGCGCGGAGTGGCCGTGCGGTTAGGGGCGCCATGTCACGGATTGCGCTGCCCCTCCCACCGGAGGTTCGAGTCCTCCCTCGGGCATGGGCGTGTGTGTTGTTCTTAGCACAAGTTAGTTTAAGTAGTGTGTCAATCTAGGGACCGATGACCTCAGCAGTTTGGTCCCTTAGGGATTCACATACATTTGAACATTTTTCTTTGGCTCTTCAGTGTAATTGCTTTGGTTACATAAAAGGGCAGAAATTACGCGATCAGCTAATTGTTATTAATCAGAAAACGCAGTTTGTGTTCTGTAAGGATATAAAATATAAGGTGGACTAACAATGAACAATGTACGGCTTTAATTGTGTATAAAACAAAGAAACAGAAAGGAATCCTGGGTTCCCAGTTTCTCTCTTACAGTTTCTTTCTTTATCAATTACACCATTAGTGACTATAATCCTACCATTTACTGCGTCATTTATGTACTTTACCAAAAACACGGACGGTAGTTTTGGTAGAGTGCAGCTCTCGCTAACGCCCTCGGAGCCTCCCTATACGCGCAGAAGCCTCATGCGCGGGCGCGACACGGGCGCTCCGGCTCATCAGGCTTGCCAGCGCGGTCGCCGTCGCGGCGCCGTTTTTACGACTGCGCCAACCGCAGTAGCAGCCGCAGCGGCAGCCGCAGCCGGTCCGTTTGGGCAGGCGCTGCGCGGGGCGGCGTGGCGCAGTTTACGAGCGCGCCTCTGCTAAGTGCCCAGCTCGCGTTTCGGGCGGCCCTGCCGGCCCGGCCTGCCTTATAGAGAGGGCGGTCGCGGAATGCCACCCCGCGCGGGCCACGGCAAAACAAGGCGGGCGGGCGCGCCGCCCGCCGAGCCGGCTGTCAGCGCCCTACGACTGTACGTCTGGACGCAGCCGCCACAAAGGGCTTCTTCCCCCACGTTGTCGAGGCAGGCGCCAACGGCATAGGCTGTGCTTCAAACGAAATCTTAACCCATTAGTGGCCATTGTCCCTTTTTGGGACCCGTATATTTTACTTACTTCTACGTATGCAATGGAGCTTTTAGCCTTTATTGTTGCACCTGTAGGTTCAACTAACTGCTATAATGCCTGTAAATGTAAAATAAATAACTTTTTTCTAAGTACTTCACGTCACGAAAATTATAAACTTGCCGATTTTTCGTTCTCGCACTTGGCAGCACTGTATTTCTGCTGGTAGTTCCTGGACGACAATGAGCTGTGATTTAGTTGTCTAGGCGTGTTTGTTATGAACATATGGATGTCCATGTAAGATTAAGTATACTTCAGATTTTTTCAAGTAAGTGCAATATCGATATATTTTATGCGTCCCAATAATAGGACAATGGCATGTTACACTATCATTTATTGTTGATGTGCCCTATTCTTGTATACACGTATTATACAGAGATGAATTGCATTTTACGTTCTTTATATCTGCTTTTTTTCATGTTCTATTCGAATTTTAAGATTCCAACAGGATAAAAACATGGCGCGTGAACTTACACTTGAAGAAATTCTAGCAGAACTAGCGAACCATCAAGAGAGTGACGATGAAGATGATGACGTAGAATTGGCGATTATTCCACACGTTGCAGATGTAATAACAGATGAAGAAGACGTTGACAAAAATGTATTGAACAATGAGTCTGTAGTACAAGATGTAGCCGGTCCAAAAGAGAATCTCTCACTTTTGGATGTCCGACAGAGAATAGTGATGTTTTACCTATCAAAAAAAAAACAGGATCAGTACCAAAACGCAGAGGACCACAAGGAAGCAAATTGATGAGAGGACGGGTGAGCACAGATGTACGACTAGATCCTGGAAATCATTTCATTGTGCCAAGTAAAACACAGAAGAGAGTAAAACACAGAAGAGATGTGCTTACTGCAAGAAAGAAACAACAAAAATTTGTGATAGGTGCAATGTTCGTCTACACGACGAGTGTTTTGCTTCATTTCATACTGAATAGACATTCAATAATATTAAAATATACTTTATTTATTGTTTGTGTTGTTTTTTACAATATTATGCATGGAGAATAAGGTTGTGAATTTGGATAGCGCATTTGGCCAATGTCCCAAAAATGGGACGGTCTGTAGTTTTTGTTCTAATAAACTGAAAATTTTCAAAAGAACTTTTTATTCAGTTAATCACTCAATGTAACGTATTTATGTATAAAAGTTTGTAAAAAATGATCGGATAGAGTTTTGGCCAGTAACGGGTTAAAGGCAAAAATATGAACTTTACAAGGCGACTTTATGTAAGACCCCTGCTGATTACGGCCAGTCGCATATAGCGTGTAACGGATGTAAGTAAAGATATTTTATATGTGATACTTTAAATGCAGCAGATGAAACAGGCGAAAGGGAATGAATGGCTAAACGACAAAGGCAAGGTTTAGAAGTGAATATCACTAGGGGAAGAATAGATACCACCTACAGGACAATTACAGAGCCTTCTGGAAAAGTAAAAATCAGCGCTTTGAATACAGGATCTCAGATGGAAAGCGGTCCTAACCTACGAAGGGAAAACTGAAAGGTGGAAGGAGTATGTAGACGGTAGTACAAGGGAGATGAAGACTATATTATAGAACTGGAAGAGAGCATAGATGAAGATGAAATGGAGACACGATACTGCGAGAAGAATTTTATAGAGCAGTAAAAGACCTAAGTCAAAACAAGACCCCCAAGAGAAGACGACATTTCGTCAGAACTACTGATGGCTTTGGGAAAGCCAACCATGAGAAAACCCTTCCATATGGTGTGCAATATGTTTGCGACAGCCAAATACCCTCAGATTTCAATAAGAGTGTAATAATTCCAGTTCCAAAAAGTAGTTGCTGACAAGCGCGAAAATTACCCAGCTATCAGTTTAAGAAGTCATGGTTACAAAATACTAACACAAATTTTATGCAGAAGAAAGCAAAAACTGTTAGAAGTTGACCTCGGGAAATATCAGTTTAGATATCGGAGAAATGTAGGAACATGCAAGTCTGTACTGAGGCTACGACTTATCTTAGAAGATAGGATAAGAAAAGTCCAACCTACGTTTGCAGCGTTTGTAGACTTAGAGAAAACTTTCGAAAACGTTGACTGGAGTGCTTCCACTGAAATTCTGAAGACAGTAAGGGTAAAATACAGGGAGAGAAAAGCTATTTACAACTTGAACATAAACCAGACGACAGTCATAAGGGTCGAAGGGCATGAAAAGGAATCAGTGGTATCAACAGAATTTTAGCCTATGATCGATGTTATTCAATTTGTATATCGACCAAGCAGTAAGGGAAACAAAAGAAAATTTTCGAGAAGGACTTAAACTTCATGGAGAAGAAATAAGAACTTTGATGTTTGCCTATTACATTGTAATTCTGGCAGAGCCGGCAAAGGACATGTAAGAGCAGTTAATCGGAATGGACACTGTCGTGAAAACAGGACAAAAGATGAATATCAACAAAAGCAAAATAGGGATGGTGGAATGTAGTCGAATTAAATCCCGTGATGTTGAGGGAGTTAGATTAGTAAATGAGACAGTTAAAATAGTAGATGAGTTTTGTAATTAGGACAGCAAAATAACTGATGATGACTGAAGTAGAAATGCTATAAAATGTAGACTGGCAATGCTTAGAGAAACGTTTCTGAAGTAGAAAAATTTGTTAACATCGAATGTAGATTTACGTTTTAGGAAGTCTTTCCTGAAAGTATTTGTATGGAATATAGCCATGTATTGAACTGTAACATGCATGATAAACAGTGAAACGTCCCCTTTGAACAATTTATACACGACTGTGCTTAACCTGACACACAATATTTTGTTAGCGCAACGCAATCTGACTTTCAAAATTCCCTACAAAAGAATGGCCCTGACTAACATTAAACTATACCTTTCACAAATCACTTACCTCACAAAAATCTTCGCTGCTCAAGCTACTGCAATACAGCGAGCGCCACTACTGCCAGCTAAATAAAAGATTCAAACTACTGAAGGCACTAACTACTGATAGGGATAGTTAGCAAATGAAAGATATTAATAGAGAACAAACAATGTATTTACCTTGATATCATCATATATAAATATAGCAGTTCATGACAAATTTCAAAACTCCGCCATCTCTCTCTCCACATCCACCACTGCTGGCGGCTCACCTCCAACTGCGCAACGCTACGCGCTGTTCACAGCCAGCTGCCGCTGCCCAACACTACAATGGCGAGTATTACAACAATGCAAAGCAGACACAGACTGCCCACAGCACAGCCAGTGATTTTCATACAGAGGTGGCGTTACCAATGAAAAAACCTAAACAGCCTACTTGCATAGCCCCCATGCTCCCCACAAAAAATTTTACAAATTTTTTTTGGGCAGTGGCCAATAATGATTTGATAAAATTTTTCAGAATTACAATAACAAAGAAATCAAATGCACACACTTATTGATACAATGTTGGTCGAAAGCTAAAATTTTCTCACAGTCCATAAAGATAGTGCTAATCATTCATCATAATAGTAATTACAGTTTTTTTTCACAAAGTCTCATTAGTAAAAGAAATTGCACACAGAAGTAGTGGATTTCCATGCAGTCTTGAAGAAGTAGCGTTGTCCTTCCAGCGGGAAGACAGTGCTGACTCTTGACATGCTGACAGATAATGGGCCACAACAGAGCAAACCCACTGCAGAGTCAGTCGAAGTTTTGATGAATATTGGTAGGTCATCACAGAGCAGACCCACTGTAGTCCTGGTAGAGATTACGATATTGGTGGGCCACCAGAGGCGCAGACCCACTGCAGTCCTTGTAGAAATAATGGTACTGATGGATCATCAAAGATGTAGACCCACTGTAGTCCTTGTAGAGATAATGGTATTGGTGGGCCACCAGAGGTGCAGACCCACTGTAGTCCTTGTAGAGATGACCAGCAGCCACCTGTTGCGATTGTGCAGGTGCACATTCACCATCGAAGAGTCTTGCGGAGAATATAGCAAGTCCATAAACCACCACTTGTGCACTCACAAAGTTTTTGGAATTGTCCTTAGAACCAGCAATGCTGTTATCCAGTCCCTTGCTGAATTATCAACACACGTGCAAACACTAACAGTCCCTACTTCTCACATATTGTTCATATACTATGACCAACAGAAACGTGTGCAGTGAAATGTAACTAACAAGTTAATAATATCATGAACTGGTGACAATTACAATTTTATAACATAATAATACAATAACAAAGGTACAGAATACATTATTAAAAACATAACAATACAGATAACATCTGTAGTACAGGCTTTACAAAAGAAGTGCTCCTTTTTTAAAGAATGTGGATTACAAAATTATTATTTAATAGATCTGTTTACAGAAAGTGTTCACATTAGCAAATGCATCTAAGTTTATTTTATAAAACTAATGCTGTAACACAGCTGGAAAACAGATATCAAATGAAATAAGCAACTATGAAAAGCAAAGCATAAAAATATCATTCAGTAGTCATGTGACATTTCATAAGTTAGTAGCTCTCAACTCTCGTAGAAAGACACTTGTCATTATAATGGCCTCCCCTTTTTTTTTTTCTACCTGTGCCGCTGAAGGCTAATGGCTTTTTTTTCCGGGCGGCTGTCGCCCAGGTGGGAGCCCACGACGCATTACGTGCAGGTGGTCACTTAACTTTC
Organism: Schistocerca serialis cubense; assembly: GCF_023864345.2. NCBI lineage: Eukaryota > Metazoa > Arthropoda > Insecta > Orthoptera > Acrididae > Schistocerca > Schistocerca serialis. The sequence goes on from NC_064639.1 coordinate 639,938,416, forward strand.
TTACGGAAATATTTACGACAGCAGTTTCCGCTACAGTGACAGTCTCACATAAAAACATTTCACAGGTCAAGAATTTGCGTTACAAATCTGTAGAAACAAAATGCTATTGATATAACAGTGTCCAAAAAATTTTCGTCTGCATTGTAATACATTCACGCATACACACACACATTTCATAACTCTTAAAGTACGATTCTTGGTTTCCAACAACCTTTTCATAAATCAGAGTCCCTAACCCCTACTTCTTATTCCTTACCTTATTACACATATACATATTCATATTCATCAACACGTCTTCAATATTTCATCATAATAACTACATAGCATAATCAGATTCCTCATATAACATCAGCTTATTTATCATAAACATACCTCAACAGCATAGTACACATCGTCGTCGTAATAATAACATCATAACACTTCAGTCAAATCTCAAAATCGTCGTAGCTTCCTCCAATAATTTCTAAGCCTAAAAAGAATTCTCTGCTCATTTAAATAGTGTCATCTACCTCAAACGTACTTTAAAAATCATGATCTCATACCAAATACATCATTCAAAGCTCTCATAGTATCACAATGATTCCGAAAAATATGAGCGTTTCTCAAAGTACAGACAAAATACAGTTTCATAAGTGTGAAGTTACCCAACTGTGTAATTGCGTAAACATGTGTCACAGATGTAGCAAAAATAAATGTTTGTCTCTCTCAGTTAAATGATCGGATAGCTGTGTAATTTGTGTGTTAGAGAAATATGGTACCGATGTGTAAAGTTGTATAAGCAAATACCATATTAGCTAGGGTTCCTTGTGCTTGCCAAACACATGGTACACAAAGTAAGCGTGTACCCCCCTGAGGATTAATGTAATTATACCCTCAGGTGTTACAGATTACAGCAATGGAATGAAATGTATCATGGAAAACTTTCTTTGTAATTCAAAAATCTTTAAAAATAAATGTTTTAAGTACAAAATTAATCACTCAAATGCGTGTCCTGTAGCGCTAAATGTGCGTCTTGCTGTAAGATAATTCTGTGGAAGTGTCGTAATTATCGTCCTCCGAAAGCTAAGTTCTGCAGAAGTCAATGTACTTACCCCATCAGAAACGAAAGTGAAATGCTTTGTGTATAGATATCATAATTATTATGCACATTACTGTGATCAAGAAAATACTATACTATAAAGTATTGTTGTGCTAAGAAAAGGGCCTCACATTGTAGCTTACTACTAAAACATGTTTTGCTTTCCAGAAGAATTCAGAAAAACTGTGCGGATATAAAACAAAAACACTGCAAAAGCAACATTGTAAATTGTCACTCATTAGTAGCGTCGTGATAAAATCGTGTAACTGTCACATAAACTAACACTGTGTCATCTGGTATCTCACAGAAAGTACTTTAAATCCAGAATATATTTTCAGGTCAACCAAAATGTTGCCTTAAAATCTCATTAGCAGTACTGGTAAATGTTCTAAGTATGTGAGCCTTATAGTCGTTACGTAATCGTGCAACAAACAAGCAAGAATGTACAAATACAATACTGTGTCGTCTGTTCACTATAACAATGCATTCGTAATTTCTGTTTAAAATGTTCCCTAGGTTCTAGACTGGATATTGTACTTCAAACATTGTTGTATGTTAACAGTTTCTTAAGCATACTAGTAACGTGAAGTGAAACGTTTTATGGCAAAGACAAAGTTAAAAAGCAGATTATCTCTCAATAAATGGTTTTACATGTGAAATGTGGTGTAAACCTTTACTCTTCCTAGTACGCAGAGTTTCAACTTCAACACAATTATCATGTGGTATACGTCGGATTCTGTAAGGTCCATTGTAAACTAGAAAGAATTTGTGACTCAAGTGTTTCTTCTTATGTGACAATGAATGAGCTTTAATGAGAACTTTCTGACCAATATACAATTTCTTTGCATTTGCTTTACCGTGTAGTTTTCTCCTTTTGTCTGCTGCAGATTTTATATTTTTAAGAGCCAAATCAATTATGTCTTTGTGTCGAAGTTTACGTGTATTTGGGAAAGGTACAAGCTCTCTGATTCTGTTCGGTGGTTCTTCATTCTTTAGTACAAGAGTAGGTGGTAAAGCAGTGGAATCATGAGGCATTTCATTCAGCACATTTTGAAATAAGTGTAAATATCTGTCCCAATGCTGATGCTTTCTGTGACAATAAAGTCTGCAAAGCTTATTGATTTCTTTCATAATCCGTTCAGATGGGTTACAATGTGGTGAGTACAATGAAATAAAAACAGGTTTGATTTTATGGTTGCGAAGCATGCGTGACCAAACAGCAGATCTGAATTGCGGTCCGTTATCTGAAATGACTTTACTAACGTGTCCAACTTCACGTAAGAAATTTTTAACAAAGGCGTTGGATACAGACCGTCCAGTGGCTTTACGTAACGGTGTGAAAGAAACAAATTTTGAAGTAAGTTAAACAGCGACTAGAACGTACGAAAATCCATTAGATGTTCTGACAAGCGGTCCCAAGAGATCAACAGCAGCAAATTCTTTTAATTTAGAAGGAATGATAGAAAACAGCGGAGCACTATGGGAGATAGTAGATGGTTTCGCCTTTTGACAAAGTTTACAAATAGACAAGACTCTTCGAATTCTTTTTTCCATATTGTTAAAATAACAAGTCGTTCGAAGAATATGATAACATTTTCGTGGACCAAAATGTGCGTAGCTGAAATGAATGTACCAAATGAGCTTATTAACAAAATCGTCAGGAATGCAAAGTACCCACAGCTTGTCATCAACAGTGCAGCGTTTGAACAGTATGTTGTTTCTAACCAGATAATAATGCCGAATCTGTGTGTGTGTCTTTTCATGCCATTTGCTCTTGATGTCTTTCCAAATCGGATCTTTATCTTGTTCATGAGCAATTTCCTTTAAAGATGTGGTGATGAAGTTTTCAAAGGCGACTTTCTGAATGTAAAGAATACTGAAATTTTTCTCGAGGTTGCCTTCTGTGTTACTTTTCTCAAGCCCAGCCGGTGCGCGTGACAGTGCGTCCGCAACAATGTTCTCCTTGCCGGGAATGTAGACTATTGTGAAGCGGAATTCTTGCAGAAACAATGCCCAACGTTTTAACCTGTCATGATTTAATTTTGAGGACATAAGAAATTGTAATGCACGATGATCACTGTATACTTTTACGTGCTTACCAGAAAGAAAGAAACGGAATTTGTTAAATGCCCAAACGATAGCTAAAGCTTCTAATTCAGTAACGGAATAATTTTTTTCAGATTTTGTTAGCACTCGGCTAGCAAAAGCAATGGTTTTCTGAACGGTAGTGTCATTTTTTATGGCTTCTTGAAATAAATGGGCACCAAGACCGACTTTAGAAGAATCCGTGCTAAGGCAGAAATCTTGTGACAGATCTGGATGAGCTAAGATTGGCGCGTGAAGTAACGCTTCTTTCAAAGAATTGAATTCCAATTGTGCTTGTTCGTCCCAGTTCCAAATAGTATTTTTTCCAGTGAGAGAACAAAGTTTTGGTGTAACAAGAATTTGCATATTCAGAAAACGACGGTAAAAATTTACGAGACCTAGAAAACTGCGGACTTGTCTTTTTGTAGATGGAACTGGAATGGCTCTGATTGCTTCTAACTTTTCAGGATCCGGCTGAATGCCTTCAGAAGAAATAATATGTCCCAAAAACTTCACTTTTGTCCTACCGAATTCAGACTTTTCCAAGTTAACTGTAATTCCAGATTCTGCAAAAATATGTAACAAACTGTTGAGAATGCGATTATGTTGTTCCCATGAAGCTTCTGCTATCAGAATATCGTCCACATATAAGGTGATGTGACGTTTTAAGAACTCAGGTAATATGGAATTTAACCCACGAATGAATGCTGCCGAAGAAATGTTCAAACCAAAGGGAAGTTTCCGAAACTGATAACAAACGCCGAAACAAAGGAAAGCTGTGTATTTTCTACATTCTGGATGAAGTTCGATCTGATAAAAGCTGGATCTGAGATCAATGGAAGACAACACTTTTACACCATTAAAATTTTGAAGAAGTTCTTCCAACGTTTGCGGCCTGTCTGTTTCAGGAATAATGATCGTACTGATTTGTCTTGAATCTAAGACAAGCCTGATCGATCCATTTTTCTTCTGAACAACATGTAACGGATTGTTGTATGAGCTTACTGCAGGCTCAATAATGCCCTCGTCAAGCATAGATTGTATTTCTGTTCTAACACGGTCCCTATAATGCGCCGGAATTACGTATGGTCTAACACAAAATTTAGTATGCTCACGAACACGAAATTGGTATTGAAATCCCTTGATTGTTCCTGTTTTGTGAGTAAAAACTGTGGAATGTGCTTGTAAAATTTCAAAAAGGTCCTGCCTATGTGTCATTACAATTCTCAATTGCTTGAATTTTATTCTGAATTAACTCATTAATTTCAAATATGCCGTCGATGTCATCCCTGTCAGTACTTGCAGAGTGATTGTTAGTGTCAAGTTCCGTCGAAAATTCCGAACTGTTGTCTAACAGAAGGTAAAGCCGATTAATTTCCTCGTCATGGTTTGAGAGCCAATCTTCAAATTTCAAAGCTACTGACTTACCTTCTTTTTCTAAACTTATTTCAGCATCGTGAAAGCTTAAGATTGCTTTGTATTCATTTAAAAAGTCTACTCCCAGTATAATTTCCGTCGACAATAATGGAACAATAAGAAAGTTCATAGAGAAGCTGTGGCTTTGACAAAAGAATTCTAGGTTGGTTTGTTGGCGTACATCTACACTTTTTCCAAAGATTGCACCTTGCAATTTAATCTTACGTAACGGAAGTGTGGGGCAATCGTTCGATTTGTTGCATTTGCTAAAGGCTGTTTCACTGATTACTGAAATGGGACTGCCAGAGTCAAGTACTGCCGTAAATTTTACGTCATTTACTGTAATGTGAATCACAGGATATGCAATGTTGTTATGTTTTACGTCGTGTTCTTGGAGTAAGATGTCCCTAATGTCTTCCATTTTTACGTAATTACTAGCTACGGCAGCTGCGTCGTTAGTGTCATACGAACGTTTTGTGGCTGCCAGCGGTGTGAGTCATTGCCTATTGTCTCTTTGTTGGCGAGCGTCGTTATTGGGATTAGGAGACCTAACTTCTACAAATTCGCCTTGCCGAGAGGGCCCAGCCCTGTTTGAATCCCGCCAGTTCTGATGAAATTGACGTCTGTCGTTATGATTATATCGTCTGTCGTCATGTCGGTAGATTCCATAGTTTCTTTCTTGTCGGTCACATGGTGGAGAATTTCTCCCTGAATCGTAACTGCGCGCTGGTCCGTTGCGTCTAAAAGTATTCTGTCTCCCTTGATAATAATTGTTTTGGTTCCCATATTGTCTGTTTCTCTGATTGTCTCTGTGATAGTCATTACCACGGAGAGGTGATCTTTCCCTGTAGTTATTATTACTCTGCCAACGGTTGTCATACGGGTGGTGTCTGTTTTGGTCACGATATGTGTTGTGAGAATAACCTTGTCGTGTCCAGTTATTATTTCTTTCATCGTGGAATTGTGACAGATGTGACCTGTAATTGTTGTGCTCCTGTTTCCGCGTTCCCCGATTGTCAGTGTCAATTTCCAGTTCTTGTAACAGACCCTGAAATGCTTCAATGTCATCTTTGCAACGTCCTGCTAAAATAATATGTCGTAAATGTTCAGGCAATTTGAGTAAGCAAATGCGGATGAGTTCTGAGGGGCTGTATGGGTTTGAAAGATATTGATTCTTATGCAACATGTCTTCAAAATATTTGACAAGACTGGAAAATTCAGATTGTTCAAAGTGTTTCATCATCATGATGCTATGTTTTACACGGTCTTGTGTAGCTTGAGACCAATATGCTGAGAGGAAGGCATGGTAAAACTCTCCTTCACTGTGGCAATCGTGAATTACTGCAATACAGCGAGCGCCACTACTGCCAGCTAAATAAAAGATTCAAACTACTGAAGGCACTAACTACTGATAGGGATAGTTAGCAAATGAAAGATATTAAGAACAAACAATGTATTTACCTTGATATCATCATATATAAATATAGCAGTTCATGACAAATTTCAAAACTCCGCCATCTCTCTCTCCACATCCACCACTGCTGGCGGCTCACCTCCAACTGCGCAACGCTACGCGCTGTTCACAGCCAGCTGCCGCTGCCCAACACTACAATGGCGAGTATTACAACAATGCAAAGCAGACACAGACTGCCCACAGCACAGCCAGTGATTTTCATACAGAGGTGGCGTTACCAATGAAAAAACCTAAACAGCCTACTTACAACAGTTTCGGCAATAAGATAATAATAACTTTCGAAATGCGCTGCAGAAGAACGCTGAACATTAGATGGCTAGATCACGTAGCACATGAGGAGGTGCTAAACACAGTTGGGGAGGAAACAAATTTGTTGTGCAACCTGGCTAGAAGAAGGACTTGTGTGATAGGGAACATTCTGAGACATCAAGGGATTACCACTTTAGTACTGGAGGGAAGTGTGGGGGATAAACATAGTAGAGCCAGGACGTGATGAATACAGTAAGCAGATTCAGAAGGCTTTAGGTTGCAGTAGTTATTCAGAGGTGAAGAGGCTTTCACGGCATGGGGTAGCATGGAGATATGCATCAAATCATTCTTTGTATTGGAGACCATAACAGCAACAGCAATTTTAGTATGTATGCACGTCAGGGTGTTGGTTGTTTTTTTCTCTGCATCGAACAGTCTTCTCACAGACATCTCACAAACTTTATGACCAGATGTCGCCTGCACATGTGAACTTCACAGCTAAGTGGAAAGCGCTTGTCAGGATAGACTAGTTCCTTCGCATCCATGCATCCACACTTTTGCAGCGCCTAGCCTGCTGCCCAGGAGTAAATAAGAATTAATGGCTTGCTCTTACTACATGCACTTGGAGATAGTGCCCAAAATAATAACACACTACTTGTAATAGCTATAATTATTTATCTACAAAAGAAAAAAATACTGAAATAATTTTATTGAGTACACCGTCCCCAGTCACCATTAGAAATATCTGCACTTTTACCCATCATAATCTGTATAAGTCAAACGATGCGGGCTGTTCAGGGTCATAATCGCCTCCTTCAAGACAGAAAATCTGGTATCTCTGAACACTGTAAGTCTACTGGTCTTCCATGAAATAAAACGAAAAAGAAATCGTGTTACTTATGCCAGAACTCCATCAGTCACTGAAAATTGAAATGTTTGAGTCCTTTATCAATCGGGATGGAGGTTTCCAGTTAGACTCTCCCTGGAATCTTGTTATCGGAAATCTTCGTACTCTGCATAGCCGGAATAATAGTACTATTCTTCTACTATGTGAAGATGATCGATCTGACCCTGATGAGGCGAGCTTTCACCATGGGAGAGTGGCATACAGCAATGACTTGTAGTAGAAGCGCATCCCTCAAGCAGTGCATGCGCAGTGACAACTGTATACGCATGTGCCAGCGGGGTCTTAACTACGGGAGCCAAGGGTACTTTTGTCAGTATTCATCTAAAGTTGGCCAGAAGTCTATGCACCGAAATAACGTTGCAATCAAAAAACAGAAATCCGGTAGTTGGCCAGAAATATCATGGAACAAGCTAAAAGATCCTGTGGGTACAAAGGATGATTTTTCTAAATGAAGACAAACCTTAGGAAACGAATCCCGGGAGGATAGGGGGCAAGGAAGGTCATTTGGACAATGGGAGGAAATGCTTTCTAAGGGAGGTGGAGGTAAAAGATTTTTGACTGTGAAGGTGCACATTTTAACACACCAGACAAGTGGAAATTCCTTTCCTGTGCTCGTGTTTTGGATCCACATGGGGCAGTGAACTAGAGCACCGTCGTATAATAGTCATATCACATATCACTCTTCATACAACGAAACGCACGTCTTCCAGCAGGCGAGGTAGGATCACCCAAAAGAAGTGCAGATGTGCCTCACTTTCGAGGTAATGTGGAGGGCTTACCGGTACCAATAGGTGGTTGCCGGCAATCACAGCACATATAGTGAGACATTAGGGGTGCTTACGATTCACTGCCACTATGCTATTGGGATTCTCTATAGGTGGGTGTTATGAGGTTTGACGGCACCATCCGTATTAAGGTAGCCTCATTTATGAATGGGATGGATGACAGAAATTCTAGCACCATGGTGGCCTGTGGGACGACCCAGTGACGAAACCATCGACACGGGGACAAACCCGTAGGTCACAAGGCCTACATGCATCAGAAGTCCTCTAGATAGTGGCACCCATCGTGGAGAAGGGTCCACACCGTCATCTGTGTGTTGGGCCACCTGCCTGCAGCTGATACCGAAGAAACTGCAAAATTTCCTTTAGATCAACCTCTAAGTGGGCGTACCTCCAATGAAACGCATTTCCAGCGTATGCTCATATGACCTTTTTGCTCGATATCCTCTCAGCAATCGTTTCATACCGATCGTCCCCGTTTACCAAAATCATTCTATTCAACGGAAATTAACGTCTCGGAACAAGAGGATAGAAAGGAAAGATAAAGTAGCTGATTATGAGATATGAAACCTTTTTTTACTGCAAAACGAATTCCAAGCATCACCCGAATATTTACATCGAAATAAAGGTCATCCACTCTTGGCTTTGTTCATATTGTATATGAAGTGTCTCTCCCTATAGCTTACCCCTATTTTTCTCAGAATTTCGAACATCTTCCGCATTTTACATTGTCGAACGCTATTTCCAGGTCGATAAATCCTATGAATGTGTCTTGATTTTTCTATAGTTTTGCTTCCATTATTAACCGCAAAGTCAGAATTGCCTCTCTTGTGCCTTTACCTTTCCTAAAGCCAAACTGATCGTCATCTAGCGCATCCTCAGTTTTCTTTTCAATTCTTCTGTATGTTATTCTTGTCAGAAACATGGATGCATGAACTGTTAAGCCGATTGTGCAATAATTCTCGCACTTGTGAGCCCTTGCCGTTTTCGGAATTGAGTGAATGATGTTTTTCCGAAAGTCAGATGGTATGTCACCAGGCGCATAAAATCTACACACCAACGGGAAGAGTCATTTCGTTGCCACTTCTCCCAATGTTTTTAGAAATTCTAATGGAATGTTATCTATCATTTCTGCCTTATTTGATATTAAGTCCTGAAAAGCTCCTTTAAATTCTGATTCTAATACTGAATCCCCTACGTCTTCTAAATAGACTCCTGTTTCTTCTTCTATCACATCAGACTAATATTTCCCCTTCATAAAGGCCCTGGAGATACTAAAAGGTATCAGATAGATTATATTATGGTAAGACACAGATTTAGGAACCAGGTTTAAAATTGCAAGACATTTCCAGGGGCAGATGTGGACTCTGACCACAATCTATTGGTTATGACCTGTAGATTAAAACTGAAGAAATTGCAAAAAGGTGGGAATTTAAGGAGATGGGACCTGGGTTAACTGAAAGAACCAGAGGTTGTACAGAGTTTCAGGAAGAGCATAAGGGAACAATTGACAGGAATGGGGGAAAGAAATATAGTAGAAGAAGAATGGGTAGCTTTGAGGGATGAACTAGCGAAGGCAGCAGAGGATCAAGTGGGTAAAAAGACGAGGGTTAGAAGAAATCCTTGGGTAACAGAAGAAATATTGAATTTAATTGATGAAAGGAGAAAATATAAAAATGCAGTAAATGAAGCAGGCAAAAAGGAATACAAACGTCTCAAAAATGAGATCGACAGGAAGTGCAAAATGGCTAAGCAGGGATGGCTAGAGGACAAATGTAAGGATGTAGAGGCTTATCTCACTAGGGGTAAGATAGATACTGCCTACAGGAAAATTAAAGAGACCTTTGGAGATAAGAGAAACACTTGTATGAACATCAAGAGCTCAGATGGAAACCCAGTTCTAAGCAAAGAAGGGAAAGCAGAAAGGTGGAAGGAGTATATAGAGGGTCTATACGAGGTCGCTGTACTTGAGGACAATATTATGGAAATGGAAGAGGATGTAGATGAAGATGAAATGGGAGGTACGATACAGCGTGAAGAGTTTGACAGAGCACTGAAAGACCTGAGTCGAAACAAGGCCCCCAGAGTAGACAACATTCCATTGGAACTGCTGACATCCTTGGGTGAGCCAGTCCTGACAAAACTCTACCATCTGGTGAGCAAGATGTATGAAACAGGCGAAATACTCTCAGACTTCAAGAAGAGTATAATAATTCCAATCCCAAAGAAAGCAGGTGTTGACAGATGTGAAAATTACCGAACAATCAGTTTAATAAGCCACAGCTGCAAAATACTAACACTAATTCTTTACAGACGAATGGACAAACTAGTAGAAGCTGACCTCGGGGAAGATCAGTTTGGATTCCGTAGAAATACTGGAACACGGGAGGCAATACTGACCTTACGACTTATCTTAGAAGAAAGATTAAGGAAAGGCAAACCTACGTTTCTAGCATTTGTAGACTTAGAGAAAGCTTTTGACAATGTTGACTGGAATACTCTCTTTCAAATTCTAAAGGTGTCAGGGGTAAAATACAGGGAGCGAAAGGCTATTTACAATTTGTACAGAAACCAGACGGCAGTTATAAGAGTCGAGGGACATGAAAGGGAAGCTGTGGTTGGGAAGGGAGTAAGACAGGGTTGTAGCCTCTCCCCGATGTTATTCAATCTGTATATTGAACAAGCAGTAAACAAAAGAAAAATTTGGAGTAGGTATTAAAATCCATGGAGAAGGAATAAAAACTTTGAGGTTCAAAAAATGGTTCAAATGGCTCTGAGCACTATGGGACTCAACTGCTGTGGTCATAAGTCCCCTAGAACTTAGAACTACTTAAACCTAACTAACCTAAGGACAGCACACAACACCCAGCCATCACGAGGTAGAGAAAATCCCTGACCCCGAAGGGAATCGAAACTGGGAACTTTGAGGTTCGCCGATGACATTGTAATTCTGTCAGAGACAGCAAAGGACTTGGAAGAACAGTTGAACGGAATGGATGGTGTCTTGAAGGGAGGATGTAAGATGAACATCAACAAAAGCAAAACGAGGATAATGGAATGTAGTCGAATTAAGTCGGGTGATGTTGAGGGAATTAGATTAGGAAATGAGACACTTAAAGTAGTAAAGGAGTTTTGCTATTTGGGGAGCAAAATAACTGATGATGGTCGAAGTAGAGAGGATATAAAATGTAGACAGGCAATGGCAAGGAAAGCGTTTCTGAAGAAGAGAAATTTGTTAACATTGAGTATAGATTTAAGTGTCAGGAAGTCATTCCTGAAAGTATTTGTATGGAGTGTAGCCATGTATGGAAGTGAAACATGGACGGTAAATAGTTTGGACAAGAAGAGAATAGAAGCTTTCGAAATGTGGTGCTACAGAAGAATGCTGAAGATTAGATGGGTAGATCACATAACTAATGAGGAAGTATTGAATAGAATTGGGGAGAAGAGAAGTTTGTGGCACAACTTGAACAGACGAAGGGATCGGTTGGTAGGACATGTTCTGAGGCATCAAGGGATCACCAATTTAGTATTGGAGGGCAGCGTGGAGGGTAAAAATCGCAGGGGGAGATCAAGAGATGAATACACTAAGCAGATTCAGAAGGCTGTAGGTTGCAGTAGGTACTGGGAGATGAAGAAGCTTGCACAGGATAGAGTAACATGGAGAGCTGCATCAAACCAGTCACAGGACTGAAGACCATAACAAAGTCTTTCAGTGTATTCTAGGCACCTATCTGCTCTCTCCTCCGGATTTAACAGTGAAATTCCCGTTGCAATTCTAATGTTACCGTCTTTGTTTTTAATGTCACCGAAGGTTGTTTTGGCTTTCCTGTATGCTGAGTCAGTGCTTCTGACAAACATTTCTTTTTCGATTTCTTCCCTTTTTTCATGCAGCCATTTCGTCTTAGCTTGTCTGCGGTTCCTATTTATTTCATTCCTCATCCACTTGTATTTCTGTATTCCTGAGTTTCCCTGAACAGTTTTTTACTTCCTTTTTTATCTATCAACTGAAGTATTTCTTCTCTTACCCATGGTTTCTTCGCTGCTACCTTCTTTGTAACTACTATTTTCTTTCCAATTTCTGTGACTGCCCTTCTTAGAGATGTCCAACTGCACTGCCTACCGAGTTATCCTTACTGTTGTATCTATAGCCTCAGAGAAGTTCAAGCATATCTCGTCATTCACTAGTATTTTCGTATGCCATTTGTTTGCATATTGATTCTCCCTTACGAATCTCTTGAACTTCAGGCTACTCTTCACCAAAATTGGATTGTGATGTGAGTCTATATGTATTCCGGGGTTCGCCTTACAATCCAGTATCTGATTTCGGTGTCTCTGTCTGACCATGACGTAATCTAACTGAAATCTTCCCGTACCACCCTGCCTTTTCCAAGTATACCTCCTCCTCTTGTGATTCTTGAACACAGTATACGCTATTACTAGTTGAAATTTATTACAGTACTCAATTAGTCTTACTTCTCTCTCAACCCTTAACCCAAGCCCATATTTCCATGTAACCTTCTCTTCTGCTCTTTCCCCTACAACTGCATTCCAATACCCCATGACTATTCGATTTTCATCTCCTTTTAGATAATGTTTTAATCTTTCAATATCCTCATACAGTTTTTCTACGCCTTCATCTTCAGGTTGAGACAGCAGCATGAATACCTGAATTATCGTTGTCGACGTTGGTTCGCTGTCGATTCTGGTAAGAACAACCCTATCACTGAACTGTTCACAGTAACACGTTCGCTGGCCTACTTTCCTATTCATGACGAATTTTACGACCGTTACACCATTTCCCGCTTCTATCCTATACTTATCTTCTTTCCATTTCATTTCATTGACCCCTACTATATATATAGCTCGAGCCTTTGCATTTCCCTTTTGAGATTTTCTCGCTTCCCTACCACGTTCAAGCTTCTGAAATTCCACGTCCCACAGGTAAAACGTTATCCTTTCGTTGGCCATTCAATCTTTTTCTCATGGTCACCTCCCCCTTCGCAGTCCCCTCCCGGAGATCCGAATGGGACTATACCGGAATCTTTTGAAAATTGAGAGGTCAACGTGATACTTTTTCAATTACAGGTCATATGTCCTTTGGATACACGCTATGTGTGTTTAAGGCAGTTGTTTCCACTGCCTTCTGCATCCTCATGTTGTTGATCAATGCTGACCCTTCCGTCTTTAGGGGCAGTTTCCCACCCCCAAGGACAAGAGAGTGCGCTGAAGCTCTGTCCGCTTCTCCGCCCTCTTTGACAAGGCCGTAGGCAGAGTGAGGGCGACTTCTTACGCCTGAAGTCTTCGGCTGCTAATGCTGATAATTAATGAAAATTTAAATGGTGCCGGGTTTCGAACCCGGGACCGAAGACGTTTTCATTACTACTCAAAGACACTACCCCTTTTCTCGTTGATCTCATTTTTTTCGTTGTTGTTCTGGATGGGCGTCGCGTGACACCCTTTAAAGTTCATAGTTCAACCGTTTATTAAGTTTTTTTATTACAGAGGCCATCTAACCCTCTGAGCGAACACGCTGGGTTACGGGGTGCCGGCAAACGAAAAACCTAATCCCCTAAACCGTTGTTTGTATCAGAGACCATCATGAGAAATTCAGTCAGATATTCATGGCAGGCAATAACGGCTGTGATGATCATTAATATTCCGCATACGTACAAAGGAGAGGTTGCTCAGAGTTTGACATAGCATGTCACTCACGTAACTGTTACCTCCAACCAGGATACAGCTTTCCGTCCACATCTAACAATCGCTGAAAAGGTCAGTTTCGACTTAATTTCTTGGAACAGTAAAGTTCATAACCAACTGTGCCTAACGTTGGGGCGGAACTCGGCAATGTCTGTTGCACGTGATGAATTACCAGGCTACAATTGCATTCGTTACGCCATACTGCAGCACCCACATGAAACTCTAACAGAACCACTCTCGAAGTCATTAATTTCTTATATAAACCAGGAGAATTTGCTGATTCGTGAAAATAAACTATATTAATTCCTCTTCTTAGAGCTCGAGAAGGATTTTAGACTCCTTACAATTTATAGTAGAGTCGTCCACCTAGATGCATGGGACAGTCATTAGAGCTCATCTTTAGCCATTGCCTCGTCTGGAATTTAAAATCTAAACAGTTCTGTAATTATTGTTTATTTTAGAGGCGGTATACATCAATCTCTCTTGCACAAGTGTGTTCTTTGAGAATGAGAAGGCCTACAAGAAGCATAATATCCGCGAGAAATTACGATCATTAGTATTTGGGGTGTGCCTTCGGCCCTTTCCGCCCGCAGATTATTTTAGATTTTCTGCAACGTCTTGTCCAAAATAGGTCAGAATGATTACCCCCAAGATAAATGTTTTCTTAAATGAACATTGACAATTACAGGCTGTCGCCCACAGAACTATTTCGGGTAATCGTAATATTTTAAGTACGATTGATTCAGTGTTACTTACCTTTGTACAGGTTTTTAATTTTTGGTCTTCTTCCAGCCACCCAGCGCTTACACGGCAATCGCAAGTAACTGTTAAGAGGTTACAGAAATGGGCGGTCAATACTGGCTTTTAATTTCCTGCTGAAAAATGTGTGTGTGTTCTTTCCAATCTTTCACGTCGTGTTTTCGGTCTTCCATAGATCAAAATAAGTTTAAATTTTTAAGACTGGATGAGGTTACTGGGCCTTACAATTGTTGAACAAGTTATTTAGCTGCCACAACTGAGAGATATGAAAGTTGGTACCTTAAGGAGATCTTTCTTTTCCGACTACCAACGAGTGGAAACTTTTGCTGTCTCATTGACACCTACCGAATAGAGACAACGAAGGCTACATACCTTTGCGATACTTTAGGTTCAGCCACAGTGCATGCTCATACGTAGCAATTTCTAGCAAAACTTATTTGTGTAATACATGCGAATTAGAACAATTACGCTTCTTGTAGACTAGAGTTACATTTACACAACCATACTTACGACGAAAAGTAAAGGAAAATAACAGAAAAGAATACGAGAAAGGAAAACGAGAAAAGTTTAAACAGTCTGTCATATCGCATTTAAGACTGTGGCTGGCTTACAGCCTTTGTACTGCAAATTGTGGGGTATATGGTCTCAGACAAGAAAGAACAAAAACAGAAAAAGCAGATGAAAGAATGGAGATGTAACCTTAAGCACAAAATATTCAGTGGTCTTGCATCTTGTTAGCAGAAAATATTACTTCCCAAGGGATGTGTACATCGTACTCTAATATTAATAGAAGGTCATAACAAAAACATCAGTGAAATAGACAATGGCCAGCACTGTGATCCTCATCTTATCATATCAGGCAGGAGTACGTAAAGAAGGTTACATACAGAAGCAAGGTGCCAGAAGCCGGCATAGTGCCATGGACAAAAGAATCAAGAGCAGTACGTACATATAGTTAATATACACTAGCATATGTCTGTAACTGGCAATTTTTCCCACGTCAGTAACAGGCAGTATGCAGATGCTAATGAGTGCGTGCGTCTTTACAGGAAATATGAGATGCAGTAAGTAAACAAGCCAGACTTCATATCGGGGTACCTTTCCTGTTGTCGAGTACATGTTGACTCGAGTCGGTCAGAAGAGAGAGCGAGTACGCAAGTTCCCATGTAGAACTCCGGACTCGCGGCATTCCCGCTACATAACCCAACCCTATTGAAAGAAATTTCCGCCATTAAACTATAAATTACTGTCAAATTATTTCGCATAATCATGTTCTTAGCTTTATAACCACTCTCAAGTGCAAGTTTAAATGTCACAAAACGTCCCACCTGCGTAAATGACACAAGCAAGTTATATACCAGTATAACGACTGATCGTTTAGCATTGAATACATTTATATAGATAAAACTTTTTCGAAGACTGCCGTAAATTTATTTTAATATTTAATTCATATTCACAGATTATCTAACAATCACGTTGACACATACACAGCTTCGAAACGTTACCGTTCCTGTAACGACAATGTTGTGTCCTGCCTACTCGTCTAATATGGGGTGCCTAGGGACCTGCTTTCTCGGATCGCTAGACAGCAATTCAAGTACATCGTATTAATGAGTTTTTACTACAGTAAGAGAAATGACAATACTTTGAGAATTTACAGTGATGTGTCGCAGGCAAAGGGCGACAGACAATCTCTTCAGTATAGACAATTCGTAACATAGGAGAAGTAGTACAGTTCCTAAGTCGCTGCTGTACAAGTGCCTAGTCTTGATGCTGCTGTGGATGTGGGCGAACTGGTAGAACTGCTGGTCTCCAATTGATCTGGAGTAGTGCTTATGTTATCTTCGTCTAGAAGCCGCTGCTGTCTCGTTGTTGTCCTGGAGAGGGGTCTGTCCGCATGCAATTGGCTGACTTCTTCACATACTCTCTACTCTATCGTTCCCGACCGTTGTGCCGGCGCTTGACTTTACGCCGGAAATTTCCTGCCCCCCCCCCCCCCCCAAAGCGACGGACCGTCGTCGAATAAGGAGCTCGGAGCTCGAACAACGGGAGGGGACGTTGGATCGTGGACACTGCGCTGGACCGGAAGCAGTGACTGCAGGGAACGTCAGCCTTCCGGTCGTACCCCGCCATCCGGCCTTCGCTCTGGCTGAAACATCCCCCGGAAAACAACCAGAAGAGTACGCGTACACCTCATGAGGCCCACAAGATGTAGAAGGCGTCGGCTTCTGCGGAATAGGCGAATCCAGATCCATCGGAGGAGGCGGAGGAGGTGAAGGCTCCATGGGGTCTTCCCGCAATGTCGTGATGACATCCTCTGGCGGCCGCTGTGGCCGCGCCGTCCTCGGGATCCGTGTACCTGGGGGAAGAGACACAGGATGATCACCGTGCACATGACAGTGGCGGATATGACTGTGATGTCGGCGCTGCAATCCGTCTGGGCCTGAAATGAAATACATGCATGAGCCAAGTCGACAAAGGATATCGCCTCACGCCACCATCAGCAAAGCATTATTTGCGGCCTTCCTTCGGCGCCGGATACTGAGGGAGAAGGAGCAGTGTCCGATGGCGGCAACCTTGATGCAGTTCCGCCAGCGATGGTCCAGCTCTCTGATGCGGACGATAGGAGTCGAGAAATTGCAATGTTTGGTCCCCAGTGTGTGAGGTACGAAGTTAGGCCATCTGCTGCTAGAGGGTTCTGACAAAATGTTCCGCCTCGCCGTTTGACTGCGGATGTAACGGTGCACTAGCTACATGCTGTATGCCATTGCGTTCACAGAATATTTCAAATTTATGTGACGTGAACTAAGGTCCATTGTCCGACACAATGACTTCAGGCGAATCTTCAAGACAAAATATAGAGGAACACGCCTGAACTGTACTATGTGACATTGTCGAGTTCATTGGCACAGCAAAAGGAAACTTGGTATAAGAGTCTATCACAATCAACCAACGAGTGTTCCCAAAAAGGCCGCGCGAAGCCAATATGCACACGTTGCCATGGTGATTGCGACTTAGCCCAAGTCGAGAATTTCTGTGGTGGAGCGGACTGATTGTCCGCACATGCGTAAAGCTGTGTGGTCATTAGTTCTATTTGGGTATCCATACCCTGCCAACTACGGTGTCGACACGCTGTTTCGTGCAAACAATCCCCCAGTGTCCTTGGTGAAGTAACTACGACACTTCTTTTTGCAAAGATTTGAGGATCAACACAAGTGACTGTCCACTGTCGTTTTGAGCAAGAATTACACCTTGCTGTATAGCGAGGCAATGCCGATGAGCGAAATATCGGCGCGCTACAGAGTTTTTTATGCAATGCAATGAGCGACGCGAAGATGTGTGAATATACACTCCTGGAAATTGAAATAAGAACACCGTGAATTCATTGTCCCAGGAAGGGGAAACTTTATTGACACATTCCTGGGGTCAGATACATCACATGATCACACTGACAGAACCACAGGCACATAGACACAGGCAACAGAGCATGCACAATGTCGGCACTAGTACAGCGTATATCCACCTTTCGCAGCAATGCAGGCTGCTATTCTCCCATGGAGACGATCGTAGAGACACTGGATGTAGTCCTGTGGAACGGCTTGCCATGCCATTTCCACCTGGCGCCTCAGTTGGACCAGCATTCGTGCTGGACGTGCAGACCACGTGAGATGACGCTTCATCCAGTCCCAAACATGCTCAATGGGGGACAGATCCGGAGATCTTGCTGGCCAGGGTAGTTGACTTACACCTTCTAGAGCACGTTGGGTGGCACGGGATACATGCGGACGTGCATTGTCCTGTTGGAACAGCAAGTTCCCTTGCCGGTCTAGGAATGGTAGAACGATGGGTTCGATGACGGTTTGGATGTACCGTGCACTATTCAGTGTCCCCTCGACGATCACCAGTGGTGTACGGCCAGTGTAGGAGATCGCTCCCCACACCATGAAGCCGGGTGTTGGCCCTGTGTGCCTCGGTCGTATGCAGTCCTGATTGTGGCGCTCACCTGCACGGCGCCAAAGACGCATACGACCATCATTGGCACCAAGGCAGAAGCGACTCTCATCGCTGAAGACGACACGTCTCCATTCGTCCCTCCATTCACGCCTGTCGCGACACCACTGGAGGCGGGCTGCACGATGTTGGGGCGTGAGCGGAAGACGGCCTAACGGTGTGCGGGACCGTAGCCCAGCTTCATGGAGACGGTTGCGAATGGTCCTCGCCGATACCCCAGGAGCAACAGTGTCCCTAATTTGCTGGGAAGTGGCGGTGCGGTCCCCTACGGCACTGCGTAGGATCCTACGGTCTTGGCGTGCATCCGTGCGTCGCTGCGGTCCGGTCCCAGGTCGACGGGCACGTGCACCTTCCGCCGACCACTGGCGACAACATCGATGTACTGTGGAGACCTCACGCCCCACGTGTTGAGCAATTCGGCGGTACGTCCACCCGGCCACCCGCATGCCCACTATACACCCTCGCTCAAAGTCCGTCAACTGCACACACGGTTCACGTCCACGCTGTCGCGGCATGCTACCAGTGTTAAAGACTTTTTTTTTTCACTTGCTGCTCTTTATTTATTGACCCACCTTCTAATTGCTTATGGTGGGTCGTATTAAGCCTCTTAGCCACTGTGACTGGGCTCGGGCCCAGGAGTGGTTATGTGAATTACCTCCCCTGTTCCCGATCCCACTCACACTGTTGCCCAAGTCTTGCCACGTGGAGGCGGGCTTTTACGTTATTTGTTCGTTTTTGTTCGTTGTGCAGCTTTTAGATACATTACAAATAATATAAATAATACGGAAATGGAAAACAATTTCATTTTGAATTTAAGAAGGAGTAAACAGAAAGATAGGAAAGAAAAGGATAGAGAAATTACCACCACCTATGTGTGGGTTGCGGTCAGGGTCTTGGAATGACCTTCAAGACGCTGGCCGCCACTCACAGTTCACATATGTACTTGTATACTTCATTAGCTTATTACTACTTGCATAGTGCAAAATTAAATATTAACTAGTCTAGATGTGATGGAGTGATTTTATTGAATTTGTTTAGGTCTGTGTTTGTGTCATTATGTGTGGTTGTGGGTGTGTGTGTGTGCTTGTCAGACAAGTTCTCGCTTGAAGAATGATTGGCACCTCCCAGCTATATGGCAACTCAGCCTGGACGGTGGTTTTCCCCGATCTACATTGTGTATCTGTCGGGTTGGGCCCAGCTAAGGGGAACCACAATTAAGATCCTTCCATCCAGGCCCAGTGTTGCCTCTCGTCGGGAGGCGTAGGTTCGTATGGTAGGTGCCTATCTTGGAGTTAACCCTTGTTTACAGGTGTCATGTCACCTTTGACTGCATATCCTCTTGTGTGTGTTCTTGTATATATCTGCTATGTGCGTGTGTGTGTATGTGTGTACATGTGCATGTAAGACCAGTTCCCGCCTCCTGGTTACGCGGCAACTCAGCCTGGACGGTGGTTTTCCCCGATCTACGTTAAGTATCCGTCGGGTTGGGCCCAGCTAAGGGGAACCACAGTTAAGATCCTTCCATCCAGGCTGGGTGTTGCTTCTCGCCAGGATGCGTAGGTCCCTGGGGTAAGTGCCTGGCTTTTGACTATTACTCATTTGTGATTTTGTGTGCATGTGTGTGTTCTTTAGTGTTGGATGTTGTTCAGGTACCTAGACTACTCATACGCAGGTTGCCACAATGGGTCGTCGACATGGCTTATCTCAACATCTGTGTCTTCGCCCGAGGTGTTTGTACTGCTATCCATCTCATGGGCACTCTGTGGTCTGCGTCCCCGGCCTTGCCTTCTGAATGGTCTATTGTTTAGATATTCGGTATACAGAGACCTGGATATTTCGTCAGTTAGTGTATTAAGTTTGTCACATAGGTCTGGGTCTCGTAGAATGGTGTATATTTCATCTTGGGTATTCTGCCGGGTAATGTGTAGTGTGTGTCTAATGTTTGTGCGTTGCCCGCAGAATAGGACAGTGTGTTCTGGGGAGCCTTCTTCCCCACATGTGCATCTGGTAGTCTGCTGCAGACTCATGCGGCTCAGGTGCGTGGGATAAGGGCCGTGGCCTGTCAGAAAATGTACCATACCGCGGCTAGGATCGATATGCTTCAGTCTTAATCGTTCTTTGATGTCAGGGAAAAAGCTATAGACTCGTCGGCCCTTATCGCTGTTAGCCCACTCGCTCTGCCAGGTATCCACACGCCATGCTTTGAGTTGACGTGATGTAGCATATGGTACACCAGTGATCTGCCGAACCTGGTCTAGTTTCCCCATCTTTAGCCAGTACCTTGCCGCACGGTATCTTATGGTTACGTCTATTGGGAAGATTCCCATCACGACGCAAAGTGCGTCGACTGAGGTTGTGTTGAAGGCCCCTGTTAGTCGAAGCAGAATGCTTCTTTGCCCCCGCCGTACGGCGGTTCTGTTAGTGGATAGGCTGAGTCTATGGGCCCACGTGCAGGCAGCAAAACATAGTACCGACTCGAAGAGAGCGCAATGATATGTTCGTATGACTGACAGTGGTAGTCTGTATTGTTTCGAGTTTAGCCTTGCCAGTTTGTGCAGTATTTTTTCTGCTTTGTCCGTGGATATTCGTATGTGTTCGTGGAAGTTCAACCGTTCGTCTATGTAGACTCCAAGGTAGCGTGTTACTTTTGATCTTTTAATGTTTGTGTCCCCGATTTTGACTGCTGGGTTCCTATGCAGGATGCCCTTTAGTAGTGTGTAAGTTGTTTTATTTTCTGCTACCTTGAGCTTGTTGTCTGTGCACCATTGTGTAATTGTTTTGAGTGTATCATTGGCTCTGTCTTCTAGCTGGGCACGGTTGTTTGCTGACACTGCCACAAGCAGGTCGTCAGCGTAAGCGACAACTCCATCTGTCGCATTGTGCTCCTCAAGTAATTCTAGGAGCGGTTCTAACATTATGTCCCAGAAGATGGGGCCGCAGATCGATCCTTGTGGACAACCTTTGGTAATGCGTTTGATTACTTTCTTGTCGTCCATGTGCCAAGCGACTGTTCTGTCCCTGCAGTAGTCTACAAGACTGTTGTACAGGGATTCCGGTACCTGCAGGTGTCTGAGCCTCTTGAAGAGGGCCGGCCACCATAGATTGTCAAATGCACCCGAGATGTCAATCATAATGGCTAGTGTGTACTTTGTAGGTGTGTTGTGTACAATTTGAAGTGCTTTGTTGATTGCATCGTCAATAGACTTTCCTTCCCGAAAGCCATATTGGTGTGGTGTCAGTCCCCGAAGTGTGCGATGTGTTTGTAATCTTTTGCAAAGGAGTTTTTCTTGTGTTTTAGCGAGTGTATTGATGAGGCATATGGGTCTGTATGATTTGGGTTCTGAGGGGTCTTTGTCTGGTGCTTTTTTGATGATGACCGCCCTAGAGGCTTTCCACACTGCAGGCACACGGCCTAGCCTTAATGCGTCGTTCAGCAGTGTTGTGAGGTATGGGGTGATCTGCGGTGCTATCTGTTTTAGTACCTCAGAGTGGATACCATCTGGTCCAGGCGCTTTCTTATTTTTAAGTTCTGAGATCGCTATCGCCACCTCTTCCTGCGCAAACGGACAGGTGACGGTTGGTGTGGTGTAGGCTGTGGTAAGTTCTCGTCTCAATGCTGCTTGTTCAGGTGTGTCTGTGGTGGCGATGTCGTCAGGAAGGAGTTTGCCTAGCAGGTACTCCGCTGTGCCTCTCCATCCTTTAGTCATCACCCCGTCATCCTGTCGTAGCGTTCCCAGAACCAGTGGGCTCTTGATTTTTTCGGTCACGATCTTGTAAGGTTCCCCCCATATGTTAAGTTGTGTTTGTCTTGCTACGTAGTCATTCCATTGGTCTTTTCTAGTCTTATTTAGTTCTTGTTTGTATCTGTCCTTGGCAAGCCGGTATTCATGTAGTCTTACTTGTCTTTCTCTGTTAAAGACTGCGATGGAGCTCCGTATGCCACGGCAAACTGGCTGACACTGACGGCGGCGGTGCACAAATGCTGCGCAGCTAGCGCCATTCGACGGCCAACACCGCGGTTCCTGGTGTGTCCGCTGTGCCGTGCGTGTGATCATTGCTTGTACAGCCCTCTCGCAGTGTCCGGAGCAAGTATGGTGGGTCTGACACACCGGTGTCAATGTGTTCTTTTTTCCTTTTCCAGGAGTGTATATTAGTAAAATTTTAAACTCTGAGTCAGCTTCCGAGGCCTGTGCGATTTTCCTATAGTTCAGAGGAAAGGAATGAAGCAATTCAGAATCGTGAGCATCGATGTGACAACAAGATGCAGCAGAAGGGACAAAGTCTGTATCAGGGCCAATCGAAAGACGTGAAAGTGCGTCCGCATTACCGCGTTGAGCTGTCGGACGATACATAATATCGTACTGATATTGAGACAACAACAAAGCCCGTCTTTGCAATTTTTGGGCAGTTCGTGCCGAAATCGGCTTCGTCGGATGAAATAAGAACTGCAAAGGCTTGTGATCCGTTACTAAGCAGAATTTTCTGCCATACAAATACTGGTGGGCTTTGGTGACACCATAGACAATATCCAACGCTTCTTTCTCTATTTGTGAATAGTTACACTGAGCTTTGGACAACATTCTTTATGGGAAAGCAATAGGCCTGTCTTTATCACCACATTTGTGCGAAAGCACTGCACCGAGGACTTGCAACACAACCGGTTTGTCAGGCTCGAAGTGAACCAAGCATCAATCATTGAACAATGTATCTTTAAGTTTTTGAAAAGCGTCTTGTCACTCATCTGTCCAAATAAAGGGGATACTCTTGCGGCGCACGCGATGCAGTGGAGCTGCGATTTGTGCAGTGTTCGGTATGAACCATACGTAATAGTTCATTTTTCCTAAGAGTGACTGCAATTCTGTGACGTTGCGAGGAACTGGCAAGTCCCGTGTGGCTAACAAACGTGACTGAAGAGGATGTACACCATGACTGTTCATGACATTATCAAGATATTGCAACTCAGGTTTTAAAAAATCACAATTGTCCATCTTCACTTAAGTCCAGCATCAGATAAGACACGAAGCAAAGCATGAAAATTGGCAGTGTGTTCTTCAGGTGCTCGACCAGCTATGACAATATCTTCCAAATAGTTTCAACAGTTTGGTACTTGAGCAGTCAGCTGTTCCATATACCGTTGGAAAATGGTAGGTGAGGAACAACTGCCAAAAGGCAAACGCAAATATTGATACAACCATAAATGAGTGTTCACAACACACAATTTTTGAGATTTATCATCTAGGGGTATTTTAAGATATGCGTCGCCCAAATAAGTTTTTGAAAAGTAGTGACCAGCTCATAATCTGTCCATGAGATCCTCTGGGCGTGGCAATGGTTGTGGGTAGACTGTGGACTGTAGACGTAAAGTCAACACAGAGACGAATGGGGACTGAAGGTTTGGGGAGCAAAACCATTGGACTTGCCCATTGACTAGCTCATGTGGGCGCAATAGCTGCGCTATCTTGCAATTCTTTAAGGTCAGGAGCGACTTTGTCCCATAGTGCAATGGGAACAGTTCTGGCCCAGCAAAATTTCGGCTGAGCATTGACTTTCATGGTAAAAGTGCAACAAAATTGTTAGCCTTACCTAATCTTCCAGAAAAAAGTTCAGAGAATTATTTCAGCAATCTAGCTACACTGTCTTTGGCATTGAATGCAGTCACTGACAGTCCTGAATTTGATAGCCAAACAAATCAGATCAGTCAGGGCCAAATATGTTCTCACAATCGCGTGAGTGTAGCAAGTGATAATTACAGTTCACGTATGCGAGTAATACATGGCAGGTAAAGTACATGTTCCAAGAACGGGAATATATCCATTATAAGCTGTCAGGTGCATGGTAGTTTTAGACAGGCATGGGGAGCCTAACAGTTCATATGTGTTACGATTCAGCGATGCAACAGAGGCTCCCACGTCCAACTGAAATTTAACACATTTGCCATTAATATGCGAATGTAGAGAATCTTTGTTGGACTGGTGTAGCACTGAAGAAACTGTTCGCTTGCTAGTTATACTGATGCCTGTTGCAGGCATGGAATACACTGCATTTATGGCCTGAGCCTTTTTCTAGATTTTTTTGAGTGGGCAGGAAGTCCGTTGCAACGCTTTTCACAGTACCTGGTACATTGTGAGCAATTACATGGGATACAAACTATTACAACCACTTGAGCCATTCCTCTTCTTGTTCATGAAACTGACGAAGAAGCAGTATAGCACTTGCAGCTGCTGTAGGTGTAATTTGTTGTTCTTTTGGGCGCGCAGCATTGGCCAGTAGCTGCTGCACCGTGTTTAGCAGTGTAGAAGTTTGTTGGCTCTGAAAGTGAAGCATCTGCATTAGCTGCATTGCATCTATCACTTGCAGCTGAGCCGCCTGTGCATGGCGTGGGTGAGGTGGGTTGCTCATATCGTAAGTTACAAAGGCAATAAATAAACAAGGCAAACAATAAAAATAAGTACAAAAGCAAAGAACGCCGACCTGAAAGCCCTGATTAGCAAAAACACTATAACAGACGCAATTGAAGCTATTAAAGCTAGTAAACACACCCCTGCAACGAAAGAGACAAAGAAGAATTAAAGTGCCAGCAAAGCAGAAAAGACCACGAGCAAAAAACAGAGTGTTGCTATGGAATCCGTTGGCCTTCTCGTCGCCAATGTTTTATCCTGGCCACTCAGAAAATATGGGGTGCCTAGGAAACCTGCTTCCTCGGAACACTAGACATCAGTTGAAGCAAATCCTATAATGAGCTTTTTTTTACAGTAAGATAAGTGACAATACTTAACTCTGAGAATTAACAATGATGTGTCGCAGGCAAAGGGCAAGTGATAAGTTGCACAACTGTCTGTTGGCCCATAAATGAAAGTTGCCATCATCAAATGAATACAGAAACAGCGTACTTTATGTCGCAGATATACAACAGCAATGTCCCTCATTCGACAGAGCACATACGCTTTCCCATGTGGTGGTGGAATAAACAGTAATACAACCGTTTTGTTTGCGTTGGACTAAATTTGTAACTTTAGAAAAAAAAAAAAAAGATTCAAATGGCTCTGAGCACTATGGGACTTGTCTTCTGAGGTCATCATACCCCTAGAACTTAGAACTACTTTGACCTAACTAACCTAAGGACATCGCACACATCCATACCAGAGGCAGGATTCGAACCTGCGACCGTAGCAGTCGCGCGGTTCCAGACTAGCGCCTAGAACCACTCGGCCACTCCGGCCGGCGTATCTTTTTCGTCTGAAGTGTGGGCTATAGCGTGAAACGAATTCCAGAAATCGATCCTTCTCTAATGGAACACATTTTTTGTATCAACTAATTTTTGTCTCATCCTCCACAATCTTACAAAACACAGCTGCGTTAAAGTCCATCTAGTCCAGACAATCGTTCGTTTCACCTTGTCAGTGATAGCTCAAAGGAGATGTTCGTGTACTTATCTTCCGTACTAACAGTAAGTCACGACAAGCCTATGACTCCTGCGCGCTTCTGTAAGAGAGAACAAGTCGATGTATGAATTGGATTGTTTTTGGGGGAGGAGACCAGACAGCGAGGTAATCGGTCTCATCGGAAGGACGTCGGCCGTGCCCTTTCAAAGGTACCATCCCGGCATTTGCCTGGAGCGATTTAGGGAAATCACGGAAAACCTAACTCAGGATGGCCAGTCGACGTATGAAGCGACCACAACAGCGTCGCTATTGCGGTCGCTGACTCCTCATACCTGCGGAACTACTGCCGGAACGAAGGAAGCCCGTTAGCTGTTATGGGACAGCGATGTCTTGATTTGTGAGGTATGCAACCACAGTATTAGACTCCAACTTGCTCAGTTTCCTATCTCTACCAGCCAACTGCCTCCCTCTCACCTCGCCCGCAGGAGCTACGACCGCGTGGCTGCTATTTTTTTTACTTTCCGGTCGGAACCGCAACTTCCCAATCGCATATAAACCTTCCATACCACGACCAGTATATGTATACGACCCACTGCTTGTGACCTCACATAGTGATGTCGGATCCGGTGGTCTGGAGCGAAGTCGACATTCTAAATCATCCCAAATATGTTCCAGTGTGCTTAGATCGGGAATAGGCAGGCCAATCGATTTGGCTCATAGACGGTGCTTCACGACATGGTGCATTACCAACCATCGTCTCCGTTCATCTACTGTGTTCATAACATAATGCCGTAAAATGTTTTCATTTAGAGTTTTCTTAAGTGAAATAAACGGACAAAACCCCAGTCACGAAAGACATCCCCATACCATAACAAACATCCTCCTACTTCACTGTTATTACTATAAATAACGGCAGGTAAGATTCCACAGGCCTTCGCCAAACGCAAACCCTTCAGTAGGATTGCCACTGGGTGGAGTGACTCATCACCTCAAGTCATTCGGTTCGAGTCATCCAGTCTCCAGTGATGCCGCTCTGTACACCAGCTCAAGCGTCGCTTAGCACCCAGTACAGAAAAGTGTGACTCATAATCAACTGCACGGCCACTTTACCAAATTCTCCGTAACTCCCTACGCACAGTGGCCGGCCGGAGTGGCCGTGCGGTTCTAGGCGCTGCAGTCTGGAGCCGAGCGACCGCTACGGTCGCAGGTTCGAATCCTGCCTCGGGCATGGATGTGTGTGATGTCCTTAGGTTAGTTAGGTTTAATTAGTTATAAGTTCTAGGCGACTGATGACCTCGCATAGTGCTCAGAGCCATTGTTTTGAAAAACCTACGCACAGTCATTGTGCAAGCTGCAAATTTTGATACGTTTATTTCACGCAGTTTCCTACAACCACCCTCCGCAGTGCAGGACTTTTTCTGTCCTTCAGTACATAACGCGGTTCCATTTCACAGTCACTCCATCAGCAAGTCGATTTGGACTATTTGAGAAGAGTTGAAATGTTCAAAATTACTGCTCTCTCCCAACCGAGCCATTATACTGTTACTGCTTCTCTACTGACATCCCCGGCTTGTTTTATGCGACGGATACGCCTCTCGTGACATCAAGTGGTTAATTTCACCTTACATAGATTTCTACAGTTAATCTGATACTGAAGTCCATTCACCCACCATCTCTCGCATCTCCAAGTACTCAGTAGTTTCCAGCAACCAAGCTTTCCTATAAAACCGCTCCTTTATTACTGGAAATCCTAACTACAGCAGAAGGGCTTAAAGGTACGGCAAGTTGTTGAAATACAAAGTGAAATTCTATAGCGTCAGTGGATGGTCGCTTACTCGGAAGATATAGTATTCCTTGGGTTTTTGGACACTTTCTTGTTGTATATGTAGTGATCCATCCATTGGCGTAAACTGTCACGATCAGCGAACTGTCGTGCTTCAGTTGCTGGTAGCGATCAGTCCAGGACGGGATGGTTCAAATGGCTCTGAGCACTATGGGACTTAACTTCTTAGGTCATCAGTCCCCTAGAACTAAGAACTACTTAAACCTAACTAACCTAAGGACATCACACACATCCATGCCCGAGGCAGGATTCGAAGCTGCGACCGTAGCGGTCGCGCGGTTCCAGACTGTAGCGCCTAGAACCGCTCGGCCACTACGGCCGGCAAAGACGTGATGAAAGCAGATGCCAGGACAGTAGCTACTTGACTCTTATTTCAGAAAGTCATAAGACCCTGCCACATGATTTGTGCAATCTTTCCTCCTTGGTAATCATGTTTGCAAATGGCTCTAATCACTATGGGACTTAACATCTGAGGTCATCACTCCCCTAGACTTAGAACTAGTTAAACCTAACTAACGTAAGGACATCACACACATCCATGCCCGAGGCAGGATTCGGGCCTTCGACCGTAGCAGCAGCGCGGTTCCGGACTGAAGCGCCAAGAACTGCTCGACACATTAAAACGAAAATGCAATAACAACTACTGTAACGCAAAAAGAAAGGAGGTACCAAATAGTAATGACTGCTGTTAATGCTGGAACCAACAATGATTGCGGACACACTTCACTGAAATTACATATATTTTCAAGAAAAGCAAAGAACAGAAAAGTTTCAACAAGAAAAGAAGCTTTGAGTCTTTACTCAGCGATAGAAACAGCGAGAGTCTTCACGTTGCAGCTTCTCCGATCGTAGTCGGTGCAATGTGACGTCAGCGGTAGCTCTTTGCTGCTGGCAGGGTAATTAAAGTAGCTTCATCAGTCGTGAAACTGCAGCAGACAAGTCCTATTGCTTGGTATATGTTGCTCCTGGCAGTTATTTCATCCTTTGTCAGGTTCTTTTTGTCGCAGACGGACTACACTTAATTGTTGGCATGTAGATCGTATGTGTGAGTACTACGTCCTTTACACACTCGATTCTGTTATTAATCTCCCATATACAATTTTAAAACGTTGTAACATTCACTTTAACTCAATGTTTACGAAACTACAGTCCATCCGCTTTTAGTATGAGTACTACGATCGCGAATTTAAAGTTCCTTCTATAACAATCCCTCACGTTATGAACTGTTTAAATGTTTCCTTAGGTTAGTTGGGTTTAAGTAGTTCTAAGTCTAGGGGACTGATAACCTCAGATGTTAAATACCATAGTGCTTAGAGCCATTTGAACGTCCTAAGCAGACAACATACAAAACAATTGAGAACATCGAATTCACAACATCTGCTGCAGACAAGAAGAAGAATACTGTCAAGAACACTGCCGCCACTGCACTTGTCGATGGACCATGTGTGTTCTGTGGATGCAGACTTAATCTTAGCATTGACATTAATGATCCTTTTACAGATGGTAATGGTTGGCTTACAGTAGCTATTGTACAAGGTGGTACTGGAGTTCCTAACGTGCCTGGCCTTGAAAGTTTTGTAGACAGAGACATTATTGCTTACCGTACCTATCATATTGGAGAATTAGCAAATAAAGACTTTGGTAAATCTGTCTATATGTCATCTTCTGCATTGTCTTTGTATACTCGTAGTAGGAGAAAAATATCTGTAAATGAGTCTGTATTCATCTGGATTAAAGGTAAAGGAGTATGTGAATATGTAAAGTTTGATGGAAATGAGGATCTTTTATTGTATGATTATATGATAGCGGAACAAACACTGGTAGCAGTTACTTCTGTGAAATATCTGGGAGTATGCCTGCGGAACGATTTGAAGTGGAATGATCATATAAAATTAATTGTTGGTAAGGCGGGTACCAGGTTGAGATTCATTGGGAGAGTGCTTAGAAAATGTAGTCCATCAACAAAGGAGGTGGCTTACAAAACACTCGTTCGACCTATACTTGAGTATTGCTCATCAGTGTGGGATCCGTATCAGATCGGTTTGACAGAGGAGATAGAGAAGATCCAAAGAAGAGCGGCGCGTTTCGTCACAGGGTTATTTGGTAACCGTGATAGCGTTACGGAGATGTTTAATAAACTCAAGTGGCAGACTCTGCAAGAGAGGCGCTCTGCATCGCGGTGTAGATTGCTCGCCAGGTTTCGAGAGGGTGCGTTTCTGGATGAGGTATCGAATATATTGCTTCCCCCTACTTATACCTCCCGAGGAGATCACGAATGTAAAATGAGAGAGATTAGAGCGCGCACGGAGGCTTTCAGACAGTCGTTCTTCCCGCGAACCATACGCGACTGGAACAGGAAAGGGAGGTAATGACAGTGGCACGTAAAGTGCCCTCCGCCACACACCGCTGGATGGCTTGCGGAGTATAAATGTAGATGTAGACATTTTCATTTTAATGTGTCCTTTGGAGGCACGTGTTTCGTTGTATGTGTGGAGTGTTTTTAACAGGTGCGTTTACGTGTTTTGTTATTATAATTTGCTAACTCATCTAAGACGTGACATCGGTCATTAAATTCTAAGTTCCAACCAATCATATTAAGGCTTCTCGTTTGCTGTTGGTGCAAGGTATGCCATCCTTGGAATTTTAAATTTGACAGCTGTCCGACTACGCGATTTCTGTTGGTATTCGATGGAATAGGTATATTACTGCATACTCACGACAAAGTACGAGTTTATTTGTCTTTCACATTTATAACTGAGCAAAATTATAGGTGGTTTCATTATTATTTAGGAAATTAGTTTCAGGTGTTTTTGTGATTTGAATTCTTTCGTGGTTCTTTATCAAATTATGCATGGTTTTTTACGTAGACTTTGGAAACAAAACTGTGCCGTTTGAGTCAAGATAATCAAAATTCACTATCATAATTACGCTGAGTAGCTCTTATAGAATTGTTTTCTTCGCATATGGTTAATTTTCTGACAGGAATGAGTCACATAATTCACACACGGCGCCCCGTAGTGACAGGAAAGTTTTCTTTTAATGCTGTCTTGATGGGATCTGATAATTTTCGGTTCGAAGTGTGAAATATTGTGAGTCGTATAACTTGTTTCGGTCCGCTTCGCTTTAATTAGCTTTGCAATACGATAATTAAATAGGAGAAATGGATAACTAGCTTCCAGACATGAGGACTGAGCATGTGGGAAATAAAGAAACAAAACTAGTTGTGGAGAATGTAGGAGAAGTGTCAGTAGTTAAGATAAAGCCAGATATTAATGAGAAGTAAATGAAGAGATTGAAAATGAAGAAAAAGTACATAAAAATTAGAGCTAAACTTGAAGAACTTAAGAAAGAGTTGAAAGATGGGTTAGAAAAGAAAATTTTTGAGGTCAGGTTAGAAGTAAATAAAAATTTCGAGAAGTTAAAAGAAGATGTTAAGGAGACTTTTAAAGGAACAGAATAGGCGTATGAACAAAATGAAAAACAAAAAAAAATCACATTGACATAAGGGAAAGAGCAGACTGCTCGGATGAAGATGCTGAAGTCTAAGTTAATGAGTGCAAACAGGGGAAGACTGTAATCAAAGGCTATCATGATCAAATTTTCCAGGAAAAATAGTAAAAAGACGAAGTAGAAATGGAATAGATTAAATAAAGAACATCTGGGTTTGAGAGTAGGGTAGAACATTTCAATAAATGCTGTAAAAAGTAAAACTCTTATAGCACCACAGCTAGTAGTAAGAATAAGCGATGGTGGTCGTTTTAGTAATATAGTGTCTGACCCTAATGGGAATGTGCATCCTGTGTCTTTTATAAACAGTTTGAGAAATCAATTTACTGAAAATTAGATAGAAAAAGGTCGGCTGAGGATGGCAAATGCTTGCTTGAAGGGAGAATGTTTGGTTTTAACAGCAGATTCATGAGATAAGTATGAGATTTCTGAGTAGTTTGTGTCAGTATTTCTGACACAACAATGGCCCAAGGAAACACAAAGTGACGTTAAAAAAAGTTTTGTGAAGCCTCCATGTTTTGATGGTAAGAACAGGGAGTGCCTGAAAGAATATTGTGAGAGTTCAATCAGTAGGTTGAAACATTTGGACAAGCCATGGAGTGAAAGAGATACTATAGTAGTGCTAATGGGGAAGTTGCCTCCTAATAGATATGGATAGATAGACACAGTAAAAATATTGAAGATTCCCTGAACACCGTGAGGAACAGATAGGTGTCAAACAAACTATTGACTTCCCGAAAACAGAGGTTCTGACATGAGAACAGAAATTCGGCAAACAGGTTGAATCAACCAAATGTAAGAGTCAGAGTAGGAAGAGATCAGATAAGTTTTAAGTGTGGTAATGAATGTCACTATAGAAAGAGAGAGTTGCAAATGGTTCAAAATGGTTCAAATGGCTCTGAGCACTATCGGACTTAACATCTGAGGTCATCAGTCCCCTAGAACTTAGAACTACTTAAACCTAACTAACCTAAGGACATCACACACATCCATGCCCGAGGCAGGATTCGAACCTGCGACCGTAGCGGTCGCGCGGTTCCAGACTGAAGCGCCTTGAACCGCTCGACCACACCGGCCGGCTAGTTGCAAATGGGAAACAGACTCCCGCAACAGTGAGGGGTTGTGCTAGGGTGGGTCAACCTTTAGGGTCTACAAATGTTACAATTCGTCAAGATGAAACAGGAAGTTATAAGTTTGTAAATATAGTAATACTAATTGTGGTGACAGATTTTGTGGAAGTCAGGACACTGATGATATTAGAACCGATTGGAGAGATTTTGCCTGAGGTTAATTTTAGCGGTGATAAAGAATCATTGAGGTCATATATGGAAATGCTTCCCCAGATAAATGATGGAGTTAAAGAATATGAGCAGCAGTACGAAGCCAGGAGAAAAGGAAAGGAGACCGCTTATAAAACACTAATAGGACCTATTCTTGAGTACTGCTCGAGCGTTTGGGATCCCCATCAGGTCGGATTGAGGCAGGACATAGAAGCAATTCAGACGCGGGCTGCTAGATTTGTTACTGGTAGGTTTGAACATCTCGCGAGTGTTACGCAAATGCTTCAGGAACTCGGGTAGGAGTCTCTGGAGGAAAGGAGGCGTTCTTTTCGTGAATCGGTAGTGAGAAAATTTTGAGAACCAGCATTTGAGGCTGACTGCAGTACAATTTTACTGCCGCCAACTTATATTTCGCGGATAGACCAGAAAGATAAGATAAGAGATATTAGGGCTCGTACAGAGGCATATAGGCAGTCATTTTTCTCTCGTTCTGTTTGGGAGTGGAACAGGGAGAGAAGATGCTAGTTGTGGTACGAGGTACCCTCCGCCATGCACTGTATGGTGGATTGTGGAGTATGTATGTAGATATAGATGTAGATTTAGATGTAGGATGCTTTGTCAACTGTAAGTGATAATAGTGAAGAAGAAGATGTTAGTGATAATAGTGATACAGAAGAGGAAATTGAAAAATGGCTGTGAGCACTATGCGACTTAACTTCTGAGGTCATCAGTCGCCTAGAACTTAGAACTAATTAAACCTAACTAACCTAAGGACATCACACACAACCATGCCCGCGGCAGGATTCGAACCTGAGACCGTAGCGGTCGCTCGGTTCCAGACTGTAGCGCCCAGAACCGCACGGCCACTCCGGCCGGCTGAGGAAGTTGAAAGGACACAAGAGGATAGTTTTCTCCTGTATAAGAGCTTGCAGGAAGGCGACAGGAAAGGACCATTATTGCTATCACTGATTCTTTGAACCATGGAATAGATATAGGGATTGAGGAGAAAGTTAATGTTTTCGTTCTTATTAAAGATAGAGAGATACAACATAATGAGGAGGAAATAAGTTTATGTGAAATTCGGAAAGAATGAGAAAAAATTTAAATACAAAATTAATGTGAGTCGACACATAGAGGTTCTGAGCAGGACTTGTTACAGGACTGAACAACCTGTTCTGAAGATTGGCATCTACGGTAGACTCTGGAAGCTCTTTTGGACACTGGTAGTAAAATTAGCGTAGTTGCAAGAGAACTTTTTAATTGCATAAAGAAACATAATGCTGCAATGCATGTGCCAGTAATAGGACTGAAAATACTGATTGCTGTGGGTAAATCAAGTAAAGTAATTAAGTCACAATTTTGTTATTTGAAACTGGAGGCATAAGTTGGGTGTAGATTTCTTGTGGTTCCTGATCTGAGTGTATGTCTCATTTTCAGCGTGGACTCACTACTGGGCTGTAAAGTAGCGGTTAACTGTGGGAACAGTATTGTTAGTTTTGAGAATGAGGGTTCGAAAATTTAGTGTGAACTTTTATGATTTAGTAGTAGATAATAACAATTTATTGTAACATCTCAAGATAAAGATGATGGCAATACGATTTTGGGGAGTTAAGGCTGAATCTGTATTATGGTTTTGATAAAGACGAAAGTGAGATTATAGAAGACTTGTAAAACCATACGACTGAGTCTGATATATGAGTAACAGAAAGAGAAATTGAGATGTTTTACTAGTATACATGGAATTATCCTCTACCACTGAATAAAGTTAACAACTTTGAGTATAAACTGGATATACAATCGTATGAGCATTTCTCTTTCTATACCATATGCTCTAAGATAAGCAGTGTACAAAGAAATTGAAAGAATGGTAGGATGTGGAGTTATAGAAAGTAGTTAGCGCAAATGAAGTAGCCCTTCGATTATTTTGGATAAAAATGATGGTTATGTGAGAATCCTTACAAGTTCCAGAATATTGAAAACAGTAGTGACGAGAGAGACTTCTTGCTCAAAAAATATGGATGGAATATTCCAAAAGTATTACAAGGTGAACTGTGTTACCGGTCTGGCAAGTGGCACTTGCCAAAGAGTATCGAAACTATACAGCCTTTTTGGTGAATGGAAAGTGTTACCAATAACTGCTGTCCCATTTTGGCTAAATATGAACGTGTCAATTTTTATACAATGAAGTGCCAAAGAAACTGGTATAGGGATGTGTATTCAAATACATAGATACGTAAACAGGCAGAATACTGCCCTGCTGCCGGCAACGCCCTAACAAAACAACAAATGCCTGGCACAGTTGTTAGTTGTGGTTAGCAGTTACAATGGCAAGTTATCAAGATTTAAGTGAGTTTAAACGTGGTGTTACAGTTGGCGCATAAGCGATGGGACATCCCCGAGACAGCGATGAAGTGGGAATTTTCCCGTACGACCATTTCACGAGTGTACCGTGAATTTCAGGAATCCGGTAAAACATCAAATATCCGAGATCGCTGCGGCTGGAAAAATATCCTGCAGGAACGGGACCAACGACGACTGAAAAGAATCGTTCAGCATGACAGCATTGCAACCCTTCCCCAAAATGCTGCATATTTCAATGCTTGGGCGTCAAAAAATCTCAGCGTGCGAACCATTCAACGAAACATCATCGATATGGGCTTTCAGAGTCGAAGGAACACTCGTGTACCCTTCATGACTGCATGACACAAAGCTATACACCCCGTCTGCGCCCGTCAACACAAACATTGGACTGTTCATGACTGGAAACATGTTGCCTGGTTGGACGGGTCTCGTTTCAAATTGTATCAAGTGGATGGGCATGTACAGGTATGGAAACAACCTCATGAATCCATCGACCTTGCATGTAAGCACGGGACTGTTCAAGCTGATGGAGGCTCTGTAATGGCGTAGGGCGTGTGTAGTTGGTGTGATATGGGACCCCTGATACATCTAGATACGACTCTGATAGGTGACAGGTATAAAAGAATCCTGTCTGATCACGTGTATCCATTCATGTCCCGAAGGACTTGGGCAATTCCAGCAGGACAATGCGACACCCCATACACCAAAAATTGCTACATAGCGGCTGCAGGACCACTCTTCTGAGTTTAAACACTTCCGCTGACCACCAAACTTCCCAGGTATGAACATTATTGAGGATATCTGTGATGCCTTGCAACGTACTGTGCAGAAGAGATCGCTACCCCTCGTACTCTTAAGGGTTTATGGACAGTCCTGCAGGATTCATAGGGTGACTTCCTTCCAGCAGCCATTAGTCGAGTCCTTACCACTTCATGTTGAAGCATTTCTGCGTGCTCTCCGGGGCCCTGACGATGTTAGGCAGGTGTACCAGTTTCTTTGCCCCATCAGTGTACAAACGCTAGATCGAGTCTTAGGACAAGATTTGAGTTTCAAAACAACGGTAGACGTGAATGATCTGTTGATTACCACCCACTCTTCAAAAGGTCATGTACCTTAGGCTTAAAAAGGCTTTTTTACAAAAGAGATAAATTTTTGAGTTTGAATCCTGCTTACTACTGGTGTTAGAGTTGATCCTGACAAGACAAGAGCGGTTAAGCAATGTCAATTCCGAAAAAACTGGAAGTAACTGTAGTCCTTTCTACGTTTGTGAAACTTTTATAGCAATTTTGTGTCTCGACAAGTCGACAACTCATATCTGATAGGTTAACCGAGTCCTAAGGTGGATTTTACTCGTACAAACGACTGTAAAGAAGCTTTTGACGATCTTATGGAGCTTTGAGGGACGAGAGGATTTTACACCAGTCAGCCCTTCTTTTAGGAACTGACTGAAATTGATGTGGTATTAAAGTGGAAATTTTAGGGATGAGGAGAGGATAGATAATAGGACAATAGATTTTACGAGGAGGTTATTAACTACATTCAAGAAAAATAACAGTGTGATGAAACGAGAAATATTGGTGATAGTTAGGGGGTTCCAAAAGTTCAAAGATTACCTAGAGGGAAATAAAACCATCATTTGCGCTAACGACAGATCCCTGATATTTTTCGGAGATATAGACATACTTGGTTAATGAACGAGTGAAACTGTTTCATATAAAGGAAAAAAATAGTTGAAGGTATCTGCAAATTTCTTAGTATGGATTAGAATCAGCATGAGATACGGAAGGTGATAAAAAGGGACTTGGGCAAGAAAGACATTTTATTTTTAATGTGGTGGATTGTTGTTTAGACACAGTAATGAATGGAAGGTGTGTTGGATAAATAAGTACATAGATAACATAATCGATTACGTTTATTTGAGTTTTGGACATGTACATTCTCAACTGTATGGACAAAACAAAGAGAGTATGTAATTTTTGAAAAAATGGTAAAGAGAAGAATAACCGTATTAAAATGTGATAAACTTCAAAGAGCCCAAATTACAAACCAAACGAGCAGACTTCACATGCGAAATGTTAACCAGAATGATCTGATATAGCTGTTAACTGTGGATTTGTATGGCTCTTTAGCGAAGTCGAAAGCTGATTCGGCCTGTGTTTTTGAATTACCAAAGATGTTTTCTTAATCTATTAAGTTCTATCCCTTACAGAAGGCACCTGGAAAACCGATCTTGACTTAGCTATGGAATGACTAATTTGTGAAATTTAGAAAACCTAGGCAGTTATTAACACCTCAACTTGAAATCCAGCAGAAGGTTACATTAGGGAAGCTGGTAAGCTATGCTGTAGATACTGCAGCAACGACCACAGCTCACGAGAAGGTGTTGTGGAGAACATTGAGGATGTATGAACAGTATTGTTTGTCATATAACAGAATTTACTCCCTATTAAACTAAGAAAGTTAAGACATCTGTAATTTTTTTGGAAGAGGAAATACCTTTCCCTTCTCTGAATAAGTTAACTTCAGGCGACAAGAAGAAGAGAATGCTCGAATTGATGGAACTGTTAGAGAGGCAGAAACGACATGTCGATGAGATAAAAGCTATTGATATTACTGTCAGGGATGTGATATTAATGAAGGCATACAATAAACTGAAGAAAATAATTAATGGAATATCAAAGGTTTTTTGATATGTACAAAGGCCAAGTTGAAGTATCCAACATACTTCTCCTGAACATATTCTATTTTACAGAACGAGATTTTCACTCTGCAGCGGGGTGTGCGCTGATACGAAACTTACTGGCAGATTAAAACTGTGTTCCGGACCGAGATTCGAACTCGGGACGTTTGCCTTTCGCGGCCAAGTGTTCTACTAAGCACGACTCACGTCCCTTCCTCACAGCTTTACTTCTGCCAGTACCTCGTCTCCTAGCTTCCAAACTTTACAGAAGCTCTCCTGCGAACCTTGCAGAACTAGCACTCCTGAAGGAAAGGATATTGCGGAGACATGGCTCGGTCCGGCACACAGTTTTAATCTGCCAGGAAATTTCATATTCTATTTGGTTTATCCTAAATCGAAGAAGAAATTTGTTCTTAAGAATTTGGCAGTTTTAAAGTCATACAAGGCAAGAGCAGCACAAACAAATAATGTGAATTTGATGAATGGAGTAGTTACTGAATATGTTACTTAGAATCCAGGCGGTGAACCCACTTTCAGTATTGGTGACTTAATTAAGGGAGATAAGAAAAAATATTTTCTTGTAGATAGAATTTTGTAGTATAGTGGATTCAAACATTAATTTTAAATTAAATTAATTTCTAATAATAACTAATTTTAAATTAATTTTTAATTTTGCACTGAGAGGTAAGCTGACACATGGTGTGACATATTCTGTTGATATGGTGACATATTTAATTACATCTTTCGTAATCTCTCTGAGTTGTTGTAGTATACTGATGAGCAATACCTCCCATGAGGTATGAGGCAAAATAAAGAAGGTACATGTGATAACAATTAGTAAGGGAATTTATTGTTTGAGTACACTGAAGCACACGAAATTCCTGAGAATTGGAATCGAGTATTATACAGGGTGTCTGATAAGTCATTCCCTATTTTTAAACGGTTGCAGTTTGTTTATTTGTGAACCAATATTCTTAGAACTATTTTTGTTCGAAACAGCAATCCCTGAATTTGTGTTTAACAGCATTTTAGACTTCCACGTAAGCTCGAAAATTCTCTCTGCATTTTTTTAAGGAAATGGTATGTGTAATACTACTGCCTGCAATATGTTGGGTGGAACATGGGCTAACACTTCAGATTTACTGCTTCCAGTTCGCCCAAGCTCCGTGGATTTCTCTTGTAAACCTGCTCGTTAGTCCATCACCACAGGAAGAAATCACAAGGCATTTAATCAGGGCTGCGGATAGGCTTGACATGTGCATCACGTCTACTAATCGAACTACCTGAAAAAAGATCATGCAGCCATTCGCAGACATCATATGCAAAAAGTGCAAGTTATTCGTCCTGCATGAAATGAAGCTGTGGGTTGTTCCATCGTAAAATTACTGGCCTTTTGTAACCTTGATGCTTTTCCAGGTATCTTTGGCCATGCATTGTGTTCCACAGAAAGAAAGGACCAACAACTTCGGATGAAGTAAAACGAAACAATACTGTCACCTTCGGACGCCCCTGTGCATTTCCAGCACATTCGTGTCAGTTTGTGGCTGCCCAATAATGTCACTTATGTCTGTATACAAACCCTCCAGTGTGAAAAACTGGCTCATCAGCCCATAGAATGTTCTCAAAAAGTTCAGGCCAATCGTCATTTCAACCAAAAAAATTTCTCCAAGTTCAGTTCTTCAGTCACTCGTCAGGAAGCAATTGCTGTACGTAATGTGGCTTCCAATGTGAAAAAGTTAGATCTTTCTTAAGAATCTTTGCAACTGTGTAACGTGAAATACCTCTTTCACTAGATCCTTGACCCAGTGATTTGTTAGGACTCCTCCTGAACATTTCAGGAATTCTGCCAACATTCTCTGGTGTCCTCGAAGTTGATAGTCTTTCTGATCTTCTTCGATCGCCGACACTCTCTGTCGTTAGGTATTTGGAATAGCAGTTTTTAACGGTTTTTGCATCCAGTTTTGTATGGATCTCTCGTTCAACCCGTCACCACCTTTGTATGCTCACCATGGATCAACAGACCTCATAACGAGCGTCTCTTGTGGACTGTTCTTCCACGATCAACCCATGCGGCATTTTCTAACTGAAACAAAAGAAAAAAACTATGTTAAACACAACCTCAAGGAGTGCTGTTTCTAATAAAAGTAGTTTCAAGAAAACTGGTTCATAAATAAAGAAACTATAAGTGTTTAAAAATACGGAGTGAATTATCAGACATCTTGTAGGGTCTTAAATAGCAAGTTATAAGGACACTAAAAATATGTGTGATGAAAACTGACGTTTACTATAGATAAGGGACTAACAAAATATCTCCTCAGTGTTATGATATAAATTTATTTTACTTACTTGTTTTGCTTGACTCAAGAATAATTGCAATGATTCATATATTTCTTATTGCTAATTTCGAGAACATAAACTGAATTAATTGCTCTGTTAGTTAAATTCTTTATATCATTACTGGTAAAAATACTGCAAGATACTCTTTTCATTACTGTTGGATAAGTTCCACATTAATCCATGATATGTTTGACAACTGATATTTGTTGTCATGAATCTAATTTTCGTTGTTTAAAATATGCACTTTAAAAACTAATTCTGTGAAGTCAGATGTCCTGTAGGTATCGGAAACATTTCACCTTGAGAGGTCCTTGGTAACAGCTCACGATAAAATGGGAGGGGGGGGGGGGGACATCTGAAGATCTTGCTGATTACAATTACTCTAGTCTCCTTTCTTTTCTTTGATCCTTTTTACTGTGTACATATATCGCTGATTGTCTAGAATTTTTTTTTTGTACGATAGCATGAAATGTGACTAACTATTGTTTTATTAATATTGCTACATGAATCTCATTAACTGAGAATGCCAATTTCCAATTTCCAACTTCCATTTTATTTTCTTTCTAATGCTTTTGTTAAATAGTCTGTCTAAACTAATTGCAAATATGCAAAACAGTTGTATTAACTGTGATGCGAGAGTGTTATCGATAGTTGCGGTCTATCAGTGACAGTGAAGGCGTGTGCAATGTCGTGGTGTGCTCGCGCATGTTCTCTGAAGTCGTGTTAGTACCATGTTAGAACACACTAAAATTTATGGTTATGTAATTACGATTCGAACATTATTTGAAATAAATTTCGAGGTGAACGTTATGACAGATAATGTTAGACTATTCGAATACTACGAGCTTCCTAAGTATTATAAAAATCAGTGAAAATGTGCTCGTACATGTGAATGGACAGTGACTGTCGTTGCTAAATGAACTACGAAAGCTAATGTACCCAAAAATTTATTATTTTATGTTCGTTCTAAGGAACTGTCTCACGCGTTAAGGGATTAACCACCACTGTGGAAACGTTTATACAATTTATTACGTATTAGACAATTTTAGCCGGAAGTTTGAATTAGTGATCGTGACGGACTGCAGTTTCCGATCGGTGAGTTACAGATAGGGGTACATATCTTAAAACTGCTACAGGGAATTGATAACAGAACCGTGTGTGTAAAACTTTTCCTAGTCGCACACATACGCACTTGGATCTATACAACAACAATTATGTGCAAACCATGCCAAGCAAGAGGAATTACCTAGAGATGCCTTACTTACGCCGCCAGTACCAAAGAGCTGCCGCTGGTGTACCATCGTATCGATCATGAACTGATAAGCAGGAAGGGAAATCTCTCGCTCTTTCCATCATTGAATGAAAACACAAAGTATTTTAAACAGCTAAAACTATAATTTCCTTTCTTGTTGTGAGAAACTTTCCTAATATTTGTTTTCCTTCAAAAATTGTAATTTCAGTGAAGTGTCTTCGCCATCAGAGTTGGTGTTTTTGATTCCACCGTTAACAGTAGTTTTTACTATTTGCTACCTCCATCTTTCCTTTTTTGTATTTTAGTTGTTATTGCATGTGGTCTTAAAGTCTCTTACGGAGGAGTGTGTTTTTATGTTTTTGTGTGCAGTGTTCCTATCAGGTGTACTTTCGCGTTTTGTCTTTACGCTTTTTTG
Source organism: Schistocerca serialis cubense (assembly GCF_023864345.2). Taxonomy (NCBI): domain Eukaryota; kingdom Metazoa; phylum Arthropoda; class Insecta; order Orthoptera; family Acrididae; genus Schistocerca; species Schistocerca serialis. The sequence continues at coordinate 639,979,937 of NC_064639.1, forward strand.
TGACTCGCTTAAGTTTTGACACCCCCCATTAGAGTCTGAGCGCCGACCAATCATAGCAGGGCTGCTCATTCTCTATTGGTGCAAAGCACGCTATCGGTAGGAACCTGAAATGTGACGGTTGTCCAGCTACGCGAACCGTGTTTATTTTCAGCAGAACGTCGTATTGCCGCATACTCGCGACCAGGTATGAGTTTATTTGTGTTTCACATATACAGTTCAGCAAAGTTGCAGCTGGTTCTATCACAGTTTATAAAATTTGTTGCAGGAAGTTTTGCGATTTGTATTCTTTCAGGGTTCGTTACTAAATTCTGATGTGGTTTCTTTCATTAACTCTTGAAGTAAATTGGTGCCTTTTGAGCCTAAATAATCAAAATTCTCTATCAAAATTACTCGGCGTAGTTCTCCTAGAATTGTTTTCATCACTATGTTTTGTGACTGGGCTGGGTCACATACTTCATCCTCAGATCTACCTAAACCAGCTTCAAACATGATAAGAAATTATAAGAACTATGAAATGATTAAATATCGTGTATAGTTGGCTGTATGGGCAAAGTCTCAAAGTCAAGAAATAAAAAAAGACTAAAAACTACTCAAGAGGCTTTTAAGAGAAATATGCTCTTATCTCAGCAATGTTAATGATAATGTTGCTCAAAAAATGAAGGGTTAACGTCCTCACTTTAAGGTATATATGAATCACCATTTGGACTACGATATAGAAAGTGACAGACATGTAGTTAAAAGTATCGACCGCTGCGGCAGCACAGCTGTGTGAATACGTAGAAAATCAGTTAACCCCAACTTTTGACGCACTCTCTGTCATGAATTCTTATAGTTTCCTGTTCCGTCACTCCCAGGGACATGAGTATTTTGGAATGAGGGAACCATGGTATGCAGTTTCACGATAGAGAGTAATCTGGATTTTGATAGATTTCTTAGCCTCATTCAGTTTGTATCTGTATTGCACTGAGCACACCTGCAAATTAATGCAACTGTCGACGACACGCTTTATGTGTGTGGTTTGGAAACGAATTCGGTTCAGTCACTCGTGCTAACTGTGGCTGACAATCGTAATACTCAGTTCTCTCTTCACCCTCAACTTTGATTCAGTGCTGCTCGGTTCTGTGCCGGATTTGCTTCTCGGACAATATTAGTTGTATGTTAAGTGATACGCGGCAGTAAAGATAGGATTACTGATGAGGAAAAGGGGTAGATTACCACTCACGGTGAAGATGACACGTTGAGTTGCAGACATGCACTACTAAAAGATTGTAGCTTTAGGCCAAAGACTTCTTCAGCGAAGGAAACACACACACACCATTTAAACAAGAAAGAAAACCTCAAGCATTTATGACTGCCGTCTCCGGCACCTCGGACCGATTCGAGCTGCCGGAGACTGCAGTCATGTATATGTGAGGTGCGCCTGCTCGCGTAAATGAGTGTGTGTCTGTTTACGTCTCTAAAAGAAGGCTTTGGCCGAAAGCTAAATGTTTAACATTCTTATCGTCGTACCTGACTGCAACTCAACCAGTCATCATGGTGAGTAGAAATCTAGCCTTTTCCTTATATTGTTGATATTCCTACCTAGAGTTTCCATTGATTACTAATGGAAAGTTATGTGCACCTCGTGTGTGTCTTCGCCGAACGCAATGGAAGAGCGGTACGACGACTTTATGCTGACATCTTCCCGCAGCGACAGCAACCACATCCCAGTACTTTTGCTTCTAAGGCTTGATGGATTATTGTATGCGTGCGTTGTACGGTTTGGTAATTGAATATTACAGTTTTTTGCTTGTTGCGAAAATATTTTCACAGAAACAACGACAACTGTGGAAATACCTTAAAAACCATAATTACACTATTACTCTGTCGGAGCCATCAAAGGCAAGAGATCTCTGATACGAAAATACTCAAAAAATGTCCCTGAACTGCGTCACAAATGTTGTCGTTTGAGTTCGGGTTCACGCCGTATATCAGTGCGTAATTAAAAGATCGTTATCATGTTCGACTCCATGGTAATGGACTAATACTTGTACATTCCTGGGTTAGACTGGAATATGTGTCTTTCTAATTACGTTCAGTCTACACGGCTACTTAAACGCACTGATAATAATTGTACTGTGCGCTGAAATCTAGATCCGCAATGAAACGAGATAAGATCTTTCTAGAAATTTTTAAGGTAAACTGTTCTAAAAAATCGTTGAGTCCACTTGTGGCTGCTAATCCTCATTTATTCTGTGGTCAACGTACAATCAGTTTCGCCGGCCGGGGTGTCCGAGCGGTTCTAGGCGCTATAGTCTGGAATCGCGTGACCGCTACGGTCGCAGGCTCGAATCCTGCATCGGGCATGGATGTGTATGATGTCCTTAGGTCAGTTAGGTTTAAGTAGTTCTAAGTTCTAGGGGACTGATGACTTCAGAAGTTAAGTCCCATAGTGCTCAGAGCCATTTATCCATTAATAATCTGACATAATTAAACCGGCCAGAGTGGCCGAGCGGTTAAAGGCGCTACAGTCTGGAACCGCACGACCGCTACGGTCGCAGGTTCGAATCCTGCCTCGGGAATGGATGTGTGTGATGTCCTTAGGTTAATTAGGTTTAAGTAGTTCCAAGTTCTAGGGGACTTATGACCACAGCAGTTGAGTCCCATAGTGCTCAGAGCCAACATAATTACGGATAATCACTGAGGGACATACTAATTTGGTTGGTGTTGAATTCCTGTTAGTACTTATTTAGCGATATAGGCGTTTTTCGAAGTACCATGAAGAATTCAACAACAGCCCAATTTAGTAAGTCCCTCAGTGACTCTTAAATACCTAATAGTATTTCAGTTTCCATTGTATCCGAAGCTTCCAGGATAAATGGTTCAAATGGCTCTGAGCACTATGGGACTCAACTTCTTAGGTCATTAGTCCCCTAGAACTTAGAACTAGTTAAACCTAACTAACCTAAGGACAGCACACACATCCATGCCCGAGGCAGGATTCGAACCTGCGACCGTAGCGGTCTCGCGGTTCCAGACTGCAGCGCCTAGAACCGCACGGCCACTTTGGCCGGCTTTCCAAGATATGTGCCTTATAGAATACTAAATGGTCGTACTGGTGTAATGGCTTTATGTAACCCAGCCAAATTAACCTGAAGATGTGATTCATTATCTCGAAACCGATGGTGGCTTGAACTCACAATAAATTCGAGTTAACACGTACAAGTGGATTCTACAACCCTTTAGAAGATTATACGGCAATTTCTTTAGAAAAGTTCTTTTAACTATGCATGGACAAATCTGCGATTACCTAAATAGAAAAATCGTACGTATATCATGCGTCAGCGGCCTCAGTTGCGGATACTGGTGACATGAAGCTACTTTGTATGCATGCGAGAATGATTTGTAGCGGCCAGGATCTGACGTCTACAGCCGGGGCGCACGCAGTGGATATTATGACCCTTTGCGGAAGCTGAAGCCGCTGCACGTTTCCGACCCCGGCGCGTTTTCCTCGCTCTGTTGGACGCAAAGTTTTCACGACGGCCAGACAGCGAAGCGGTGCGGCGCGGCGGCGTTCGTCTGACGAAACGATCGCGTGCGGCGCGGGCAGAAGAGAGGCGCAGAGGGAAGAAGAGGAGGCTGAAATGTCGCCCGTGGCCGCGGGCAGCCGTTAGGAGCGTGCCGTGCCGCGCCGAGACGGGGCGATGCGCCAGATAGAGGGGGCCACGCCCGCCGTATTTGGCTGGGGGCGGTAACGGAGCTGCCCGGCGGAACGGCCCGGCGCCTCGCCGGCCGTAAACACAGTGCCGGCAACACCTGGCAGCGGACGCGCCTAATTAAAAGCGACCCTCCCAATTAGGCTGGCCAGGACCAAGCCGAGGTGGTCGCTTACTCAGCAGTTGTTAAGAGTGGTCTTAGGAAACTCAGCTCTGTTCGTCTACAGGGGCTGGAAAAAAATATGGGACCACCACAAACAGAACACATTACCGCTCCTAATAAGGTGAGGGAAAACCATTGGCTTTCAAAACAGTTTCCAGTCGTCTCGGAATGGTTAAATTCCCGTCCTGTATGGTTGTTAACGGATTTTTGCACCATTCTTCCCGTAAAATAGTGGAAAGTTCAGGTAACCATTATTGAGGCGCATAGCGATCACGCATCCTCCCCTCCAAAGCAGACCAGAAAGGATTAATAGTTTTCAGATCTGGTGGGCAGGAAAGAGCGACAGTTCGTCCACGTAGTCACAGAACCAGTACTGGACGATGTGAACTGTGTGAATAGGGGCCCTGACATCTTGGAGCACAGCATTACTATTGGCGAACAAATACCGCGCGGTATTAGCCGAGCGGTCTGAGGCTCTGCAGTCATGGACTGTGCGGCTGGTCCCGGCGGAGGTTCGAGTCCTCCCTCGGGCATGGGTGTTTGTGTGTTTGTCCTTAGGATAATTTAGGTTAAGTAGTGTGTAAGCTTTGGGACTGATGACCTTAGCAGTTACGTCCCGTAAGATTTCACACCTTTTTTACCGACCCGCGGTGTGTCCAACTTTTGTGACGTTGTCTGGAACCGAGCGACCGCTACGGTCGCAGGTTCGAATCCTGCCTCGGGCATGGATGTGTGTGATGCCCTTAGGTTAGTTAGGTTTAATTAGTTCTAAGTTCTAGGCGACTGATGACCTCAGAAGTTAAGTCGCATAGTGCTCAGAGCCATTTGAACCATTTTTGTGTGTGTGTGTGTGTGTGGCATTGCCAGAAGTTGGAAACAGTGTGAAACAAGATTCGACGTACGAAACGACTTTTATTTTGTTTCAAAGTGCAGGTTTTGCGGCTTCAGTACTTTGCTTTCCTATTAGGGGAAATTGCATCACTGATGAGTGGTGTTGGATCTACAACTCGCGCTGTAATTCCTTGCTTCTGCCGCTCCCTTCGTGTTGTTTTAGTGCTGATAGTGGATCAAAGTGCCACATCCAGTTCTGCGGGGATTTAGGCAGCTGTCGTCCTCTTAGGTTTCGTCACAGTCCTCTACAATGAACGTCTGTTGCTATCACTCAACATAAACTTTCGTCCTAGTTGCAACTTAGCGTACAATCAGTCGGCGCAGGGGGCGATCTGTGAATTTGTATTCCGCACTTATTGTGAAAAAGTTTCATTTATTTGCCAAGATCATTATATTAATACATTACTGAATTACTATTTTCGGCAATATAATGTACAATATTCATATCCATAAAACCAGGCAATGATTTACACTACTCTTTCACGATAAAACTGTACATTGTGCACAAACAAGTCAAAGCAGTACAACCATACTGAATGTGCGTCTAGGTATTTGTACGGCATGTTTTCTCCTTTCCCCTGAGGGATTTAAACCTTTGATACGGTGCCACTTGAAACACGAAACACTTCGGCTACTTTGGTTGAGGAATCATCCAACAGAGGGCCAAGAGCATTCGCCCACGCACGACTCACTTAGCTCCGAAACAAAGCCCACACAACTACACTACCAATGGTTTGACCACGACTGATACTTTCAAACGTATTGAGAATGTTGTGGTCAAACGTAACACTGCAGCTGCAAGCTTGGCTATCATCTGCTTTTATGTTCAACCATGCATTTTTTGCGGCGTTTCGATATATCCCTTTACGTCTACACGTACACAGTGTTTCACATATCTTACTTCAGGCTTCTAACGGTTGTGGAGGTGATTTAACTGATAAAGCTTTGAGGAGGGACCCATGTCCCGAAATGGACCGTTTGGGTGATCATATCACCTTCAAGTGTCCCACTTGAAAAGATATACACAGTGGAGTAACTTGTCTCTGACCTGTGTGCTCTTCAGTATTTGCTCCACGAAGCAGTTATTTGTATAAGTTGTGTGTGAGAAGCGTGATTTCATGCACATAGTCCACAAAAATGTTTCAAATGGCTCTGAGCACTATCGGACTTAACATCTGAGGTTATCAGTCCCCTAGAACGTAGAACTACTTAAACCTAACTAACCTAAGGACATCACATACATCCATGCCCGAGGCAGGATTCGAACCTGCGACCGTAGCGGTCGCACGGTTCCAGACTGAAGCGCCTAGAACCACTCGGCCAAACCGGCCGGCATAGTCCAAAATCCGTAACGTATAATTTTTGCTAGTTACAGCAGTTTTCCAAGCAGGTTTTCCTGTAGCTTTAGAGTAATCTCAAATACAAGACGCTTCACTTATTTTCACAAGAAAAAGTCGCAGAAGTTACATCTGGTGACTGTGATCGCCAAGGGGTTCATCTATCGTGAATTATCACCATATATTTGGTAGAGATATCCTCAGACGCCACATGCAAAATTCTTGGGTGTACTATCATAATGAAACCACATTTGCTGACGCAGCAACAGTGCTGAATCTTCCAATAACTATACCAGTACCACTTGTGTTCAGACCGTGAAGTAGGAGATTTTAATGTGATAGCTTTTTAGACTTGTTGTATATCCAGATGGGACATTTTCCTCCATGGGTCCCTCGTCAGAAAATATCTGCTAATTCCGCTGTATGACACCTAGAAGCCTTCAACAGGAATTGTGAAGCGTACCTGTATACAAAAGATGTTGTAGGAGAAGTCAGAAGTTCCCCGAGGCTGTTTGCAGACGATGTTGTTGTCTGTAGGAAGGTTGCAACAATAGACGACTGTAGCGAAATGTAGGACCTGGAGAGAATCAAGAATTGGTGCCGGCACTGACAGTTGACACTTGTACGGTGGATTTGGACTTCGTGTGACGTCGTTCTTCTTGCCCCGCACAGTCGGTCATATCACTAATGCTGTCGCACTAGTATTTGGCTAAAGGGCGCAGTCGGCGGTGTTTCGGCTAGAGGGCGCGGTCGGCGGTGTTTCTGCCGAAACCGCGCCGCTGCGAGCTGAACTGGGACAGCGCGAGACAGAAGAAGGGGATCACCGACTCTACTCACAACAGGAAACATCTCCAGGGAGCGAGTGCTGTGGCCGTGGTGAAGCGGACGGGAAGCCTGCCGCGTCGCCGTTGGTTGACGAGGTACGTGCCCGAACTGCGCGCGGCGGCTGAGGCTGATGAAGCAGAACAGGCTCCTCCCGGAGGTTGAGCCGTGCTGCAAGGTCGATACGTCGCGCCCGACTGGCGAGTGTTTCTGTGGTGCTGCGGTGTGAGCCTCTCTTTCATTTACTTAAACAGAGCTACTGGGGCAGCGCTCGGGGAGTGATTCTTGCTTGTTGCCATTAAAAGAAGTCGCCGGCAGTCTGCTTCGACTACTACGGTGCTCGGTACGGAAGGTCTCTGGAGCTCGCTGGGCGGGTAAGGAGAAACCGTGAAAACGCGCCAAGGAGGACATTCGTGCACCAGGGACGCACCGTGACGAGAAGACGTGGAATACTCGTATTCGGCAGCTTGCCCGTTTACACAGTGGTGATTCGCCACTTTCTTCTTTGTTTCGACACGTCCCCTTATTGCTTATTTAGTTTGCCTTTGGCCTTATCATACCGATCTAGCATATCTGTGCTAAGTCTCCCTGTTTGATGTAATTTGTTATCGCTTTTGACTTCTCTTGCCAAGCCTTTCCATTTTATTGTGTTCACCTGTTGATGTTCTCGCTAGTAAACCAGATGTAATTCTTTTGGTGCATGTCTGGCTATCTGGGCCACCTTTCAGTGTTTCATGTTTGAATTTTTTAGAAGTTGGAACTCTCTCCAGGCGCTGATTTTTTAATTAGTTAAAACCGGCAGTAATTATATGCATTTTCTCTCGTAAAGTTTATTGGTGTATAATACAAGTCCATCATAGGAAATTTTAAAATTTGTGGTAAGTTATTATGGGAATAAACTGCTGAGGTCCCTAGACTTACACAGTACTTAATCTAACTTAAAATAACTTAGGCTAAGGACAACACGCACACCCATGCCCGAGGGAGGAGTCGAACCTCCGACGGGGAGAGCCGCTGCGCGAACTTTTATAAGGCGTGCTCAGACCGCGCGGTTCTCCCCCTTGGCCAGACCATCATAATCCGGTCCCTCACATCAGCCTTTACGTGTGTCTGCACGGCCAGGGCTGACCTTATGCATCTTATGCATGCCCGTTTTGGATGATGTGTTGACTGGGAGCCCTGACCGGTCTTAGGACACGCTGTCGGTCATCACGCCATACATGCATCATTTCTGTCTGTGTTGTGCCCGTTATGTTTCGTATTTTTATCTTTTACGATTTGTAAATTTTGCTATTGTGTGTCTTTTTTTCCTCCTCACCTGAAGAATGTTGATCCTACACAATGAGATTTTCACTCTGCAGCGGAGTGTGCGCTGATATGAAACTTCCTGGCAGATTAAAACTGTGTGCCGGACCGAGACTCGAACTCGGGACCTTTGCCTTTCGCTGACATGTGCTCTACCGTCTGAGCTACCCAAGCACGTCTCACGCCCCGTCCCCACAGCTTTACTTCCACCAGTACCTCATCTTCTACTTTCCAAACTTCACAGAAGCTCTCCTGCGAACCTTGCAGAACTAGCACTCCTGGAAGAAAGGATAAGCGGAGACATGGCTTAGCCACAGCCTGGGAGATGTTTCCAGAATGAGATTTTCACTCTGCAGCGGGGTGTGCGCTGATACGCACACAGTTTTAATCTGCCCGGAAGTTTCAATATTGATCCTGTTTATTAGGGCATTTGGATGAGACTTAAATGAGTCTTGAAAGAGCACGCAAATTCTGTTACCTTTCTTGTAAGTTTTAATGATTTTATGTCCTTTTTAATGAAATGGTGGCACCCTTGGTACATCACCTCACAATAATTATCTGGTTCTCAGTTTACATTTGTAATAATAATAATCATTTTGCCGCCCAATAAATTTAAAAATGTTTTAAAAGAACAGTTCTCAAATTCCCCGCCCCATGGCCCAGACATTCCTAATGTGGGAAGCTGAGCACACGCAATGGTACTGTAGTGTCGCGCTACATTCTGGTGGCAGAGTGTGATTTTATTGTATACTTTCTGGGATTTCCGTTCGATTGTGCAATGCTCTTTTCTATATTTGTTATTTTTTGGTTTTGGTTAATTTGTCCTTGGTTCAGAGACTACTGGTTGTTGATGTTTGCAGGTTTTCTGTAACCAACATGGAAGTTCACCAGGTGATTGAGCTGCGTGTATTGAGCAAGGAGCAGCAGCTTAAGTATGAGCTCGATATTTGTGGCCACTCCAAAGACGGTGACGTACCATATTCGTGTTCATGACATCGGTGACGTACCATATTCGTGTTCGTGACATCGGTGACGTACCATATTCGTGTTCGTGGCATCGCGGCGCCCTTGCGCTTCCAGTTCAAATTACGCAAGGACGTACTGGGCAGTCAGATGCAGCGCTGGAATACTGTTCGGCCTCTCTCGGCGATATGGGCAAGAATATCTAATTGTTAGAAGGCAATTCCCCTTCTCGTTCCCAAATTTACAGAGTTCAGGTGCAGATTGCTCAAGTAATCGCACCGAGGATCTAAAATTGATAACGACTGATCCTTCTTTAAAAGGCAGAGTCAGCAAATTACTCGTTGGGATAATGGCCTTGCAGAGAAGTTAAGTGATTTAGAGTGGGAAAGGTGTTACGTGGAAGTACCGAGAGCAAATCGTCGATAGAAAACTCCGATCAAGACCAAAGTCTGTCAGGCGCCGAACAGGTTGTGATTCCTGTCATTTCGCCGAGCTTCCAAACCCCATTTGCAGCGTGATACAAGGGATAGATTATTTGTCAGCCGATGCTTTCCCTCATTCAGTAACCTTTTTGTTGTTTTAAGTCGACAAGGAAAGGAAGGTAAGTGTTTTTAATATCCACTGGGAGATAGGTTTCTAGGTGATATCCCCTTTGTGTAAAGGTTCATTAAGTGACTAGACGAGCTATATCTTAGCTAGTCGCTAAGACATACGAGAGTTGCTTATTCACATTTTAAGAGAACGCGTCTCCGAAAAAGTTCGGAGTGATTTGATTAATCAGGGTGTTTTTCGTGTTGAGCACACTGGGGCACTCCTGACTAAGTATATAAATGAAGTGCGCATCGCGCACTTAACATGTTTATAGTTTCACTTACCCATAACGTTAAATTACATGGACATTTGACATTTGGGAGAGTGGTATACGGAGTGAGGTTTTTAAAAATGAATAGACACATTTAAAATAATTTCAGTTCAAAAATTAGAGAAGAAACATCATTCTCAACTTTTGGATTATAAACAAAAATGGTTCAAATGGCCCTGAGCACTACGGGACTTAACATCTGAGGTGATCAGTCCCCTAGAACTTAGAACTACTTAAACCTAACTGACCTAAGGACATCACACACAGACATGCCCGAGGCAGGATTCGAACCTGCGACCGTATTGGTCGCGCGGTTCCAGACTGAAGCGCCTAGAACCGCTCGGTCACACCGGCCGGTGATTATAAACATTATAAAGACAATATTGTAATTTTTCTATGATGTATATATGTAGTCTAGGGATATCGTCTTTGATTAGTTATCAAACCATCCTCGAACCCAGGGTTCGAACCCCCCCCCCCCCCCCCTTCACTTCTTACATTTTGAATAAAAATCGTCAGGATGGCGTCCTCATTTTGTGAAACGTAGTGCCAAAGAGAGCTTACTCTTGGCGTGGAAAACTGACCCTAAAAGGAGGAAGAATCAGCAATGATCACGGTATGAGGAAGCAGAAAGCAATGGGAACCACAGCATTAAAAACACGTAGTACATAATCAAAGGACATGTGCCCTGTAATTGGAAAATTGTCATGATAATCTCTCCAGTGGTAAAAGATTCCGGACTTATCCTCCATTCGGATCTTCAGGAGGGGACTGCCCAGTGGAAGATGACTTTGAGAAAAAAATTGAAGAAAAGACTGCGAGTCGGCGCGTTGAATGTAAGAAGTTTGAAAGTGGTAGGGAAGCTACTCATAGAAAGTTTGAAAAGGGAATCTTAAGGCTCAATCCACATATAGTGAGTGTCAGTGAAGTGTAATGGAAGACGACAAGTATTTATGGTCAGACGAGTATAGTGTAAAAATTAACAGCAGCAGAAAATGAAATAACAGGAGTAGAATTCTGTGCAAATAGGAAGGTGGGACAGAGAGTGAGAACGTGCACAGTTCAGAGGCAGCGAGTTTCTCATCAGAATCAACAGAAAACCAACGTCGACAACAATAGTTCAGGTATACATGCCGACGTCGCAAGAAGAAGAAAAAAATAGGTAATGCATATGAGGATACTGAACGGGTAATTCAGTACGTAAATGGACATACAAACGGAGTGCCGTTTTAGGGGAGGGAGTGGAAGAAAAGAATTAGGTATAATATGGGCTGGTCGTAGGAATAAGAGAGGAGAAAGAATAATTCATTCTGTAATAATTTTCAGATGGTAATAGCGGTTATACTGTTCAAGAATCACAAGAAGAGGAAGTGTACTGGGAAGAGGTGGGCAGCGAGAATATTTTAATTAGATTACATCTTGGTCAGGCAGAGTTCCTGAAATCTGGTATTGGATTGAAAGGCATACACAGTGTCAGATATAGACTTATATCACAATTTAGTATTGAAGAGTAGGCTGAGTAAGAAATTATTCAGGAAGAATCAATGCGCAAGGAAGTAAGGTGCGGAAGAGGTACGCTTGAAATTTACTGAGGCTAAAGATACTGCGATATTGAATAGCTCAGTAGGCAGTTCAATTGAAAAGAAACGGACATCTCTAAACAGAGTAATCACAGAAGCTGGAAAAACAAACGTAGGTACAAGGAACGTAACTGCGAAGAAATCGTGGGTAGCACAGGATAAACTTCAGCTGATCATTGAAAGGAAGAAGCACAAAAATGTTCAGGGTACAGAAATACAAGTCACTTGCGAGTGATATAAACTGGAAGTGCAGGGAACGTAGAAGCGAAATGTCTGCATGAAAAATGTGGAGAAACTGGAAAAGAAATTACCGTCGGAAGGACTGACTTAGCATACATAAAAGTCAAAACAACCTTCGCCGAAAATAAAAGCAATGTCGCGATAGAAATTCCTCTATAAAATGCAGAGGAGAGAGCGGATAAATGGAAAGAGTACATTGAAGGCCTCTATGAGATGGGAAAATTTGCCTGACGACGCGATAGAAGAAGAAAGAAAAGTCGAGATAGAAGAGATAGGCTACATATTAGAATCAGAATTTAAAAGTTATTTGGAAGACTGAAGATCCAATAAGGCAGAAGGGATAGGTAACACTCCATCAGAACTTCTAGAATCATTGTGGCAAGTGGCAACAAAACGAGTATTCACGTTGGTATATAGAACGTATGGGTCGGACGAATTATGATCTAATTTTCGGAGAAATGTCATTCACACAATTCCGAGGACTGCAAGAGCCGACAAGTGTGAGAATTACCGCGCAGTCAGCTTAACGGGTTATGCATTCTAATTGATGGCAAGAAAAATATACAGACAAATGGAAAAGAAAATTGAGGGTTTGTTAGATGATGATAAGTTTGGCTTTCGGAAAGGTAAAGGGATCAGAGGGGCAGTTCTGACGCAGCGGCTGATGACGGAAATAAGACTGAAGAAAAATGAAGACACATTCATAGGAAAAAGCGTTCGACTCTGTAAAACGGTGTAATATGTTCGAAATCCTGAGAAAAAATAGGGGTATGCTTGAGCGAAAGACGGGTAAGATCCAAGAAGGAACAGTAGAAGTGGAATACCAAGAGGAGAGATCCGCATGACACATTTGTCTGTTACAGGCGACCTGTCCCGTGGGTACACATTAAGTGTCTACATCAGTGGTTTCCACTGCCTTCTACATCCTCGTTCCTTTGAACATATCTATTTCTTCCGCCTTATAGGTGCAGTTTCCCACACCAAGAGTAAGACAGCGCCCTGAATTTCTGTCCGTTCATACACGCTTTCCGATAAGGCCTTTGCGTAGTGTGGTGCTTCTTATGCTGAAAGTATTCAGCCACCATTGCTGATTATTTCCATTCGAGATATAGACTGTGGCTATGATCGAATCCGGCACCAAAGTCATATTGAATATAGGTCAAAGACCCTACTCCTACCACCTTTACCTGCCGATGGAAACAGTAATAACTGTTAAATTTTTTGGTAACTGTTTGGAGTGTGCTAATCTAGCATGATCACATCAAACATAGGCAATGAAGATGCAAGTCTTGTGTTTTATGAAGATCGTTACAGAAATGTATACATCCACAAAAGAAGTTTCTTACAGAACATTCGTTCGATTGGTTTTCTAGTATCTGACTGGTTCATTTACTAAGCGCAAGATTATTTCAGAGACGCTTAAGTAACCCCTTTGGGAGACAGTTTAAGAGGGACGTCTTGCATCAAGTAGAGGTTTATTAATGAAATTCCGAGAGAGTATGTTCCAACAAGAGCCGTGTAGCATGTTGCTTCCTCCCAAATACATCTCGTGAAATCACGACGAGAAGCTCAGAGAAATTAGAGCTCATAGGGGCACTTGCCGATGGTGACAGATGAATCGGGAAAAGGTGTAACCGAACCATCCAATTTCGCCAGTTAGCTATATCTTGAACCAACTGCGTGAAATCGAACCTATTGTTCCTATAATTGTGTTTGTTCATCTATTATGTAATATCACAAATGTCAAGTAGTGTACTTTCCTTCGTTTCACTTAGTAGCGTGCTTAACTGGTGCGTTTAAACCAACTTTTAGCATATTTGGTGTCGTATTCTGGATTGCGAACTGTTACACTCGAAAACAGCCGCTTATTCGGCGGATCACGCGGCCATGATACGTGAACTTGGCTGCACACTGTAGAGTAAAATTCTGTTCTCGCCATAATCCGTCTACAAAACTGTAAATCCCTATTTCTCTCAACTAGTTATTATCATTTATCTTACACTGTACAAACATATTATTAACCAAAATTTTTTGTAATATTGAGCTTATATAACTCGAGTTGAAAATTATAAACTTGAAGGCGATCGACTATTTCTTTCAAAAGGGTAAGGTGGATATGGGGTTCTATGGTAATCTGCAACACATACAAACATTTTATTTCACTGCCTACCATAGTTATGCCTCTGGTAACTACGTTACATCCCCCAAGCCAACAGTGCTGTCTTACAACAACGAATGAGAACTGGTATTAACTTACCGTATGTCAAACCCTCTGAAACAAACATTAATCTAAGAAAACCTGTCTCTGGCTCGGAACGCCCTGAATTTAATTTTTTTTTTAATTTACTTCAAGATTACAAATCCAAATGTCGTTTATCGAACTGAAGTTACTTGAGAACAAGATGGATGGAAGCTCTGTAGCCAACATGTCTACGAGTTTTAACAGAGCTCTGAGTCTGAATAAGTATTGTAAGTAATTATTAATAGACTGTAAAATAATTTCAGTTAAATTTAGCATTCATAAGCAAAACACTGTCACAACCATTGGTAAACATAAAGTAAAATCTTCTTGAGCTATTGAACAGTTTATAACCTTTCACAGCCGTCAAACAATGTCGTGAGAGTCTGACACGACATTTGAAATCGTGCATTAGACACAAGACGATGAATGTACAATAACACGGAAATCAGGAATAAGAAATTTCACTAGGCAAACGAACGTTAGAAGCAACTGAGAATATAAAACACTGTATTCTTAAAATTTTAGTGAAGTTAGACGAGTGGTACTAAAGGAATGCGATTTCACGTCTAGTATAATTGGTTACAATGAAGTTCTTTCTTTGACAGTTGCTGTACTATCAAAAATAGTGATCCAGATATATTTATACCAGTTCTTCTTGCCTGTGACCGTGTGGATTAAGAAGACTCATCCATGTGTCATAGTTTCTACTGTGAATATGGTTCAAATACTGCAACAATTATTATGACCGGAAAATCTTATTTTTCCGTGACCCTTAAATTTCAGAGTCGATTTATTTCTGTATACTCAATAGCCAGAACACATTGTATGTGATTCGAGGCACTTTTAGGACCTTGTGCAAATGCATAGGTTCAGACATAGAAACCACATCCCCGCCCGCTCTCAATCCTAACCTGTCTGCTAATGTTTCTGCTCAGTCCGCCCTACAAAGTCACCAAAGAAAGTAAAGAAGAAACCAATGCAGATCTCCGCCTGGCGTGACTAAATGTTCGACGACTTAGAATAATACGTTTCCTAGGAATATTAAAGACTTCCAAGAAAACTGACTTTCTTTGTTATCCTATTACAGTAGCTGTTTAAATCACATTAATGCACCTTCTTTTAGGTGCTTCCAAAGCTTCACAACGTTGTCTGTACGTTCACGTCGATGCTTCGTTGTATAAACTTTCATAATTTCGTAGTGTTTATATGCTAAATAAAGACGTTACGTTATAAGGGGAAGAATTAATAGTGGTAATATAAGTACCCTCCTGCATACACTTGCTTGTGGAGTGTACATGTAGATATAGATCTTGATGACTTCCAGTCCGAAATCTCTAGCAGTAATAGCAGCATCTTAATTTGGAGAATTTAACTTTTTCGTAAGTTATTTTTATTACCTAGATCCAAAGTTAGCTGCTTCCCCCGAGAACATGCGGACATCTGTAGCTTCTTCTGTCAGACTGCTCCCGCACTTCATCTCTTATACATGTGAGTTGTCTCAGCTCGGCTTGGACATAGTCGTGTCTCTCTAGCTCTCTGCGGTATAATGAACAATGTTACCACTCATGCTTCAGACCAGCAGAGAAGAGTCCATGCCGTAATTTCCTTATTATCTATCCTCCTTATGGTGAGTGTAGTTCTCAAGAGATATAAACTCAGCAGAAAAACTTCAAAAGGCCAGGATCGCTAGGAAACCGGTTTTGGAAAGACTACGTTACCGTCATCGGGTCTTAAGGTCTACAAATTCGGTCTATGTGAATTTTTTGAGTATAAGATCCGACGATGGTAGCGTAGTCATACATAAATAAATGGTTTTCTAGCGATCTTGGCTATTTGAAATTTTTCTGGTGAGTTTATTAACTGCAGATCGCCCTTATTCTGACGCAATGTCAAGAATATGTAGTCAGGAGTTGGTGCCCCTTGGTGGACAAAATATATGATCAGGGGAACATCCAAAACTGGGGAATGTGTTTATGGAAGAAAAGTTTGCTTCAGTTGGCAGTAGTTTTCTTAATTCATTCTACGACCAGTTTCAAAGCAGAAAACTCTATTTTCAGGTGTCACCAAATAATTTTGAGAACATAAATGTGTGGCGGTCGGGCCATTTAGTCGAGCACCAGTCGCTTACGTGTCGTGCTGTCCAGGCGAGCGCTGTAGTTGCTGGTCCTACGCTCCCAGGCGTTTGTTTGACATGGATGTGATCCCCCTTGACTGACCGGTCCGACCGCAACACATTTATGTTCTCATAATTATGCGGTGGCACCTGAAGATTAAGCTTCAAGCTTCGAAGCAGTCATGGATTAAATTAAGAAAAGTACTAGGAACTGAAGCGGATTGTTATTCTGTAAAAATCCTTTAATGGAACTGAAAGGAATGCCATAACCCTGAAGAAGCACACGAGTTTACAGTTATCCGTTGAAGTTTATGTCGAATAGTTTCGATTTTTTTTGTGGTATCATGACTGTGTATAGGATATTCTGCCTGCGTGAAAAGTACTTGATGTCCTATAAGTTAAAGGAAGGATAAAGATTGTTATTGTAATATTTACGGGTTTGTCCTTTGATCTGCAACTGTTTTATGCTGCATGGAGAACAAGGGAAAACCCAGAATTTGGTTGATGAGGTATGTACGATTAAAAACAAACAAATTAAAGGGCTATGGGTCACCAGTGTACCAGATTCCAGCAATATGCAGCTTGTATGCTCCAGTTGGTCCTGACTAAATGCTTCAAGTGAATTTGCAGATCGCCGTCAAGGGGCTTTCGCTTGGAGATATGCAACAATAATAAAAACCTAAAAACCCAAATTACAGGCAGTAGAAGAACCTTAATCCATGTTTTGACACATCAGCTATAAATTGAAGTGCAAAAGTCATGGGACACCACCTAATATGTTGTCGGACCACCTTTTGGCCGAGGTAGTGAAGCAGCTCCATGTGGCATAGACTCAATAAGTCGTTGGAAGTCCCTGCAGAGTTATTGACACCTATTGCTTCTACAGTCGCCCATAATTGCGAAATAGTTGCCGATGTAGGATTTTGAGTACGAACTGATCTCTCGGTTATGACCGAGCGAGGGGGCGCAGTGGTTAGCACACTGGACTCGCATTAGGGAGGACGACGGTTGAATCCCGCGTCCGGCCATCCTGATTTAGGTTTTCCGTGATTTCCCTAAATCGCTTCAGGCAAATGCCGGGATGGTTCCTTAGAAAGGGTACGGCCGATTTCCTTCCCCATCCTTCCCTAATCCGAGCTTGTGCTCCGTCTCTAATGACCTCGTTGTCGACGGGACGTTAAACAGTAATCTCCTCCTCCTCCTCTCTCGGTTATGTCCCGTCTGCTGATCTGGGTGGCCAAACTATTCGCTCGAAATGTCCAAAATGTCTTCAGACCAAACACTAACAATTGTGGCCCAGTGGTATGGTGCACTGTCGTCCATAAAAATTCCATTGTTGCTTGGGAGCATGAAGTCCATGATTGGCTGCAAATCGTCTCCAAGTGGCCGGACATAACCGTTCTCAGTCAATCATAGGTTCAGCTGCACTAAAGGACCCAGTCCACTCCATGTGAACACGATCCACACCGTTATGGAGCCATCACCAACTTCCACTGTGCCTTATTGAGAAATTGGGTCTATGGCTTCGCCACACTCGTATCCCGCCATCAGCTCTAAGTATCGGAAATCTTGTCTAGTCGTCTAGGGTCCAATCCGCATGGTCAGGAGCCCAGGAGAGGCACTGCAGGTGGTGTCGTACTGCTATCAAAGGTACTCGCGTCGGCCATCTGCTGCCATAGTCCATTAACGCCAAATTTCGATGAATTATCCTAACGGATACGCTTGACGTACGTGCCTCATTGATTTCTGCTGTTATTTCACGCAGTGCTGCTTGTCTGCTAGCAAGGAAAACTCTACACGAACGCCATTACTCTCGGTCGTTAAGTAAAGGTCGTCGGTCTCTGCGTTGTCCGTGGTGAGAGGTAATGCCTGAAATTTGGTATTCGCAGCTCATCCTTGAGACGGCGGATCTCGGGATATTGAATTCCCTAACAATTTCAAAAACGGAAATGCATCTAGCTCCAACTACCATTGCGCGTTCAAAGTATATTAATTCCCGTCGTGCGCCGCAATAACGTCGGACACCTATTCACATGAGCCACTTGAGTACAAATGACAGCTCAGCCAGCGCAGTGTCCTTCTATACATTGCGCATGCGATATTACTGCCCTCTGCATAAGTGCAGAAGAAGCAAGATCAGTATAACGCTACGTAGGATCAAAAGAACTCATACGGTAGTTTGTAGGGGGAAGGGGCCAGACCTGCGGGCATGGAGTATTTTTAATATTTTGGAAGACGAATGGCAACTTGTAAATTGCCACAACAATTTCCAGTTCCCACCCTCCTAAAATCCTGTATAATACCGAGCGAGGTGGCGCAGTGGTTAGCACACTGGACTCTCATACGGGAGGAAGACGGGTCAATCCCGCGTCCGGTCATCATGATTTAGGTTTTCCGTGATTTCCCTAAACCATTCCAGGCAAATGCCGGAATGGTTCCTTTGAAAGGGCACGGCCGAATTCCTTCCCCGTCCTTTCCTAATCCGATGAGACCGATGACCTCGTAGTCTGGTGTCTTCCCTCAAAACAACCCAACCCTGTGTAATACCGACTTCCAAACCTTGTTCTTGAAAGAAAAACCCCTGACTATACTACATTTGTTCATTTTCTTGAGAGATAGCCGGGGAAGGGGGGGGGGCATGGGCCGGACACCCCTTGGCCCCGGGTATGGCAGCCCTCGTGCGGCATCGGTAGTCTTTGCCCCGACCACACACGATGCTGTGAGCGCGCCGCTCCCTAGTGCACCAAGTGTAGCTCCAGGCTGGCCGGCAAAGGGCGCTTTGCTCGCTCAGGATTCTCCATCACTCGCTGCAAGACCAACGCGTGACGCGACATATGCAGATAGAGGTCGCCGCTAATGGCCACGCCCTCAACTGAGTTAATACTATTCTTCCACACCTCCTTGTAAGTCGGTGCACGGAGAGAGCCGCGGGAGGAGACACTTGGAAGTCTGCCATCGATGCCTGCGTCCCAACCATAAGTTACTGGAAGCGACTTGTTTTCATTTAGACGGTCAGCTGTAAGTGCAACCGAAGAATTACTTGAAATAATTTGGCTTTCACAGCTGCGCTACTTGTAAATATGGCAAACAAGTATGTGCTTATTTCACTCATGCAACTGTACACTGAAGTAACAGAAGTCATGGGATAGCAATAGACTTACATACAGATGGCGTTAGTACCGCGTACACAGAGTATAAAAGGGCAGTGCATTGGCGGAAATGTCATTTGCAGTGAGGTGATTCATGTGAAAGTGTTTCTGACGAGATTATGGCCACACGATTGAAATTAACAGACTTTAAACGCGAAATGTTACAGCTAGATGCAAAGGACAATCCATTATGGAATTCATTAGCGAATTCAGTGTTCGGAGATCCCTGGTGTCAAGAGTGTGTCAAGAATGTCAATTTTCAGGCATTAACTTTCACCGCAGGCAACGCAGCGGTCGGATACATTCACTTCACCATCAAATGCAGTGGCATTTGTTTAGAGTTATCGTTGCTAACTGAAAGGAACAGTGCGTCAAATAATCGCAGAAATAAATGGGGGATGTGCGACGAATGTATCCGTTTGGACAGTGCGGCTAAATTTGGGTCGATGGGCTATGGCAGCAGATGACTGACGCTAGTGTCTTTGCGAACAGCAAGACATCGCCTGCAGCGCCTCTCCTGGGCTCGCGACCACGTCTGTTGGGCTCTAGACGAGTGGACAACCGTGGCCTGGTCAGATGATTCCCGGTTTCCGCTGATAAAAGGGTTCTAGTGTGGCGCCTACCCCACGAATCCATGGATTCAGTTTTTGGACAGGCGCTATGCAAATTAGCGTGATTCCATAATCGTGTGTACTCTGTTTACATGAAATGGGCTGGGTCCTTTTGTGCAACTGATCCGATCACTGATCCGCAATGGTTATGTTCGGTTACCTGGAGATCATTTTCAACCGTTCATGGACGTCATATTCCCAAGAAACGATGGAATTTTTGCGGGTGACAATGTGCCATGTCATCAGGCCACAACTGATCGCGATTGGTTTGAAGAACTTTCTGGACAGTTCGAGGGAACGATCTGCCCAGACAGATAGCCCGACATGAAACACATCTAACATTGATGAGACATAAGCTAGAGGTCAGTTCGTGGATAAAATTCTGTACCGGCAACACTTTCGCATTTGTGGACGGCTATAGAGGCAGCATGGCTCAATATTTCTACATGGACTTCCAACGACTTGTTGACTCCACGGCGAGTTGCTGTTTGAAATTAGTTACACCGGGAGGAAGAAGGCCCGACATGATATTAGGAAGTATTCCATGACTTTTCTCATCTCATTCTTTGACTTACGTTTGTAGTGAAAGGCTTACCTTGTACCGACCGCCTACAGCCGTGGACACAAGAAGATAGGTGTCAAGAAATGGTCTTTCGAAACAAGTAAGTCCATACTCAAATTTGCTTCAGTTGACATGTTTATCGATGCAAGGAGCATTGGTATGATTAATTTTTATACTAATAGCGCTCTGAGAAATCAGATGGGTGTGTATTGTAAACAGCTAGGCCATATCAAGTACAGGGGATAGGCAAAATTAAGTGAACACCTGCACTTTCTTGGGAATGGTTTATTATTAAGGGGTTGGACCCGTCCCCTTCAATTTGCCTGGAGTACAGCTGCAATTCTTCTTGGCATATCGGCATGTAATGATTGTATAGTGTCCAGTGGAATGTTATGCCACCCTTTGGTCCGAACCTCTTCTAACTCGTGTAGTGACGAGGCAGTCGGAAATCTGGTCTGGAGTCTACACTCCACTACAGTCCACAAGGATTCGATAATGTTCAAGTCCGCGGACTTTGATGGCCATGGAAGACGTTGCAGTTCAGTTGCATGCTCCTCACGCCACCAATGTACTTTCCTAGCCGTGTGAATGGGTGCATTATCGTCCTGAAATATGGCATCACTGCTGGGGAACACCATTTGAATTATGGGGTACACCTGATCATCTAAAATGTTCACACAATCGTTGGCTTTAACATGGTCTTTGAGAATAATGATGGTACCACCTGAATACCATGATATGGATGCCCACACAACAACACTTCCACTTCCATGCTTAGCCATCGGATTCAAGCAAACAGTATATTTGCGTCAGGGAAAGGTTCAAGGCTACCATAGTCTGCATGGTTCCCCCACAGAACAGCCAAGGTTTCCATGTACTGCCTCCAAAGACAGCACTGACATCACATGTGACCTGCATTATAAGCCCACGAAAGACATTAGGACCACCAACAAGCCGCTGTTTATTGAATTGGCGAGCAAGGTCAATGTCTATCGCTTTTAAAGACTTGTACACAGGGACAATACGCCGCCAACACCGACGATAATAACGTCGCCCAGGCATTGCAGAGGTACATTAATACAAGTTCTCCAAACGTAAACCCGACCAAGTGTTGGAAATAACGAAAACCTGGACTCTTCGGACAATATGACGTGTTTCCATCAGTCAGCCGTCCAGGGTTTATGCTCCTGACAACATGTTTTACGCTTGTTTGTGTTGGTTGTCGTCACTAGTGGTTTCGGTATAGCCGCTCGTCTATGAATGTTCGTTTTATGGAGTTCTCGGCAGATAGTGTCAATAGATACGGCGTGTCGAAGGTGGCTATTGAGCTCTGCAATCACTTCAGCCGCTGTAGTTTTGTGCTGCTTTGACATAATTCGTGTTAGCGTACGACGATCTCTGTCATTTAGTTTTGATTTGCGCCAACTATTACGTTTACACGATGATGTCATTCCATGTTTTGTGTAGGCTATCATGACTGCTGAAACAGTTACTCTTGAAACATTCAACAAGTTGGCTGTCTTGGTTACTGATGCCCCAGCTAATCGGGTCCCCTCAACCTGCCCTCTCTGGATCTCTGTTACGTCTTTCATTGAACGTCGACCTCGGCCTCGGAATGCAAATACGAAGTGTGCACTACTCGTAAACAATCTGCACTGATGCCTAGTCCGCAACGAACATGTACAGTCCAGCGTGACATGTGCCTTACCTGCGCTGTTGACCATCTAACGTAGCCATCGGATTACTAACACTGTTCATATTACTTTACCTATCCTCTGTGTAGTGTTGCGCTCATAAGCAGATGACTAATAGTTTTCTAAACATTTGTATCTGACTCACGCGGCTTTGTTTCTCTTTACGTTTTGTACAGCATCGACAAAGGAAGAAATATAAGTATGTTGGTGTAAAATTAAAAGCTTGGAGCCTGATCATTCGTAAATCAATGCAGCCGCTACAAACACATTTGTGAAAGAAATTTTGCTTGTTAAAGAAAAGGGAGATAATTAATCTATGCCTATACGAGTCAGCCGATAGTAGGCTGAAACAGTTTTTTGCTAATATAAGGGGCGATCAAAAAGTTTCTTCATGCAACGTAGCGTGAATCCGATGCGGGTTTACAAGCGCCGACGTGTGGTCACGGGATTAGTTTGGCATTCGTGTCTTACCAACGTGCGTGAAATAAAGGCGGACGCTATTAGCAAATGCGTCCACATACGAACAATGTACTGTTTTTCTATTCTTAGGTGCCGAAGGACAGTGATATTCATCGCAGAATGAAGCGCATCTGTCGAAAACCACCGTTATGGAATGGTGTACTAAATTCCGTGGTTGTCGTGATTCGACACTAGACGCTGGTCGATCTGGGAGCCCATCCATAGCCATTATGTACAAGTGGGAGACACCCGAACTATAGTCGTAGGTTCCTTAAAAATCCCTTGAAGGGTCGACGTTTCGTGTCGTTTGTGGACGTGCTGCAGGCAGTTACGGACATATTCACACAGCAGGACACGGTATTTCACCATACGGTTATCTTCAACCTGCTTCGTTTGTGGAATGATTGCCTCGACGCACAGGCTTGTGCCTGATTGGCATATCCCTTCTAGACTGTACGGCCTTCGAACGAACTTTAGCCTGATTGTGGTGAAGTAGTGAGCGGGGTCCCTTCACTAGAGAACACAGGAGCCTTGTCGTTGATGACTGTAGGACGGGCTTGCAGACGCTGTCCACTTAATCCCCACACATGAATAGCGCTGTCTTCAGAATGAATCGCAGTGTGTACTTCGTTGGTGAGGCACCTATTGGTCACATGGGAGTTTTGTTTAGTATTTGATTTCTCGCCTTCCAGTTTGTGGTACTTTTCTCGACCTGTGTGCAGTCGTTTTCGTAAAATTTGGATCTCAATACCTAAAGTATATTTTAGTACCTTTAAACTTATAGTTCGTTCTGGCCACTTGTGGAAAGAGCAAGTCAAAGTTTCTGATAGAATTCAAGGTAACCGCGTCAGTAAAATTTCTGATGAAGAAGGAAATGAGGAAAAAGATTACGTCAGAAATCTTTCATAACGACGATTCTTCACGGTGGTCTCAGAAAGTCGTGGTAATGGAGACTGCGTTGACTGTGGTTGATTGTGGCACTCAGCGATGCAAATTGCTTTTGATTCTTCCAGATATTAAAAATGGTAGCGCGTGATTGTCGACAAATATGCGAAAATACACGCTGAGATTTAGAAACTGATAACATACCAATGCTGGTAATGGCGCATAGTGAAATTAGATTTATGGAAATTGATAGAAATTTAACGATAAAATGCCAGTGTTTTACACACAAAGACTGACGGTGTCGCCCGCCGTTGTGGCCCAGCGGTTCTAGGCGCTTCAGTCTGGAACCGCGCGGCCGCTATGGTCGCAGGTTCGAATCCTGCCTCGGGCATGGATGTGTGTGATGTCCTTAGGTTAGTTAGGTTTAAGTAGTTCTAAGTTCTAGGGGACTGATGACCTCAGATGTTAAGTCCCATAGTACTCAGAGCCATTTTTTAAACTGACGGTGTCAGGGTGTTTCACCGCAAAATCTGCATCACTTAAGTAAATGTATCGTATAACTCTCATCATGAGGAATGTTGGATGTTTTATGCTGTGCATCAATAAGACCTTATTTTGACAAATACAGCTAATTAAATAAAACGCGTGGTGCTGCTATAACCTACTACACGAATACTTTCTTAAAAGTTCATCAGAATATCTGCAGAGGCAGTTCTGTAGTTCGTCAGGAAAGTTAATCTGATAATTTACGCTATGTATTTATCACTGCGAGTAGCGATGCTGGCCATATACCGTTGAAATAAGGAAACAGTAAACTGGCGGCCGGAGGAAAGAGCTAGCTCGGTGGTCTGAGATTAAGTGCCGAGTGCTCGCCCGTTCCAGACGACATGTTTCGTCCAGGGGCCCCACGCAGCTGGCACTTAGGGCGTGCTCCCCTGCGGACTCCATGAATAAAACAGATGAAGACAAAAGCGCAACGGGGTCGCAGGTCACGTGACACGGCGCGCGTGCGCACTGGCGCCCGACCGCGGCGACGAGACAACAAATGGCCACCCTAATATAAGCAAATGTTTGCTATCAGTATCAATCACGACTCGTGCACCAGCGTGGGTTTCGAACCTTCCTGCCTCCCCAATACAGGCTGACTCACAAGTCCGGGCCATGTTTCCGTCCACGAACAAAACGTACCACGTGTACTGAAGTTGAGAGAACGGACGAGCTTAAGAATTTATATACCCACGTCGCTAGGCAGTAGGGTTACTGAAGCGATATGAGAAATTAAAACTATATGCCCTACCGGGACTCTCATAAGGACTTTTAACTCCCAGATTGAAATGACGGTCCTTGAAACAATTTTGATCTCTTGCTTCAGCAACCACTTTAATATGGAGTGAAAGGTTCATTCTGGACATAAAACAGAATGCATCGAGTGCACTTTGTCCTATTACTACGTACCCTCTCTCCTGTTACTGACAGAAAATGGAGCACTAGAAAAATGACTGACTGCGACTCAAGCAGTTTAATAAGTTTGATCTTTACGCTGAAAATTCGATGTACTGATCGGGGCTCATTTTGATATATATTTTCATACAGTCAAAACTATTGTGAGACCTTAACTTTTCCCAGCGAACTGAATGTTCAAATAACTTACGGGTTTACTGCCAGGTGACGTCGTCGACCACCGCCGATATTTCGACAGCACACCCTGCCATTCTCAAAGCACAACTGCAAGGAGGAAGCAATGTGCAAGGGAATTTAATATCTCCGTTCACAGAGGGGAAACTAGGAAGATACCACACACAGAACAAGTAACGGCGGCCAACACACAACCAAAGATAACCAACTTCAGAAATATCGATAGTGACTATTAATCAACAGGTGAGGTAGCACTAATTCTGTCCCTTGCTCATTGCTTCCTCCTTGCAGTTGTGCCCTGAGAATGGGAGGGTGTGCTCCTGTCGAAATATCGGCGGTGGTCGACGACGTCACCCGGCAGCAAACCCGTAAGTTATCTGAACAGTAAAAAATATGTTTTGACTGCTCAGTGAAGTGCTGGTCAGTTAGATAGTGATTAATTGTGCATTGCAGATGCAGAGTAGTCACTCAAAGCAAGATTCTCTGCTGTCACATGAAGGTAGGATACGTAACATATCTCTCCTTGACTAATGGTGGCTCTGAGCACTATGGGACTTAACATCTGTGGTCATCAGTCCCCTAGAACTAACTAACCTAAGGACATCACACACATCCATGCCCGAGGCAGGATTCGAACCTCCGACCGTAGCGGTCACGCGGTTCCAGACTGTAGCGCCTAGAACAGCACGGCCACACCGGCCGGCTCTTGACTAATGTTATCGTAATCGGTACTGGGTATGATTAACTTTTCCTCTTCATTTTTCTTCTTTTTCATATAGTTTCCATGACCGATAAGTGAATAATATTAAAAGAATGAAGGTACTTAATTTTAGGAGACGTTATTGCATAGTTGCGCAGAGTGACGTGTGCTACTGGAATTAGTCAAGTACATGCATCCATTTTCACGATTTCTGTTGCAGTGATGTGGAACGAGTCAGTTTATAGGCTATTTCCATGAGCACTGAGTGAATAACACCGAGAGAATGAAGATTCTTAATTTTAGGACATGTTATTGCATCGATGTGCAGTGTTGCGTGTGCTACTGGAATTAATTAAGTACATGTCACCATTTGCGTGATTTCTATCGCAGTAATGTCCAAACGTACTGGCTGTGAGGGGGGTGTCCCAACCATAACAGTTTAGCATAATAAACTTTTTGTCTTTATGTGGATTCTTATTATTCTAGATTTTTTAAAAAATCTGTCTAATTATACCTCTCGTAAAACCGTTAGCCACAGCTACCTGTTTGAGGATGCACAATTCTGGCTGTAGGCTATTTCTGCCTCTTCTAACGGTGTAAGAGGTATGCGCTATCTGCGATATGAGAATCGCTGACCAGAGAGCAGTGTTGACTGCAGTACTAACTGTGTAGCTGTAGCAGTTAGTTGTTGCTAGTCGCTTGCCTGAGGTGGTCTGCGCTTGTCTGCAGTCTGCTCTGGTCGGGACTCTGGAGATGGAGTATTGTTGTATAAGGTAAAGAAGCAGCGTCGCGCATATCTAATGATGTATTTGAACTGTCATCCAAATGTTTTTTAAAAAAAAATGTCCTAATAATAATTTTTGCAATATAAAGTAATTTTTTAAAAGCATTCATTTCAATTTTAAAAATCAGTTGCTTCCTTTCACAAATCACAAGTGTATAAGCCAGCATTGCACGGAGCTGTGCCGAAAAAATGTTAAGTAAGAGCAGATATATTCACCGTTTTTATTGAGGTAAGAATTTTTGCTTTTTATTCAGAATGATCTTACAGGACCACGACGCAGCACTGCTGTCGTCCAAATTTTGCCAGGTTACTGAGTTTATTTTTTTATTATGAGACTTAGGAATTTTCCTGTTTCGTGCTTACATTAAATGAAAAAAGAATTTTGTGGGTACATTAAATGGGAACCAGTTTTGTTCTGAGGTCAAACAAATATGAGAATCGCTATCCATAATAATAATTATTTTTAATTTCAATTTTTTTAAATTTTTGTGGGGAGGTTATACTTGGCGACATCCGGCCAGGATCGTATTTCTTTGTGAATCTCTGAGAAGTAGTCATATATCTGCTCTTATTTACTTAAATGTAGTTTGCATCTGGCGCAACGCATTTACTAATTTGTCACTCTTTCTTTCACAGATCATCGGCAATTTATTGCTCTTTGTTGTAATTGTGTTTGTTCCATGTTTTTGCTTCGTCATTGTTTCATTTTGTGCTTAATTTTGAATTGTGAAAAATGCGGCGAAAAACTGTTAACAGTATATCGCGATGTGCAATGAGTGAAATAGCCGACTCGAATAGCTGGACCGATAATATTTGCGACACTCAGTGTAATAATGATAATCCTCCGTTTACAGACAATCAGTGCGTACCGATCACTAGTAATGATTTTAATGCTAATGATGAGCAAACAAATTCAACTATGTCCACCATAAATGTAACAATTGATGACGCGTCATATTCCGATACAATGAACGGTGCCCAGTTTGACACACCCGGTTTGCAAAATTTGAATAGTGAACAGATAATTTTTTTTCACAAAGATGAACAATGTAGTCAAAATACGTCAGATTTATTTGATTCCGAGGTAGTGACCCACAGTGCACATCCGATTGGTAAACCTTTTCAAGAATCGGAGAATGACCTAATGGTTACGCAAAGCGTGACAAGTGCACATACACCATCACATAGCTCAGAGAAAAGAGTCGCTAATGTTGGATTGGGTCAAATTATGGCATTATTGCTACAGTTTAAGAAAGAACAAGACGACAATTACAAACAAATTAATGAAAGTTTCAAGCAGCAGAATGAAAGATAAGACAACAATCACAAACAACTTAGTGAAAATTTCAAACAACTTAATGAACAGAACAAACAACTTAATGAAAATTTCAAGCAGTTGAATGAAAAACACGATCACCTAAATGAACAGAACAAACAACTTAGTGAACAGATTGCAGCCGTTGCCGCGCAATGTCATGATACTAAAGAACAATTACGTGATGAAATTAAGGTTTGTGCTAGTAAAAGTAGTGAAGAAATTAGATCTGTTGCACAAGACTTAGCAACAACTAACTGGTACAGTTACACAGTTCGTACTGCAGTCAACACTGCTCTCTGGTCAGCGATTCTCATATCGCAGATAGCGCATACCTCTTACAACGGGAGCTTATGTATCAAGGAGCCACCGTAGCGAACAACTGTGCGCTTTGGGGTTGTGGCTTAAGGTTGGAGTCACACTCTGTAAATGCATCTGAATGTGTGGATTTACCATAGCAGAAAGTTTCAACCTTTGTTCTGCCCTTGCTATTGTCAAATGTAAGAAGGCATTCTACCTCTCGGACTCTTTTTATACTGTGTATTTGATACTTTGATGCTGCAGGTTAAAAGTCAACTGGAGGGTGAGCAATCCACCTCCCCTCCCTTCAATACAATAAATGTATCCTTCACGTAGCCTTTGTACATAATTACTTCCTGTGTCAATAGTGGATTGTTCTTGAGTACCTCTGTCTCTACATTTAATATGTCTCCTAACAACCCAGAGAGGCAACAACCCGTCCCCAAACCCTGCTTCTGTTAGTACACTTTCCTTCTAAATTCAAAGTAACTTAAACTCAAGCTAAATTCCATTAGATCTACAAATTCTATTAGTTTGCATTTACCCACGGTACCACAGCGTACTAAGTTACATCTTATTTGGCTCATGCACTCTTTCGATATGAAATTGAAAGCGAAATGTAACGTCTTTGCCTGCTGCTAAGCAATACTCTCTTTCACATCCTGCCCGGGGACAGGAGGCGCGGATGGTGCTCGGTTACACTGGTTATTTTCGTCAGCACTTCAACCTGACTCTTGAAACCGCTCAAACTAAATTATCTCTGAAATAACCGATTTTCGGTTTTGTATTGCTATTACTTCCAGTAATAAACTTAGGCTTCTAGTAAAGATTGAAAAATTCTAATGAAGGTGAAGGAGTAGGAGATCAAGATCAATATGGAGCTGACGATGCAGCAGAAAACGGTCTCTCCAGCAAAGATCACAGATTTGAAGCAGACGGGCACAACGACAACAAGATCGATAGTTCACATTAATGACTTCCGTATTTATTACTTTTGAATGGTATCAATTTTTCACTCTGAATCAACCAGAAAATTAAGGGTTAAGTTAGTATCCAAAGTTATAGCAGCTCAATAAAATTATACGTCTATCACTTCAATTTACAATTTCTTACAAGGAATATTATGCATGTTTGCTCCCACTATGGTGTCACAAATTTTGTTATACCTTCTCCCATTTTTAATCTTTTAAAGCAAATACAGCATTGCTCTTCAATGCTACTGCACTTAGTAAAATACTTCCAGACTAGGGATGGTACCATTCTGCGAAACAATTGATTTCCAAGGACCGCCGCGAGAAACTTCCATACAGTTCGGTAGGGCACAGTGTTTGCACATTGCACGTACACATGTACTGTATAGGGTGAAGCAAGAGTCTGCAAACCTCCCCATAGAAGTCGAACGCTGTGGGGAATCATAATGGCGTCTGGTATGGGGTGTCCGCAGCTGGGGGGAGCACCAATAGGAATAATGGTGACATCAGTAGCCGTCTTGAGATCCAACATCTTGAATTTGGGTTACATGTTTCCAATGGTCAGATGAAAACCCCTGGTGGGTGGATCACTGTAAAGGTGCTGGTGGTGAAAAAGTGATGGTTTGGTATGGAATTCGGGCCACAAGAATCGCGGGTCCGGTATGTTCTGATGGAACCTTGAATAAGGAGAGGTATCTCAACATGCTCCGTGATTATATGCTCCTAACGCTGTTGAATCCGCGGGGTGATTTCCCAGTCCTCTTCAAACAAGACGCTATACCCCCCCCCCCCCCGTATGCTACTGAAGTCAGACAGCTTCTGGATGAACAGTTTTGAGGTCACTATATAGGTAGGGAGGGTAACATCGAATGGCCGCTAAGGTCCCTTGACCTTACACCTCTTGACTTTTACCTGTGGGACCATTTGAAATCAATTGTGTGTGAGGTAAAACTCAACATCTTTCCCGGAATATCGAGTATCTTTGCTTATCATGTCAATTATTACCGTGTTCTAAAATTTCGACGAAATTTGCAAAAAAATAAAAAAATGCTGAAGTTCAGTCTGTTAGTTTAGGATTTTGTCTGGGTATTTTTGTGCGTGTGTATGTATATTTCTATTTCTGGGCCTTTAGGTGTTATAAGCAGGATTTTAATTGTGTGGGCGAACTGGTTTACATTACGGTTTTCTGTTTTCAGATGGCACAAAAATGAAGAGGGATTTGTGTCAGTCTTTCTTACGTATTCTCGACAACCGATCAGAAATGCATATAACAGCAAAAAATTATAATCCAAGTATAGTCAGCCAAATAGGCCTATATGAGACATACAAAAATGCCACGCATATCCAAATTCCGGCTGACATAAAACTAATACAATAAACTCGAACAAAACAAGAAACCATACATAGACAAGCTAAATTCATTATTAAAAAATACTAGAGTGAGATTTGCTTACGCACTGCGCACAACATAAAAACACAAATCCGTTCCACAAAAAGGAAATCACCAACAAACACGTATCCAGGTGTGTAAAAAATCTGTTGTTACGACTGTGAAAAATCCTATGTAGGCCTAACAGAACGGAATTCTCTGATTAGAAATAATGACACAGATCGTTCCGCATTTTTCTGCCATTCGAAAACAGAAAACCACAATATAAACCACTTCTACTACGCAATGAAAATCCTACACATAATACTTAAAGCCCAGTAATGATCCACTTAGAAGAAATAGAAATACACACACACACAAACACACACACACACACACACACACACACACACACACACACATGGAAATACCCAGGCAATAATCTAAACGAACAGACTGAACTTAGGTATAAAATTTTTATTGCAAATTTCGTCGAACTTCTTAAACTCGGTAATAGATGACATGATAAGGAACGAGTACTCACTCAAATCTATACAAAGAACCTATAAGCACCGCACAATACCATAAATGAATAAGATAAATACTTAACATCGTTGACTTCTGTCAAATAAAGCTGTCAAACCTATAGAAAACGAAAATTTCGACAGCTATTAATCAACAGCAACATCTATTGTTGGGAAAAAAAGTATACAAAACAAAGGTACTCAATCTGCACTACAAATACAGTACGCAGAAATACTGACAGTTACAAAGTCAACGATGAGATATGGAGGGAAGGCTCGACGCACTTCACAAAACCAATGAGAAATGTAACTTAAAAATAGTATGTGCTAATAGCGCTATGTAATTGCAGATTACTTGAAAATGACAATGCAGCCGAAATAAACTTATCACCTAACTATACAACTCTTGAATAGATCTTCAAAAAATAGGAGCGTCCTTGTACAATATACACAAAATGGATGTAGGACCAGAACATAAAGAATAGATACTGCATGCACCACCCACCCACCCACCCATACACACAGATACACACACACATACACACACACACACACACACACACACACACACACACACACACACGCATACACACACACACACACACACACACACACACACACACACACACACACTTACGATGCGTCACAACATTTCATGGTTCTCGATATCATCGTCTTCATTAAGCACGTTCTCTGGCTTCAGATTATGATACAACTGTGTGAGAACTTCAGGCACTTAGTAGCAGTTTTGTTAAGTCACGTGTTACTAGCTTTGTTAAGTCTTTGTGTTTCAAGGTTGATATTTCCCTTCCACCTACATATCTTGGCACTAGGCATCTACAAACTGTGGGGAAATAACAAGCTGTGGTCTCCCATGATCTGCCTTGAAGAAAATTGTGGACTGTTAAAAACTTCATCACTGTAAAATTTCTTAAATGTACATTGTTACCACGGACATTAATCTTCGATGTGGAAGTGATATCGGTAACACTCTTAAATATTCTGAAGTCATCGGCGTCCATTTCACAGACTGGAATGCCGAAACCGTGATACGTGAGGTTAAGGTGGGGCATTCCTTCAAGGTCTTCCGGCTTTTATGAAGAAAATGGCGTCAGTGTTGCCAGTGATCATTCCTGCAGTAATGAAAATTTGTGCTTCGGGCCCATATGGAAGTGAATATCAGAGAAAGTGGAAAAACAGTTTTTCGAAAATGTCCATATACACAGTGGGGTAGTGGTTCTGCACTGATAAAGCTTGTTCACACTAATATCAAAAGACGTCAAGAGGATGTATACATGCTCCAGTCTCAAAAGTGATGACGGTGTGCTTTAGGCCCTTGTGGTGGTCAATGACTCAATGTATTTTAGTTTAACTTAACAGTTTGAATATTTTGAAAGTACAGTGGTCATCTGATGTCCCTAGCGCTGCGACGCTGTGATCAGCTAGCAACAACTAATTCTGACAGTGATCGCTGACATCAAGATATTTCGAAGACAGGATTGGGATTTAGTGTGTTAACAAATTGTACATTACACCACTTTTCATTAAATTTGGACAAGGCACAGGATTGCCAAAACAATAATTATAAAAATTCAAATGTGTGTGGCAACATCGTTGGCTGGTGCTAATGTAATGTACATTCATGGCTACAGTTTAATTTTTAGTTTTTAATGGAATTAAAGCTGTGATGACACAACCACATTTGCTGAAAATCAATATATTAGTTTGTGGAGGGAACTTGCTACAAGTTTTAAATATTTGAGGAAAATTATTTTTATAGTCATCAGCTGTACACGTTCAGCTTTATTCTTTACCGGTGTCGGTTTTCACAACCATCATCACCTGTAAGAGTATTACGCATTTTTTTATCCTTCTGATGTATTGCTTTTGTTCCAGGAGTGAGGGTTGTAAAAATCGCAAATTGCTAAAGAGTAAAGTTAAATGTGTATAGCTGTAAACAGTGAAGCAGTGTTTGTTGGAGACGGCGTACATGGACACATAGTAAATACAAAACTGAGAAGTAGATTTAAATACAAAATTGACAAGTAGAGCACACATGATGAGAAGTAGACGGCACGCATTAATACACAGTAGCAACTTAAGGCACTTGAGATGCCCTGCTAAACCCGCAAGACAGGACAGGTAGATTAAGTTCTGGAAAGGGGACAAAATAAGCGGCTGTCAGTTACACACGAACATACGACCTTTTATTTGATCAAACATTACAAGAGCCAAGAAAATTTAAAAAAACACACACATCTTTAGAAGGAACTTAATTAGCTGCTGAATGCGCCGTACAATCTCATATCTTAAGGGCAAGATCACTTTAATTTAAAAATGTCTGAAAGGCAATAACTTGGAAAGCTCATCCAAAATCAGAAATTTAAAAGGGAAAGCCTAATATTAAAACAGTTTCCTTAATTCGGCTGACCCCTCGCCCCCCCCCCCCCCCCCAACCATGGACCTTGCCGTTCGTGGGGAGGCTTGCGTGTCTCAGCGATACAGATAGCCCCCCCCCCCCCCCCCCCCCATGAACCATGGACCTTGCCGTTCGTGGGGAGGCTTGCGTGTCTCAGCGATACAGATAGCCGTACTGTACGTGCAACCACAACGGAGGGGTATCTGTTGAGGGGCCAGACAAACGTGTGGTTCCTGAAGAGGGGCAGCAGCCTTTTCAGTAGTTGCAGGGGCAACAGTCTGGATAATTGACTGATCTGGCCTTGTAACACTAACCAAAACGGCCTTGCTGTGCTGATACCGCGAACGGCTGAAAGCAAGGGGAAATTACAGCCGTAATTTTTCCCAGGGGCATGCAGCTTTACTGTACGGTTAAATGATGATGGCGTCCTCTTGGGTAAAACATTCCGGAGGTAAAATAGTCCCCCATTCGGATCTCCGGGCGGGGACTACTCAAGAGGATGTCATTATCAGGAGAAAGAAAACTGGCGTTCTACGGATCGGAGCGTGGAATGTCAGATCCCTTAATCGGGCAGGTAGGTTAGAAAATTTAAAAAGGGAAATGGATAGGTTAAAGTTATATATAGTGTAGTTCGGTGGCAGAAGAAACAAGACTTCTGGTCAGGTGACTACAGGATTATAAACTTAAAATCAAATAGGGGTAATGCAGGAGTAGGTTTAATAATGAACAGAAAAATAGGAATGCGGGTAAGCTACTACAAACAACATAGTGAACGCATTATTGTGGCCAAGATAGATACGAAGCCCACGCCTACTAAAGTAATACAAGTTAATATGCCAACTGGCTCTGCAGATGACGAAGAAATTGAAGAAATGTATGATGAAATAAAAGAAATTATTCAGATAGTAAAGGGAGACGAAAATTTAATAGTCACGGATGACTCGAATTCGTCAGTAGGAAAAGGGAGAGAAGGAAATGTAGTAGGTGAATATGGATTGGGGCTAAGAAATGAAAGAGGAAGCCGCCTGGTAGAATTTTCCACAGAGCATAACTTAATCATAGCTAACACTTGGTTCAAGATTCATGAAAGAATGTTGTATACATGGAAGAAGCCTGGAGATACTGACAGGTTTCAGACAGATTATATAATGATAAGACAGAGATTTAGGAACCAAGTTTTAAATTGTAAGACAGATGTGGACTCTGACCACAATCTATTGGTTAGATTAAAACTAAAGAAACTACAAAAAGGTGCTAATTTAAGGAGATGGGACGTGGATAAACTGACAACCAGAGGTTGTACAGAGTTTCAGGGAGAGCATTAGGGAACGATTAACAAGAATTGGGGAAAGAAATACAGTAGAAGAAGAATGGGTATCTCTGAGGGATGAAGTAGTGAAGGCAGCAGACGATCAAGTGGGTAAAAAGACGAGGGCTAGTAGAAATCCTTGGGTAACAGAAGAAATATTGAATTTAATTGATGAAAGGAGAAAATATAAAAATGCAGTAAATGAAGCAGGCAAAAAGGAATACAAACGCCTCAAAAATGAAATCCACAGGAAGTGCAAAATGGCTAAGCAGGGATGGCTAGAGGACAAATGTACAGATGTTGAGGCTTATCTCACTAGGAGTAAGATAGATACTGCCTACAGGAAAATTAAAGAGACCTTTGGAGAAAAGAGAACTACTTGTATGAATAACAAGAGCTCAGATGGAAACCCAGTTCTAAGCAAAGAAGGGAAAGCAGAAAGGTGGGTCTATACAACGGCGATGTACTTGAGGACAATATTATGGAAATGGAAGAGGGGGTAGATGAAAATGAAATGGGAGATATGATACTGCGTGAAGAGTTTGACAGAGCACTGAAAGACCTGAGTCGAAACAAGGCCCCGGTAGTAGACAACATTCCATTAGAACTACTGACAGCCTTGGGAGAGCCAGTCCTGACAAAACTCTACCATCTGGTGAGCAAGATGTATGAGACAGGCGAAATACCCTCAGACTTCAAGAAGAATATAATAATTCCAATCCCAAAGAAAGCAGGTGTTGACAGATGTGAAAATTACCGAACTATCAGTTTAATAAGTCACGGCTGCAAAATACTAACACGAATTCTTTACAGACGAATGGAAAAACTAGTAGAAGCCGACCTCGAGGAAGATCAGTTTGGATTCCGTAGAAATATCGGGACACGTGAGGCAATACTGACCCTACGACTTATCTTAGAAGTTAGATTAAGGAAAGGCAAACCTACGTTTCTAGCATTTGTAGACTTAGAGAAATCTTTTGAAAATGTTGACTGGAGTACTCTCTTTCAAATTCTAATGGTGGCAGGGGTACAATACAGGGAGCGAAAAGCTATTTACAATTTGTACAGAAAGCAGATATCAGTTATAAGAGTCGAGGGACATGAAAGGGAAGCAGTGGTTGGGAAGGGAGTGAGACAGGGTTGAAGCCTCTCCCCGATGTTATTCAATCTGTATATTGAGCAAGCAGTGAAGGAATCAAAAGAAAAATTCGGAGTAGGTATTAAAATCCATGGGGAAGAAATAAAAACTTTGAGGTTCACCGATGACATTGTAATTCTGTCAGAGACAGTAAAGGACTCTGAAGAGCAATTGAACGGAACAGACAGTGCCTTGAAAGGAGGGTATAAGATGAACATCAACAAAAGCAAAACGAGGATAATGGAATGTAGCCGAATTAAGTCGGGTGATGCTGAGTGAATTAGATTAGGAAATGAGACACTTAAAGTAGTAAAGGAGTTTTGCTATTTGTGGAGCAAAATAATTAATGATGGTCGAAGTAGAAAGGATATAAAATGTAGGCTGACAATGGTAAGGAAAGCGTTTCTGAAGAAGAGGAATTTGTTAACATCGTGTATAGATTTGTCAGGAAGTCGTTTCTGAAAGTATTTGTATGGAGTGTAGCCATGTATGGAAGTGAAACATGGACGATAAATAGTTTGTACAAGAAGAGAATAAAAGCTTTCGAAATGTGGTGCTACAGAAGAATGCTGAAGATTAGATGGGTAGATCACATAACTAATGAGGAATCACTGAATAGGATTGAGGGGAAGAGAAGTTTGTGGCACAACTTGACTAGAAGAAGGAATCGGTTGGTAGGACATGTTCTGAGGCATCAAGGGATCACCAATTTGGTATTGGAGGGCAGCGTGGAGGGTAAAAATCCTAGAGGGAGACCAAGAGATGAATACACCAAAGAGATACAGAAGGATGTAGGTTGCAGTAGGTACTGGGAGATGAAGCCGCTTGCACAGGATAGAGTAGCATGGAGAGCTGCATCAAACCAGTCTCAGGACTGAAGACCACAACAACAACAACAACAATTCGGATGAAGGCGCAAAGAATCTGACACTTTAAGAGCAAACAACTTAAATTCAAAATTGGCTGAAGGCCCAACACTTAAGACTCAATAACATTAATTTTAAAAATGCCAAAGGCTTTACATAGAACAGTTCTTAAATTATGCTGAAGGAACAAACCATCTGACGCCTTAAGGCAAAACAACCATTATATAAAAATCGGCTAGAAGCCATACAAGTACAAATAACAAGAACAAAAAAGAAAAGGCAGTGCACCCAAGGACGCTCATAAGTTCCGAGGGTCAGCCTGGAATTCAAACACTAACGCTCACTTAGGTGAGACAGGTGGTTAGCCTAACCATTGTCGATCCAACGAAAACCCAACCAACAGACAGTCAATGGACACACCGACGAGGTAACCTGCGCTTCACCCGGCAGGGAGTTCAGTGGAATAACGTAGTCGGTATTAGAACCCACAACCAATTACATGTTGATCTGTCGAACTACACCCATGGCTGGACAGTGACAACATGATGAGGAAAATACACTGCCTGAATTTACGTCAACGGCAATTGCAGGTAACTGGAATGTTAACTGCCACAAGGAAGAAGATTCCGCTGGCGCACTTCAATTCAAATAACCAAGTACAGTTAAACTCCACCAGAGGGTGGCTACACTTTGCCAACTTGAAAACACACGTCGTTGCTCCCGAGAATATCCCAACAGCCGACAACGAACTCCAAACGACACAATGTGAACAGTCGTCGTGACTTGCTGGTAAGATTAAGTCAAAACTCAACTTTCATGTCCAAGATCGTTGAGCCACGAACCTCGTAGCAATGGGAGCAGCACCACACACTCCGACACCGCATAGAGGCCGTCAGCGGGCCCAAACTACGAACCGCTGAGATTTCCTCGCTACTCCACGCCAACCGACTAATTGCCCGCACACAGCCCAGCCCGAAACTATAAACGCCAAGCCTAAGATAGTCCAGTGTTCAAATATCGATACACACCGCTGCTGCCACCCGCGGAAAGAGAGGATGACAGCATAATCGCGATAACCGCAGGAGAGTAAACATAGAATAGCAACCAAGGTTTAACCTATCGCATAGCATGAGCCAGCCACGGCTCAGCACTTGTCGAGATCTCCTAACATTTGTCGTGTTGACCTAGTGTGTGACCAAGTTTCTAGAATGTACTGCTAGAATTACGTTATGACTACATCACTTTTATTACATCAATTATTATAACAGCTGAACCTTATATCCAGAATTTTCTTATGTTAACCTGATGCGTGAAAAAGGTATTTAAATTTATGATTCACATTATCCATAGTCAAAAATGTGAAATTGAGGTATGTCGTAACTGAAATATTGCACTGCTGGGATCTGTGCATGTAGAATATTGGAAAATTATTTTGATATTTCCTGTTCTGTGTTTTTGATTTTACTGTATCTTATGATACAAGTAAGGCTTGTGAAACTCCATACCGTAAAAAATTATATGCAACATTGATGGAACCTAAATAAATAACATGAAAAGAATGTAGTTCCGTCTGACACGAGACAGAGCCATAAAATATATTTATGGTATTTGAATCTTACAGATGAGGGAAATTCAGAAGAAAGAGGTCGCCCAGCTACATGGAAATGTTGAAAGAAACAACTTTGAGAAAAAAACCTTGGTTAACAAAGAGAATACTCCACAATAACTAATTACATAGAAACTGTCCGAAACTTGGATTTTGGGGTGTTGTTTGTATGTACGCATTAATTCTGAAACTTATTATTTCACTTCATTGCTGTAGTTTAACATCTACCACCTATGCCCCATGCCTTCTCCAGTGGTGACTGCTCGCAATGAATAATCTTAGTTTATTGCTGTTATGCTCAGCCCATCTTCAACTGTCACCCTCTCTTCCAAACGTAGGGTTTTACTGCCGTGTGATATTCGATTTGCCGTCACTGGAACCAAATAGATGTGTCGAAATCCTCGGAGGCGTGTATTAGATCGACGACGCTCTCTGCAGGGACCGGCTATTTGACCTTTAAATAAATATCACGCACTGCGTATACTTAGGTGGAAAGACTATAAAATTCTTCTGGGTATCCGACCATGCTGTCAATGTTTAAAATCTTCTGGAAGTAAGGTCCGAGAATTTTACACATTGACATTGCGGTCGGATACCCAGAAGAATTTTATTGATTGTGACAACGGCTGCAGAAGGCTACGCTTACTTACACAGTCTCATTATCGTTCGTTTCACTGTTGGTGATCAGTCACTGGAAACTTTGACAATGGTAGAAGCTTAGAAGTATGTGTGCTAAGTGACGTGAATTACGTTTACCACATAAAAGAAGACAAGATTCTTTGAAAGAATTCTAAGAAAATGTAGTTCTCCTGATAGAAAAATAGCTTATGAAACTCTCGTTCGAGGGAGCCTATTGTTCGTCAGTGTGGGAGAAAAATCTGTGAGATGTAAGAAGAGGAAATAGAGAATATCCTAAAAAAGCGTCTAGTTTCGTTACTGATTCATCTAACAGACATTAAAGATCAAGAAAATGATCATGAAACTCGAATTTCGCATGTTAAACATCACAGACGTTTAGTATCAAAATTACGAGATCGTACATTCCAAGAAGGGCCAGACATCACACTCGTACTTCTTCCTACATTACTTTTTCCCAGTAACCTCTGTCACACTCAATAAGGCCAATTATGTAGTGGAGATGCAGATGTTTTGCATTCGTGATATGGACGGAGATTTTATGAATAAGACTTTACTTGTGAAATCGATAGTCATTTCCTGCAAAACGAAGGAACGAAAACGGGCCAAAGGAATTTCGAAGTAGTCATTTGTGTGTATTGATGCATACTAACTCCTTCAGTTCCCATCCAGGAATACGAAGACTAACTGATAAAAAGAACAACTCTCCAAAAAATTCTTATAGTGTGTCGTATATACTGTGTCGTATATACCAGTCAGACAGGTAAAATACCTGTTGTAACCCGAAAAGCCGGAGTCAGCTCTACAGAACAGCGCCAGCAAATCAGGCATTACCTCGCAGGGAATTCCCGCACATCGACTGGTACAAGCATACA
This sequence comes from Schistocerca serialis cubense, assembly GCF_023864345.2. Classification (NCBI taxonomy): domain Eukaryota; kingdom Metazoa; phylum Arthropoda; class Insecta; order Orthoptera; family Acrididae; genus Schistocerca; species Schistocerca serialis. Next base: position 640,019,957 of record NC_064639.1, read on the forward strand.
ATTTTCATCCGACGCGTCGCACGTGCAGCACTGAAACTAATTGGGACTCCATTTAATTGCTATTTATGCAGTCAGTACAAATGGAAGATAGACGTTGCTGAATTTAATCGAGTTTTACGCCTAACTTATTTGCAGGTGATGGTCCTTCAGTTTACAGTGCGTCAAGGAATGATTGGTCAAACGTTCAAATGGTTCAAATGGCTCTGAGCGCTATGGCACTTAACATCTGAGGTCGTCAGTCCCATAGAACGTAGAACTACTTAAACCTAACTAACCTAAGGACATCACACACATCCATGCCCGAGGCAGGATTCGAACCTGCGACCGTAGGGGTCGCGCGGTTCCGGACTGAAGCGAATGGCCAACGTAATTCCTGACAAACAGTGTTGACAGTTCAGTCCAACACTGAGGGAATAAAGACGACTAAAGAGATGACACAAAGTGCTAAATGGTGATTAAGCAAGAATGACTGGAGGACAAATGAAAGTATCAGAGGCATGAACAGGGGAAAGATAGATGCCACTCAAAAGGAAATTAAAGCTTTGGGAGGAAAGAGAAATGCACTGACGGAAAAAAATCGCAGCACCAAGAAGTAGTTGTGCGACATAAACGAAAGTTGATCGAAAGACGAAGTCTATTCAAATTTCACACCAGTCGCAAGGAGTGATGCTGGTAGCGCTAGTATGAGGATGTAAATAAAGTTTGCTTTAAATACACGCTGCAACTGTCGTGAGAGTTAGTTACCTTTGCGACGGACGTGGTTACTTGATGTCAGTCAAGAATGCCATTTAGGCTATAAAGACGCCAATATCAGTACCTCATCGAGCTTGAACGAGGTCGTGTAAGAGGGTTACGAGAGGCTGTAAATTCCTACTGCGGTTCTGCAGAAAGACTTTGGCAGGAATGTAGCCACTGTACATGATAGGTAGCATCATTGGTCACGAGAATATACGGTCGTAAGAAGGCTGGGCTCCGAACTTCCCGAGAGGGAAGACCGTCGTGTTCGAAGTATGGCTCTGGCGCATCATACAGCTTCTGCAGCAGCAATTTGAGCAGCAGTTAGCACCGTAGTGACTCAACAAAAAATGTTACAAATCGGTTAGTTCAAGGAGAGCTACGGGCCAGACTCCCTATAGCGTGCGTTCCACTGACCCCAAATACTGCCATTTACGACTTCAGTCGTGTCAAGCGAGAGCTCACTGGACGGCAGAGTTGAAGTCTGTTGTGTTTTATGAGGAACGTCACTTCTGCCTCGGTACCAGTGATGGACGTATGCTGGTTAGAAGAAGGTTACTCGAGGGCCTGCTACCAGCCTGCCTACTTGCTAGACACACTAGACCTTCACCTGGAGTTATGATCTCGGGTGCGATTTCGTATGACAGCAGAAGCACTCTCGTGGCTATCCAACGCATCCTCACTGCCAATTAGGAAGTCAGTCTGGTGATTCGACCTGTTGTGCTGCCATTTATGTACAGCATTGTAGGTGGGTTTCCAACAGGATAACGCTCGACCACATACCGCTGTTGCAGCCCAACATGCTACACAGAGTGTCGGCATGTTGCCTTGACCTGCTCCATCGACAGGTCTGTCTCCACTCGAGCACATATGGAGCATCATCGGACAACTCCACTGTCATCCACAAACAGCATTAACTGTTCCCGAATTTATCTATCAAGCGCAATAGACAAGGAGCTCCATCACACAAACTGACATCCGGCACCTGTACAACGCAATGCATGCGCGCCTGAAGGCTTGCATTCAACATTCTGGCGATTGTGCCTGTTATTTATCTACCAGAATTTTACATTTGCAAAGGTTCATCTCGTGCGTACATTAATTTGTGATGTATTCCAGAAGTTTCATTACTCTACATTTGTCGTTTTTTGTGTTGAAATTTTTTTCCGACACTGTAACGCTATGAATATCTAGAGCTCACATTACAAGCCAGCACTAAGCAAAGAAACAGAAGCTGAAAGGTGGAAAGGATATAGATGGTGAACCATAACTCCACCAATAACATTTCAGAGGGTTTCCGGGATACCTTCTGAGTATTTCGGTGTAAGAACCCATGGTCTCCACCTCCTCGCTACATAATAGTAATGTAATAATAATTCATTTGGTTCGTTATCTTTGCCTTTGTTTTTGTGAAAAAGCCGACCCAGCATTGGAAAATCAATTAACAAAACGTACAACACTAAACAAAGGGTAATGCAACAACCCTCACTCGCAAAAGTACTGTGATATGTTTGCCCTTGCTGTAGGAACTGCTAAGCATAGCTTCACGGTGCCACTCTTCCACTGCATTCAATGAACCCATACAAGACATACATGACGACCAACACTTCATGAGTAAACCTACCCATGCTGCTGCGTATCACTGTTAACGTGCAGCCAAAACTACCAGGAAAACAAACATGAGACAGAATCGAGTAGCACTGGATGAAAACTTGAGAACGAAGAGTAAAGTAGGCATCACTGCAGTCAGTACAAACTATCATTAAGACAGACAGCGCATACCGTCGACATCTGACTATTGTGCACTATTTCACTATAATACAGGTAGATAGCTAATTGGGGTAAGAAGCCTTACACATTTACCCTGTAACGAGCCGCCGGGGACTGTATGTCTCTCATACCAAAACACTCAGACGGTATTACTGAATAATGTTAGAACGTTTGTCGGTTGACTTCTGGTTCACTCTGAGTACAGGGTCGATATGATGGAAACAAATTTCACGACATTACCTGTACAAAGACAAGGGAAGTAGGTGGAGGTAGGTTGGTAGATACAATACTGTGAGAAAAATTTGACAGGACACTGAAAGTATGAAGTGTAAAGAAGGGTCATAGTAGACAAAATTCCCACAGAATTCTTCAGCTCATACTTCCAGACTAACAGGTCGTGGTCGATGCATGAAACTGTTTCCAAACGTTTCGTCTCCAACTGCGGGAGACATCTTCCGAGGTAAAACGGCTGCTGTCACTAAAGCTTGAGGGGCTCTCGCATTTATAGAGCAGGTAGAGAGCACCACGATACATCACGTGATGGCGACTGTGTGACTATCTCTAAATGGCGCCATCAATTGATGGTCATTCTGTTGGCGCAAAGTCGACATCCATATCTTATCTAAATACATGCGCGCAACATAATGCGATGTTCTTGCTAAAACGCTCGTCTCACTGAATTTTATTACACGGCTCCTATCTGGAAAATCGTGTTCTGCTGCTCCCGATTTTTCGGTATGGCCCTGACGAAAGTTCCTGTTCTGTTCGATATGCGGCTATCTAAATTTTTTTACTTAGTTCCAATCTAACCATGTCGGCAACTACAACGAATTTTATACAACCCAAGTGCTCTATATCGCGGACTGCTGTGCATCTTTTATCGTTCTTAAACATTCATTGATCTTCTCGGTGGGTCTGAAGATCGTTTCGACCCCATAATTGGCCAAGACTGCCCCTATCGGATCTGTAATTTTATTAATGAAAGGGAGAAAAGCTTTTCCAGATGGCGACCGTTGTCGCTACTTCCGGCTTCTTCTCTTCTTTCATGTAGTGCTCGATCAACGTCCTTAACGACATATCCTTTTTTCTTGAAGGCCGACCGTAAGTGATTCAGTTCATGTTGCAAATGTACGGCTGGGAGATTTTGTTGGCCCTGTCCACCAAGGTTTTAATGACACATCTTCTTTTGTTTAGGATGATGCTTTGATTCCTTGTGGAGCTATCGAACGTTGTGTGTGTCTTTTCTGTGTATTTAATGGCCCAGAGCTCTCTTCCTGCATCGTCAACTGTGGCTTCGGGTTCATACCATTGAGATGCACCAAGAAGACATCCAGATCGTCTTCATGGTGAGTCCTTTTATAAAGGTATCGTCCACGTAGTGGTTCGAAGAACTCCATAGATAAACTGTCAACAACTGGACTAAGAGAGCTTCCCATAGCCACCCCGTTGATTTATTCGTAAAATTCATTGTTATACTGGGAATAAGTTGATGTAAGGCAGTGTCTAAATAAAGCCATTATGTCAGTCGGAAAAAAATACCTGCTATATTGAAATAGCTTCGCTTAGACGCACCATGGTAAATAGGACACTACATCAAAGCTGATAAGAGTATCGCTTGAGTTGACGTTACACTGTCCTGCAGTTCTCAATAAAATACACAGAGCTTTTAATGTAACTGTCAGTTCTACCAATATACGGCTGCAGCAAGAAGGCGAGATATCGGGCCACCTCATGGGTGGGACATCATATGACACTTCATAATCGTTCTCAGAAGAACATTTGGCTTACGCACCTTTGGTAGGTTCAAATGGCTCTGAGCACTATGGGACTTAACTTCTGAGGTCAGCAGTCCCCTAGAACTACTTAAACCTAACTAACCTAAGGACATCACACACATCCTTGCCCGAGGCAGACTGTAGTGCCTAGAACCGCTCGGCCACTCCGGCCAGCGCACTTTCGGTGGGCAATATTGTCTGGGTAGATTAGCTGGACTTCTGCAGAGTTGTTTTTATCGTCCAAAATGAAAGAAGATTGCTCTGCTCTAAAATAAATAGGGAAGCCGCGCAGCAAGCCCCTCCGACATGGGCCGCTGTCACCCGCACTGTTCTCGCGACTGCATCATGTAGTCGCGCACGCAGCTCTGCCACGCTGGCTTCCTCCGATTCCAACGGAATTTGGATTTCGTATTGAATCGCTTCCTTTCTGTGGCAGCCCAGCCTTAGCACCCTCTGGTCTTCACACTTCCCCACCTGCACCTGAAAATTTCCCAAAATGGATGGAATACGACAAAACACCAAACAAGTGCCAGTTGCCTAATATAGTTAATAATTACGGATCGTGCTTAATTAACAGTTGACGTACCTTCGACCCAGAGCATCCGCACTCTGTTACCAAACTGGTACACGTCCTGCGGTTTATGATTGCTCAAGAGTTGGGTCAAATAAAGGTTAAGCAATTTATTTAAAACTACTTAACTAGGTCAAAATACTATCTTCAGAGGATATTTGAAACAATTTTAGAGGTGATAAAAATTTTTCGATTAATACGGAACAAGAGCCTTTAGACTTCATTAGAGCTTTGAAATAACAAGTATTCTGACGAGCCAATGGCAAACTATTGCCCAAATTGTATGCAATTTAAAAAGATATTAAGCAGTTTTTAGACTTTACAGGAATGTTAACTAACTATACTAATCAGAAACTCAAAACGTAAGCATAAATTGCTCTAAGAGCTATACCCAAGTTAAAATAAAATTTTAATAACCGCGTCAATTACAGAATAATAGCAGTGTCATAATTAGACCAACATCAGACTTAGTGCACGCCTCATTAGCTACCCTGGCAGGAGTAAAGTATTACGTCCGGCGCTGACTGGCCAGCCAACCCGTTACACTGACCTTCACACTAAGCGCGGGAGCACAAAAGTCTATAAAAGACAGAATATTGTCTTAGAAATACACTTAACAATTAGATACCAATTGAAGGCTCAGAGCGCAATATCAGATTTGAGTTCAGTTTAGGACAGAGCGATGAAACAAAATCTTCGGATGAGCGATCTAAGAATGCAATGTGTAATTAGTGTTACGATGCCTCTCCTTCCCACAGAATAGTAAACATTTCGCGGGGAGCTCCAGAAAGAGGTCAGATGAGAATAGTGACAAAATTTAACAAGGAAGAAGAGTGTGTGAGAAAATTTAAGTGGACCCACTCATGCTGCAAATGTAGTAGTCGATGTAAATCAGGCTCATGACCCTTCCCTGAAACAGTTGACTGTGTCCGCAAAACGTCAGTATCTCAACACACTAGCTCGCACTGCCGAAAGCCACCTTCATCTTCGGCAAGGGAATCACCTCCGAAGGGAACGTTTCATATTCCCACCAGACTGCTTTGACTCGCACGCCTTTCCACCTCCCTCCCGCTTTCTGCGGGTGAACACCGATGGCACCTCAGGAAGCACTACGCACTATCGAGGCAACGATGCCGAACCAGAGCAGAAACTGGCTGAAACGTCACATGTCGCTAAGCGACAGTGTTTCATTTTCTGCACCTATTTGGTGGTTATTTTATTGAGAGTGCTGGTAATCTGGGAATTAGAGGGGCGCGTTGCGTTTTTCGTACTGGGGAGGTGCACTTCGAGTGTGATCTCTGGGTCCTGTTGGAAGCAGAAGGCAGTCACCAGGGAGATGGGCAGTTTTTGCTGAACTGAGGCTACGACCAGCTTATGGCGTTTATGAGCAGAGCCAGCACCTGACCTAGATAAGAGCGTGGGGTGCCATGCCATCAGTGGCATCTCCCGAGTAACTGAGTTGGAATTTTTTCCTCTTCTGAACAAACATCGTAGGTCGACTCGCCGCTGTGCCACCCAAGCAGCGTGAGGAAAACGGTTGCCTCTGCTCCAAAAATTACGGTCATCCAATCGAATCTAAGTCATCCCGCCACCGTGCTCAGTGCGATAAAAGCCGAACAGTCGACGAGACACTGCTAACGCATAGTACCAACTTCGTGTTTTGAATGCCCAAGAGTGGGAAGTTTCTATTGTGTTTCCCGTTTTCTCTCGTCCTTTACAATGGAAATAGCAGTGGATCATTCTCTTCTTAGTGTTCTTTGGCAGTTGAGGCCCATGAAGTCAGATTCTGGGCTATTCTGCTCTGGGCCGCCATGTTGAGCGTTTCCTCTGCGTGCCGCCGTCTGGTGCTGATCGGCGCGCACTAGCCGTTGTTGGGTAGACCCAAAGTGTTGCAGTTGCTGAAGCACAGCCTACATTCTAAGCAGTTCACGACTTGCTTACTCTGGCACGCAACCTGTGCTGCTTGATTTGGTTATAATTTGTGGCTTCTTGTTGTGTCGTTGACTTTGATTTCGCAAGCTACCAGATGAGCAGATGTGGTTGTTGTTCAAACGGTTAAAATGGCTCTGAGAACTATGGGACTTAACATCTGAGGTCATCAGTCCCCTAGAATTTAGAACTACTTAAATCTAACTAACCTAAGGACATCACATACATCCATGCCCGAGGCAGGATTATAACTTGAGACCGTAGCGGTCGCGCGGTTCCAGACTGAAGCGCCTAGAACCGATCGGCCATACGACTAACAAACTTGCAGTATTCAGATATAGTAAACAGTAACGTTGCAAACGTCGATCATTAAGAAACTTTCAGAAGAGTTCCTCTTTCTCCATAACGCTTCTTTCTTCATTTGCTGCTCAGGAATCTAAGCCCGCTTCTGACAACACACTGGTATAAGCTTCACTACCGGCGGCGTCAACTGTTTGTACGTTTGGAGGATGCCACACATTCCTGCCGGTAGCAAATGGACGTGCACCGACATCAGCAACCAGTAAACTTCATCTTGGCCTCGAAAAATCATTGGTTTATTTGGTGACTGGTTGAGCTGTCGCTTATTAATAAACACCACTCAATGGCACGGCACTGATCTGATAGTCTTTTTCACGCACCAGGCTACTGCCCTGAAAACACAGGCAATTATCAACGTATTTGTGCAATTTCAAGTAATGAACCAATACTTCGCACATGTCATTCGCTTGGTGAAATAATGTTAATCTGTGAGTTACTTTTCTAGTAGCAGAGGACACAGATGTTCCCTTGGAATTCCCTTGGCCTGCAATGCCCTCTTTTCATGTGCTAATCTGCTTTTTATGTCCTCCTTGCTTTCTGCGGTCCTGGATTATTTTGCTTCCAAACTTCCAGAATTCTTTAAGTTCGTCTTCTTCGTGATCCTCAATTTTAATGTTAAGTTTCTCGCTTTCATCATTTCCGATAGATGTCATTACTTTTTCCAGTTTACTCTCAATCCATATTTCGTGCTTATTAGACTATTCATTCCATACAACAGATCTGCAGATCCTGTAATTATTGTTCAGGTTCACTGAGGAAAGCAATGTCATCAGCGAATCATATCATTGATATCCTTCCACCATGAAATTTAATCCCACCCTTGAGACTTTCTTCTGTTTCCGTCATTGCTTCTTCGACGTATAGATTGGACGGTCATTGTTTTTTCGACGTACAGACAGAACAGTAGAAGCGAAAGACTACAGCTCCATCCTATACCCTTTCTAATCTGGGAATTTCATACCTTGTTTTACAGTTTTCCCTTTTGGTTTTCCTGATCTGAAAATAATTTATTAACGTTAAGAAATGTTTGCTATTTGAATAAATCACTCGGAGTTGAAGTGGAACCAGTTGAATTCTTGATCGGGCAAAAACACGATAATAGTTCCGTAATCACCTCTCCATAAGGTGTAATATTTCTGGCCATTGTAGACATCATATCTAGCTCCAAGATGCTTTCCTCAGAGCAATAGAGGTTGCAGCATTATGCATATAACGCAGTCGGTGGTACGAGGTACCAGTAACAGATGTTTTTCTGGAGGAAAAGACTGCCAGAATTGTAGTTCAAAAATGTTCATATGTGTGTGAAATCTTATGGGACTTAACTGCTAAGGTCATCAATCCCTAAGATTACACACTACTTAACCTAAATTATCCTACGGACAAACACACACACCCATGCAGGAGGGAGGACTCGAAACTCCGCTGGGACCAGCCGCACAGTTCATGACTGCAGCGCCTTAGACCGCTCAGCTAATCCAGAATTGTAATCCATAAATTTATTGGCTGATACGTTAAAGAGGCCCACACAAAAAGGCTTACGTTCTTTCGTTAATATTGTAGTAATGGTGCATTACGCCGACTTCACATTCTGGAATACACTATGTGATCAAAAGTATCCGGACACCCCCAGAAACATAAATTTTCATATTAAATGCAATATAATGCCACCTACTGACAGATAATCCATATCAGAGACCTCAGTAGTCATTAGAGATCGTGAGAGAGCAGAATTGGGCGCTCTGCGGAACTCACCGACTTCGAACGTGGTTCAAATGGTTCAAATGGCTCTGAGCACTATGGGACTTAACATCTGTGGTCATCAGTCCCCTAGAACGTAGAACTACTTAAACCTAACTAACCTAAGGACATCACACACATCCATGCCCGAGGCAGGATTCGAACCTGCGACCGTAGCGGTGGAAATGCGAAGGCACACATACAGCACAAAAGCGAACAGGCCGACCTCGTCTGTTGACTGACACAGACCGCCTACAGTTGAAGAGGGTCGTTATGTGTAATAGGCAGACTTCCCTCCAGACCACCACACAGGAATTCCAAACTGCTTCAGGAATCACTGCAAGTACTGTGACGGTTAGGCGGGAGGTGAGAAAACTTGGATTTCATGGTCGAGCGGCTGCCCGTAAGCCACACATCACGGCGGTAAATGACAACCGACGCCTCGCTTGGTGTAATAAGCGTAAACATTGGACGACTGAACAGTGGAAAAGCTTTGTGAACGTCATCTGCCAGCGTGTGTAGTGCCAACAGTAAAATTCGGAGGCGATGATGTTATGTTGTGGTAGTGTTTTACATGGAGGGGATTTGCACCCCTAATTGTTTTGCGTGTCACTATCACTACACAGGCCCACATTGATGCTTTACTTTGTTAAAGATCAATTCAGGGATGGCGGTTACGTCTTTCAACACGATCGAGCACCTGTTCATAATGTACAGCCTGTGGCTGAGTGGTTACACAACAATAACATCCCTGTAATGTACTGGCCTGCACAGAGTCCTGACGTAAATCCTATACAACACCTTTGGGATGTTTTGGAAGGCCGACTTCGTACCAGGCCTCACTGACCGACATGGATACCTCTCCTCAGTGCAACACTCCGTGAAGAATGGGCTGCCGTTTTCCAAGAAACCTACCTGACTTGACTGAACGTATGCCTGCGAGAGTGGAAGCTGTCATCAAGGCTACGGGTGGGCCAACACCATACTGAATTCCAGCGCTACCGATGGAGGGCGCCACAAACTTGGAAGTCATTTTCAACCAGGTTTTTGGATACTTTTGCTCACATAGTATGTAAGTAGGCTGTTTAGGTTTTCTTATTGGTAACGCCACGTAGCGCTCTGTATGAAAATCACTGGCTGTGCTGTGTGCAGTCTGTGGTTAGTTTGCATTGTTGTCTGCCATTGTAGTGTTGGGCAGCTGGATGTTAACAGCGCGTAGCGTTGCGCAGTTGGAGGTGAGCCGCCAGCAGTGGTGGATGTGGGGAGAGAAATGGCGGAGTTTTGAAATTAGTAAGACTGGATGTCATGAACTGCTATATATATTATTATGACTTTTGAACACTAGTAAGGTAAATACATTGTTTGTTCTCTATCAAAATCTTTCATTTGCTAACTATGCCTATCAGTAGTTAGTGCCTTCCGTAGTTTGAATCTTTTATTTAGCTGGCAGTATGGCGCTCGCTGTATTGCAGTAGTTCGAGTAACGAAGACTTTTGTGAGGTAAGTGATTTGTGAAAGGTATAGGTTAATGTTAGTCAGGGCCATTCTTTTGTAGGGATTTTTGAAAGTCAGATTGCGTTGCGCTAAAAATATTGTGTGTCAGTTTAAGCACAGTCATGTATAATTTTTCTAAGAAGACGTTTCATATGGCGACCCTCACTGGAATCTTCTGATTTTTTCTTGTAGTTTGTGTAATTAGTGTAGATTTTGTTTATTGCTAGCACGTAATTGTAGAGAGAATCTCCTTTGTAGTTGCAGTCTTTCATTGTTGTACAGTAAAGCAGATGTGGCACGCATGTAAATTTGCACCAAGTATTTCGCAGCTGCGCTTGCAATTAACTAGATATTATTAAAAGTGCTATGTTAATGTGTTTTCTTATTTTTGCTCTTCAAATTGCTCTTTTCTGTGTTATCGTGTGAAATATTGTGAAAATAATGGCGTGTGAAAAACGTAACACTAGGCTCCAAAGTAAACTGAGAAATAATAGTGACAACGAGTGTAGCTTACCAGATTCCACTGTGTAATGATTTAACCAATGTTCAAAGCAGTAATTTGGTAACTGTGCATAGGGAAATGGAGCGGGCGTCAAATAATGGTGTAGACAGTGAAACAGGTAGTGAACAGGGAAACATTATCGATCGATCGGTCGGCAACAGCTTGCCTCAGGAACCGGGAATGACAGAACACAATATTGCAAATACTGTAGACTCAGGTTTGGGGTTCTCAGCGTTTTCTCAAATGAGTCAAGCCACATTTTCCGCTTGTCAAAATGTGAATGTTGCCGGTGCAAATTCACTGCCGAAAAGCATAGAGGAACAGATTCCAGACACAAAGACATTATTATCGCAATTAATGCAACAAATGAAACAAAATCAGTGACAAACACAGCAACAGTTAGACACAGTGGAAGAAAATCTTAAAAAGTTAGACACAATGGAACAAAATCTTCAAAAGTTAGACACCACGCTTGAACAAAAACGTGAAGATTTAACTACTGAGTTACATAACATTGAATCGAAATGTCAAAAAGTCTGTAATGACGTAAAAACACAAATTTGTGAGCATTTCCAACCTATTTTTTCGCGTCATGAAAATGCATTACAGAATCACGAAGCAGCCATAAAAGAACTGCAAACTATTGTTCATGAAAATCACGACACCTTGCAAGCTAAAATTGACTCAGTTGCATCTACCGATTCGGTTACGCAACTTGCAAAAACTCAGGAAAACTTAAAGGACACAGTAGATACGATTTCAACACAAATGGACACTCTGAAACTTGGTTCAGAAAAACACACTGAGGAAATAAGTACACTATCGAAGAAAGTAGCCGAACTTTCGGATCAGTTCACTAACTTCTCTACAAAGGTAGATGATGATCTGAATGACACAAGACCTGTAGCCTTCACGGACACTGAAGAGTATGAACAAATTAGAAAATTCAAACAAAATCAAAATCAAATCAATACACAGTACAAAAGAGAAATCCGGGAAGTACAAGATCAGTTGGCACAAGTAATACAAGAATTACATATTTCAGAGGACACTCGTGCTCCAGTACGGGAAGAGGGACATAGAAATACGAAACAACCACAAAATAATAACACAGGAAATTTCGGAAATTATGAAAGAAATTGGCAAGGTGCACCGAATTTTGAAATGGAACCGCCGAAACGACGTAACAATGACCGACATGCGACTCGCCAACATGATGAATTTGACTGTAAGCTGTTTATTACTACACGTAAATTCAAAACATTTAAGAATTCCGGCAACGACATTCATCCACAAGCATGGCTCCATCAATTCTCTCATTGTTTTCTTCCCAACTGGTCATTGGAGCACAGGTTAGAATTTATGTGTGGCTACTTGGAGAATCAACCAGCTGTAAGAATGCGATCGGTCATTCACGATTGTCACAGTGAGGGAGAATTTATCATGACTTCATCTCAGCATATTGGTCTCAAGCTACACAAGACCGAGTAAAACATAGCATCATGATGATGAAAAACTTTGAACAATCTGAATTTTCCAGTCTTGCCAAATATTTTGAAGACAAGTTGCCCAAGAATCAGTATCTTTCAAACCCATACAGCCCCTCAGAACTCATCCGCATTTGCTTAATCAAATTGCCTGAACATTTACGACATATTATTTTAGCAGGACGTTGCAAAGACGACATTGAAGCTTTTCAGGGACTGTTACAAGAACTGGAAATTGACACTGACAATCGCGGAACGCGAAAACAGGAACAAAATTATTACAGGTCACATCCGTCGCAATTCCGCGATGACAGAAATAATACACGACAAGGCTATTCTTACAACGTAAATCGTGACCAAAACAGACACCACCCATGTGACAACCGTTGGCGGAGTAGTAATAATTATAGGGAAAGATCACCTCTCTGCGGTAGTAACTATCACAGAGACAAACAGAGAAACAGACAATTTGGGAACCAAAATAATTATCAAGGGAGACAGAATAACTTTAGACGCAATGGTCCAGCGCGCAGTTATGATTCAGGGAGAAATTCTCCATCACGTGACCGACAAGAAAGAAACTATGGAATCTACCGACACAACGACAGACGATATGATCGTAACGACAGACCTGAATTGCATCAGAGCTGGCGGGATTCAAACAGAGCAGGGCCCTCTCGACAAGGTGAATTCGTAGAAGTTAGACCTCCAAATCCCAGTAACGACGTGCGGCAACAAAGAGACAGACAATGACTCCCACCGCAGGCAGACTCGTGCGCCGGCTGGCTCCGAGAAAAATAACGTAGACGCGAACCTTGAGATAAATTTTAGCATTCCTTACCGATGTATTCCACATGATAGCTGCGTTGAAGTTGAAACTCTGCATACTAGGAAGAGTAAAGGTTTACACCACATTTCACATGTAAAACCGTTTATTGAAAGATAATCTGCTTTTTAACTTTCTCTTTGCCATATAACTTTTCACTTTACATTACTAGTATGCTTTGTCAGACTTAGAAACTGTTACCATGCAACAATGTTTGAAGTTAAATATCCAATCAAGAACCAAGAGAACTTATTTAAACAGTAATTACAAATGCATTGTTATAGTAAACAGACGACACAGTGTTATTGTGTGTTTACATTCTTGCTTGTTAGTTGCACGATTACGCAACGACTATAAGGCTCACATACTTAGAACATATGCTGGTACTGCTAATGAGATTTTAATGCAACATTTTGGTTTGCTTGAAAATACATTCTGGATTTAAAGTACTTTCTGTGAGATACCAGATGAGACAGTGGTTAGTTTATGTGACAGCTACACGATTTTATCACGACGCTACTAATGAGTGACAATTTACAATGTTGCTTTTGCGGTGTATCTGTTTTATATCTGCACAGTTTTTCTGAATTCTTCTCGAAAGTAAAACATGTTTTAGTAGTAACGTTTGTGGTATAGCTACATTGAGACAGCCTTTTCCGTAGCACAACAGTACATTACAGTATTGTTCTTTCTTGATCACGGTACTGTACGTAATAACTACGATATCTATACGCAAAGTATTTCACTTTGGTTATGATGAGGTAAGTACATTGACTTCAGCAGAACTTTGCTTACAAAGGACGATAACTATGACTCTTCCACAGAATTATCTTACAGCAAGATGCACATTTAGCGCTACAGGACACGCATTTGAGAGATTAATTTTGTACTTAAAACATTTATTTTTAAAGATATTTGAATTACAACGATACAAAGGTTTTCTGTGATACATTTCATTCCATTATTACATTAATCCTCAGGGGGGGGGGGGGGGGGGGGGGTACATGCTTACTTTGTGTACCATGTGTTTGGCAAGCACAAGGAGCCCTAGCTAATATGGTATTTGCTTATACAACTTATACACATCGGTACCATATTTCTCTAACACATAAATTACACATCTATCTGATTATTTAACAGAGAAACAAACATTTTTTGTACTACATCAGTGACACATGTTTACGCAGTTACACAGTTGGGTAACTTCACACTTATGAAATTGTATTTTGTCTGTACTTTGTGAACTGTTCATATTTTTTCGGAACCATTGTGATACTATGAGAGCTCTGAATGATGTATTTGGTATGGGATCATGATTTTAAAGTACGTTTGAGGTAGATGACACTATTGAAATGAGCAGAGAATTCTTTAGGTTTTGTAATTATTGGAGGAAGCTATGACGATTTTGAGAAATCGACTGAGATGTTATGATATTATTACGACAATGATGTGTATTATGCTATTGAGATATGTTTATGATCAATAAGATGATGCTACCATATATGAGGAATTTGATTATGCTATGTATTTCTTATGATGAAATATTGAAGAAGTGTCGACAAATATGTATACGTATAGTAAGGTAAGGAATAATGAGTAGTGGTTAGGGACTCTGATTTGTGGAAAAGGATGTTGGAAACCAAGAATCGTACTTTAAGAATAATGAAATGTGTGTACATGCGTGAATGTATCACAATGCTGTCGAAAATTTTTTGGAGACTGTTATATTTATAGGATTTTATTTTCTACACATTTGTAACGCAAATTCTCCAACTGTGAAAATATTTTATATGAGACTGTCACTGTAGTGGATACTGCTGTCGTAAAAATTTCGGTAAGAAAGGTAAGTGACCTTCACGTAATGTGTTTTGGGTGCCCAGCTGAGAGATAGTCGTCTGACAGAAGAAAGCCATTAGGTGGAGAAAAAAAAGGCCATTATCCTTGCTATTCATATTCCTTTGTAGAAAGCATCGCAAATACGACATGCTCAGACTTGAAAACATATGATTACACTGTGGAGCTCTTAATTTATGATATTTACTAAAATGTCTAATGAAATAATGAGAAACATTTTACATCTATTGTCTTTCTAGTTGAGAGATTTTTTTGCCTTTGGAGACGCCATTTGCCTAGTGAATGACGTTTCTTATGCTGCTTTATATATATATTTGCTTATTTCATTTAATATCTATTTTCTAGTTGCACTGCAGCATTGGTTAAAATAAAATTTAATAGATGTACTAATAAATATTTAATGCCTACAGACCCAGTAAAGAATAACTTTATGATGTACTTAAAAAAACGAGGGAGCACAAAAAGACATTTCCCTTCACCGGAATTGTATACAGAATTTTCTTTTCAAGTACTTGGTAATTTCTTTTGTAGAATAAATTGTGATGCATCACTCTAGTGTTAAGATGTGACATAGGTATTAAACATGGCCATTTTTACTGTAATATTTTTTCAGCTTGAGCTTTGTCGTGTTTAGGTATAAGTTATTTCATTTGCTGCTGCTGTTTGCCAGTCATAGTGTTACTGATTTTGACTTTGTATTAGTCTGTTAAGCCAGTTTTACTACTGATTTATTTTTCTTGTTGCTGCACATTGGCTCATATTAGTTGTAATGTTGCATTTCTTGGTAATTTAGATTTACTGTAGCTTGCTTTACCAATTTCCATTTTTTGTCATTGCTGTTTGTGTTAATTGTTTTGTACTGCTCCATTGCCTCGTCCCTTAGTTTAGCATCAGAGCTCAGTAGATTTAAGTTAGCTTAAGAGGGGGTAGACTATATAAGAAACTAACTATGATGAATTGGAAGAAATGCATTGAGAAGCTATAAGAAAATGGTTTGGCCAAAAAAGTAGTGTACAGTGGAGAAAAACTTTTTGAAAGAGGATGTGAACAGAATACAGAAAGCATGATTGGATAGGATTTTTTTTTTTTTTTTTTTTTTTTGCTAGAGCAAATGTCGAAATAAGAGGGACGATCTATGGAATGAAATTTTGGGTTGGACTGCAGTACCAAATGTTACACTGAAAGCGAACCCTGTCCTTTCCTTTTTTGTTATCCCACTATGTGTTTGTGTACCATAGTGTATTTGTTTTCTTCCTGTCTCTGTGTACTGTTTCATAGATTTTTTTTCTCTTCTAATACTAAGCTACATTCACTATGATGAGGAATACTGTTATCCTCAAATATAACTGGCATTAATAATATGTTATTTACTTTGTAAAAATGTTTAGACATTATTTATTCTGTTTTGTTTTAATGCTCATGTGTGAAGTTGATGTTTCAAAATTTATACTGATCTTTTATGTATCTACTTGTCTCATAATTCCTATAACACTGATGTATATGTTTATTTCTATTGTTTTGTAAAGCCTGTATTACTACAAATGTTATCTGTATTATTATGTTTTTAATGATGTATTTTGTACCATTGTTATTGTATTCTTATGTTATAAAATTGTAATTGACACCAGTTCATCAAATTAAGTAACTTGTAAGTTCCATTTCACTGCACACGTTTCTGTCGGTCATACTATATGGACAATATGTGAGAAGTAGGGACTGTTAGTGTTTGCACCTGTGTTAATAATTCAGCAAGGGACTGGATAACAGCATTGCTGGTTCTAAGGACAATTCCAAAAACTTTGTGAGTTCACAAGTGGTGGTTATGGACTTGCTATATTATACGCAAGACTCTTCAATGGTGATTGTGCACCTGCACAGTCACAACAGATGGCTGCTGGCCATCTCTACAAGGACTACAGTGGGTCTGCATCTTTGATGACCCACCAATACCATTATTTCTACAAGGACTACAGTGGGTCTACACCTTTGCTGACTCACCAATACCATTATTTCTACGAGGACTACAGTGGGTCTACACCTTTGCTGACTCACCAGTACCATTATATCTACAAGGACTGCAGTGGGCCTGCACCTCTGGTGGCCCACCAATACCACAATCTCTACCAGGACTACAGTGGGTCTCCACCTCTGGTGGCCCACCAATACCGTAATCTCTACCAGGACTACAGTGGGTCTACTCTGTGACGACCTACCTACCAACATTCTTCAAAACTTCGGCTGACTCTGCTGTGGGTTTACTCTGTTGTGGCCCATTACCCATCTGCATGTCAAGAGTCAGCACTGTCTTTCCGTTGGAAGGACAACACTACTCCTTCAAGACTGCATGGAAATCTACTACTTTCGTGTGCATTTTCTTTACTGCTCAGACTTTGAAAAAAAAAAAAAAAAAAAAACACTGCAATTTTACTGTGATGGATGATCAGGACTGTCTTTATGGACTGTGAGAAAATTTTAGCTTTTGACAAACATTGTAGCAATAAGTGTGTGCATTTGATATCTTTGTTATTGTAATTATGAAAAATTTTATCAAATCATTATTGACCACTGCCAAAAACAATTTGTAAAATTTATTGTGGGAAGCATGGGGGCTATGTAAGTAGGCTGTTTAGGTTTTCTTATTGGTAATGCCACGTAGCGCTCTGTATGAAAATCACTGGCTGTGCTGTGTGCAGTCTGTGGCTAGTTTGCATTGTTGTCTGCCATTGTAGTGTTGGGCAGCTGGATGTTAACAGCGCGTAACGTTGCGCAGTTGGAGATGAGCCGCCAGCAGTGGTGGATGTGGGGAGAGAAATGGCGGAGTTTTGAAATTTGTAAGACTGGATGTCATGAACTGCTATATATACACTCCTGGAAATGGAAAAAAGAACACATTGACACCGGTGTGTCAGACCCACCATACTTGCTCCGGACACTGCGAGAGGGCTGTACAAGCAATGATCACACGCACGGCACAGCGGACACACCAGGAACCGCGGTGTTGGCCGTCGAATGGCGCTAGCTGCGCAGCATTTGTGCACCGCCGCCGTCAGTGTCAGCCAGTTTGCCGTGGCATACGGAGCTCCATCGCAGTCTTTAACATTGGTAGCATGCCGCGACAGCGTGGACGTGAACCGTATGTGCAGTTGACGGACTTTGAGCGAGGGCGTATAGTGGTCATGCGGGAGGCCGGGTGGACGTACCGCCGAATTGCTCAACACGTGGGGCGTGAGGTCTCGACAGTACATCGATGTTGTCGCCAGTGGTCGGCGGAAGGTGCACGTGCCCGTCGACCTGGGACCGGACCGCAGCGACGCACGGATGCACGCCAAGACCGTAGGATCCTACGCAGTGCCGTAGGGGACCGCACCGCCACTTCCCAGCAAATTAGGGACACTGTTGCTCCTGGGGTATCGGCGAGGACCATTCGCAACCGTCTCCATGAAGCTGGGCTACGGTCCCGCACACCGTTAGGCCGTCTTCCGCTCACGCCCCAACATCGTGCAGCCCGCCTCCAGTGGTGTCGCGACAGGCGTGAATGGAGGGACGAATGGAGACGTGTCGTCTTCAGCGATGAGAGTCGCTTCTGCCTTGGTGCCAATGATGGTCGTATGCGTGTTTAGCGCCGTGCAGGTGAGCGCTACAATCAGGACTGCATACGACCGAGGCACACAGGGCCAACACCCGGCATCATGGTGTGGGGAGCGATCTCCTACACTGGCCGTACATCACTGGTGATCGTCGAGGGGACACTGAATAGTGCACGGTACATCCAAACCGTCATCGAACCCATCGTTCTACCATTCCTAGACCGGCAAGGGAACTTGCTGTTCCAACAGGACAATGCACGTCCGCATGTATCCCGTGCCACCCAACGTGCTCTAGAAGGTGTAAGTCAACTACCCTGGCCAGCAAGATCTCCGGATCTGTCCCCCATTGAGCATGTTTGGGACTGGATGAAGCGTCGTCTCACGCGGTCTGCACGTCCAGCACGAACGCTGGTCCAACTGAGGCGCCAGGTGGAAATGGCATGGCAAGTCGTTCCACAGGACTACATCCAGCATCTCTACGATCGTCTCCATGGGAGAATAGCAGCCTGCATTGCTGCGAAAGGTGGATATACACGGTACTAGTGCCGACATTGTGCATGCTCTGTTGCCTGTGTCTATGTGCCTGTGGTTCTGTCAGTGTGATCATGTGACGTATCTGACCCCAGGAATGTGTCAATAAAGTTTCCCCTTCCTGGGACAATGAATTCACGGTGTTCTTATTTCAATTTCCAGGAGTGTATTATGACTTTTGAACACTAGTAAGGTAAATGCATTGTTTGTTCTCTATCAAAATCTTTCATTTGCTAACTATGCCTATCAGTAGTTAGTGCCTTCCGTAGTTTGAATCTTTTATTTAGCTGGCAGTAGTGGCGCTCGCTGTATTGCAGTAGTTCGAGTAACGAAGATTTTTGTGAGGTAAGTGATTTGTGAAAGGTATAGGTTAATGTTAGTCAGGGCCATTCTTTTGTAGGGATTTTTGAAAGTCAGATTGCGTTGCGCTAAAAATATTGTGTGTCAGTTTAAGCACACTCATGTACAATTTTTCTAAGGGGACGTTTCATAAGTGGAAGTATCTCCAATTAGCAAGCTATTGCCTACTTGTTTCCAATGTCAGAATTATGTTCATAACTAATTTTGACATACCTGGTATGATGTATCATGCAATACAAGAGAAAGCCGCGTGAATTGACGTAATGGTGCTAGACAGAGAGACAAAAATATTCTTAATCACTCTGTGGCGGTAGCGCTCAGATAATTTTTGTTAAGAAGTAATTCATTAAGAGGTTTCATTCTTGTGAAGTAGAATCGGCACCACTGCGAGATTTTGAAGGAAATTCTATTATATATTTGTATATAGTCGAGTGAACAGGTAATTCATGTTTCGAGAAGAATTTCATTGACACAAAAGTCAATAAAAGATTGTTCATTCCAAGAAGATATGTGTTTATTCCATAATTGACGTATACTTCGATTATGGTCTATTAATGAATATCATCTCGAGAACTGTTCCGGCGGGAGCGATCAGTTCTAATTAAATAGTTTGATGCTTTCTTCGGAAAAGCTGTAATTTCGCGGATCATTTAAATCCACCAGTGTTGGACATTTCTAGGAACTGAAAGCAAATTTGATTGCTACGCAACAGAGCCCAGACGAATATTTCTCCGCAATTTTGACACTTTCAGCTTCAATACAGCGTATGCAGCAGCTGGAGCAGATCGCTACAACGTGAGCTTGTAGTGTGAAAGCAGTTTCACACATCGCCCTGTATCATACCAACAGTGTAGGGATGCAACACAACAGAGCACACACAGTCACTCATACATATAAAGACAAACACAAGGTGGTGTGGGAAACATATAGAGAGAGATACTCACTCAATATAAGTGCTCATCAGACAGACTTTATATTGTGCATCAGTCTTCTAGTCTTTTACGTACTTGTCAATTCATGAGAAGAGTCATATTACTGCTTTTTGTAAGACATATGCAATAACCTGTCCGTCGAGGTATGTAGTCTTTCTGTTTTTTTTTCTTTTATACTGTAATTGATGTTGTATATTACAATCGTTTTGTATACAGTCACACTGCATAAATGCTTTCCAGATCTCAAGATGATAATTTTGACTACTGGAACCGGTTATCGAGGATGAAGGTTATTATTAGCCCTACTGGAAAAGAAATTTATCTGCACTAATGTATTATCAAAGATCGTCCCTTGCTTCTCAAAATGAGCAAACTAAATGTTACACATCGATGTGGAAACCTGTCATAGCTTTCTTAAGACAACAGGATAAAAAGGGTTACATATATGTTTTTGACTTTGTCCGACAGCAACCTGAATATTTTTCTTGATGAAGCCTCGAACAGCGTAACAATGTACTTGCGATCTGAGACAGATGTCTCATCATTGAAAATCAAGCGGGAAACAAAATTATCAATTTAAACTCTTGCAGGCTACTGTTATACGCTTATAGCGATTAACACTGTCCTCCAGCTGCAAATGATGCTGTACTGCATGTGTCATTGCTTCAGATGTAATCGCCACTAGAAAATGTCGAGTTATAAGAACTTCTCGTATAACATTACGTGAAACTTCACACAGTTTCGCTTAAAGCAGTTGATCCTCCGGTTCTTCTTTGTTTACACAAGAGACATTTCGAAAATAATCGATTTCCTCAGCAAAACAAAGATGTTTTCCCACTCCAGCACGCAACTTTTAATTATCACCGTTAGGGAAAAACTGAGGTCACATGATTATTTACTACATAACAAAGTAGTCTGTGAGCACAGTTATTGACATCGTGGATGGCTCTGAGCACTATGGGACTTAACTTCTAAGGTCATCAGTCCCCTAGAACTTAGAACTAATTAAACCTAACTAGCCTAAGAACATCACACACATCCACGCCCGAGGCAGGATTCGAACCTGCGACCGTAGCGGTCACGCGGTTCAAAACTGAAGCGCCTAGAACCGCTCGGCCACCCCGGTCGGCCATCGTGGATGTTTTCCTTACTAACTTTAGGGACACCCCTATGTAAAGCGGAGTATATGCCCCAAGAAGCGGAGCCTCCAGTATCAAAGGAGTCGTGGCCTATTGTGTTGTAAGCAGAGAAGCGTTAACAGCTAATCGGGTCAGGCAGGAGCGCTCAGTGATTGCGAAAGCGTGCTCCTCATTGGATATCATCAAACAGATCTAGCAAGGCCCTTGTCAGGCATACTGAGGAGATGCTTGAGTGAGAAGTTGCGGCTCCGGCCTCGTAAACATACGGCAGGGAGAGTGATGTGCTGACCACATGCCCCTCCAAATCCGCATCCAGTGACTCTGAGGATGACACGGCGGCAGGTCGTTACCGTCGGGCTTCCATAGCCTTTTCGGGTGGAGTTTAGTTCAGTTTTAACAGATATATCAGGGACATTTCAACGTTTCTAAAGCTGCCCAAGCCAACTGCTGGTGAGGTGACAGTGAAGCAGAAATGCGGAATACCAACCACAAGTAAACCAAGACCAGGTAGACCTTATGTGCTGCACAGGGACCGTTGAGCGTTGCAGAGGGTGGCTGCATAAAATCGTGTGAAATCAGTGGAGAATCACTGTGCTTAGCATGTAAAATAGGACGGGGTACCCTGGTCGAGCAACTCGTCATAAGCCACACATTTCTGTAAATGTTAACCGGCGCTTGAGATGTGTAAAGATCGACGCCACTGAAAACGAGTGATGAGGGGTGATAAATCACGCTGTACCCTGCGGCATTCTAATGGAAGGGTTTGATTTGGCGAATGTCCAGGGAACGTTGTTTGCCATCGCGTAGCGCAAAAAATTGGTTCAAATGGCTCTGAGCACTATGGGACTCAGGTCATCAGTCCCCTAGAACTTAGAAGTACTTAAACCTAACTAACCTAAGGACATCACACACATCCATGCCCGAGGCAGGAGTCGAACCTGCGACCGTAGCGGTCACGCGGTTCAAAACTGAAGCGCCTAGAACCGCACGGCCACACCGGCCGGCTAAATCAAATGGTCCCGAGCACTATGGGACTTAACATCAGAGGTCATCAGTCCCCTAGAACTTAGAACTACTTAAACCTAACTAACCTAAGGACATCACACACATCCATGCCCAAGGCAGGAGTCGAACCTGCGACCGTAGCAGTCGCGCGGTTCCAGACTACAGCGCCTAGAACCGCATGGCCACCGCGGCCGGCCGCGTGGCGCAACAATGGAGTACGGAGGTCATCCTCAATGTGTGATCTCGTTCTTCATCTACATGTACATGGATACTCTGCAAGTCGAATTTTAGTGCCTGGCACAGGTCCCATCGAACCACCTTCATAATTCCCTATTATTCCAATCTCGTATAGCGCGCGGAAAGAATGAACACCTATATCTTTCCGTACGAGCTCTGATATCCCTTATTTTATCGTAGTGATCGCTCCTCCATATGTAAGTCGGAGTCAACAAAATATTTTCGCATTCGGAGGAGAAATTTGGTGAATGGAATTTCATGAGAAGATTCCTACGCAACGAAAAACGCCTTTCCTTTAATGATGTCCATCCCAAATTCTGTGTCATTTCTGTGACACTCTCTCCCATATTTCTCGATAATACAAAACGTGCTGCCTTTCATTGAACTTTTTCGATGTACTCCGTCAGTCCTATCTGGTAAGGATCCCACACCGCGCAGCACTATTATAAAAGAGGACGGACAAGCGTAGTGTAGGCAGTCTCCTTAGTAGGTCTGTTACATTTTCTAAGTGTCCTGCCAACAAAACGCAGTCTTTGGTTAGCCTTCCCCACAACATTTTCTATGTGTTCCTTCCAGTTTAAGTTGTTCGTAATTGTAATACCTACGTATTTAGTTGAATATACGGCTTTTAGATTAGACTGATTTATCGTGTAACCGAAGTTTAACGAGTTCCTTTTAGCACTCATGTGGATGACCTCACACGTTTCGTTATTTATGGTCATCTGCCACTTTTCGCACCATTCAGATATATTTTCTAAATTGTTTTGCAGTTTGTATTGATTTTCTGATAACTATATTAGTCGATAAACGACAGCGTCATCTGCAAACAACCGAAGGCGGCTGCTCAGATTGTCTCTCAAATCGTTTATGTATATAAGGAACAGCAAAGGACGTACAGCACTACGTTGTGGAGCGCCAGAAATCACTTCTGCTTTACTCGATGACTTTCCATCAATTACAACGAACTGTGACCTCTCTGACAGGAAATCACAAATCCAGTCACTTCAGGAAACGCTAAATGTGAAAGGATATGTATGAGTATACATTTTACAGCGAAGTGTAATCGGTACGGTAGAGGAAATGAACGATGACGATAACTGTTTGCATCAGCATGACAATGCACTCTCTGATAGATCAACATCGTTGGGACAATATTTTGTGGACTATAATATTCCTGGAACGGACTTGCTGCGCAGATTTCGGAGATGGACCCAACAGAACACCTTTGGGAGGAGATAGAACGTCGACTTTGCTCCAGACCCCAGCTTCCAGCATCACTGCCTTTTATGGTTTCGGCTCTTGAGGAAGAATGGGGTGCCATTCCTCCACAGAAATTCAGATACGTCACTGAAAGGGTCGGCAACAGAGCTCAGTTCATCATAAAGGCGAAGGAAGGACACGCCCTACATTAATGTTCACTAATAGGTGCCCCTGAACTTTCGATCAGATTGTGTACTCGTACATACCTTCAGAGTTATATGGTGTTCGGATGCGATAACTCTCGCCTAGTTAGCGGCAATAAGTACATAATACTTTCCATAGAGATACGTGATATGATTTTGTTTCTTGGTTTAGCCCGTAAGGCTGTGGGGCCCACGGCGGTACGGCACTTGACGGAGACGCAGCCCACAGCCGCCCTTGGCGAGCGGCTTGCTAGCGCGGCCGACTGCCTCGCTCTGTGGATGAGCGGTGTGCGCGTGCGCCGTGGCCCCTGACCCGCTTCACTGTACCGTCCCCCTCACATTCCCCCCTCCTTGCAGCCCCGCTCCGCCCCTGACGATAGCCTTAGGCCCTCTACTGGGAAAGCGGCACCAATAGCGCACCGCCGATGGGCCGCCTATCTGTGACCGGAGTGAGACCCGTAGCACTCACTCAGTGGAGACTTCAACCGCGAAGTTTCAAATGTTGCATCGTTAGATGTTATTGCAAACATACAATAGCTGTCCCCAACATATCGTCTAGAGTTGTAAAGGGGAAGGGAGAACTGCTACGTGCTGAGTGCGCATCGTGTGTAGGACGGCTTAGCGTGGTCTACGTGCTGAGCTAGTTGAAACAGTGGACAGAACGTAGGTGTCAGAAGACGAATACTACACGACCAGACGCTAGCTATTTTAGCACTGAAATCAATGAGATATTAACATCCTAGGAAGATTATAGAATTTCTGTTGTCCGCTGTATTTCTGTTTTTGTATATCCGAAACATTTTTCGGAGCGAAAGATCCATCATCAAGGCTTTCGTCATTTACATGAGGTTTTCCGTCTCGAACTGGTAACGATACGCATCTGAAAGACCTTATGGTGTTACATAAACGTAAAAAGTATATGAGCGCTGCTGAAAAACAGCTACTGCGTTAATAAAGTCAGGAATGTTGTGAACTCCACTGCAATAGCGGCCCATTGCGAAATTCCTCGTTATTATTTGCTTCTTGTTGCACGCATATCGTCACAAAGAAGGGAGAACTGAAAATAAATACTCCAAGCTACAAAAGACAGACGTTTACAGAAATTCAACTCTACGATATGAGACATTCGAGAGACGTAACTGCTGTCAGAGGCTTTAACTTTCTTACTGCAAGGCGCATTTGCTTGAAACTGCATATACTGTTGACAATACTGAAAATGGTCTATAGATCCTGCAGATACAAAACAAAAACCGGAAACGAGACATCCAAGAACATTTATAAATAGTGTGGTGTCAATTTAAGTAACCAAATAATACGTTCGACGAGGCGGGACACAGCGAAATTACTGGAGTTCCAGATACTTTCAACAATTAATTTTCTCATAATGTGGGGCCACAGTCATAATATTTTTCTTTAAAGTCAGTACCCCAATTAGACTGTTGTTTATTTACACAATCATGATTGTGTAAGTGGAAATGTAACACTGTAAAGAAACAACAGTCTAATGGCGGCACTGACTTTAAAGACTTTCAACAATCTTTTGCTTAAAGAATCCCAATGGCAGTGACTCTTACTTCATGCTGTCTTCTTCTGTTCCTATAAAAATCAGTTCGCGAGAAAACGTAGTCTTTGACAGCAATTTTATCTTCCCAGTGTCTCATGTTATAGAGGTAAACCTCTGAAAATAAATATCACTGGTCGCACAGTGTTCATTTCGTCCTAATGTTTTAGGTCACAAGTGTAGAATAAGAATGAAACAATTTTGAGGAACATCGCCTTTGGCCACTAGTGAAGCAGTTTTTCATAATATGCAGGTGCTTTTAGCACTGCTGTTTGTTTTCTCTGCCGCTTATACGTTTTTAGATTTGTATAACAACATACTATTTAGCACACTGTATTCGCATTAGGGGGGGGGGGGGGGGGACGGTTCCATCTCGCGTCCAGTCATCTTGATTTAGGTTTTCCGTGATTACCCTAAATCGCTCCAGGCAAATGCAGGGGTGGTTCCTTTGAAAGGGCACGGCCTACTTCCTTCCCCGTCCTTCCCTAATCCGATGAGAGCGATGACCTCGCTGTTTGGTCTCTTCCTTCAAACAACCCAACCCAACATACCATTTATCAAGTGCTACTGCTTCACCTCTGCGAGACGGCAAGACTCAAGTGACACTGAAAATCCCGATGATGAAGCTTTCGCTGTGTAATTCCTGCCAGAAATAATAATTTAAAACCCAAATGGCAGAAAGTTGAAAAAGTTTTATTAGTTAACGTAAAGTTAATTGTTTCCCCACTCACCAAAATTCAACAATGCTGTTCCCGTACTCGACGAGAAGTTACTACCAACTGAAAGAACACATCAACTGTAGAATCGGGAATTTCAAAAAAACAAGTAAAAATTAGTGTAAAGGGCTTTCAACGGTACGCGCTAGCGACGAACTTGGAACATTGCAGCAAACTGCGTAAGATTTTGCGACAGTGGTTACGTTTCAAGCTGTACCGTCTACAACCATTAAAACCGCAAGATTACAGTAGGTGCTCTCAGTTTTGCATCACAATGCAGGAAGCTGTTGATGGTGAACATTTCGCCTCCAAGCCTTCCTGATATTCAGCAGCGAAGCCAAAGGTTAATGTATTCTGCGCAGTGGCGCAGACAACACGTATGGGACAATTTTCTTCTGTGAGGAAACTGTGATGGGTACCGCTTACCTTGATCTGTTGCAGTTGTCGCTGTTGCTGATTCCTAGAATTTTATCTCCTAATAAGACGAAGCACCACTCATTAAAGCATCGATGTTCGTCGCTTTCTAAAGACGAACTTCCACATCGTTGGGCTGGGCATAGTGATGAATGGAATGTGATGTGGCTCTCTTCCCTTGCTGCCCCAGGTCGCCTGACATAAAGCCTTGTTACTTTTTCCTTAGTTCGTACATCAATGACCGTGTATACGTACACCCCCCCCCCCCCCCTGCCAAGACCACTGGAACAGCTCAGATAACGCGTCAATGCTGCTGTTTTGACCATTGACAAGATGTAGCTACGTAATGTAAGGAAAGAACTTGGCTATCGATCTTATTGCTTCACTAGAGGAAACTCATAGAAAATCTGCAGAGTGCAAAATTCAAACTTGATAACTTTACGGTTCCTTTCAAGCATCAGTTATATTTCTACATATAATATTTTGGAAAGTACAGAGCTTTCAGAATGAAATTTTCACTCTGCAGTAGAGTGTGCGCTGATATGAAACTTCCTGGCAGATTATAACTGCGTGCATTTCAAGGCAAAGGTCCCGAGTTCGAGTCTCGATCCGGCACACAGTTTTAATCCGCCAGGAAGTTTCAATATAGAGCTTTGTAAACGAATTTATCAATTGTACTAGCCGTGTATATAAATACAGTATTGTAGATATTTGTCAAATGAGTGGACGGTATTTATGCGATCTGGGCTACAGAAAGTTTTTACCAGGTAAACCAGGTCGCTTCTGCTCATTTCTCAACGCGATTAATTTCACTCTAGAAGACATGTACTGTAGGCTATGGAGTTTTTTTACGTGAATTAGTACGTTTCAGGCTAGATGGCTGGCTCTGAGCACTATGCGACTTAACTTCTGAGGTCATCAGTCGCCCGGAACTTAGAACTAATTAAACCTAACCAACCTAAGGACATCACACACATCCATGCCCGAGGCAGGATTCGAACCTGCGACCGTAGCGGTCGCTCTTCCAGACTGTAGCGCCTAGAACCGCACGGCCACTCCGACCGGCGTTTCAGGCTAGAATGTTAGAGGCAGTTCTAAGTGAACACTTTTGTAAATGCTTTAGCCCTATTATCAATAAGTATTTAGTTGGATTTGAAATTTTTGTTATTAATAAAACCTTATAAGAAAAAGTAACCCAAAGAGCACAGTTAAGGTATTTTATGAATTCTAAAAAATTCGAATGAGTTTCAGCAAGTTAAATATTATTTCTTATACAAAAAAGTGTAATCTTGACAGCTTCTCGACGTTAAGGTCATTAGAGACCCATCCCCGTATTTACCTGAAATTACCTAGAGAAAAATAATACGATTTAAAGAAGTCTTTCTAGTGTGCTTGTTTTTATTTCGTACTGATGAGATCAAAGACGTGCACAGGAAATGAATTGTTGCCTTACCTTCAACTTCGTAGAGTTCGTCATGGGTTTTTATGCGTCACTGCAAATAACCTTGTGAGCAATGACCGTGGTGGTCGCGGCCGATCCATCATTTGAGGAATGTCCACCTCTGCAGACGTGTCAGTGCGAGGACACGAAGTACCGGAGATCCGTTATGCCGAAAGAACAAGATCATTTTTGCCGTATAACGAAGTTTTCTATGATAGAAGAAACTCGATATCCACGAAATGTAATGCCGTCATCCGCTAAAGCAATTCTGAAAGTCTTTTCTCGGAACACATCTAACGACAGATTTTCTCCTAACAGCGTTGAAAATATGTTCGTAATCGTAAGTTTATTTCCGTCTGAATAAATATGTACTGTACGACAACTGGTAAAAATGTCACCGTTGAAAATAGATTAATCAATGCTCTGCACCAAAGTCATCTCGGTGACGACAACCTGCTGTAGCAGCAGTAGAAACGTCGAAATACATAGGGCGATCAAAAAATTTGCGTTCGGATGCCACATTAACCCCCTGAATATATGTCTATGCTTATAAACCCGCATCGGAGTCTCGTTGGGTTGCATATACGCTTCAGCATCCCTCTCAGACGTAAACTTTTTGAACG
This sequence comes from Schistocerca serialis cubense, assembly GCF_023864345.2. NCBI lineage: Eukaryota > Metazoa > Arthropoda > Insecta > Orthoptera > Acrididae > Schistocerca > Schistocerca serialis. The sequence goes on from NC_064639.1 coordinate 640,048,946, forward strand.
TCATTTATAAATTTCAGCGACATGCCTGCGTATACCTACAAGAGTCTAATTATAACTGGCTCCGAAATAAATATAACTTACTCTATGAATAGAAATAATATAATCTATTAAAATCGAAGAATATCTGTCTTCGCTGGGTACCCTATTGCAGTGTAAGATACAACCACCGCTAATGCTGTGTTTGTTTTTGAAAGTGGATTAGCTATGTTATTTGTCGATACTCTTGTGGTTGTAACACGGAACTAAGTATCATAGTTGTTAACGCATTACTTTCTTATTGCGAAGAGCGACGTTCAGGTCTCTGTCACGACATTTTGTTACTTCTAGGTATTCTTTAATTGCTCAAGGCCAATGTCCGACGTAGAACCAATGAATCCAACGACAAATCATGTTAAATTGGGAAATGAGAGACGATATTTCATGCACAATAGCTATATCGACAGCAGTTACGTCTATACAAGCACCCGAACTGTTCGAGGATCATATACTGCACTAGAGAACATCTGGCAGCGAACGAAACAGAAGCTTCACTTCGTAATACTATATGGAGATACATAAATGCATCCAATTTACCACGTGAATCTCAGGCCACACGGTGCGAGTTTGTCAATGAAACGTTCGTCAGTTGCTAAAGTGATGAAGATTGGGGGACACAAAGATTGCCCTTTATAACGAGTGACTGGAACACCAATTTAACTGCTGCGGATCTATTGCTGTATGGTGAAGCGTTTGACACAGGCTCAACCTGTAAACAAGTCCATACAAGGTCGAAATGAATTAACTGAGATAATAGCGCCGTATGTCTACATTCGCAAAGAAAGAGGACTGCAACCGCAATATGATAGACGAGGTGGCGATAAATACAGTCAGACATATACAAAGATGTAATAGGTTACATTAATTATGCTATGTACAGTTAATAATTGAGCTACACAAAACTTTGAATGTTGTAAGTTCTACTGCCTTACTGAATTATATACGGTTAATGATTTTTATAGCAACTAAATAGTGTTGAAAGATAATTTACACACATAAGTCTCTGGATATGAGCAATGATTAGTGCCGTCATGCCACAATGATGTAGGTTCTTCACTATAGTCTTCCACACTAATGTTCATTACTCTATAGACGCATGCGATCTGCTGACGACCTCTGAACTGCGGCTGGTTAAAAGGCTGTGCCGCCCGAACAGCGTCTGGAGCACAGAGGTCACTTGGATTTCGCTTCCTCCTGGTGACGAGTATGTGTAGTGCCCATCAGCGAAGACAGCTAACGATGGGAGGGCGGTACCAAAGTTCTCCCGCGTACCTCTGCGAGCACCGCGTCGGGTGCGGTCGACGATGCCGTCGATATCGCATTCCTTCCCCCCCCCCCCCCCCTCCCCACCCACAAAAGGAGGCGCACCGTCGCCACGGGAGCGGGCGACGACGGGGGAAGGCTGTGCCGCAGTGCCACTGACGTGGTTGGTTGTGGTGCAATGGTAGATGGCACCATCCAACCCGCATCCCGAAATTTATCTTGCAAACCAAGAATCAAGAGACAAGACGTAACTTCAACGGCGCAGGTGAGTGTGGGTGTGGCCCTGCTGAGGACGCTGAAGGCTGTACGGCCGGTAGGGGCCTGATGTCCATCACGGCCGTCGCATCGAACGGCGACAGGCGTGGTGGCTGCGAAGGCGGCAGAGGCTGCGGAGGCGAGGAGCGGTCACTACAACCAAGGAAACGAAGTTGGTTTTGGTGCCGTGGGTGGGTGCCAGATACGTCGTGAATGGTATAATGAACACGGACAGATGTCTGACTGACGTTGCCGTTTTCTAGCTGTGATACTTCTTATAGACACGACAGAAAACATAGGTCTTCGTTTGGACCGTTGTTGCGAAGGTAGTGTCAGAAAGAGTGACGAGGGTGAAAGAGATGCAGCAACGTGCGATGACTACAATCATGTAAGAGCTCTGCTGATGAAACGTCGGAAGCAGACATAGTGTCACAGGTGCTCGGGAACAATAGCAGAGCATGTTTCTCTTGACCGCGAAACACGAAATTTGGACAGGTGCACCTTGCAATTGTGAAAGAAACGTTCCGTTACATCCTTGGATAAAGGAGAGAATGGCGCCGTTCTATATGTTGAATGCCATTCTCTTGGCAAAACTGGTCAAATTCTGGTGAAGAAAATACCGAGTCATTCTCTCAAACAGTGGTCAAAAGCACTGAAGTGACATAGGGATATTTCCTTTATGTATCGATGATAATGAGATACCTTGTGTTCCAGAAAAGACCAGCAAAAACAATATAAACACGCTGTCAGGGACGGTCAGGTCGAGGATAATTAAAAAATTCTTCTCTTGGAATTGCCTGGTTACCCACGCTTGCGCGGCAACGGGTGGATATTTCTTTTCTCTCTTTTTTTTTTTTTTGGGTCATCAGTCTTCTAACTGGTTCGATGCTGCGAGCCATGAATTCCACTCCTGTGCCAACCTCTTCATCTCAGAGCAGCATTTGTAACCTACATTATCAAGTATTTGATGGATGTATTTCAGTGTCTGTCTTTCTCTGCAGTTTTTGCCCTCTACAGCTCCCTCTAGTGCAATGGAAGTTATTCCCGGATGTCTTAACAGATGTCCTATACTCCTCTCCCTTCTTCCTGTCAGTCTCTTCCACATATTACTTTCCTCTCCGATTCCGCACACAACCTCCTCATATCTCACCTTATCAGTCCACATAATTTTAAGCACTCGTCGTAGCACCAAACATCAAATGCTTCCCTACTGTTCCGGTTTTCCCTACAATGCTGTGCTCCACGCGCACACTCTCAGAATTTTCTTCTTCAGATTAAGATCTACGTTTGATACTAGTAGACTTCTCTTGGCCAGGAATGCCCTTTTTGAAATTGCTATTCTGCTTTTAATGTCCTCCTTGCTTCGTCCGTCATTGGTTGTTTTGCTGCCTAAGAAGTAAGATTCCTTAACTTCACCTACTTCGTGAGCATCAATATGATGATCATCATTTCAGCAGGAAGGAGCTTCCGATGTCACTTATCGAAGAAAGCTTTGAAATAACGCAGGTGCAGGGGCTCTCCCGAATGGAAGGTGCTGGAATTGATGCAAGGTGATGTGTGTATTAGCCATCGTAAATTCTTTAGTTTCCTCATCCAGGAAAAGTTGATAAGCATCGACCAAGACAATTTTTGCTTGAAAATTAATGTATGTCCTAGTGCCATATCTTACAAACAAATGATGAATGCTGGCATTTAAAAGTTCCGTATTAATAGCACACACATTGAGTGTCTAAACCAAATAAATCAAAAGCATCCACGTCAAATATGTTAAGACTAGAACGTGGCTGAACTACTGTGAAAGGTACCCAAATAGTCTTATTTCTATGTTTTTCCTGCAAGTTTCACGGTCCAAGAACAGAGATAGTTTCGTCATTCTATCCGTGAGGTGCATATGTGATTTTTGTAATTGAGGGAGTCCCAATTACTCATAAGTATTTTCATTAGTCAGTGTGAATGAAGTGCCAGTATCTAACGGAAGTGCTACAGACTGATTGAAAATCTGCAGAGAGTTGATAGTTTTCAGTTTATTCTCTGAATGTGACTATCTGTTCTGACCTGCAGAAGACTGCCTTTGTCTGAATGATAATTGACGAAGTGGTCAAATGTACGTCTGTCAAAGGAGAGCTGGTTGGAATGAGACAAGTTTTACATTGAGCATTTCGCCGTACGAATACGTCGCTTTCGTCCATGGTTCGTGTGTGGATTACCAGGAGGAATGGGCACAGATTCAGAATGAGAGATAATATTTATTTCTACTTTCTCAAGACAATATTTGTGTGGAACAGAATTGTCTTTTCGTTTCCTTTGCTCGCAGTATATATCCTCAATTATGGCAGTGTCGCCATTCCAAGTGGCGGAGAAAGCAGTTGTTGTGGTCACATATTACGCGGCATTTCGTACATGACTGCGGAAGTTCTGTTTTAGCTGAGGAAGTGAATGAGTGCATCTAGCCGTGTTTACACTGTTGTTTATTGCAAAGGTTATCGGGTGCCCTGCGATATTGGTGCTGCCTCGAACAAGCAGCGGTCAGCGTTGCAACAACAGGCACATTTTTCCAAGTTCTGCAAAGTCTTGAACAACCTGAGCTTAGGTTGCTTTAAGGGGAGTTAGAACGGCAAAATTTTTTTCGCATTTTCGGGTTTTTATCTCATTATAAAATTTTCAGTTTTCCGAATAAAATGATATACATATCACTCATAAACTCACATGGAAAGTATTTTATTTAATTTTTTAAATATATAATTTTAAAATTTTTACGTGCATTATTTCAAGATCTAATAAAATCGGTGAATTTTTATATAGAAGGTTGTGGATTGCTGCGTTATAAAGTTCATGTACGGAATAGGCTGGGCACCAGGTTGAGAAAGCTGGAACAAAGTTTGAAAGACAAGATACTTTCTGACAGTAAAACCATAAGAAGCAGGCTGACGGACAAAATGATTGATGAACTACAGAAGTATTATGGGATGGCCATTAGAAATAATACTGAGGATTTGTTCAAAATGAAGTAGGCAGTATGGGCCACCTTCTTCCACAGACTGTCAACTGATGAAAAACCAGTACACGACCTTTGCCATCCTGAATCTGATTCGCAGTGCAATTACCGCAATTCCCAGTACTCAAACAGTTCATACAGCCATAAACATTCCATACCTGTAGCAGTCATGGATACCACAAAACCTACTTACAGAAAACCTGGCAAATGCTGAATTACTGAAGAAGTGTGTGCATGGTCAGACTCAAAATCCCAATGATTCGTTCAGTAATCCTATATGGACTCGCTTACCAAAAGACTTTTTGGTGGAATGAAGACACTGAAGTGGAGCTGGGAAGGGGGTCGTTGATGCTGTTATTGCCTTAAATGATGGCAACATTGGTAGGTTGAAAGTGCTACAGCATATGTGAATTAATCCTGGACTGAACTGCATCAGAGAACGTGAACGGATGGACAAGGTTCACAGTCATAAAGCAGAGTATGCAGCACAATTGGCGACTAAGGAGTCCAGAAAGAAGAAAAGAAGAAAAGACTTGGAAAAAATCAAGAGAATGATATACAGTATGGTGCAAGGCGCTTCTGAGTGACTAAAAATAAAAAATTAAGCATATATTAAGTGAGTTACAGTCTTTTGAAACCTTAGAAGCCGTTCCTGAAAATTTACATTTTCTGTTTCATTTTTCCCTAAATCTCAGAAACCAATTCGAGTAGAGTTTTCAGATTTTCATGGAGTAATGACATACATATACGGAGTCTACCGAACTAAAAGGAGAACGTAATGTCATGTATAATTAAAATTATTTAGGATAACGTACAAAAAAGGATACGAAATTTTAACCGTGTAATTAAAAAATTGTATTTCCGTAAGCAATAGCTGAAATGCAAATATTGTAGTTCAGTGGACTCAGAACATACAGTTTAATGTACCGTAAAAGTTTCATGTCAATGGATACAGTGATTCCTGAAATACCTGGAACCCAAGTCGGGATAGGGCGTACCACCTCCCCTTAAGCACGTCATTGAGACCAGGGCTGCTTCAGGATGCTTTGGAATCCGTTCAGGACAACACGGCAAGTGCCGTAACCCGCTTCCTCAGAAACGTCGCTCGTTCGACGATGAGTCAAGATAAGAGAACGCATGTCTGTTTTTCCGTAATTACTCGATCGTTTCTGAGAAAATTACAGTCAAAGTTTTTGCTTTGTTTAGATAACATTTAAAGAGCGATAATTTCAGCCGAAGTAGTCACGACGCTGCGGCCTTTCAGTTTTGCGTCTCATGTTCGAATACCGGTTATTGATATTATTTATTTTATTTTGTCATATTTTATCGTCATTTACCTGCCTACATCCGTAAAAGGTTACTACGCGAACGTTTGTTATCAAGTTAGGTAATACAAGTGCGTTATATTACTTGTAAAATGATAACAGGGTTTCACGACACGTGTCATACTTTCAGTAGTAGCTAATATTGGCCACTCAAAATGTTGTACACCGCGAACGTATAGGCCATATTCATGGAGGTGCGGATTTTTCGCAGTTATAGAGAACAATGTGAGGAATTTTCTGACGTACACAAGTAATTTACAAAGCTTGTAGCTGCCAAATTAGGGCAACAATTTTTTTTTTTTAAATTTCAACTATTCGCTTTTTTCTGCGACGTTGGTAATAGCCTGCGAAGAGGACATCAACAACTCACCTTGCGTGAAACTTGACCAAATAATAAGAAATTAGCGCCGCAAATTACGGTCCTCCTGTCAGGAGATGAAGTCCCGGAAACGTCTGCTTCTGCCCTGTTGCACTGAACCTAATGTAGCCGTAACGCAGGTACGTTACGTCTGCCTAGTGTTATGACTTTCGCCGGCTGCTGTGGCCGAGCGGTTCTAGGCGCTTCAGTCTGGAACCGCGCAGGTTCGAATCCTGCCTCGGACATGGATGTGTGTGATGTGCTTGGGTTAGTTAGGTTTAAGTAGTTCTAAGTTGTAGGGGACTGATGACCTCAGATGTTAAGTCCCATAGTGCTCAGAGCCATTTTGTTATGACTTTCATCAAATGCTCAAACTGATTCGTGCTATAAAGCGGTTATGAACAGAGAGAAATGCACGTTAAATTTTGTCTGGACTTATTGCAACTTAGGACCATCTTGTATATCATACTGTGACATTGGGGGATGACTGTGTATCCTTATAGAGTTGTCGCTTTACTACTCCCACAAGTAAAAGCTCTGAGTTGTTACGCATTGTGAGCGCTCAAGCCCTTTTTTTGTTTTCTGGGAAACCGATTCAACGCTCTCCGAATATTCTGTTGAGGTTGTAATTATCTGTTTGAAATGGTTGAGATATCTGTCGTTTTGGTACCACATCGACTGCCTGCCTTACGCCCAGTGATCTTTCTTCTAATAACTGCGACTGCATGTCTCTTAAGATTTATAAATACATGAGGTTGTTTATTCTCATCAATAAAAACGGGGACCAGTGATGAGATTCATGAAAAGCTCGAATGACACTTTAACAGAACTTATCTCGGACAGTTAAGTTTTAACTGACAATTAACCTATAGTGTGAGATCGATGCGAGCAGTTTTAACGCAGTGCTTCTTCTGTACACAAAACCATGCACAGAAAGGCTGCATCGCAGTTTTCGGAAATACGATTTGTAGAATTTTAACTAATTGTAGAAGTCATTGTTATGAGGCTGTTAATGGGGAAAAATCTGAAACCGACGTAATGAAATAGAACCTAATATTTGCAGAACTCTAATTTGGCTGAGCTCATTCGTAATACCTAGATACAAAGCAGTAATAAGTGAACTGCGTTTTACAACTGCTACAACGTTAGCTCTATTTCTCTCATCAGTTTCAATAATGTATGCTTCTTACTTCCAAATTATTGTTTTCTTTTTATCCATGCGAAGACAGAAATGAAGGGTTTCTGGCGCTCAGAATACCTTGCGTCATAAAGCCGTGGCGCTTCTCTTAGCAATTTGCTGACATTCGCCATAAAAGAAAACCACTTTTTCAACTATCGTATACAATGTCTCACAAAACCCGTTGTCCAGGGTTCGTATCTTTGACTTGTAATCAAAACACCTTCAGACCTTGGCTCGAACCTCGCCACCGCTAAAACTCTGAATAAAAATCGTCAGCAATAGTGACCGTGGACTTTTGGCATAGGAAGACGCCATCGTTCTGACAACGACCTCGTCAAAGATGGCGCAGAAGTCGACAGAGGTTCAGGGCAGTCTTTAGTCCAAGGGATGGACATTGCCCCTAAAAGGGGGAAGAATCATCAACGATCGACGGCACGAGAATTCAGAAGACAATGCAAAGTGGAAAACATTGCATTACAGACACACAGTATATATCCATAGAACACATGGTGTGTAATTGGAAACGTTTCATGACGATCTTTCCAATGTCAAAAATTCCGGTCTAGGCCCCATTCGGATCTCCAGCTGGAGACTACAAAGGAGAAAGTGACCACGAGAAAAGGATTTAATGGCCAACGAAAGCATAATATTCTACGAAGTGGGTCGCCGAAGGTCAGAAGTTTAAAAGTGGTAGGGAAGCTAGAAAGTCTGAGAAGGGAAATGCTAAGGCTCACTCTATATACAGTGAGGGACAGTCAAGTGAAATGAAAAGAAGACGATGACTTCTGGTTAGCTGAGTATAGGGTAACATCAACAGCAGCAGAAAATGTTATGACGGGAGAGGGATATATTATGAATAGGAAAGTAGGGCAGAGAATGCGTTACTGTGAACAGTTCAGCAATAGGGATCTTTCTCACAGAATCGACAGCAAATCAACACCAACAACAGTAATCCAGTTATACATGCCGACGTTGCAAGCAAAAGATGAAAAGATAGAGAAAATATATAGGGTTATTGAATGAGTAATTTAGTACGTAAAATAAGATGAAACTCTGTCAAGAGCGACAGGAGTCCGGTTGTCGGGGAAGGAGTTACTTGGGGAGAGATTTAAGGAAAATATGGGCTTAGTAATAGGAATGAGAGATGACAAAGACTAAATGAATTCTGTAGTAAATTTTAGCAAGTAATAGCGAATACCCTGTTCAAGAATCTCAAGAGGTGGAGGTACACTTGGAAAAGACCGTGTGCTACGGTAACATTCCAGTTAGATTACGTCATTGTCCGGCAGAGATACCGAAGTCAGATAATAGTTTGTAAGACGTACCCAGGAGCAGATAGAGACTCGTATCACAATTCAGTAATGATGAATAGTAGAGTGAAGTACAAGAAAGATGGCTACGTAGAAACAGTGGGCAACAGACAAAATAGTTCAGGTGATCGACGAAAGAAGGAAGTACAAAAACATTCCGGGAAATTCAGAAATACAATTGGGAATGAAATGAATAGGAAGTGCAGGGAAGCTAAGCCGAAATCACTGAATGAAAAATGTGGAGAAATAGAAAAAGAATTTATATAAATGCGTGGAGCCAGGTCTTTCGGACAAGTCCGAGATAACAAACACCGCACATTCATATAACTGATTAGTTTCGATGGGCAATGAATCCACAGTCTTAAGTGCAGATACATATTTTGTTTGATGTCTGGCGGGAATCTAAAATTAGTGAGTATGGAGGACATTAATGGCTATCGCAGATAGATGGCGCCGGGTGAGAATGTAAGTAGTGGGAGCGCCCCGCAAGAGTCTGCGCAGTTGCGATGAACACTGCATCCGAATGGCGTACTGGTTAACGCAACTGCCGATAAAGCAGAAGATCCCGGGACTGAGTCCCGGTTTGGCACGCATTTTCACTCGTCGCCGCTGATTTCTCATATAAGACCCAATGGAGCTGGTTTCACCAGTTCCTCCCCTTTCCTTTCTCTCCCCTCTACCTTTAATTTACTCAATATGAAAAAGAAATGATTGTCGGTAGGACTGACTCAGCATAGACGAGGGTTTCCCAGAAAGTAATGTACCGCATTTTTTTTTCTCAGCTGAAAACAATGCTACGGATGCTAAACATTACGTATGTATTTTTTGAAGTATCCTGACTGAGCGTGCGAAGTTTCCGTCACTTCCGACAGATAGCGTAGCTGCAAGACAGTTTTAAAATGGCGTCTGTAGTTTATGTACGTTACAAGCAACGTGCCTCATTGAATTTCTCACTGCAGAGTAAGAAACTATGAGGAATTTTCATAAACGATTGTGCAAAGTCTATGGAGCACCTGCTGTCGACAGAAGTACAGTTAGTCGCTGGGTGAGGTCATCAGAAGGTGGTTTGGTGGAGCTCCACGATTTGCAGCGGTCGGGGAGAACATCCACGGCTGTCACACCTGACGTGTTGCAACGGGCTGCCGTTGTCATTCGCGTGGACAGACGCATTACGTTTCGGCAGTTGCACTGCGTTTGTCAATCAGCAAAGGAAATGTGGATGCACAAGTCTGAGGACTGCTGAACACATCGCAAAACAGCGTTGCCAGTGTTATCCCATTCACCCTACCGCCCTGACCTAGCCTCCTCGGACTTCCACTTGTTAGGGCCATTAAAAGATGCCATTCGTGGAAGACGTTTTGAGGACGATGAGGAGGTGATTCACACAGTGAGGGCATATACACTCTTGTTTCGCGCTGGAGGAAGGCCGTAGAATGGGAAGGAGGTTACGTGGAAAAATGGGGTGTGTAGATAAAACGTCATTCTTTCATGTGTGTAATTCTCATGGGCAACCCCGCAGAAAAGTCATAACAACCTTTGGTGAAGTTAAATGCCAGGGCGTTAACATAAAGAGTGCAATGCAAAAGAGGGAGCGGTTAGGTGGAAGGAGTACAACTGAAGCGGTATTTTCAACCTCTGCTATAATGCTCAGTTGCGGATGTTCTGCCAACAGGATTTTATGTTTAAGGGCCGAGAGTGAGCAAAGAGACTGGGAGATAAAGAACGAATTATTCGGATTTAAAAGGGTAGACAGGGATGTATATTTTCTCCCTTACTGTTCAATCTACACCATCGAAGAAGCAACGACGGAAATACAGGTAAAAGAAGGTTCGAGAGTGGACGTGGAATTCAAGGTGGAAGGATGTCAATGATAAGATTCGCTAATGACATTGCTATCCTCATGAAAGTGAAGCAGTATTACAGGATCTGTTGAATGGAATCAAAAGTCTATTGAGTCCAGAATATGGTTTGAGAGTAAATCGAAGAAAGTTGAAAGTAATTAGAAGTAACAGCGATAAACTTAAGATCAAAATTAGTGACCACGAAGTAGACGAATTAAGGAATTCTGCTACCTAGGCACCAAAATACCCAATAACAAGATGGACATCAAAAGCAGACTAGCACTACAAATAAGCATTCATTTCCAAGAGAAGATTATTAGTAACACGCAAAAGGCTTAATTTGAGGAAGAAGTTTGTGAGAATGTACGTTCGGAGTATAGCACTCTATGGTAGTGAAACATGGACTGTGGGAAAACCGGAACAGAAGAGAGTCGAAGAAGTAGAGATGTGCTGAGCAGAAGAATGTCGAAAGTTATGTGGACTGATGTGAGAGGCAATGAAGAGGTTCTCCGAGGAACTGGCGAGGAAAGGAATACATGGGAAGAGATCAAGGAATAACGTCCATGGTACTAAAGGGAGCTTTAGAGGGTAAACACTGCAGTCGCAGATTGGAGTACATCCATAAATAATAAATTAGTTGAGGACGTAGGTTGGAATTGATACTGTGAGACGAAAAGCTTCCCACAGGAGAGGAATTCGTGGCGGACCGCATCAGACCAGTCAGAAAACTGACGACTCCCCCCGTCCCTCAAATAAAGAAGACTGTAACATCTGCATATCCAGTCTCGTCAAGATACACGATGAAGGGCATTGATTTAGGATGTCTGGTACGCATTTTAATTAAATAATATAAGTGCATTTAATTTTCGTAAAACGCATGATTCAAATAGAAGAAACACCTTCTGAGCCAAAAAAAAAAAAAAACCAAGACTGAGTCACATAGACGCCAAACTAAATATAACAAGTGACAATGATAATTTTATATAGTATTGCTGACGTAACTGAAAGAACGTATTTACAATTGACATTTACGACTCTCAAGAATTTGTAGAGTCAATGTGATTCATAAAAAAGTATTGACATGTTTCGTATAAATCAAACCACTACAAACGCGTATTTTAATACAAACTTTTGTAAACTAATTGCGTAATAATTCTTGTTGGTAAGATAGTCACGGAATCTTAATTTGGTAACAGACATTATACGACTTACATTCCTGTCATGATCGGTCTGGGGGCGATCTGCAGTGTATGGATATCGAAGAAAACTTCACAAGACAAGATCGATAAAAAATAATTTTATTGGATGAGCGGTTTCAGTGTGAAGCAACTTACAACACTAATGAACAAATATTGCGAAAATTGTAACACGTAAGACCCTATGATGATAGCATAGCTCTGTCGAAACACGTCAGCCAATAAAATGCTTTTTTAGCCTTCTTGGCTTGTGAAGTTTTCTGTAGTAACTATACAGCTGTTGTATCTTTAACAAATAATTTAGAAATGCGATTTGAACAATTTACGTGAAACCAATTTTTTGATATTTTCTTGGAAGATAAATTTTAAGTAAACTAAAGAATTTTTAGCATACTGACGATATCATAGCCTCATATTCAAGTGGACTTAAGCATGGCAAAGTTAAAAGTCATTTATAAATCATTATTTCTATCCGTAACATGACTATCGGGACGTGCTTCACTGTCGGCTTCACTCAAGTCAGAATAGTGTTGCTACGACACATTACAAGCTCCACTCTTGCTATGTCGCTGAAAGCCTCTACGATGTCTCTTTCCAATACCACAGAACGATGTACACATCTCCATTTTGAAAAAGTCGACATCTTAATTCAGCATCCATAAATCTTAAAAGCCAACGGCCTTGCCGCAGTGGTAACACCGGTTCCCATCAGTTCGCCGGAGTTAAGGGGTGTCGGGCTGGGCTTGGAATGGTGACCATCCGATGTGCTGAGCGCTGTTGCCCAGCGGGGTGCACTCAGCCCTTGCGAGGCAAACTGAGGAGCTACTTGACTGAGAAGTAGCGGCTCCGGTCTCGTAAACTGACATACGGCCGGGAGAGGGGTGTGCTGACCACATACCCCTCCATATCCGCAGCCAGTGACGCCTGTCGCCTGAGTGGCCGGTCGGTACCTTAGGGCGTCTTCGAGAGGAGTAAGATTTTTATAAATGTTAAAAATTACTCGTAAACATCAGAAAATTTGTCATACTGATGGCCATGTAAACATACCGATAAGCGATTTTGTGTAAGTTTTACCGGACACTGTAGCAAATTTTCCAATAATTTTTAACGTTTGTAGCTGGCGATTTACATCACAGATCCTATGTATTGTGGGTGACCTGTCTTAGTTTGCTCACCCGGTTTACCAGGATACAGGTTGGCTGGCAGCTTTTCTAGGAGCTCTTTGCGGTGTGGGGGAGTAGCCATGTATGTGAAAAACGGGATCCCCTTTGAGTCAATTGATGTTTCAAAGTACTGCACTGAAAAGGGGTTTGAATGTTGTGCAGGTGTGGTTAAATTTAATGGAGCTAAACTTCTAACTGTTGTTATTTATAGATCCCAAGACTCCGATTTCAGAACATTATTGCTAAAGCTAGAGGAGGTTCTTGGTTCACTTTATAGGAAATACAAAATGTTAGTTATATGTGGTGACTTCAACATTAATTGCATAAGTGATTGTGCAAGGAAAAGGATGCTGGTAGACCTCCTTAATTCATATAATCTTCTGCAAACCGTATTCTTTCCAACGAGAGGGCAAGGGAGCAGTAGAACAACTATAGACAACATTTTTGTTCATTCCTCGTTACTAGAAGGGCATTCTGTTAGGAAAAAGGTGAATGGACTTTCAGATCATGATGCACAAATTTTAAATCTAAAAGATTTTTGTGCTGCAACACATGTTAAATATAGTTATCAATTGTTTAGGAAAGCTGATCCAGTTGCCGTAGAGACCTTCGTAAAACTTATCAAGGAAAAAGAGTGACAAGATGTTTATAGTGCTGATACAGTAGATGATAAATATAATGCTTTTCTCAAGACTTTTCTCGTGCTCTTTGAAAGTTGCTTTCCGTTAGAACGTTCAAAACAGGGTACTAGCACAAACAGGCAGCCCGGGTGGCTGACTAGAGGGATAAGAATATCTTGTAGAACAAAGTGGCAATTATATCAAAACGTTAGAAACAGGCAAAATCTAAATGCAGCAGCCCATTACAAACAGTATTGTAAGGTGCTTAAAAATGTTATTAGGAAGGCAAAAAGTATGTGGTATGCAGATAGAATAGCAAAGGATAAAATTAAAACCATATGGTCAGTCGTAAAGGAAGTGGCTGGTCTGCAGAGACAGGTCGAAGATATAGAATCAGTGCGTAGTGGGAATGTCCCTGTTACTGATAAGCCGCATATATGTACAATATCTAATAATCACTTTCTGAATATAGCAGGTGAACTAAATAGAAACCTAGTCCCAACAGGGAATCATATAGCGCTCTTAGAAAAAAGTGTTCCGAGACTGTTACCTGAAATGCTCCTCCATGATACTGGCAAGAGGGAGATTGAGTTAATAATCAAATCACTAAAGACCAAGAACTCTCATGGATATGACGGGGTATCTAGTAGAATGCTGAAGTATTGTTCTATGTATGTTAGCCCAGTACTTAGCCATATCTGTAACTTTTCCTTTAGGAGTGGTCGGTTTCCTGACCGATTAAAGTACTCGGTAGTGAAGCCCCTTTATAAAAAGGGAGACAGGGATAATGTTGACAATTTTAGACCTATTTCTATGCCATCGGTGTTTGCTAAAGTTATCGAGAAGGTTGTATATACAAGGTTACTATAGCATTTAAATTCACATAATTTGCTGTCAAATGTACAGTTTGGTTTTAGAAATGGTTTAACAACTGAAAATGCTATATCCTCTTTTCTCTGTGAGGTTTTGGACGGATTAAATAAAAGGTTGCGAACGCTAGGTGTTTTCTTTGATTTAACGAAGGCTTTTGACTGTGTTGACCACAAAATATTACTGCAGAAGTAGGACCATTATGGAGTAAGGGGAGTAGCTTACAATTGGTTCGCCTCTTACTTTAAGAACAGAAAGCAGAAGGTAATCCTCCGCAATATTGAGAGTGGTAATGATGCTCAGTCCCAATGGGGCACTGTTAAGTGGGGCGTTCCCCAAGGGTTGGTGCTGGGGCCACTGCTGTTTCTTATTTATATAAATGATATGCCTTCTAGTGTTACAGGTGATTCAAAAATATTTCTGTTTGCTGATAACACCGGCTTGGTAGTGAAGGATCTTGTGTGTAATATTGAAACAGTATCAAATAATGTAGTTCATGAAATAAGTTCGTGGCTTGTGGAAAATAATTTGATGCTAAATCACAGTAAGACTCAGTTTTTACAGTTTCTAACTCACAATTCAACAAGAACCGATATTTTGATCAGACAGTATGGGCATATTATAAGCGAGACGGAACAGTTCAAGTTCCTAGGCGTTCGGATAGATAGTAAGCTGTTGTGGAAAGCCCATGTCCAGGATCTTGTTCAGAAACTAAATTCTGCTTTATTTACCATTAGAACAGTATCTGAAATAAGTGACAGTTCAACACGAAAAGTAGTCTACTTCGCATATTTTCATTCGATTATGTCGTATGGTATTATTTTTTGGGGTAATTCTTCTGATTCAAAAAGGGTATTTTTGGCTCAAAAACGGGCTGTTCGAGCTGTATGTGGTGTAACTTCGAGAACCTCTTGTCGACCCCTATTCAATAGTCTGGGAATTTTGACATTGCCCTCACAGTATATATTTTCTTTAATGTCGTTTGTTGTTAGCAATATTAGCCTATTCCCAAGAGTTAGCAGCTTGCACTCAGTTAATACTAGGCAGAAATCAAATCTGCACGTGGAATGCACTTCCTTGACTCTTGTGCAGAAAGGAGTGCAGTATTCTGCTGCATCCATTTTCAATAAGCTACCACAAGAACTCAAAAATCTTAGCAGTAGCCCAAACTCTTTTAAGTCTAAACTGAAGAGGTTCCTCATGACTCACTCCTTCTATTTTGTCGAGGAGCTCCTGGAAGAGCTGAAAAATTAAGCAAATTCCAGTGTTGCATTGTTGATTTTCTTTATTTAAACTTACGTCTTGTCGCCTGAATATGTTTTTTATATTTCATTTTATCTGTTTCTACTATCTAGTTATAATTTCATGTATTGACTTGTTCCATGACCATGGAGACTTCTCCTTAACTTGGTCCCACGGAACAATAAATAAATAAATAAATAAAGGGACGTTAAGTATTCGTGGATGTCACAGCACATATTGTCCTAAACTGACCCCTAATTTTGCTTCTGTGTCTGGCTACAGTCTCCAGAAATATCATGAAGAAAAGTATGGTCCATAGTAGAGTGGATTGCTTTTATTTTCAGCTGTGCTATCGGCCGATTTCGACGTTACATATATCTTTACTGGTGACGCAAACTTCAAAAACGTTGGTGTGTTTATTTGTACGAGTTTCATACTTCACACGGGATCTCTACTTTTAATAACCATATTTCAAAACAGTTTTTCCGGCTCCACTTTTATCGTGGTCCATACGTCACTTGCATAGGGTGGTGTGCTCTAGATCTGCATTGTAGGCCTTTCTTCCTCAATTCATCTTCAACGTTTAATATCACTCTAACACCTTTGTTAGAAAAAGCCTATTCGTTTCTGTTACCACTGTGTCCACCCTAATTTTTATCTTTCTGCTAGTTTACTTCACTTGAGTCTTAATTCTTTAATATTTCATCCTTATTCCATGCTTAGTGTGCTGCCTTAAGATTTCCACTTATTTAGCCCAAACGATATCAATTCCCAATTGTAGCATTCATTTCTGTCCCACTTACACTTATTCCCTTTATGAGGTTTTACTTCACTTCTGTCGTTGTTTTTCCGACATCCATAAATACTTGCATCCTTATTTGGTACAAAGCTCTAATTCATCAATAAACCATAGTTTACGACCCTGTCCCGCAAGCAGCCAGTACTACTGACGGGGGCACAGGTGCGAGGCGGCAGAGCAGGTTTTTCCTCAGCTAATAATCGCACACCTGACGTCTCTATTGCGATGCATCCGTATTTCAATAACTTATCCGTCGTAACGATCGTTTTAATGCCACTGTTTTAGGATTTTCTACTTGAACGTTACACCCATTCAGGCGACCGTTATCTTGCTGTTACTTTATATGTGCTGAAGTCTCTCCCATCTACAAACGTTCTACGTATATTTCCAAATTGACGGTTCAGTAAAGAAACACATTATGAAATCAACACGTAAAACTGTAATTGGTATGATGAAGGAAGTGCTTTGAGGAACTCAGTACGTTCATACAGCCGAACAAGTACGTTAATTAATAAAGGACACAATCACCAGGTCATAATGGAAGGACTGGGTAACAAGTGAGCAGCGTTTGTTTCTTTCAAATAACATCTTGACATAATTTATTAGCACAATACACTTCGCCAATATATTACAAATATTCATAATTTTCTTTCTTCTGGTACCACAACACAGTTGATCAATATATTAAAAATATTCATAAGTTCCTTTCTTCTGACAATAAACCATTGACCAGGCGTAAGAAATTTTTTTTTTTTTTTTACTAAAGTAATGCCGCATTACGAAACACTCGCTACGGTTGGCCCGCTAGATGGCGCTGCCATAGGTCAAACGGATATCAAATGCGTTTTTTTTAAATTAGAAACCCCAAATTTTATTACATATTCGTGTAGTACGTAAGGAAATATGAATGTTTTAGTTGGACTACTTTTTTCGCTTTGTGATAGATTCCGTTGTAAGAGTCACAAACATATGGCTCACAATTTTAGACGAACAGTTCATAACAGGTAGGTTTTTTTAAATTAAAGTACAGAATGTAGGTACGTTTGAACATTTTATTTCGGTTGTTCCAATGTGATACATGTACCTTTGTGAACTTATCATTTCTGAGAACGCATGCTGTTATAGCGTGATTACCAGTAAATACCACATTAATGCAATAAATGCTCAAAATTTCACAGTACGGAAGATGACGTAGTGCTCGTAGCTCTTAATATATACATTTTAGACCACATATTTACAAGACTTTCTTGCTTCGAATGTTCGTAAATGTCATATCCTTGAGTGTGAAACATTCTCCTATAGGACACCGTCCGTCCATTTATTCAATGGTTCAAATGGCTCTGAGCACTATGCGACTTAACTTCTGAGGTCATCAGTCGCCTAGAACTTAGAACTAAATAAACCTAACTAACGTAAGGACATCACACACATCCATGCCCGAGGCAGGATTCGAACCTGCGACCGTAGCGGTCGCTCGGTTCCAGACTGTAGCGCCTAGAACCGCACGGCCACTCCGGCCGGCGTCCATATTTTAGTTTTGAGCAAGAGTTCTTGGAGTTTGTCCATAAATTTAATAAACACAACAGATACACTCAACAGAGACCAATAATATACTCTCGTTCAGTATTGACAGCCCGCATCTCGTGGTCGTGCGGTAGCGTTCTCGCTTCCCACGCCCGGGTTCCCGGGTTCGATTCCCGGCGGGATCAGGGATTTTCACTGCCTCGTGATGGCTGGGTGTTGTGTGCTGTCCTTAGGTTAGTTAGGTTTAAGTAGTTCTAAGTTCTAGGGGACTTATGACCACAGCAGTTGAGTCCCATAGTGCTCAGAGCCATTTTTTTTTCAGTATTGACAGCAGTCTGCGAACGCTGGGGAAAATTCTCGACACCTCGACTATAGAAATCAGGTGGTTTGAGACGAAGAACTCATCGAACCATGTTCGGAGCGCATTTTCGTTCGGAAAAGAAGTTCCTTGAAGGTTGTTCTATAGACAAAATCTGCTGATCAAAGATAAGGTGAATAAGGTTGGTGCAGAATGACTTCCCTACACATCTCCTGCGAAGTGTTTTTCGTCATTCTGTCTCGAAAACTGGCAGAAAATCCAAAGAGATTCTGGTCGTATATAAAGTGCGCTAGCGAAGACACTATCAACGTCCTCTCTGCGCGATAGCAACGGAATTACTACCGACGACAGTGCTGCCAAAGCAGTCTTACTAAACACAGCCTTCCGAAATTCCTCCAACAAAGAAGGCGAAGTAAATATTTCAGAATTCTAATCAAGAACAGCTACAATATGAATAACTTAGAAGTAGATATCTTCGAAAGAGAGAAGCATCTTAAAACACTCAATAGAAACAAGTCTTCCGGTCCAGACTGTATAACAATTATTCCATACTGTATACCAATTATCTTCCTTTCAGAGTATGCAGATTCAATGGCTCCATACTTCACAATCATATGCAACCGCTCTCTCGACGCGAGATCGTATCCAAAGACTAAAAAGTTGCAAAGGTCACACCAATATTCAAGAAGAGCAATAAGAGTAGTCCACTAAATTACAGGGCTCATAACATTAACGTCGATATGCAGCAGGATTTAGGATCATATATTGTGTTAGAAAAAGATCAATTACCTCGAAAAGAACGATGTACTGACACACAATCAACACGCACATCGAAAACATCGTTCTTGTGAAACACAACTAGCTCTTCACTCACACGAAGTGTTGAGTGCAGTTAACAAGGGATTTCAAATGATTCCGTATTTCTAGATTTCCAGAAGGCTTTTCACAGTGCACCTCACAAGTGCCTTTTAGTGACATTGCGTGCTTATGGAATATCCTTTCAGGTATGTGAGTGGGTTAGTGTTTTCTTGTCAGGAAGGTCATCGTAGTAATTGACGGAAGGTCATCGAGTAAAACAATTTTCTGGCGTTCCACAAGGTAGTGTCATAGGCCCTATGCTGTTCCTTATCTGTATAAACGATTTAGGAGACAATCTGAGCAGCCGTCTTAGGTTGTTGCGCATGATGCTGTCGTTTATCGTCTTGGTAAAGTCATCAGAAAACCAAAACAAATTGCAAAACGATTTAGAAAAGTTATCTCTTTTGGGGGAAATTTGGCAATTGACCGTAAAAAATGAAAAGTGTGAGTTCATCCACGTAAGTGCAAAAAGGAATTCGTTGATGTTCTGTTACACGATAAATCAGTCAAATCTAAAATTCGCATAAGCAACTAAATACCTATGAATTACAATTACGAAGAACCTAAATTGGAAAAAAACACACAGAAAATGTTGTGGGAAAGGCAAACCAAATACTGCATTTTATTGACAGATCACTTAGAAAATGTAACGGATCTACTAAAGAGGACGCCTACACTGCACTTCTCAGTCCTCTTTTGGAGTACTGCTGCATTATCTGGGATCCTTACCAGACAGGATTAACGGAGTACATAGAGAAAGTTCAAGAAAGGATGGCACATTTTGTATTGTCACCAAATATGGGAGAGAGCGCCACCGAAACGGTACAGGATTTGGGGTGGACGTCATTAAAACAACGGCGCTTTTCATTGCGGCGGAATCTTCTTACGAAATTTCAGTCACCAACTTCCTCCTCCGAGTGTGAAAATATTTTGTTGACACCGACCTACATAGGAAGAAACGATCATCACAATAAAATAAAGGGAATCAGAGCTTGCACTAAAAGATATAGGTGTTCGTTTCTTCCGCGCGCTGTTCGGGACTGGAATAATAGATAATTATTGTGAGGTTGGTTCGATGAACAGTCTGCCAGGCACTTAAGTGTGATTTCCAGAGTACCCATGTAGTTGTAAACGTAGATACCGGTGGGCTTACAGTGGAGTAGCATCACTTCAGGCAGTCTTCTGGTCGTTGTTCTCGGATTGCGTCTGCAAGACGTCTCAGTTGTTGACAACAAATGGCATCAGTGAGGATTACACCTCGGGGAAGCAATTCGTAGTACACCACACCGTCGTTGTTCCACCTGACACATAACATTATCTTTTGTGTATGCACGAAGGTCTTTCTACGGGGAGTTCCTGCATTGCTTGGCCTCAGCCATTCTTTTCCTTATGTTATCGGAATCACATCAATCCTCGTCAAAAAGTAATGCTACAGGACAGGAATGGTCCGTGTTCCTCACTAGCCAATTCATGACGAGCAAGCAGAGACGCACATACGGCCACCCACTGCTATTGGTGAATGTGATGATTATGACTTAGAGCATGCGCCATTCATGCATCCGAGTTCTGAATGTTCCCCACTGCATGCAGCACCCATACACCCGAGTTCTGAACCTTTCTCATTGCAAGCAAATGTCACACGATGGTGGCATGATCACACTTCATCACATTTGCCAGTTTTCGGCTGCACTGACGCGGATCATTGTGGATCAATTCGTTTAAACGATCCTCTTCATCACACCCGGAATGTCTTCCTGAACGTGGAGAGTCACTAATGACGAACCGTTTCTTCGTAAAACGATAAAACCGTTTTCTTCCCGTGCTATATCCAGATACATTATTCTCAAAATGTTTCTGGCTGCCTCTGCTGCTGTCACCCCTCTACTCAAACAGAAGAATATGTTCTCCACTTGACACTCCATTTTCTAGCGACAATAGCGCCACTCACTCTCTCTTCAAATGACAATATATAATCTCAAACAGCAATAATGAACTACAAATAAAAATGACAATTGATAAAAAACCCTTAGCAACCGGTGTAGCAACATGCAAATGAAATACTTACAACAACCTAATAGTTCCGAGACTGATTTTATTCCTGAAGCACGAGTGACATTAGCGCAGTAACCACGATGACGGGTAAAGTAACAACTGTAAACAACAGAAGTGCATTACACCAATCTTTTGTGAGCAGTCATTGTTAAATAGTGGACGTGCTGCCATTGAGTAACTTGTTGTGTCATAAATCGCAATGAAGAAACATTTCTAAATCAGGTTATGTGAGCAGTCATTGTTAAATAGTGGACGTGCTGCCATTGAGTAACTTGTTACGTCATAAATCGCGCCCGCATCTCGTGGTCGTGCGGTAGCGTTCTCGCTTCCCACGCCCGGGTTCCCGGGTTCGATTCCCGGCGGGGTCAGGGATTTTCTCTGCCTCGTGATGGCTGGGTGTTGTGTGCTGTCCTTAGGTTAGTTAGGCTTACGTAGTTCTAAGTTCTAGGGGACTGATGACCATAGATGTTAAGTCCCATAGTTCTCAGAGCCATTTGAACCATAAATCGCAGTGGAGAAACATTTCTAAATCAGGTTATTAATATATTTTCGAGAGTCGTTTGAAGAAGAGAATGCAAAGTGTACGCAATGTTTGTCCCACACATCTTGACTCCCTAACAGAAAACGATCGTGAACTCCTGCTGCGGTTTGATAGAAAAGTCATCACGGGTGGCGAGACTTCGTGTTGTCAATACGAACTTACCACAGAACGACAATCAGTAGAAATCCACATGAAGTGTCAACGCGAGCTTCTCTAAACTCAACCATCTGACAACAGGTTACTTACTTTCCTTCTAAAGGCTAGAATTTCCGTTAGCCATCTTACTCAACAATTGCTCCGCAGACTTGATTTCATAGGGCCAGGTTCGTTATTGGTGAGGAACTTCAGAAGACTGCAATGAAGAAGCAAGATATCAACTTTCGGAATAGAGAACTGTGGCTAATCCGAATTCCCAAAGTCAGTGGCTCACGAGGACTAACAGTCAAAGGTGATACGCATCTATGAATAATTAAGAATTAATCCCAAGAAGTAGTGGTTTAGAGGAAAGGCAGTTGGGCTAACTAGTAACCTGAAAGAGAATAGCAATTACTGCATTTTCACCGGAGCGACTTTTTTGAGTATCGTGACCCAACCGCGATTTACCAGATAGCTCTTTTTTTCTTTTAATTTCCAGGTGACGCAATTTTGACACAAAACTGAACTTGAGAATCTGATAAAATGTGGACACCACAGAAGAACTTCCAGTCAGTGGCCTGGTTTATACAGACACTCCGATGCCCTGAACTTCTCTCCACTGGACGTCCTCCTGGGGGATTCTGTAAAGGATCTGGTGTACCGAATCAAGGTTAGAGACATACTGGACTTCAAGCCAAGCTTTCGCAACGCATTTGCACGTGTCGCCGTGAAGATATTGAATCGTAAGTGGAGATAAGTGGAATTCCGACCAGGCATTATCCGTGCCACTAAGAGTGACACACTGATGTGTATGAATGAGGAAACAGGACTTTTATGAGTTGTCACACCTAATGCCATTTTTTAGGTTATTAAAATCTTAAGTTGTGAAGATAAATTATGCACCCCTATATTATACCTGGTTACAGACAAAACACTTCTGTTACACACTTCACCAAAATGCTGGAACGAACACAGCAGGGCAACAGACGTCATCAAGTTCGCAACAGCAATCCAACATATCGCACAGTGTAAAAGAGGTCCAGGAGGAGGAGGAGGAGGAGGAGGTTAGTGTTTAACGTCCCGTCGATCACGAGGTCATTAGAGACTGAACACAAGCGCGGATTATGGAAGGATGGAGAAGGAAATCGGCCGTACCCTTTCGAAGGAACCATCCCGTCATTTGCCTTAAACGATTTAGGAAAAATCACGGAAAGCCTCAATCAGAATAGCCGGTCGCGGGTTTGAACAATCGTCCAGTGTGCTAACCACTGCGCTGCCCCGCTCAGTAAAGAAATCCCCCTCAAACGGTAGTGTCAGTACTTTCACATTCTATTTACACACGCATTGGTTTACAAAAAATACCATACTTATTACAAGATGACACCAATTAAACAATAAATATATACGAGGTTTTGGCTACACTTGCTATTAAGTTACAATTAACGTTTCAAATTCATTAACTAATTAAAGCACGCCTCTTTCAGCATGTATTTCATCTCAATAAAACCAACGAGGAGTCGTGTTATTCATTTAATTAATATTGAACAGAATTCCTTTTGTGGCTATCTCAATCAACGACAATCAGCAGAGAAGGGATTGTGATTTTGAGGAAATTCACAGAGCTGACACCACCAGCGTTTTAAGTCAGTTTCGTTAGTCTTTCCAGTAGATTTAAGTCAACGACTCAGTTTTACAGCAGTCAACAAACACAGCATTGCCGGATTCGTACCGTAGATGGAGCAATGGTTGATACGATATAATTGCTAATTCATCCGCATCCGCACCTGAAAATACGACCCTTCATCGTAGTGGATCTCTTGAAGAGATAGACAAGGTCAGTCTTTAATCCACCCCAAAACTGGCAGCCCAGCACAAGAACTGTCTTGTATATCTCTACTGCTTAGCTGCTGGTGAGTCACCGACAGCAATAAAAGATAATTCACTCTGACAGGAAGTGCATACTCTGTACACACAATATTTGAATTCCCAGGGCTTTTCAGTACAATCACATAATTCACTTTCACTTAGAATTGACTCATGACTATTTTATAGTTAAATATGGAGTAATATTAAAATATTACTGCGTTCAGACGAGAAAAGATCAACAAACTCTTTACACAACAGAAACGAGCTAAACAAAATTACGTGTGTTGTAGAGCCTTTATAGTAACACCTCCAGTTCTCTCTCTCTCTCTCTCTCTCTCTCTCTCTCTCTCTCACACACACACACACACACACACACACACACAAACACACACACACACACACACACACACACACACACACACACACACACAAACAAACAAACAAACACACTATTCTAAACAAAACGGGAGATGCATCAACCGTAACTCAAACATATATACTCTATGCAGAAGGACTAAAAACAATGCTGTTCTGAAAACTGTGCTATGCGAAAGGGAATATATTTTAGCTCATTAGACCTTTTGACAGTTAAAATAATTTTTCTGGAGCATGTTGTACTCGTTTCGAAAATTGTGTTACACGCAATGTTATTAAAAGTGAACGATATTCGCAAATATAGCGGATGGAAAGTGCTTTCTGGGTATGCAGTATTTCTCGTGAAATAATAAAGCCATTATTTTCCGAAAGAGATAAGGACGTTAGTAGCCCTCTTCGATTCGCAAGGTTTTCAGTTTCATTGCTAACAGTATCCTCATCAAGGATTCGAATAACGTACATCATCTCGGCACAGATATACTTGAAAACTACATTTGGCGGCAACCTTCTGTTGGCTGTTGAATTTATTCCGCTCAGTTCTCAGTGAAGAGCCAACAGCCGTCTTTCTCAAAGCTACTGCCGACCAACACACTCGTTTACTGCCGAAACGAGTCAGTAAACACGGATAAGTTATTGGCGCTAAACCCATCGACACTGCCGTTCCTTTCAATTTTAAAGTATTATTCGGCGGCCGGGGTACCGGCGAGATGATCGGAGCGATGCTTTCCTCACTTACTGTCGCTATTCACAGGAAATTACTTGGCTGACCTTGCTTGTGCGTCCACCGGCGTCTTTCAAGAAGGTCGTGTTCGCAGAAACGTAAATATTTATTGATGGATAGCTTAACGACAGGACTGTCCGTGACATTTACGAGACCTTTTAAAGTGTAACATGAAGAACTTCCCACGCAGGAAGAAGAGTGGGGCAAGAAAGTCGCAGACCGAGCGTCTCTTGTCTCGTTAGCACGCCGCCGAGGCAGGCAAAAAAAAAAAAAAAAAGAAAAGATATGAACGAAGCAGCGACGAAAACTCGTCGGACTCGCTCCGGCGCCAGATCGGACAGGAGGGGCAGCCACCGATGCGTGAAGAGCCCTCCCGCCTGCCTGGTCTGTGAGGGTGTGTGTGTATGTATGTGTGTGTGTATGTATGTGTCAGCGCCGCGCCCGATGGTGAGAAACACGCGACCCACCTGACTCCTCCCAACAGGGGACACCCTTCGCGAAAATAAAAAAATAAAAATTCTCCTTGTCTCTTCTAGTTACAAGAACAGGCTCACGTTCGATATGTGACTAACCTGGACGATAACAAAGAACTAGTTTCGCTAACCAAATAAATATGCAAATTTAATATAAATCCAGTGATGTTCCTGACACACACTGAGTCTCAAATTTATCTAAATTAATGATGTAGGTTGTAGCAATTAACTCAAAACTATACCACAGCCGGCAGTAGAAACCAGGTCGCCAGCCGTTGTGGCCGAGCGGTTCTAGGCACTTCAGTCCGGAACCGCGCTAATGCTACGGTCGAAGGTTCAGATCCTGCCTCGTGCATAGATGTGTGTGATATCCTTTGGTTAGTTAGGTTAAATAATTCTAAGTTCTACGGGACTGATGACCTCAGGTGTTAAGTCTCATAGTGCTCAGAGCCATTTGAACCATTTTTTTTGAACCCAGGTCGCTTGCTTATATGGAAGATAAGCTACCCATTGCACCACACTGGCACTGTGGCTAATACATCTGCACGGAGGCGTGAAATGGAATTTGTTTCGGGGAGGGAGACACGCTAGGGTAGTCTGTGCAGATGTGGTAGTTGGAGTGATAGTGTGGTGCAACAGGTATCTTATTTGCCATGTAAGCAGGCGATCTGGGTTGGAATCCCTCTGGTACAAATTTCAGTTAATTACTCCAAGATACAAAACTTGTTAGACAACTCTCAGTCACATTTAGTTTCCAATATATACTGCCTCAATGTGTTTTGGCAGCATGGTGCCACTATCAGATGCCTAACCTATACAACTATATGTTACAAGAAGGGTGAAAAAAGAAGGTGTGAGTGAAATCTCAGAAAACATTCGTCACATATGGAGGAGCAAACTGTCTTAAAGGCACATTGGTCCAGAAACACTATTTCCACGTCAGAGCTTATCTTCTGCTTCTCTTCATAAACAAATTGATAATTGCTAGTTATAGCATTTCAATATATACGCTGTATGCCTTATCTTTAATGATAGGTGTGAAAGTGATCCCTTGATGATTGTCTTTTTGCCTCTAATGCCGTATCTGTTGGTTAAGCGTCCCTACTGTCTTCATAGAATATCCATTAGTATGTGCTATGTACCTAATAATTTTTAGTTCCTTTCCATAATCCTGTGCGCTGAGTGGTACTTGGCTGGCTAGTTGCAAAACAGCCGTCATGCCGCCATCTTATACTTGTGTGGGTGGTTGCATGAACTCATCTAAGCGGCCACTGAGCTCATCCCTGTTTTTGTGCTGCCTGTAGTAGGAAACTGGTAATATATGCAGAGAGAGCTAGTCGACTCTTTAGCTAACCAACTATCCCGGAAGTCATTGGCATTTACTTTCACTCTTAGAGGTGAGTTTAGTTTATATCTTAAATGTACCTCTTAGGATTGCAGGTTGGTTGGTTGGTTTTGGGGAAGGAGACCAGACAGCGTGGTCATCGGTCTCATAGGATTAGGGAAAGATGGGGAAGGAAATCGGCCGTGCCCTTTCAGAGGAACCATCCCGGCATTTGCCTGGAGTGATTTAGGGAAATCACGGAAAACCTAAATCAGGATGGCCGGACGCGGGATTGAACCGTCGTCCTTCCGAATGCGAGTCCAGTGTCTAACCACTGCGCCACCTCGCTCGGTCTTAGGATTGCAGTTTTCGGATTCACTCGCATTAACAACTTTTTCTTGAAGTGGAGTCAAAACATTGTGTATACTTCTGAATGGTTTTTTTGGCTTCAGCTACGAATTTGGACGTTAGATCAAAGGGGCCTGCCAGTATGTTGCTACTAATAAGAACTTGATTGGCTGTCTGCATGTAATCGGCCTCATAATTAGCGACAGAAATGCAGTCTCTATCGGCTGGTATAACAAGTGCCTCGTTGTCTTTGAGTTTCTTATTAACGTTCTGAACTATCTGCTGGTCCTTTGTGGCTAAACAACATGCATCCGAATATATAGTTTACACTCGAACATCGCAACAAGTTCTCCTTGCCGTATTTGGATCTCCTTGCTACCTTATAAAACTGTAAAATAATAGGAAAGAAAGAACTATTAATACTATCATCGACAGCTCATCCAACCAACCACACAAATGAAAGACTGCGGCATTACGGGCTATATTGCAACTAGCCAACCAAGTACCGCCCAGCACACAGGATTATGAAAAGGAACTGAAAATTATTAGTTACATAGCACATACTAATAGGTATTCTATTCAAACAGTAGACATGCTTAATCAACAGATACTGCATAAGTGGCAAAATGTAACAATCAGGGGACCGCCCTCACACCTACCGTTAAGGATATGGCAAGCAACGTATATTGCAAAATACCATACGTAGGAATTATTTCTGACGAAGTGGGCAAATGGTTAAAAAAAGCCGACTTAACTCCTGCGCTTCAAAGTATCGAACCAAGTGTGCATAGAAATGAGATGGTACGAAACCCGTAACCACAAACCACACGCACTGTCAGGTGTATCAGTTAACTGTAACGACTGTCAATGCCTTTATGTTGGACAAACTGGACCTCCTTTCATAATTCGGTTCAAAGAACACCCAAACTTCAATATTTCGAGATATGCGTTTACTAATCACTTACAAGCATACAAGCAGGTAGTAACTCAAGAGTCCTCCATATACAGCGGAAAAGTCGAGTCCTTAACTTTTTGGAAGAAACTGAAACTTTATGCAGATTGAACCAGAGTCCACTGTATACAATAAAAAAGCAAACCACGTAGCAACAATCGGTTCTACTAAATAAGTACATGTTTCTAAAATAATGTGTCACAAGTTCAGGCCTATTTCTCTAAACTACCATTCGTTTGTTATTTGTTTCGCCTTAATCCTCTTTCCGCATTAGATTTTTTCACCTAGTATAGTAGGCAGTGTGGGCTCATGTTGATTTCCATTTGGCTCCTAGCATCGCTACATTTACATTTTAGAATTTTCGTGGTAGTATTTATGTTTATATATTTATGAATACATCACTTGACACCATAATGTGTCCTAAATTTGTGATGACTCACTTGATATAGTTTATCTTACCATTGTTTGTGTCATGACTTTTACTGTATATTCCTTTCTTCACTCATTTGGTCTGTCTACCAATGCTTTGTTGCCTATTAATGCACATATTTTTACTACTCTGTGGGGTTCAGACTTACTTGTTCAAAATCGTTCAGTTACTTCCCTTCTTAGCCGTCTTTCCATATCATTATTCCCTTGTATAATGTACACCGTATAATGTATACTGTGTGTTATTTCGATACTTACATTACCACACCAACATTTTAGATTTGTGATTGTTTTTGTACATTTTATTTTATTTCTGTCAGTAGAGCGCTTAACGTATTATAGATGTGATGACTTTCTTAATATGGTTTAAATTACCGTTAATTCCATTACCTTTTATCACTCTTGTCACTGTTTTTATCCTTGTTCATTCATTTTATCTATGTAGCTTTGCCGTTTTGCCGAAAGACGTCACATATTGTAATACACTTGGGAGTTATTTAGCCTATCGGTGGACCACAACTTGTTCATATTCTACTATATCCTTAAATGAAGTACTGTAAGCTCTCGGATCAGTCAGTCCAGATTCTCTGTATCATCTCTTATAAGGTCAGTTTACTTGCTTGTACATGTTTGCCACCTGCGCCTCACCCCGTTTCCAGACCTCCGGCGTGGCCCACCGCACAGCTGTGGTTGGCGTTCCTACCGTGCGGTTGCCCAGTAGCGAACAGTGTGAGTACTGTGTTTATTCTCTTCTCCTGGTTACTTCGACCCATCCACCCGGACTTTACATTTTTAGGCCAGTTTTATTATTGGGTCCCCCATATTTCTTTTTTTCTAGTTCCGCCAAAATGCAGTCATTGGACCTACTGGCACTGACTGGCCTGAGCGCATGTTATGTATTGCCAAATGGTGTAAGTAAGTCGCCTTGTTTCGGCAGTCTGCTCTTTTAGGTTTTACACATAGTTTTCATTGTATTTCTTCCTTCCTCTCCTTTGTGTGTTACAGACTCATACAACTGAAGATGGGATTTTAAAATCCTGTAACCTATCGTGGTTTAAATAAATATTAGTACAACTGAAGCGGATCTATCTTAATCATAAGTAGGAATGCCTAGGGGACAATTGTAATAATTTAGAATCATATTTCAATAAGTGAAATATAGATACAGCCTACTGAAAATTAAAGGGGCCTTTGGAGGCAAGAGAAGCAGAAGTATGAAAATCAAGAGCTCAGGTGGAAAACCAATTCTAAGCAACGAAGGGAAAGCGGAAAGGTGGAAGCATTATGTAGAATATATATGCAAGGGAATGAAGACAATATTACAGAAATGGAAGAGGACGTAGATGAAGATGAGATGGGAGATATGATAGTGCGAGAAGAATTTGACAGAGCACTGAAAGACCTTAGCCGAAACAAAGCCCCAGGTGTATACGGCATTCCGTCAGAGCTACTAACAGGTTTCGGAGAACCAGCCATAAGAAAACTCTTCCATCTGGTGTGCAAGATGTATGAGACAGGCGAAATACCTTCGGACTTCAAAAAAATGGTTCAAATGGCTCTGAGCACTATGGGACTTAACATCTGAGGTCATCAGTCCCCTAGAACTACTTAAACCTAACTAACCTAAGGACATCACACACGTCCATGCCCGAGGCAGGATTCGAACTTGCGACCGTAGCGGTCGCGCGGTTCCAGACTGAAGCGCCTAGAACCGCTCGGCCACACCAGCCGGCTTTCGGACTTCAAGATGAGTGTAATAATTCCAATTCCAAAGAAAGCAGGTGCTGACAGGTGTGACTATTACCGAACTATCAGTTTAATAAGACATGTTTGCAAAATATTAACATGAATTACTTACAGAAGAATGGAAAAAACTGGTGGAAGCCGACCTCGGGGAAGATTAGTTGTAGGAACACGCGAGGTAATACAGACACTGCGACGTATAGTAGAAGATGGGTTCAGAAAATGCAAACCTACGTTCATAGCTTTTGTAGACTTAGAGAAAGCTTTTGACAATGTTGTCTAGAGTACTCTCTTTGAAATTCTGAAGGTAGGAAGGGGAAAATACAGGGAGCGAAGGGCTATTTACAACTTGTACAGAAACCAGACGGCAGTTATAAGAGTCGAAGGGCATGAAAGGGAAGCAGTGGTTGAGAAGGGAGTGTTACTTGGTTACAGCCGATCCCAGATGTTATTCTGTCTGTACATTGAACAAGTAGTAAAGGAAACCAAACAAAAACTTGGATTAGGAATTAAGGTTCACAGAGCATAAATAAGAACTCTGAGTTTGATCGAAGGCACTTAAATTCTGTCAGATAAGCAAAGGACTTATAAGATCATTTGAATGAAACTGACAATGTCTTGAAAGGACGATATAAGATCAATCTCAACGAAAGCAAAACAAGGATAATGGAATGTAGTCGAATTAATCAGATGACGCTGAGGAAATTAGCTTAGGAAATGAGACACTTAAAGTAGTAGATGAGTTTGTTACTTGGGCAGTAATATGACTGATGATGTCCGAATTAGGGAGGATATAAAATGTGGATTGGCAATGGCGAGAAAAGTATTTCCGAAGAAGAGAAATTTGTTAGCATCGAATACATATTTATGTGCTGTGAAGTCTTCTCTGGAATCATCTGTATGGACGTTAAACACTTTACACAAGAAGAGAACCAAAGTTTTTGAAATCGCGGTGTTACAGAAAAATACTGAAGATTAGGTGGGTAGATCACGTAAATAATGAGGAGGGACACATAATTAATGGGGAGGTACTCAGGAGAATTGGGAAGGAAAGAAATTTGTGGGACAACTTGACTAAAAGAGGGAATCTGATGACATGACACATTCTGAGACATAAAGGGATCACCCACTTAATATTGGAGGAAAATAAGGGAGGTAAAAAAAGTAGAAGGAGACCAAGATTTGAATACGGTAAGCAGATTCAAAAGGATGTTGGTTGCAGTAGTTATTCGGAGATGAAGAGGCACAGGATAGTGTGTCATGAAGAGCTGCACCAAACCAGTCTCGGAATGAAGAACACCACAACAATAACAACAGTTTCATTCCCTCGTGACAGAAGGACGCAGTTGGTCCAACATCAGAATAGTATTGAAACAAAAGAAAAATATGTAGAAATATAGAACAGAAATTTTGAAAGATTCTACTATATTCAGATTATTAAAATACATAAAGGACGCTTTTCACCGATGACGTTTAAAATAAAGCACAAAATTTCTAAGACACTTAAAAATAATGGGTAGCGAGAAAGGTAAGGTAATAACTGCACTGTATTACACATCACTATAAATTGATAGGGAGGGGGAGCGGGCAGAGGGGTGTGCTTAGGAGGACAAATGGGAGAGGGACGATGGACTGCATCTTTTTGGGTAGTCAACATGTCAACATACAGCTACTGGGTTCACGGTGATGGAAATGTAGTGATGGGTTGGTGGTGGATTGTTGTTGACAGGGAAACATGGGTCTGGGATGCAGATAGCTGGGATTGGCGCCACGCCTCCATAAGAGGAGAAAAGATAATGGATGGTAGGGAATGGAGGAGAGCACTGAAATCGGATAGGGATGGGGATGAGCAGATATAATCTGATGCAAGGCGTAGATGTCACGGTCAGGGTGGATTTTGTTGCCACGGCAGGAGGAGGAGGGGATTAGGGAGTCTCGTCACTCGCACTGAGTGAAACCACACATATCTGAAGAGTGAGTAAAAATCATTTATATAGCAGACAAGTTTCATTCGCTTGTTTCATTCGACTCCCCAATCACTTGTTGAAACCTGTCCGTTGTCCCATCACTACTGGGAGAGGATACGGAGACTTAGTGAGCCGGTGCATTGTATTGGTTGGTTGGTTGTTTTGGGGAAGGAGACCAGACAGCGTGGTCATGGGTCTCATCGGATTAGGGAAGGATGGGGAAGGAAGTCGGCCGTGCCCTTTCAGAGGAACCATCCCGGCATTTGCCTGGAGTGATTGAGGGAAATCACGGAAAACCTAAATCAGGATGGCCGGACGCGGGATTGAACCGTCGTCCTCCCGAATGCGAGTCCAGTGTCGAACCACTGCGCCACCTGGCTCGGTCATTGTATTGGTAAATGCGCGGCAGTGCACCAGGCCTTGTGAACAGGTTGAGACCACGGCGTTCTGGAATTGTGCTGTGAGCCATGCACGGCTCGCATTTATCCCATTTATTGTTGGCCGTCTTCTATTACGGTACTGCTGCCTCGTTTTCTTAATCCATTTACTGGCGTCACTAACTTCCTGCCTTACTTGCCCGTGAGCGGTAGCGGCAGCGCTTATCGATAAGTGAACTGTCGTACCATATCTGGAGCGATCGATAGTATTTTTAGGTCTTCATATGTCTGCCAGTCTGTTGGAGATGGACCAGCAGTCCAGTCGGGACGCAGCAGCAGTGAAGTTGGGGACGAAGCGTCAGTGAGGCGCCGACAGCCAGTGCTCGCTGACCGCTGGCGACACACATGAACAGTCCGACAGAGGGAGACTGGAGTGGGACGACCGTTGTTTCGTCGTTTGGTTGGTCGTCTCATCGGCCGACGTATATTTGGTCCTTTCATCGTTTCCGATCCTGGGAAGCCGGTCGGTTGGCATGGAGCAGCGAGGAATTCTCCGCAGCACCTTGTTTGGCCGGGGCCGCTTGTGGTCTCTACGCGGTGTCGGATGTCGGAGTGTGTGAGGCTGTTCCCATTACTACGAGGTACGTGGTTCACCGACCCTGGGCACGAAAGTTGAGTTGTGATTTAATCTACCAGCAAGTAAAGACTGTTCACATTGTGTCGTTTGGAGTTCGTTGTCGGCTTTTGGGATATTCCTGCGAGCAACAACGTGGTTTTCAAGTTGGAAAATTCTAGCAACCCTCCAGTGGAGTTTCACTGTATTTGGTTATTTGAATTGAAGTGCAGCAGCTGAATCTTCTGCCTTGTTGCCGTTAACGTTCCGGTTACCTGTCCTGGGCGTTGACGTAAATTTCAGGCAGTGTAGTTTCCTCATCGTGTTGTTGCTGTCCAGCACAGTGTGTAGTCTGACAGCTCCACGTATGATTGGTTGTGGGCGTGAATATCTTCTACGATGTTCTGTTGAACTCCCTGTTGTGCCCTGGTTAGGTGAAATGGAAGTTATGTTTTCGGTGGGTCCGTTGACTGTCGGTTGGTTGGGTTGTCGTGGGATGAATTCCAGGCCGACCGTCGAACATCTGAGTGCCCGTGGGTGTACTGCCTTTTTTTATTTTGTCGTTGTTCGTACTTGTATGGCTTCTAGCCAATTTTTTTTAAATTAGGGTTGTTTTGCCCTTAAGGCGTAAGATTCTTTAGGCATTCAGCCTAATTTAAAGAACTGTTTCACCTAAGACCTTTGGCATTTTAAAGGTTTTAATATTGTTGAATTTTAAGTGTTAAGCCTTCAGCCGATTTTGAGTTTGAGTTGTTTTGATCTTAGGGCCTTCAGCCTAGTTCAAAGAACTGTTTAACGTAAGGCTTTTGGCATTTTAAAAATTTGGGCCTTCAGAAGATTTTGACATTGAGTTGTTTTGTTCTTAAGGTCTTCAGCCTAAATTAAAGAACTGTTTCACGTAAGGCCTTTGGTATTTAAAAAAATTAATGTTATGGAGTTTTAATTGTTAGGCCTTCAGCCGATATGAATTTAACTTGTTTTATCTTGAAGTGTCTGATTCCTTAGGTCTTCAGCCTAACTAAAGAACTGTTTTAAGATAAGGCTTGCCTTTTAAATTTCTGATTTTGCTTGCTTTTTAAGTTATTGGCCTTCAGACATTTTTAAATTAAAGTCCAAAAGATTAAAGCTGTGTGTTTGAAAACAAAGTTTTTTTGGGCTCTTGTAATGTTTAATCTAATAATAAAGTTGTATGTTTGAGTGTAACTGACAGTCCCTTATTTTGGCCCCTTTCCACAGTTTAAACTACCTGTTCTGTCCTGCGGGTTAAGCTAGGCGTCTCACGCTGGATATACGGAAGTGGTATAGGAGGTTGCTCTCGTTCCACCTCTTACCCTTGCACCACGTGTCTTACTTGGTTTCCTTTCAGTGCGGTGTGAGTTTCGTGTGCAACACATTTCTGTTTGCTGTCTAGTTTCCGGTGTTCATGCAGCCCTTTCTGACGTGGCGTTGTCTCGAGCGGTAATGTCCAACATGTTTCCTACGTCTATTCCACGTATGAGGGGCGTTTGAGAAGTCCCTGCAAAGTCCGAGAGATGCCACCACTGGCACGTATCGAGGTCATTTTTAGATAGTGGCATCTTTGAAAAGAACGCACACCACATTTCAGCCATATTGGTCTATTTCCTTGTGTTTGGCATTCGTGTGAATTAAGAAAGTCGAGTGATTGTCAAAAAATGGACGAAAAAGAATTTCGTGTGGTGATTAAACGTTACTTTATGAAAGGCAAAACGCCTCTGGAGACTAAAGAGAAGCTTGATAAATATTACGGTGGCTCTGCACCTTCGATTAGCACAGTTTATAAGTGGTTTCAAAATTTTCGGACTGACCAAATGGGCACAAGTGATGCTGAACGTTCTGGACGCCCTGTGGAAGTTATGACTCCAGAAATCATTGATAAAATCCGTGATATGGTGATGGATGACAGAAGACGACTTATTCGAAGGGGACGCTGGTCTGCTCAGCACTCGTATAAGACTAGTGGTGCTCCGTCTGTGGGTGAATCACAAACTAAGGCCACCAAGAATAACTTCGAAAGTATGATAGGAGCTGAAAAGTTCGTGGGACAAAAGTTGCATGGGGCAACAAGAGCCATAATACGACGTTGGTTTTTGATGCTAGGTAGGGTCGCGTCAGAGATATGAAGGGCAACTTTGTTTTTTTAAACGTTATGCTATAGTTTGATACTTATTTTCTGATAGCGGCTGTTGAAACGAATGCAATGATGTGTAACATTAAGGTCTTCGAAGGTCAACGAAGATCAAAAAGGTGGCATGAACCACCATTCACAGAAGGTGTTCGAAGTGATGACCATTGGTATCAATGCAGTGCTGCAATCTTCTTATCATGGACTGATGGATTGAGTGATATTCCTTATCACTTCGGTACTTATCGAAGCACATGTTCTGACAATTCTCTCTCGCATATGATGCAAACATTATATATTCTCCGAATACGGAGTATCCACATAACGTGCCACCTTTCGACGATTTTGCAATACGACACTAATAGAAACGGTAAGACTAGTATCGTCGAATCAAACGAATGTGAATGATGTATTCCTTCGAAGAACAAGTCGATATGCTTCTCATTTACGGAGAATGCCAACAAAATTCAGTGAGAGCTAAAGACTTATACGCTAAAAGATATCCTCAACATACTCACCCTACACGTCGTACATTTAAATATGTGTATGATAAATTGAGAACAACTGGATCTTTAACGCATCGGAAACATATCCGGCAAAAGAAACTTATTAACGGGGAAACGTAAATTGGTACTATTACCTCTGTGGTTGGAGATCCTTGTGTTAGTTCGTGTCAGATCGCAAGAGAATCTTGCATGAGCCAGAGTACTGTTGTTCGTGTTCTGCATCGCCATAAATATCATCCTTACCACATCCGTCTCCACCAAGAAGTAAGTGGTACGGATTGTATGCGTCACATTGAATTCTGCCGATGGGCTTAACTTCAGATTCAGACGGATGACACATTTATTAATTTGATTTTATTTACTGACGAGGCTTCATTCACGAACCATGGAAATGTTAATCTGCATAGCAAGTATTATTGGGCAACTGAAAATCCATGTTGGCTGCGGCAAGTTGCACACCAAAATTCGTGGTCGGTGAATGTATGGTGTAGGATTCTGGAAGACAGAAAAATTTCATGGAAGAAAATCTTAATAGTAGGAAGTACACCACATTCCTGCAAGAAACATTAGGTCCGTTATTGGAAGAAATACCTTTAGGAACAAGGAACAGAAAGTGGTATCAACACGATGGGAGTCTGGCACATTTTTCGCTGGTGTGTAGAAATGAGTTGCAAAGACAATTCCCAAATCGTTGAATTGGACGCGGAGGAGATGTATCGTGGCCGGCTCGTTGGCCAGACTTGACGCCTCTGGTTTTTTCCTAGTGGGGACTCGTAAAAGACATTGTTTATAAAGATGTTCCAACTACAACTGAAGATATACGAGAGATAATTGTCAGAGCACGTACTTCGATAAGTGCCCAAGTAATAAGGCAAATTCACTCAAGAAGATTGCAGCACTGCATTGATATCAACGGTCATCACTTCGAACGCCTTCTGTAAATGGACGTTCGTGCCACATTTTTGACCTTCGTTGACCTTCCTTCCAACACCTTAAAGTTACACATCACTGGATTCGTCTCAATAAAAGTAAGTACCAAACTATACCATCCCATAAAAAAAAAGTTGACCTTCATATCTCTGACGCAACTCCACCTAGCAATAAAAAACGATGGTCATGTTTTCGTCCCCGTTGCCCCATGCAACTTTTGTCCCACGAACTATTCATCTCCTGACACACTTTCGGAGTTATTCAAAATGGTTCAAATGGCTCTGAGCACTATGGGACTTAACATCTGAGGTCATCAGTCCCTTAGAACTTAGAACTACTTAAAACTAACTAAGGACATCACACACATCCATCATGCCTGACGCAGAATTCGAACCTGCGACCGTAGCGGTCGCGCGGTTCGAGACTGAAGCGCCTAGAACCGATCGGTCACAACGGCCGGCTCTGAGTTATTCATGGTGGCCATAGTGACTCACCCCTCACCCTATCCCTATATATATATATATATATATATATATATATATATATATATATATATATATATATACAGGGTGTTTCAAAAATGACCGGTGTATTTGAAATGACAATAAAAACTAAACGAGCAGCGGTAGAAATACACCGTTTGTTGCAATATGCTTGGGACAACGGTACATTTTCAGGCAGACAAACTTTCGAAATTACAGTAGTTACAATTTTCAACAACAGATGGCGCTGCAAGTGATGTGAAAGATATAGAAGACAACGCAGTCTGTGGGTGCGCCATTCTGTACGTCGTCTTTCTGCTGTAAGCGTGTGCTGTGCACAACGTGCAAGTGTGCTGTAGACAACATGGTTTATTCCTTAGAACAGAGGATTTTTCTGGTGTTGGAATTCCACCGCCTAGAAAACAGTGTTGTTGCAACAAGACGAAGTTTTCAACGGAGTTTTAATGTAACCAAAGGACCGAAAAGCGATACAATAAAGGATCTGTTTGAAAAATTTCAACGGACTGGGAACGTGACGGATGAACGTGCTGGAAAGGTAGGGCGACCGCGTACGGCAACCACAGAGGGCAACGCGCAGCTAGTGCAGCAGGTGATCCAACAGCGGCCTGGGGTTTCCGTTCGCCGTGTTGTAGCTGCGGTCCAAATGACGCCAACGTCAATGTATCGTCCCATGCGCCAGAGTTTACACCTCTGTTCATACAAAATTCAAACGCGGCAACCCCTCAGCGCCGCTACCATTGCTGCACAAGAGACATTCGCTAACGATATAGTGCACAGGATTGATGACGGCGATATGCATGTGGGCAACATTTGGTTTACTGACGAAGCTTATTTTTACCTGGATGGCTTCGTCAATAAACAGAACTGGCGCATATGGGGAACCGAAAAGCCCCATGTTGCAGTCCCATCGTCCCTGCATCCTCAAAAAGTACTGGTCTGGGCCGCCATTTCTTCCAAAGGAATCATTGGCCCATTTTTATGATCCGAAACGATTACTGCATCACGCTGTCTGGACATTCTTCGTGAATTTGTGGCGGTACAAACTGCCTTAGACGACACTGCGAGCACCTCGTGGTTTATGCAAGATGGTGCCCGACCACATCGCACGGCCGACGTCTTTAATTTCCTGAATAAATATTTCGATGATCGTGTTATTGTTTTGGGCTATCCGAAACATACAGGAGGCGGCGTGGATTGGCCTCCCTATTCGCCAGACATGAACCCCTGTGACTTCTTTCTGTGGGGACACTTGAAAGACCAGGTGTACCGCCAGAATCCAGAAACAATTGAACAGCTGAAGCAGTACATCTCATCTGCATATGAAGCCATTCCGCCAGACACGTTGTCAAAGGTTTCGGGTAATTTCATTCAGAGACTACGCCATATTATTGCTACGCATGGTGGATATGTGGAAATATCGTACTATAGAGTTTCCCAGACCGCAGCGCCATCTGTTGTTGAAAATTGTAACTACTGTAATTTCGAAAGTTTGTCTGCCTGAAAATGTACTGTTGTCCCAAGCATATTGCAACAAACGGTGTATTTCTATCGCTGCTCGTTTAGTTTTTATTGCCGTTTCAAATATACCGGTCATTTTTGAAACACCCTGTATATATATATATATATATATATATATATATATATATATATATATATATATATATATATATATATATATATATATATATAGGTATGTGGCTATCAGGTTCATACTACTTGTATCAGCTAGGACGGAACATGCTTTATTTGAAATCTGAGCGGCTACCTCCATACGAGTTGTCCGCGCTGTATGGTGGTATAAAAACCCGCTTACGAACAGCGGAAGAAACTGACTTTATTGAATGTTCACCCATAGGATTTTGCAGATGAGGCGATCCTGGTTATTCAGCATCAAAGTTGATCTCTTTGAGATAATTTTGATTTGCGCCCGCTGACCACGTTTAGGGACTTAACGCCGATAGCCCTCCGTAGAAGGACACTCTTCTCTGGCCTGAGTTCTGTGGACAATGAGGCAGTTACTGACGATTCTCCCGTCATGCAGGCCGCCTCATCGGCGCCGCCTGCTAAAGGATTGTTTCAGTACCCCACTTGTCTCCCCCGACTTTATTGATTACCTCTCCGGTCGTCTCGGCTACTCAAACTACTTCCGCACCTTCTGCCGCAGTCTCCACGTCACAATCTCGTGATGAGCATAACTTAAATGATTCCCAAGCGCAGGAGGACCCGTCGTTACTAAACAAATCTAAATACGCAAGCCCCTGCCCGATGGCGAGTGGGATGCGTAAGCCTCTCCCTCTCGGTCTGAAACATATTTTGCATGACCCACCCACGTTACTGCATGAGCTGGTGGCCGTTCTGAGGAGCCGTAGTAAACAACGTATCCAGCCTGAGAGTGTAGCATTACGAAAGAAGAAAAACCAGTGGGAAGCGGGGGAGATGCTCATCCTTCTTCTCCCTCCGTTTCGCCCATTGATTCTGCCTTAGATACTGGTACATAGCTCTGTAAGATGATGATTTTGTAATTCTGCAGTTTTTGTTCCAGTTCAATTGCCTATGCAAGCATATACTTTCCTCATTTTGAATGTTGACAGGAGTGGTTCTGATCTCCGGCTGGACGCTTTGCGACAGTTAACATGACTTTGTGGCAGACGTACTTTTATGAATAGGAAGTATTATTTGATGAGTTTTCAGTTTCTGGGTTCTCGACGTCTTTTTAATGTGGTGGTAGGCACTGCCTTGTTT
The DNA here is from genome assembly GCF_023864345.2 of Schistocerca serialis cubense. NCBI lineage: Eukaryota > Metazoa > Arthropoda > Insecta > Orthoptera > Acrididae > Schistocerca > Schistocerca serialis. Next base: position 640,088,840 of record NC_064639.1, read on the forward strand.
TATAGTGAAGTAATTCCATCACCAGATTTCAAAGTTCTGACCGAGCGAGGTGGAGCAAGGGTTAGCACACTGGACTCGCGTCCGGGAACGTAATGGCTCAAATCTACGTCCGGCCATCCTGATTTAGGTTTTCCGTGGTTTCCCTAAATTCCTTCAGGCAAATTCCAGCATGTTTCTTTTGATAGGACACGGCCGATTTCTTTCCTCATCCTTCCCTAATCCGAGCTTGTGCTCCGTCTCTAAACACCTCGTTATGAACGGAACGTTAAACATTAATCTCCTTCTGCTCGAAGTTCACGCTGATGGTACGGTTATAGGATGCACCTTTTGTGGTCTCACTTTACTTATTCTCTATGCCCCTTATGGCTGTGGTTGTTCGATGGATCGGCCGGCCGGTGTGGCCGTGCGGTTCTAGGCGCTTCAGTCTGGAACCGCGTGACCGCTACGGTCGCAGGTTCGAATCCTGCCTAGGGCATGGATGTGTGTGATGTCCTTAGGTTAGTTAGGTTTAAGTAGTTCTAAGTTCTAGGGGACTGATGACCACAGATGTTAAGTTCCATACTGCTCAGAGCCATTTGAACCATTTTGTTCGATGGATCACTCGCGTTTCTATGAAGAGGAAATCATTTATCTAGTTCGTAAATCCTCTACATGGATCCTATTGAGTGGTGTTTTTAATTGTGTTCTCTGGCCGTTGGATCTTTCCTAATTTTAGTTTTAGTAAAGAACTCGATGATATGGTACGCTACTTATGTTTATTTGAAGCATGGATTTGTCGGTCTCTTACACTTGTCCGATGCACTTATTTTACTATCATCTTTAGTAGCCGACGTCATCCCGACGTTTCTGTTCTTGCGCGGGCAGCTTTTGGATGTTGATGTGATACCCGCCTGTTTCACTGATCATTGTGCTGTAGGCGTCACATTTTATTATCTCCAGTAGCCGATGAAACTGTACTGTCTTCCTTGGATTCTCAATGTAGCTTACCTACGCCATTCCAATGATCCTGTCATTTAGGAAGTATGAGCCCTTTGATCTCGTGCAATATATCGGTACGCGTCTGTTATGGAATAGAGAACACTCCATACCCAGCCAAAAATTCATAATGCTGTAATGTATTTTGATGTCATAAGGACGGCAGACGTCCGGCGGAACCAAGAATTCTGCTGCTCCGCATTTAGTTTACAATACCGCTAGGCAAGCTCCTCTACGGATTACGGATGCACGCGAAATTAAAGCCGAACTGCTACACTTAATATAAATTCAGACGGGAGAACTCCAGGAAAAAAATCTCAAACACATTCTATTTTACAAGATGAACTGACTTAACTATACCATCTTATCCGTATGAGATAGGGACACGCGTTTACATTGCATCCCTCACTAACGCCGATTGTCGACTGTCAACAAGGACGATACATTTGATGTTGTTACTGGATCTCAATCACACAGGTCACCTGGATTGGGTGGTGTTCCTAAATAATTTTATCCTCATTTTTCTCCTCTCATCGATGGTCAATGAAGTGATACGGGATCTCTCCTTTCCTACTCCTTACAAGGAAGGTAAAGTGGCCCTCATTCCGTAAACCTAGGGTCGACCTAATCTTGACTCACTTCGCCCGTTTACTCTCCTACATTTCGGTTATAAAGACGTCACTCGAGCTATAAACACCCGTCTCTCTAAGTTGCTTGATAAATTCATTTCCGTTCATCGAACTTGTGCGCCAGGACACACGCTACTAACTTCTGTTACCGATTGTCGAGATATCAATTCGGTGGCTGTGACCACTAAAATATCGGGACCCTCGCTTTTTCTAGAATTATACAAGGTGCTGGTTCCCCCGTGGTCTTTCATTTCTCCCTTTCTCCGGTGCCCAGTCACGTGAAGCCGCCTTTAGTTCCCTTTTCTCCTTTATACACATAAAACATACAAAGAAAATAATAAATAAATTAATTAATTAATTAAAAACAATAGGTTGAGAGTTAGTTTCCTAATTACTCAGAATATTTATCTTTCGTTTTGTCCAATAATCATTTGTTCTCTCAATTTGCCGCTCATATTACATGATGATTTTGATTATGGTCGTCTGAATGTTCATGAACGAAGCAAGTCAATCTAATAATTAAAAAAAAGGGTAGTGTCTTTCACTGATAATCAAAACACCCTCGGTCGCAGATTCCGCCTTCGCCACTGCTTAAACTTAGAATTAAAATCGTCAACAATGACGGTCGAAGACTTCCAGCCTAAAATGTAACCCTCGTTCTGCCAACGGCCTTGTCAAAGATGGCGGAGGAGTGGACAGTGGTTCAGGGCACACTCTTGCTTTCAGGAGGGAAATGCCCCTAAAAGGCGGAAGAATCAACGATGATCAACGGCATGAAGATGGAGAAGGCAATAGAAAACACTGAATTTAAGACACATAATTCATATCCACAAGGCATGTGGCCTGTAACTGAAAAAATTTTCTTGTTGATCTCTCCATTGGAAAAATATTTCGGACTTGCCCCAATTCGGATCTGTAGAAGAGAAGTGCCGATGGGGATCTGACTGTGAGGAAAAGATTGAATATCCAACTTATGGCAATGTTGTACGAGCAGGGGCATGGAATGTCAGAAGTTTGAATGTGGTAGGAAGGTTAGAAAACCTGAAAAGGGAAATATAAAAGATCAATCTAGAAATAATGGGGATCAGTGAAGTGAAATGGAAGAAAGACGAGGATTTCTGGTCTACCGAGCATAGGGTAATATCAACAGCAGCAGAAAATGAGAGTTGGATTCGTTATGAATAGGAAAGTAGCTACAGTGAATAGCTCAGTGATAGGGTTGTTCTTATAAGTAATGACAGCAAACCAAGACTGGCAACAATATTCCAGGTATAAATGTCGACGTCGCTAGCAGAGGAAGAAGATATAAAGTAAGTACAAGTGAATATTGAACGGACAATTCAGTACGTAAAGGGAGATGAAGTCTAATACTCATGGGGGATTAGAATTCGGTTGTAGGGGGGGGGGGGTATAGAAGAAAGGCTACGGCAGAATATGGACCTGGTCATACGGATGAGAGAGGAAAAGACTATTTGAGTTCTGCATGAGATATCAGTTAAAAATAGCGAATACTCTGTTCAATAATCACAAGAGGAGGAGGTAAATCTGGAATAGGTCCGGAGACAGGGCAAGATTCCAGTTAGATTACATCATGGTCAGGCACGGATTCCGAAATCAGGTAACAGTTTGTAAGGCACACCCATTGGCAGATATAGATTCATATCGCAATTCAGTAATGATGAAGAGTAGGCTAAAGTTTAAGGGACTAGTCAGGAGGAATCAGTGCGCAAAGAAATGGGATATGTAAATACAAAGGAATGAAGAGGTAAGATTGAAGCTCTCTGAGGCTGTAGATATTGCGATAATGAATAGCTCTGCAGACAGCGTAGTTATAGTGGAATGGACATCTGTGAAAGGGGCAATCGGAGAACTTGGAAAGATAAACTTAGGTACAAGGAACGTATCTGTATAGAAACCATGGAAAACAGAAGTTGATTGACGAAAGAAGGTAGCATAAAAATGTTCAGAAAAATTCAGGAATACAGAAATACAAGTCCCGTAGGAATGAAATAAACAGCAAGTGGAAGAATGCTAAGACGAAATGGCTGTATCAATAACATGAGAAGGCCGAAAAGGAAACGATTGTTGGAAAGACTGACTAAGCACACACAAAAGTCAAAACAAACTTTGGTGAAATTAAAAGCAGGGACGGTAACATTAAGAATGTAGTGGGAATTTCACTGTTAAATGCAAAGGAGAGAGCGGATAGGTGGAAAGAGTACATGCCTCTATGAGGGAGAGACTAGTCTGGTGACGTGATAGAAGACGAATAGGAGTCGATACATGAGTAGAAGACATAGGGAATCCTGCATTACAATCATAAGTTAAAAGAGCAGTGGACATCTTAAATTCAAATAAGGGAGAAGGGACAGTTACATTTCATCAGAATTTCTAAAATCATTGAGGGAAGTGGCAACAAAAAAACTATTCACGTTGGTGTGTAGAATGTATGACTGACAATATACTATCAGACGTTCGGAAAAGCACAGAATGCTGAAGATAGTAAGAGCCGACACGTGCGAAAATTACACGTTAAGCTTAACAAGTACAGCAGCATATAAAACGTACAACAGCCAACAGGTAGCAATAACAGTTGAAGACCAAGAACGGTGTGACCCGATTAAAAAAAGTGTAGGACTGAGATATAGCCTTTCGCTGCTACTGTTCAATCTGTGCATTGAAGTAACAACGGCCGAAATAAATCAGACTTTCAAGAATGGGATTAAAATTCAGGGTGAAAGGATATCAGTGATAAAACTCATTGATGACATTGCTATACTCAGTGAAAAAGAAGAAGAATTACAGGAACTGTCCGATGGAATGAATAACCTAATGAGTTCAGCACATGGACTGAGAATAAATCGAAGGAAGACGGAAACAATGAGAAGTAGCATAGATGAAAACAATGAGAAACGTAACATAAGAAATGGGGCTCACGGAGTAGAAGAAGTTGAGGATTTCTGCTCTTAGGTACCAAAAGAATCCATGATGGATTGAGGAAAGGGACATAAAAAGCAGCCTAGCGCTGGCAAAAGGGGCTTTCCTGACAAAGAGAAGTCTACTTGTATGAAATATAGGCCCTAATTTGAGGAATAAATTTCGGAGAATGTACGCTTGGAATACAGCATGTGGTAGTGAAATGTTGTTTGTGGGAAAATCCAAACAGAAGAGGCGTCGAAGCATTTTAGATGTGATGCTACAGAAGAACGTTGAAAATTAAGTGGACTGATCTGATAAGGTAAGGAATGAGAAGGTTCTCCGCAAAATTGGCAAGGAAGGGATATACGGAGAACAGGGTAAAAAATGCAGAGGAAGACATAGATTGGAATACATCCAGTAAATACTTTAGCATGTAGGTTGAAATTCCTACTCTGAGATGAAGAGATTGCCACAGGAGAGGAACTCGCGGCAAGCCGCATCAAACCAGTCAGAAGATTGAAGAAAATAAAAACATTATGCTGGTATTCAGATATTCAGCTGACATTTGCGTGGATGAGGATGGGTCAAATCAAGCCTTTTCTGGCTGTGGAGTATGTTGGTATGCAATGCCAATGTTCGTTGCAATGGTTATGGTCTACTGTGGGCTTACAGTGAACGCTTAGTAGCTGGGGTTTCCACATCAGTTCACGTTCAAGGGTTAGTCTAAAACATTGTAGTGTGTTTGCTAATTGGATAGGACGTGGAGAAATGGTAAGATAAAAGTCAGGGAGGTGGAAACTGCGGATGGTTCTTACGTAATTATTGTTCAGGTTTCGATGGGATTAAGCATGTGGGGCCACTTTTTGCATCAGTTTCAAGCGATCTAACAGTGTTGAGAAAGTATAGGTTAAATACAGTTGGTGGTGGTGTACTTATTGCTGTCAGAAGTAGTTTGCCTTGAATTGAAATTGAAGTAGATAGTTCCTGCGGAATATTATGGGTAGAGGTTATACTTGACAATCGGACTAAATTATTAATTGGATCGTTTTACCGATCCCCCGACTCAGAAGATATACTTGCTGAACGGTTCAAAGAAAATGACTCTTATTTCAAATAGATATCCCATTCATACAATTATAGTCGGTGGTGACTTCAATCTACCCTCGATACGCTGGAAAAATTATACATTTAAAGCCGGCGACAGGCATAAAACGTCATGCGAAATTGTACTGAATGCTTTCTCAGAAAATTATTTTGGGCAATTAGTTCATGAGCCCACTCAAAGAGTAAATTTTTATTAAAAACGAAACACCTCCAGCTCCACTTAAGATTTCATATTTATCTGGCTACTAGGTTCGACGTTGCGTCAACGCCATCTTTAAGCCCGTACACTTTGATGATATCAATTGTGTGTGGCTGAGTACTACAAGTCCGCGGTGAGACCAATACGTGCTCCACACGAATGGCTGGCAGTTACTGAAGATGGTGTTGACGCAACGTCGAAACTAGTAGCCAAATAAATATGAAATCTTAAGTACAGCTGGAAGAGCTCCATTTTTAATGAAAATTATACCAGCTGATGTCCCACGATCATCCAGTTTAAATGTGGATGTACGAAGACGAAGCGTAAATGGGTGCGAAAGCATACTTGACTTCTTAGCAACAAGTAATCCTGGACAAATAGTGAGTATCGTGACAAATACAGGGATTAGCGACCACAAGGCAGTTGCTGCTACGCAGAATACCGTAACACCTACAAACATAAAAAAGAAACGCAAAGTATATCTATTTAAAAAAGCTGATAAAAATGCTCTTAAGATCGTTTTAAGAGACAGTCTTCACTCCTTCCGATCTGGTCATGTAAGCGTAGAAAAGTTGTGGAATGATTTCAAAAAGATAGGATCGACAGTAATTGAGAGATATATACCAGATAAATTAATAAGTGATGGTACTGATCCCCCATGGTATACAAAACGGGTCACATCGCTGTTGCAGAAGGAGCGAAAAAAGCATGCCAAATTTAAAAGAACGCAAAATCCTCTCAGAGTTTTACAGAAGTTCGAAATATATCGCTTTTAATAATTTCCACAACGAAACTCTGTCTCGAAATCTGGCAGGAAACACAAAGAGATTCTGGTCACACGTAGAGCACACCCGTGGCAAGACGCAATCAATACCTTCACTGCGCGATAACAATGGTGAAGTCACTGATGACAGGGCAAATAAAAAAGAGTTATTAAACACAGCTTTCCGAAACTCCTTCACCAAAGAAGACGAAGTAAATATTCTTGAATTCCAATCAAGAACAACTGCCAAGTTGAGAAACATAGAAATAGATATCCTCGGTGTCGCAAAGCACCTTAAATCACTTAATGAAGGCAAGGCTTCTGGTCCAGATTGTATACCAGTCAGGTTCCCCCCAGAGCGTGCTGATACAATAGCTCCACATTTAGCAATTATATACAACCGCTCGATCACAGAAAGATCCGTACCTAAAAACTGGAAAAATGTTCAGGTCACGCCAATACCCAAAAAGGGAAGTAGGGGTAATCCGTTGAATTACAATCCCATATCACTAACGTCGACTTGCAGCATGGTTTTGGAACATATACTGAATTTGAAAATTAAGAAGTACCTCGAAGAAAACGATTTATTGACAGATAGCATGGATTCAGAAAATATCGTTCTTGCGGAACACAACTAGTTCTTTATTCTCATGAAGTAATGAGTGCTATCGACATGGGTGTCAAATTGATTCCATAGTTTTAGATTTCCAGGAGGCTTTCGACACCGTTCCTCACAAACATCTTCTAACCAAACTGCGTGCCTATGGAATATCGCCTCAGTTGTACGACTGGATTCGTGATTTTCTGTCAGAAAAGTCACAGTTCGTAGTAACAGGCGGAAAGTTATCGAGTAAAACAGAAGTAATATCCGGCGTTCCCCAAGGAAGTGTTATAGGCCCTCTATGGTTCCTCATCTATATTAACGATATAGGCGACAATCTTAGCAGCCGTCTTAGATTTTTTGCAGATGATGCTGTCATGTACCGTTTTGTAAAGTTATCAGATGACCAAAACGAATTGCAAAATGATTTAGATAAGGTTTCTGTATGGTGTGGAACCATGGACCATGGACCTTGCCGTTGGTGGGGAGGCTTGCGTGCCTCAGCGATACAGATAGCCGTACCGTAGGTGCAACCACAACGGAGGGGTATCTGTTGAGAGGCCAGACAAACGTGTGGTTCCTGAAGAGGGGCAGCAGCTTTTTCAGTAGTTGCAAGGGCAACAGTCTGGATGATTGACTGATCTGGCCTTGTAACAATAACCAAAACGGCCTTGCTGTGCTGGTACTGCGAACGGCTGAAAGCAAGGGGAAACTACAGCCGTAATTTTTCCCGAGGGCATGCAGCTTTACTGTATGATTACATGATGACGGCGTCCTCTTGTGTAAAATATTCCGGAGGTAAAATAGTCCCCCATTCGGATCTCCGGGCGGGGACTACTCAAGAGGATGTCGTTATCAGGAGAAAGAAAACTGGCGTTCTACGGATCGGAGCGTGGAATGTCAGATCCCTTAATCGGGCAGGTAGGTTAGAAAATTTAAAAAGGGAAATGGATAGGTTGAAGTTAGATATAGTGGGAATTAGTGAAGTTCGGTGGCAGGTGAATACAGGGTTATAAACACAAAATCAAATAGGGGTAATGCAGGAGTAGGTTTAATAATGAATAGGAAAATAGGAATGCGGGTAAGCTACTACAAACAGCATAGTGAACGCATTATTTTGGCCAAGATAGATACGAAGCCCACACCTACTACAGTAGTACAAGTTTATATGCCAACTAGCTCTGCAGATGACGAAGAAATTGAAGAAATGTATGATGAAATAAAAGAAATTATTCAGATTGTGAAGGGAGACGAAAATTTAATAGTCATGGGTGACTGGAATTCGAGTGTAGGAAAAGGGAGAGAAGGAAACATAGTAGGTGAATATGGATTGGGGGACAGAAATGAAAGAGGAAGCCGCCTGGTAGAATTTTGCACAGAGCACAACATAATCATAACTAACACTTGGTTTAAGAATCATGAAAGAAGGTTGTATACATGGAAGAACCCTGGAGATACTAAAAGGTATCAGATAGATTATATAATGGTAAGACAGAGATTTAGGAACCAGGTTTTAAATTGTAAGACATTTCCAGGGGCAGATGTGGACTCTGACCACAATCTATTGGTTATGACCTGTAGATTAAAACTGAAGAAACTGCAAAAAGGTGGGAATTTAAGGAGATGGGACCTGGATAAACTAAAAGAACCAGAGGTTGTACAGAGATTCAGGGAGAGCATAAGGGAGCAATTGACAGGAATGGGGGAAATAAATACAGTAGAAGAAGAATGGGTAGCTTTGAGGGATGAAGTAGTGAAGGCAGCAGAGGATCAAGTAGGTAAAAAGACGAGGGCTAGTAGAAATCCTTGGGTAACAGAAGAAATATTGAATTTAATTGATGAAAGGAGAAAATATAAAAATGCAGTAAATGAAACAGGCAAAAAGGAATACAAACGTCTCAAAAATGAGATTGACAGGAAGTGCAAAATGGCTAAGCAGGGATGGCTAGAGGACAAATGTAAGGATGTAGAGGCCTATCTCACTAGGGGTAAGATAGATACCGCCTACAGGAAAATTAAAGAGACTTTTGGAGATAAGAGAATGACTTGTATGAATATCAAGAGCTCAGATGGAAACCCAGTTCTAAGCAAAGAAGGGAAAGCAGAAAGGTGGAAGGAGTATATAGAGGGTCTATACAAGGGCGATGTACTTGAGGACAATATTATGGAAATGGAAGAGGATGTAGATGAAGATGAAATGGGAGATATGATACTGCGTGAAGAGTTTGACAGAGCACTGAAAGACCTGAGTCGAAACAAGGCCCCCGGAGTAGACAATATTCCATTGGAACTACTGACGGCCGTGGGAGAGCCAGTCCTGACAAAACTCTACCATCTGGTGAGCAAGATGTATGAAACAGGCGAAATACCCTCAGACTTCAAGAAGAATATAATAATTCCAATCCCAAAGAAAGCAGGTGTTGACAGATGTGAAAATTACCGAACTATCAGCTTAATAAGTCACAGCTGCAAAATACTAACACGATTTCTTTACAGACGAATGGAAAAACTGGTAGAAGCCAACCTCGGGGAAGATCAGTTTGGATTCCGTAGAAACACTGGAACACGTGAGGCAATACTGACCTTACGACTTATCTTAGAAGAAAGATTAAGGAAAGGCAAACCTACGTTTCTAGCATTTGTAGACTTACAGAAAGCTTTTGACAACGTTGACTGGAATACTCTCTTTCAAATTCTAAAGGTGGCAGGGGTAAAATACAGGGAGCGAAAGGCTATTTACAATTTGTACAGAAAGCAGATGGCAGTTATAAGAGTCGAGGGACATGAAAGGGAAGCAGTGGTTGGGAAGGGAGTAAGACAGGGTTGTAGCCTCTCCCCGATGTTGTTCAATCTGTATATTGAGCAAGCAGTAAAGGAAACAAAAGAAAAATTCGGAGTAGGTATTAAAATTCATGGAGAAGAAATAAAATCTTTGAGGTTCGCCGATGACATTGTAATTCTGTCAGAGACAGCAAAGGACTTGGAAGAGCAGTTGAATGGAATGGACAGTGTCTTGAAAGGAGGATATAAGATGAACATCAACAAAAGCAAAACAAGGATAATGGAATGTAGTCTAATTAAGTCGGGTGATGCTGAGGGAATTAGATTAGGAAATGAGGCACTTAAAGTAGTAAAGGTGTTTTGCTATTTGGGGAGCAAAATAACTGATGATGGTCGAAGTAGAGAGGACATAAAATGTAGGCTGGCAATGGCAAGGAAAGCGTTTCTGAAGAAGAGAAATTTGTTAACATCCAGTATTGATTTAAGCGTCAGGAAGTCATTTCTGAAAGTATTCGTATGGAGTGTAGCCATGTATGGAAGTGAAACATGGACGATAAATAGTTTGGACAAGAAGAGAATAGAAGCTTTCGAAATGTGGTGCTACAGAAGAATGCTGAAGATTAGATGGGTAGATCACATAACTAATGAGGAAGTATTGAATAGGATTGGGGAGAAGAGAAGTTTGTGGCACAACTTGACCAGAAGAAGGGATCGGTTGGTAGGACATGTTCTGAGGCATCAAGGGATCACCAATTTAGTATTGGAGGGCAGCGTGGAGGGTAAAAATCGTAGAGGGAGACCAAGAGATGAATACACTAAGCAGATTCAGAAGGATGTAGGTTGCAGTAGGTACTGGGAGATGAAAAAGCTTGCACAGGATAGAGTAGCATGGAGAGCTGCATCAAACCAGTCTCAGGACTGAAGACCACAACAACAACAACAACATGGTGTGGAAATTGGCAATTGACTCTGAATAAAGAAAAGTGTGAAGTAATTCACATGAGTACTAGAAGAAATTCACTAAATTTCGATTACGCAATAAGTCACACAAATCTGAAGGCTGTAAATTCAACTAAATACTTAAGGACTACAATTACAAATAACCTAAATTGGAACGATCAGCTAGATAATGTTGTGGGTAGAGCAAACCTAAGACTGCGATTCATTGGCGGAACACTTAGGAGGTGCAACAGGTCTACTAAAGAGACTGCTTACACCACGCTTGTCCGATTTAATCTGGAGTGTTGCTGAGCGGTGTGGTATCCGCATTGGATGGGACTGACGGATGACATCGATAAAGTACAAAGAAGCGCAGCTCGTTTCATATTAGCAGGAAATAGGAGAGATAGTGCCACAGACATGGTACGTGAATTAGAGCGGCAATCATTAAAACAAAGACGTTTTTCATTGCGAGGAGATCTTTTCATCAAATTTCAATCACCAGTTTTCTCCTCCGATTGCGAAAACATTCTGTTGGCACCCACCTAAATAGAGAGAAACGATCATCACGATAAAATAAGAGATATCAGGGCTCGCACAGAAAAATTTAAGTGCTCGTTTTTACCGCGCGACGTGCGAGAGTGGAACGGTAGAGAGACAGCTTGAAGAAAATTCATTGAACACTCTGCCAAGCATTCTATCGTAAACAGCAGAGTAATCATGTAGATGTAGGTATAGATGTAGATGTAGAAGAAGTGAACTGATTGGTACAGATATGTGGTACTATCGACATTGTGGAGGAAGTGGACAGGATTTGGTGGTTTATGCATGTCAAGAGAGTAAAGGACGTATCGGAGTTTCTTAGGGCATATCTGCGGTAATACAGAAGATAATAGTGACGAAAGGTTAATGGTTAGATAGAAAGGAACTCAGAATGAGATTTTCACTCTGCAGCGGAGTGTGCGCTGATAGGAGTGCTAGTTCTGCAAGGTTCGCAGGAGAGCTTCTGTAAAGTTTGGAAGGTAGGAGACGAGGTACTGGTAGAAGTAAAGCTGTGAGTACCGGGCGTCAGTCGTGCTTCGGTAGCTCAGTTGGTAGAGCACTTGCCCGCGAAAGGCAAAGGTCCCGAGTTCGAGTCTCGGTCGGACACACAGTTTTAATCTGCCAGGAAGTTTCAGAAAGGAACTCATTCGGCGGGCATAGTTAATTGAAAGTTCATACGTCTGGAGTTTGAGGAGGTGGCCGAAGTGCCATACCTTGGTTTAGCCTTATTGTAGGTCAAGGGATACCGAAATGACGGATTAAGGACTTTTACACTTATGGTGCAAAAGATGGATTAGTTACAAAAGCTTGTAATCGGTAGAGAAATTGAAATGTAAGCTACAGTGATTATAGATAGGAATAGGTACCGGTTTAGGTGCAGATGGATGCGTTGAGAGAGGATGGATTCAAAGACCTTGCTGATGTTGCGGTGAAGGCACACGTGAAACCACTTTCGGGATGAGAATGGTGCCGAATATTGACGGAAATGCATTGGAGGGCATTAAGAGGTATCTGAAGCAGAACAGGAGATCCTAAAATGTCTGCTGCAGGTACTACCATAAAACAGTCAAATAAAAGTAGTAACCAATTGCTTGCCAGCCTTCAAATGTATATACTACTCGTATTTCACTGAGTAAGCAGACTAGCATGGAGGATATAAATGTTACAGCATGGGCAGGCGCTTTACAAGATGGTTCAAATGGTTCAAATGGCGCTAAGCACTATGGGACTTAACATCTGAGGTCATCAGTCACCTAGACTTAGAACTACTTAAATCTAACTAACGACAACACACACATCCATGCCCGAGGCAGGATTGGAACCTGCGACCGTAGGGGTCGCGCGGTTCCAGACTGAAGCGCCTAGGACCGCATTACAAGAAAACGCATGTCTGAACACAGTCACAAGATTTTCCCACACGCAGATGCTCATCAGTTTCAATTATGGCTGCACAAATCCAATACGTAATACTCCAAAGCACTCTCTTGACAGCGACAATGGATGAGCTGTAACGTAACGTACAGAGCACTCAGGAGCGATTCGTGCCGGGAACTCCTACTTAGTCGTCCAAGAAATCGTTCGTCTCACATCAAGGCAGTAGCGCTGCTAGCTGCGCAATGCTGTCCAGCCGTATTTCCATCCACCAATTGCCACCCCGGTGTCCTACCGTAAATAGGAAGCGGCCGACTCTCCCACCACGTAAGCACGGCTTGTGCTATGTACACACTTACCGCCTCGCTCCTGGTGTCCACAGGGTGACGGCACAAAATGTATTGTGTTAGATAGAGCAGCAATCAGTCTTGGAATTAAGTTGCTTTAATATGACATTAATAGTCACAACGCAGATCAGATTTCGACCTGTGTCAGGTCATTATCAATGTAGTGCGGAATTGTAGCAGTTCTTCGTGCTCAAGTGAATGCTTACACAGTTCAACCATTATTGTATTTGTAGCAAAGACATCAAGTACCACTGATCGTTGACAGAATCAAATCGAGCCGCAAAGCAGCTCAAAGGGTATGCATAAATAATGGTTTGCTGGCAAGCGGTGGTTAGTGTGGAGTACGATGTCCCATTGCCACACCATGGCAAACGTTTAGGGAGTGTCGAGGAGTGGGAAGAGTTTAAACAATGGTGTCGGGTTGATTAGAAACATAGTATCCTGGTTTGGGGGAATAGATGACTTGAGTGTTTAGGTGGAATATAGACTGGGCTGCAAGGGAAGTTTCTTAGAGGGTGCGTGGCCTTTGGAAGACGCGAATACTTTGTAAAACAGTGGTTACGAATCTTTGTCTTTGGCGATGGGATGTGGGTGAAGGGAATTTTTAAGTTAGAGGGTTTTATTAATATGATGAAAAGCTATAGTTAACACTAGTTTTGTGGCTGGTGCTTGGCTTTGCACTTGGGGAAATAGGTTTGATAGGTCAGTAGTAGCACAAACAGAGTCCTGGTGCATTTTGTTTGAGTGGGTTGTACATACTCATGGGTAAGTATACATTAAGATCCAACTGATCACCCTCTCCTCCACTTAACCTATTGTTCAGTTAAGTGGTTTATGAACCCCTGGAGGTTATGACCTGAAAATAATCCAACCTTCTGGGAAACCCCCATCGCTCCCACTACCATCCTTCTCCCCTACCACTCTCAGAAAAAGGGCAATTTTTCTGTCACCCACATCCAGTTCAGTTCTGAGCACCCCCCTCCCCCCAGCCCTGGCATCCTCTCACCTCCCTAACTTACTCCCTCCCCCCACCACACCACACAACCTGGAAATTGCTAGGAAAAAGACAGTCCGTGCTGGAGAGGGAGAGGAAGGATTCAAGACACAAAATTCAAAATGATGTCAACAAAAAACTCAGTTTGCATTCCCTTTATTTAATCAGTTAGAGACAGTTCACATCTGTAGCCCCTGTCCCAACTTCCCATTATGTAATAACTACAAGCACTGAGGAATGGAATGAATTGCGGTATACTAACCGCCATTTTGGGTCTTTGGATGTGTGTCTGTTATCCTGGCTCCACTGGGCACCTGTCTGAGGCCAAGCACACCCATTTGCGCACCATGGAGGTCAAAACCCATCATGCGTCCTGATTACAGATCATAATATTAAATACCATGGACCACAGACTGGAAATTGGCGTGCTTTGATATTCGATACTGGAGAAACCACCTCTGCTCTCTCTCAAGTGGCTACTTTCTTTGTAACACCTGTGCCTCAAACCTGTAAACCAATGGGAAGTGTCTACCTGCCCAAGGGGCCTTAATTTGTTCTCGTGACCCCCCCAAACAAAGAATTAGGTGGCGACAATCTTTTGATCAGGGAATTCCAGACTCGCTTCCTGTTTCTGTGAACACATACATGAACCAACATGTCCAAACACACTTTCCTCCTCAGAATACTCTATTCCTATTGGCTAAGAAAGGAGAGCTGGCATAATTGCGATATAAAAAATTGTGCAGAAGAGTCCATTTATACTACCCAATAAAATTAATTGTTTATCAATTTACAATAGTCAAATAGATCAATTACAACACTCACCATCGCCTTACAATGATTCTTATTCAGACTAAAACATATTTTCAACGTTTGAGAATCAGACACACACATATATCTTGCAAACCAAATAGATTTCCATCACAAATAGATTATAGCATTGAATATGCCTGAGGTTTTCTTTCCACCTATGTTTGAGAACACAAGCACCATCCTCTACCGCAATGTTTACACCTTGCAGTAAACATATCTCGTGTAAAGAACCCTCTGATCACTCACTCTCGCGATCACAAACTGCAGGAGGGCAGGAAAGAGCGGCCACGCCAGGTACAGTGGTAGTTGCGTGGCCATCTCCAGGTGTCCACACTCTGGCCATACCAGACGCTCAGAGGCTAGAGAGACTGTCACCGTGAGTGCCAAGTGGGCAACTGATCAAGTTGCAATAATCGTCCAGTGCACTCATTTGCCGTATTGAATCTTTTCACGCAACACACACATCCATTTCTGTCGCCGCTCAACTAGCGTAATAGCTGTAGCTGCGGCCAAGAGACAAGTCGGAGCATTCTTTGTACCTGCCAGTTGTGCACGGCTAAGCCGCGGCTTCCGGTCGGCAAAAGCTTCCTGCCCACTCCTGCTGCTGGCCGTAGCACACTGCGAGAGAAGGAGGTGTAGCTTGAACATACAGTTATAATTCCACCCCCGACATAGTTCCCTAGTTTAAAAAATCCACTTTGCCCGATCTCAGACATGGATGCTGTCTTCCATGCAGCTCGAATTTCTCATGCAAATTGGTGATTCCTCCCTTTCATAAAAGTTATTTTCGAAGACAGAAGGAATTGTAGCATACACATGTCCTGACATCGCTAAATTATAGTTACTCTCAGCTAGTAAAAAACTGTAAATCTGTTACGTGCTGCTTCACCGGGCTGTAATATTAAACTCATTTTTGACACGTGACAGAGTGCTAAGAGCATGCTCTACTTTTGTCACAAGATGCCTCTTCACTCTCGAACTCTCTTAAAGTAGCAATTTCGTGAGGGGCAGCTTCCCTCCATCCCACAGACACTTAGCACACAAAATAGCGCAGTTGAGCTAGGAGTTTACAACTGGATTGCTAGTACATCCAAATTTATATTGTATGACCGGAAAATCACGTGACCAGAAGTACCGCCCTCTTTCACCTTTAAAGTATAAAAAGAGGCTCGGCAGCCACAACCATCAGTCTTCTGTGGTAATTGAAGATGTCAATATGCATTCCTCCAAAGCACTTAACATGCCTCAGCTATTGTGGAGGAGAATGAGATCAACTGACTAACGCTTTGGTTTATGATTGCTATTGGAGCACCTGGACAGCTTGTTTCTGACACTGGTAACATAAATTACGCTGAAAATGGTACGCACCTTGGCAAGAAGAAGTTAAATATGCTTCCTACTATTACGGCACTGTTTTGTGATTGTACTCTGGTAGTTAAAGTCTGTGATCAAGTGGACTTAGAGGAGCAGTTGGAGAAGGGACGTACAGTAATGTTAAAGAAGGAAACGTGTCGTTCATTTAATTGTAATCTCGGTAGTAATTTCTCTAAATTTGTGCCGCAAGACATTGTGTAAATTCTAAGCTACAGTTTCCCTAACATGGAAACAGCAATGTTACAGCAAGAGGAATTTTAGGTAAAAACGGAAAGGAAGCAATTGCAACCATGTCGAATAGATATAAAAATACTATAGCTATGCCATATAAAGTGGAATTACCTAAATTTAAAATTGAATATTGCCGCAGCTACTTGTAGACGACCATTAAATTTTGGATTTGGACCTAAGGCAAGATTTCGCTCCGATTTTTAATAAAATCGAGATATGCGACTACTTAATATCAAACCACGACTTCTGCATGGAGGAGACAGCCAGGAAACCCGCAAGTGATTGTGAATAACGATAAGACAGTTGGAATAGGCTATTTTTATGTGACCTCCAACAGTAAAGATTCGTAAGAAATTTATATCTTAAATCACAAACCAGGTGTGAACAAGTTACCAGTAACGCCTTATAGATTTTATAAAGTGTCAAACCAAGCGACTTCAAGAAACTTTTACGTCCTTCTTGGCTAAACAGCATGGTATTATTAGACTGGAGGCTACAACATACAACTACAAAATGTATCGCTTGTTTGACCCTGTAGAAAACTGTATAAGTGTTTTAAACTCTAGCAAATAGTGTTCACAAAGTGTTCCACAGTTTTCTGTGTCAATCAAATCCATGTCGTGTTAGCTGACTAATAACTTACAGAACAGCTGCTGTGTAGTGTTTAATAACGTTCTACAGTTTGTCTACTAGGGTAATAAGAATACCCAAAGACTGACGGGTCTGCAAGTATGTCTCCCAGATTCTCAAGACCGAGAAAAGCTCACAAGTTATTCTCTGTCTGTATACAATTTTAGTTAGAGATTCACCAACTGCGGCATAATCGCGTGTACAAACAGTGATTCAATACTGTAAAATGCTTTTTTATTCCATTCTCTGATCACAAATGAATTCTTTAGACTATGACCGGTTGCAGTCTGTAATGACCATCTTCAGATCAAAAATATATAAATATATACATCTAGTGAGCAGTGTGTCTTTTAACATAAAACAGCAATGTGTATCACAACATACTGTCATACACCAGGGAAATGTACATATAAAATATGGTACAACGTAACTTTTTTACACCATGTCCTAGA